>NC_137105.1:32431924-33631924 GCF_949357685.1 Gobio gobio | reverse complement strand
TATATATATATATATATATATATATATATATATTCAGTTTTATCTCTTATATCCTTTGGTGATTACATTAGCAAATCAGCTGAAACATACCATTTAACCCCCTGACTGCCACTTCTTCTTTTGAGAATAGCCTTGAAAATATGTGTTTTGTAAAGATTAGAAAAGTTTTTGATTATAAAGTAGCAACTGTAATTTTGAAATATTAATCCTGACACCACCCACTAGGGGAGGAGCCTGCTAAAGTACTGTTTCCATGGAAACTCAACATCCAATTTCAAAATGGTTTTCACATGATGAATTTTGAGTTTGTAAGCTTTTGAATGATACCTAATGATAATTACTAAAATATGTGATAGGAAAAAAGGCAATAAAAAAAGAGTGCTAGGCATCCCGTTTGCGGAGCGGTGACAGTTACTGTGTCCATTGTCAATAGAGTTTGTAAAATGTAGTAATTTTTTTTTTTGTAACTACATTTTACATTTGGACACCCTATCACGAGATGCAAGGATAATATTTATCCAAAAGATATTTTACCCCAGAAGAAAAAAATCTGACTCTCACAGCTGTAAACAAAATATAAAGTCTCAATCTCAAGTATTTATATATTATGGTAGTGTCATTAAAAATATATATATTTTATTTATTATATACGGTCAAAATAACACAAAAAATACTGCGCTATTGACTTTAGACCAGGTTTTTGTTGGTCAATGGCGCAGTTGTTTTCAGTTGCCTCAAAATAGCAACGCGCCAACAATGCGACTGAACACACCTCGTTTTCAGACCAGCACGCCCATGGGCGAACAGATGGGCGCGAGTGCACTTGCTATTTAAACAACATGGAGCTGGAAATGAAAATGATAGATGTGTCGGGCTGAAACTAGCAAAAAAAAAACCTGCCTGGCGTCAATATTTTTTTGGGGGGGTTGGCCAGTATCAGAGGTGTGGTAAGTAGAATAAACTACTACAACATAATGGCACATTTTATGGAATATTTTCTTTAATTTCCTTGTAAGTAGAGTTATGTAACTGGAGGTGAAGAATCTGAGCAAATGTCAAAGCAATTCCTAGAGCTGTAGACCAGACAGAGCATGCACAGTATACTAATGCTTGAACATTTCCTGGCCATTTTAGCTGAAAACACCTTGTGTGTTTTCATGCTCTGTCCGGTGTCAGCTCGAAGTGTTTTGGCATTTCTTCAAATTCTTCACCTCCAGTTACATCACTGCCAGACTGCAGTACATATGCATGGCTCACAGCCTGATCAGAGCGAAAGCAACAGCTTACATTCAGCTATTCCACACGCCACTAGCCTGAATCATCGACGATTTGCAGCATTTATAATCAGCAAAACCACACAAGTTACGTCTCTTGCTGCAGATCTGTTTTCCATTTTCTTTGTCTTCCAGCTCAAACAACATTCCTCAGCAGAAGCTGACAGGAAGCTGCTGTCGTATCCGCCTCTCTCAATCTCTTCTGGAGTCAGTGAGGCTAAGCTATTTTGAAATGGTGCTTTGTTACAAAGCTTTCAAATGCTGCTGGTTCTAGATTAAATTAGGGTTTCAGGTTATTGATTCAATTATGGTTTTTAACCTCCCTGCCTCAGTCATTCCAGGGAGCATTGCGATGGGCGGGCTTCACGTTTTCTCCTGCCCATACTCCTGATGGAGCTCCATTAGCGCAAAAAAAAAAAATCAAGATTCCCCAACAGATGCTTTTAAGACTTGATTGTTCTTTATCTGCGGAGCTGGATGATTATCGTCACTCATCTATCAAAGAAATCTTTAATTTGGCTTCACCACTCAAGGACATCTTGAGAGAAACATTCCTAGTATTTTAGTACCAAAATCACAGTAACAAACCCCAGAACTACACAACATTGACTACTCAACACAGTCAGAATTCCTGATCAATTTAGAATGTGTACTTAAACAAATGGTCTTCCAGTCAGTGGTTGGTATTGTGACCCATGGAGTGAATAATGAAAGTGGCAGAATAGTTGACAATGACAGAGCATTGCAGCTGCTTGAGTCACATGGACATTGTTCTGGAAGCTGATCTTAGGACTTCATCAGATAATGTGTTTGAGATTTTTGTGTTTGAGGTTGTACAATCCAACTTGATGAGCCAGTTTTTTAATATTTTTACCAGGTAGACTACAGGAAAATATTATATCTTAAAGGGTTAGTTCACCCAAAAATGAAAATAATGTCAATTATTACTCACCCTCATGCCGTTCCACACCCGTAAAACCTTTGGAACACAAATTAAGATATTCTTGTTGAAATCCGAAGGCTCAGTGAGGCCTGCATAGGCATCAATGAAATTTACTTAATGTACTAAAAACATATTTAAATCAGTCCATGTGAGTACAGTGGTTCAATATTTATATTATAAAGCTTTGGAGCATATCGAATCAGCGAGTCGATTCAGTGGTTCTGAGCGCCAAAGTCACGTGATTTCAGCAGTTTGGCGGTTTAACACGCGATCCAAATCATGATTCGACTCGCTGATTCGATATGCTCCGAAGCATCATGAAGCAGTGTTTTGAAATCGGTTATCACTATATAAGTTGTTTTTTTGGCGCACAAAAAATATTCTCGTCGCTTTATAATATTAATATTGAACCACTGTACTCACATGAACTGATTTAAATTTGTTTTTAGTACATTAATGGATCTTGAGAGTGTACATTTCATTGATGCCTATGCAGGCCTCACTGAGCCTTCGGATTTCAACAAAAATATCTTAATTTGTGTTCCGAAGCTGAACGGAGGTCTTACGGGTGTGGAACGGCATAAGGGTGAGTAATAAATGAAATTATTTTCATTTTTGGGTGAACTAACCCTTTAAGTCAGTTTTTCAACCTATAGTAAGGTGACCAGATTTCTGAAATGGAACCCGTGGTCAAAATATCATTGAACTTCTTATTGTCTATGAATTAAAAAAGGGGTCAAAACATTTTTGCATGTTTTTGTTTTAATAAATATGTTGTGATGTTTGTGAGTTAAGCTGACCGTAACTGTTTTAATACAATTCACCAAAAATCACACTATAAAAAATATTGTACAACGTAACCATTGCAAACAGCAAAACAGTATTTAACTAAATTGACACAGCCATATTACACAAATAAAACTAAATCAATATAATTGAAACTGTAACATACTGTGTATTTAACACTTTCTACCTGTTTAACACTTTCTATCTAATTGCTCTTAATTTTTCTGTGAATATACTGTATATCTTATCTATCCCCAATTAGGCTAATTATTTAAAGTTTTAGGCTCATTTTGAGCACAAAGTACTGTATGTACTTTCTGCAAATGTAATTGTTGCATGTGTTATTGTTTAGTTGATTGTTGTTATTTTTTTAATTCAGTGCCTTGAAATCACTGCGTTTTAACGGCAGAACTTTCGTGAACGTTTAAAAAAAAATGCACAGACAAATCCAAATTACACCCTGCGGCTTCAATGTGACGACACATTGATGTCTTAAGACACGAAATGATTGGTTTGTGCGAGAAACTGAACAGTATTTATATAATGTTTTACCTCAAATACACCACTGTCCAACAGCCTTGAGTGTGCGATCACTTCCGGTGAGTGAGATCTGTACACGATCTGACGTAGTTTCGTGATCAGATCGTGTACAGACCTCACTCAACGGAAGTGATCGTGCATGTGGTGTACCGATCGTTTCGTGTCTTAAGACATCAATGTGTTGTCACGAGCCACAGGGTTTAATTTCTTTTTTTTTACTCTCATAGATTTTGTTACCATTCACATGCATTATACGACTGAGAGACTGCAATGGTTGGAGTTAAAAATCTTCATTTGTGTTCTACTGAAGAAACAAAGTCACCTATATCTTGGATGCCCTGGGGGTAAGCAGATAATCATCAAATTTTCATTTTCGGGTGAACTATCCCTTTAAACTCATAAAAGACAATAGAATTACATGAATACTGGATTCTAAACAACAAAGAAATGCCACAAATTATCATTAAGACCTTGAAGCAGAAATGAGGGAGAAACACCCACAAACACCTCATATGTGGCCAAGTATAAGGTTCTTTCCTTGCCATTAAATCTTGGATAACACGCCTACGTCTCCTTAGATTAAAAATAATCTGGCTGGGATATACATAAACCTACCAACATACGTGGTATAATTTTTGGAATGACAAGCTTTTTGGAAAAAATTTATTTTAGTTGGATAACATTCTGTCATTTCGCAACAGTTTTTTATTGACATTTAGAAAATATCACAAAAGTTTTGTGCAAATCTGTAATGGAAACGCGGCATATACAATGCTGTCTATAGGGGCTTTCGCACATTAGGGTGCCACCAGGTGGCTCCCCGAGAACTAAAGGTTCCCTTAGGGCCTTTTTTTAGCGTTTGCCATGTGGCTGATGTCCAATGTCACTGGCTGAGCAGAAATACATATTTCGCTTGGTCCCCTCAAAGTTTTCTCTTTAGCGTAAAGGTTGAGAGGTCCATTTATCACCGTTTTTTCCATGTTTTTAGAGTTAGTTCGTGGAGAAAATATATAGGCTATGATCTGTTTGTGTACAGTACACGCCTTTTTAAAAATGGTGGGTGCTGGTATTTTGCATGTGTTAATTCAGCCAATCATCGTACACTTACGTCACTGGTAGTTCCTATTGTGCTGGGTTAGACCCTACTCTGAAGTAGGAGCTAATTTAATTCCCCCAAAAAGAGTTACTAGAACTAAAATTATTCCTAGTTCCTGCAGTGCGAACACGCCAACATCCAGGTACTTCCACCAATAGTTCTAGGAACAATGAAAAGGTTCCTCTGGTGCAAAAGCCCCTTATGTAGGCAGCTCACTTGATATTGGAACAGAACCAGAGTCAATATCTGGCAGGTCTCTGCACTTGGGCGCCACTTTCTCTGTTTTATGAGGAGCTGTGAGCACTGGTCCCTAAAAACCCCAGGACAAGCAAAAGTGTGATGCATTGCAAGACAAATAAACTGCTTCTGTCAAGCATGAGAAGAACCTGAACCTTGTAAACCAGGTTATTAACAGATTTCATGGATAAGAATGTCCCCACCTTTACAATAATAACATCTGAAATAGGCATGTGTCTAGAGGGAGTATAGGAAATGTATACAACCAAATTAGAAATGTGCAGTCAAGCATGACTTCTGTGCTAAATTGCAATGTCTTCCAACCTGATCTCATGATAAATGTAAATATTTTATGAGTTTGCAATTACTTATGGATGCATACTAAAACTTAACAGTATTATTTTAAAGAAAAAATAAACATGAAGGTCCACCCCTAATCTTATCCCTAAACCTTTGTTGGGACGTGAGCATATCGTACCAACGTGCAAATGAGATAGTATGAATTCGCCAAACCTTAAAATATTTAAGAACTGCTATGAGAGTGTGTCTTCAAAAGTTTTGAAATCGCCACAAACTACATTATAACCAATCACGTCAACGTGTGGGCGGGCTTCAGTATATCATCATTACTTTGCTGCAAAGCAGGGGAGTCACAAGATAAGCCAGGTTATCCCGGTATTTCTGTTGATATGAAAAATCAGGTACATTTAGCAATATAGCGGGTGAATTACAGTATTGTTTATATTGTATATATTACGATGTTATGATGAACTATATGCCTTTCTCCACTGACTTTCTAAGTTGTTGAAAGTGTTTAATACTGATTTTTAGACGGCTGACTGAGATGGTGCAGGGGAACATGGTTTGTGTAACATTAGCAACACATTATTAGCGTAGTCAAGCCAAAGGCTAATCATATTAATTACTGGCATCTGTCCCACATTGTAGAGAGCGATACATAAAACGCATTACCATTCTGATACATCGACTTGTAGACGACCATGTATGAGTGAGTGGAGGTGGGGCTAATTTGCATATTAATGGATCCGTGTGTTCTAAATGAAGCAAGGGTGTAGAGTTACATTCAAGCTATTTTAAGGGTTGAATAAATTGGATTATTGGATTATTGTCATTATCTGCTGAGTCGTGCGCTTCACTGCAGCAACGCATGACAATTTCACCCAAAATGAAAATTCTGTCATTTATTCTCCCTCATGTCATTCTAAAACTGTATGGCTTTGTTTCTTCTGTGGGACATAGAAGTTAGTCATAGAAATATCTCTCTTTTTTGTCCATATAATAGAAGTTAATGGGCTTCAATGTTGTTTGGTTTACAACATTCTTCAAAATGTTTTATTTGTGTGTGTGTGTTCCACAGAAGAAAGAAATGCATACAGACTGGGCTGCTGAAAAGGGATAACAATTGGGCCTGGACCCATGGCTTGAGGAGACCAGGTGGGGTGATCATGATTTCACTGGACTGCAGAACTGGAAAGTGATTTCAACCGAGGGGACCCCTAGAGCGTGATTGTGTAGAGTCTGTGGCAAGCGTTTTGCACCAGGCCCAACATGAGGGTGAGTAAATGATGACAGAATTGTTTTGGGTGAACTGGATTTGTGCTAATCAGCAAAGCCTTGAACCCTTGATGTGAGAGGGGCAAAAGTCAGTCATAAATCTACAGTGCATTAGCTTTGCAGGAATGAAGAAAAAAATGTCACAACATTAGACATCACATCATAGACCTGACGAAAAATATATTACTCAGGTTTCAGAGATTGAAATGTTGCAGGCTTTGCAATGTTTCCCCTCATAAATCTCTGCTCTTTTATTGCTGAGCACATTTCTGAAAAGTCGTGTTAAAGTAGGCTCGGCAAGTGAGAACTATTAAAGGCCAGATTGGACTTTGCTCATTGCTTCAACACTGCAAAGCGGATTGATTACTGCCATCATGGGCACTATTCATCAAACACTTCAACTCTACACCAAACGGCTTGCTGTCATACATCTACTATGACAGTCTGCTCTGATATCTTTACATTTATTTTCATCGGTTGCTCCATTTAGCACCGTCCAACCGCTGCGCCCTGGTCTATTGCATGAGTGAAGCTCACATGTCAGACAGATCGATGAAGCTATATTGTTACACTAGATCTGAGATCCCACTAGGGACACTGCCCGAGCTCTACTACAGACAAGCAACAGCTTTACCTTGATGAGCTCTTCTAGCTCATCTGGGGTCACGCAGGGGTGTTTCTGCAGGAAGGCTGCTTTCTTCAAGGTGATGGTGTCTTTTTGGTTGCTCTCGAAGGGTTGCTCCATGGCTCTGAACACCAGACCACCAGCGACCAGGTACGCTACCACCACCACAAACACGGCTAGGACCGTCTTCCACTTCATGACTGTGAGGAGAGCTGAGCCGTCCGCCACCGCTTCTATACTGGCCACCATACTAACAGGCCGGGAGACTGAAAGGCGAGGTAATGAGCAGCCCATGGGGTTCTGCATGGTGGCCACACTGGCCTGCACCAAACTGGACTGCAACATCCCGGACTGGACCTTCTTTGGCGGCACCAGGTTGGTCTGCACTGGAACTGTTTGATAGAAAGACAATATACTGTTATGTAATTTACAACACTGGTTCTCAACTGGTTTTGCTTCAGGACTTTTATGGTCACTGTGATTTTGCCAAGCAAGACATATTTTGTTGATGCTGGAACAACATTTCTGTCTGAAAATGTAGTCCAAATCATATCCATACCCCTAAACCATAATACCTTTAATTTATCCCTAAAATCAGAGGGAAATGATGATGAATAACATGGATGTAACACTGGTTGTAAGCCTAAACTTGACATAAACTCTCCCTCAAATCTGATTGGTTGATTGGCATATTGTTGACCCAAAGATGTTGACCCAGGAGCATGCTGTACTTGGTGAAATCGCATTCACCCAGATGTTACATTGAACATCAAGTAAACACTAAACAAAAATGTTTGTAAATTCTTATATTAAGTGAAAAATGATGTATAGGTCATACATTTTTTACCTTGCGTAGTTTCGCTCATAGTTTTCAAAGAGGAGAGCATGACATGCAGCCTCTTCATGATGGAATCTAACTGACAGATGAATCGGCGAGAATATCGTAAAGTTTGGACCATGACATCAAAAAGAAAAGATATGCATTTTCTCAATTTTTAAAGCTGATAAACCTATGATTTTTGCTATCCTAAAAGCACTGTTATATATGATTTGCTTTTTATTTTTCCCTGCCATCCACCACCCTATCAGAACAGACCTGCGATCTGTTTCTGTGTTGCAGTCCACTGATTTACATTGTCATATATCCATTGGAAAAACTAGCCTATCCAAGAACCAAAAATTTAAATATAATTTTCTTTTTGAGTTTTGTAGGGTTTGCTTTTTTCCTGTGTTCATTATACGTTATTTTTTGACAAGACGATTTTAAGTAAATGTGACCCTGGACCACAAAACGCATGGTCATAAGTCGCATGGGTATATTTGTGGCAATAGCCAACAATTCATTGTATGGATCAAAATGATAGATTTTTCTTTTATGCCAAAATCATTAGGATATTAAGTAAAGATCATAAGATATTTAGTAAATGTCCTACCCTACACTCTAAAAAATGCTGGGTTACAAACTACCCAAGTTGGGTTGAAAATGGACAAACCCAGCAATTGGGTTGCGTTAACCCAGCGGTTGGATTAAATGTTTGCCTAACCTGCTGGCTAGTTTAATTTAACTCAACTATTGTTTAAAAATGACTGTATTGCTTGCTAAAAATGAACACAAAGTATGATGGAAATTAGCATTTATTATTAAATAAACATTATTAATGAGTTTAATGAATAATAATTAAACAATAAACTTTAAACATTAAATTTCTTATTAATTAAATGTTCCCCTTTTGTTATCATGGTTGCCTGTAGTAATTATTTATGTGTCTGATGTTTAATTTCCAACCTATTTTGGGTTCATTTTAAGCCACCCATATAGTAATTTTAAACAATAGTTGGGTTAAATAAAGCTGCCCAACACGTAGGGCAAACATTTAACCCAACTGCTGGGTTAAAACAACCCAATCGCTGGGTTCATCCACTTTCACCCCAGCATTTTTTAGAATATATACACTCTAAAAAAAAAGTCTCGTAATCATAAGGGAACCTTTTTTAGTGCTATATAGCACCAATTTTGGTGCTTCAGTGGTTCTTCAGAGGTGCTATATAGCACCTTAGTCAAAGAACCGGTGAAGAACCTCTGAAGAACCGGTGAAGAACCTCTGAAGAACCGCTGAAGAACCACTGAAGCACCAAAAATGGTGCTATATAGCACTAAAAAAGGTTCCCCTATGATTACGAGCCAAGAACTATTTTTGGTGCCATATAGAACCTTTTTTTTTTAGAGTGTATATATATATATATATTAGTAGTAGTAGTAGCCTAATATACATTGCTAAGGACTTAATTTGGACAATTGTAAAGACTGCGATTTTTGCACCCTCTGATTCCCAATTCCCAGCTTTCAGATGATGTATAAATCTCAATTTCTAAAAATGTACCCGGTTTCGTGGTCCAGGGTCACAAATGTAAACATAATGGATGAGAAAGGGTGGTACTCCACATGTAACAGAGCCAAATGAAGCCTCTGATTAGTGCTGCATACCCCCCCCCCCCCCCCCACACACACACACACACACTCACATGCCTGCACACACACACTTCTGTTGGCTTTCTAAAACCAATTACAGTAGAACGTAGCAGTGCCAGGCTGGAGCAACGAAGCTATAATGTTTCTGTCCGACTACATTCATAAACACATTAAACAGGTAAAAACACAAGAACAATGCTAAACAATATGTATATTCTAAAAACAACATTTTGTGGAGGTGGCACTGTAAATAAATTGAATTGACCATTTTTAATCAATAAACCAAAGAATGCATTAATAACATGAAGCACATATGAAGAATAAGCCTCAAATCATTCCCCCTCAACTTTCTTGTAGTCAGGCAATGCCTTCCCTGCAATATGATGTAGTATTGCACAGCTGTTTGTGTGGACACTATCCCTGCAGCATGAGCGCTATAATTTACTGTGACAATTCGATCGGTTGTTTACAAGCTATTTTGACCCTTCCTTCAGATTTTTTCAGATTTACCTTTATCAGATTTTTCAGATATTATTATGTGAAAAAGAACACTTTTAATAAGTCTTATTATTCGAACTTAGATCGACAATAATATGATTTATTTGTATATGACAATACATGACTTCAGGTGTAGTATATGAAGTCTCATTATATGAAGGATCTCAAAGATATGTGGAAAACAATTTGAATAAAATGTAACAACAATAGGCTAATCAAACGTATAAATCTAATACAAATGTTTCCAGAAAGGTCCTAAAGTATGTTTATCACTCTGTATGACATTATCTGCAACATGGTTAAGTATATAAATGCCAGTATCGTGATTATGTGTGATTTTTTTCGGTATAGTAAGATTAGGTAATGCGCGCGTGTCTCCCGCGTTTCATTATGCATAGCTCGTATCTCTGCATAGTACTCGTAGACACGTAATGATGAGCCTCTGTTTAAGATTTCAGGTACATTTAGCTTTTTATTTCTTATATAGACGTCTATGACTTGTGCCTCTCCCACCCTGCAAAAACTATTCGTAGCAAATATCAACCATACAGTTCTCTAGTCATGTCGTGATTTACCTTTTGGGGAAGACCTCTCAAGCATTAAGCGATGTTGTGATTGAAACGCGTGGATGTGAATCTTAATGAAGGTGTCCACTGATAAACTGAGGCGGGCAGAATGAGATCCATTATTAGAGACGTTAAACCTTTGGTAATGCATCACTAACTGGTCAGGCAACTATACCTCACCCTCCATCATCATTTTGCGCATCTTTGTTAAAGTGCTTTTGATTGAATCAGTTGGCTTCTTAAACACTCTACGTGACAGCTGGGCTGCCAGAGTGCGTGCATGCTTCATTATGCTCATTATAACTTCAGTCTTATATGCGGTATGAACAATACCGCATGTATGCCAATGGAAATGCATTTTGGAAATGAAAATGTACCTACCTGGTGGAGGGTTCCAGTTCCCTGGTTTCCTTGGGTTTTCCGTTGGAAATTTCATTTTGGATTGCAGTTTAATTCATGAAATGGTCTCTTTTGTTGGAGAAAGGCGGTAATTAAGGAGAGACGGCGTAACTGTTGAATCATGCAGCGAATTTCCTTGAAGACATTGTTTTTAAACGAGACAGCGAGGTAAAGGGGCGCAAGCATGAGATCATCTTCATCTTCAGGCGTGTAGAGGGATGCGCTGCTTGACTGGGATGAATCTGCCTCTGTCTCTTCATGGCACTTAAGAGTTCCAGATCACTCCGCCTTTTGCCAATTGCACCATTTTCTGCGCGTCAGAGGCCCTTATTTTTGCGTGTGAGGTGAACGGTGAAGGTGCGGCAGAAGTCCACGCGCAGTTGGGGGCATCCTGTGAACGCTTCCCGAATGGGCTACATCTAGAAGGCTTTTCTCAATAGCCGCAGTATGTGGCAAGCCGGTTTAGCATTCATTCCACAAGACTGTCCTGTTTGTTTTTTAAGTTATTAGTGCTTATTTTTATTTTTATTTTTTTAAGTAATCCCACTTCGACCATTTCACCCAAAAATATTTTTAATGGATTCTAGTACTCTCCACTCAGAGTTTTGGATCAAAGTATCTGCAAAATGTGAAATAAAATACAGTCAAATTCCAGTCTTGGCAGAATATATCTGCTACGCTGCTGCTGCTGCTGATTCTGTTTATTATTGCTGCTGCTGTAGTGCAAGTATGGGATTTACTGCCAATACATACACAACACACTGCTGTGAGCAATGCTGCTCCTGTACAATAGCATACATGAAGTACCCATAGCACAGGGATGTACAAACTTTTTTAAAAGGGGGCCAGATTTGATGTTGTGGACACACCTGGGGGCCGGTTCCTTTTCCTTTTATTATATAAATGTTTTGTTTCTTGGAAACATGACAGATTTGACAAAAGCTTGAGCTGACAGAGTAGTTTGAGATAGGACACAGGTGTAAATTTAATACACAAACAATATCTTTAAAACTTTTAACAACCTTGTTTTTAATTTAAATATTATTACTGAGTTAGAACTATTCTTAAAGCAGCACTAGGTACGTTTTGCTCTCGGGGTCCCCCTACAGTTGGGAAACAGTATTGTACTCTACTACTGTCGTAAACTCTGTCATTCTACATCAGGGGATGCATCGCACATGCATTTATTAACATGACAACCATGATAGCCCTGAACACTGCAGGAGGAGTTCACATGCAGGTGTTCTGCTTGCGTCGCGTGTGAAATGTCTTCATCCCAGGTAACAGTGGCATATGTTTCAGCATGTCATATCATATGAATATAATTTCATGGGTTTTATTTTTTTATTCAAACGCCAAATGATTGTAAATGCTCACATTTACAAGCCAGCGTCATTATAGTAGCCTAGTCTATTGGTTCCCGTTTTACAGAATCTATATCGTCGCTGTCCGATGAAAACCACGTATGTCCATTTTGCCGATTTTGAGATTTTTCGACGGATTGAATGTCCAGGTTCATTTCCGTATACAGTATGCGTCACATATCTAAATGGCCAATGAAAAGTTGTGAAATCATGTCATCTGATTTTCACGTATATCCATTTGGTGTCAAAGCTGTCAATCACGCCGCGTATCTCCCGCCCTGTGGAAGCATCTCGCCGGTCTCGTGAAGTTGTTTCATCGAAGCTCAGCACTGGATAGCCGAAAGTACGACATTGAAGCTCTCCACAGTTTAGTTCTAATCTAGTTCTTCACAGATTAGTTTGCTTGCTAGTATGTAAATAAACTCGGTCTCATTGATAAGATTCAGCCTTTTTGTTCTTAGTCAAACTGATCAAATTATAGCCTGTAATGCTACTGTCATGATTGTCACTAAAACATGCCTCACTCATACTGCTATCACCGCTTGCCAGAGGCTGAGAATGTCCAGCACGTATTCCTCTGTCAATATGAAACGCGACTTGGCCATTCTAATTAATGATCGGAAGAACGCGTATCTACCACCGTTACTGTAAAATATGCACGTATGTCCATTTAAACTCAATTTTGATCAAATGTGGATTATATCATTACACTGGCAAGAATATGGTTACATGTAAAGATGTCATACCAAGTATGACAACGCTACATTCAACTGCTTTTGAAATACTGTGTTTTTTTCACTTCCTGAAAAGTAAGCGTTTTGGACATACGTGAGTTTCATCGAGCAGCGACGATATGATACTTCAATTCAATGTTTGAGTGGTAGGTAATAACCATATATCGTCAATATTATAATATCAAGCTACCATAGATGAATCTGCAAATTTGAAAAATAATAATAATAAATCAATACAATACATTTAGATCACCACAGGTAAAACCACACTTGTTCCAGCTTGTTATTGCCTTCCGCGTGTGCCTCCATGACGTATGCGCGAGAATATGACGTAGCGCCGGGGTTCGGGAATCCATGAAATGCACACTTAAGCCCCATTTTGAGTACTACGCCGAGACCTAAAGCACGATCAATGTAGAATCCAACAGCTTAGACACGCGCGTCTTCCTCTGATTGTAAACAAATCGCTTCTGGGTCATCTGTCCGCGTCATATTCTCGCGCATGCGTCGTGGAGGCACACACGGAAGGCAGTAACAAGTTGGATAAAGGTGTTATTTAGATTTTTTTTTGCGCACAAAAACTATTGTCGTCGCATCGTAAGATTATTGTAGAGTCACTGTGGTGAGATTGAGTTTGTAACGACGTTTTAAGTGCCTTTTATCGGTCTTGGGAGTATAAGTGTACTGAATGCCAATGGAGGCCTATCTGAAGCCTTTCTCAGCCATCAGCTTTCAACAAAAATATCTTCATTTGTGTTCCGAATATGAACGGAGGTCTTACGGGTCTCGAACGACATGAGGGGGAGTAATTAATGACAGAATTTTCATTTTTGGGTGAACTAACCCTTTAATACTTCTTTTTTTTTTTTACGCCGTATTTTTCTTATATTTTACCTTTATTCCACACCGCTGTCTCCACTGTCCTTTGAACGGCTCGTTTGCTTCCTGCTTCTGTGAAGCCCATCCCTCCGAAAAACGCAATGGTCTTAGATTGGTTAGATGGCCAAATGTAGTTTGTAGTACTGCAACAGCTCTCTCTCTTTCGTAATGACTGCGACGTGGCCTCGCCCACTTTGTTGCGTGTTCGCGGGGGCAGTGTTTATGTTAATAGCAAGGGTTTATGATGTCACCAACCCGGGAAGAAGCTTGTTGTAGTCCAACCAGGCCGTTTTTGAAGGCAATAAACTGCCATAACTTTAAAAGACAATATCTCCGTTTGCATTGAACTTTCAGCGCTGTAACTTTGCAGATACTGTTTATGCTCAAGCAGCAACATTACAGACTAACTAAAGTTTAAAAAGTGAAATCGCATGCAACCACCCCTTTAAGTCAGCGCTGTTTCAACTGGCTTTAAACTAAATTAAATCTCAGTTTTGTTACCGGAGAGGAGACCTCTATAGAGCTCCGGACGTCACGTGGCCCATTCTGTTTACAATGGCATATTGGCAGGCAGGAACAGCCGAAAGCGATTATGAAATGAATGACGCCAGCATGAGTTTCAAGGCAACAGAGTTCACTGCGCACTTTAATTCAAAAGACATAGACCTGTACATAGCAAAACTTAATAGATTAAACATAACAGATCCCTATAATGCCCCCGGGGTGCTTTTCATGTGTATCGATTAAGGAATGGATATCTTTCCTGTCAGGACACCTGTTGCACCGGCTGTGCACAAGTTACAACTAGCCTAGTTTTGACGTAAATGGACCATCACAATAGAGAGTTAGCAGATATTAAGCAGACAGTCCAATATACAACCAATACGTTCTTTATAATCACATTACAAACATTCTTTTAGGAGTTTTCTAACTGGACTTTCCGAATTACCCTTTGCATTTGTCCAGTATCTCATCCTCAACTGAAGTCTATGTAATTCTAGTGGCATTTCTCCCATTTCAACCTGTAAAGATATCGCTCGAGAGGATCTAATTGCTCCACAACAAATTAGCATTGCCTGCACTGTAAAAAATATTGTGCCCGTTTTACTCAATAAAATTGAGGCAACTATTTGCATCAGCTTTTTGACTATTTTAAACTCATTTTATTTGTGTTTATCCTATTAGACTTTGCATGTTTTCAACTTGGACTCTTAAGTATTAGCAACTCAATTTTATCAATTTAGAAAATTATAGTTTTAAGTATATCCAATATATTTTTTAAAGTCATATTTACAATATGTCTCCTTGTAAGCCACACATTAAGTTACTTTTTTCAAGCTACTTTTTTTCCCTATACATTTTATTTTCTTCATTTTTTTTTTAAATTACCATGAAACAGTAAACCAGCATCTCAATACAAAACATTTATTCACTTTAAAACGTCAATGCAACAGTGCAAAACACAGTATGGCTTATTTTTTCACCTTTACATAAAGTTGACTTCAAGTAAAAAAAAAACATTATGTACTACAAGAGGTAGCAACAGTATTTAATTTTCGTATAACAGTTTTTTCAATTACCATTGGTCTGTTTAACCCACTGATTAACAGTAATTCAGTCATCTAATTAAAACAATGTTTCGAACAATGTTAAAAATAAAATTCAAATCATAATTATTACATCAGCTGATAAAAAAATAATCACTGAGAAAAGAGAACACTAATTTAAAGGGTTAGTTCACTCCAAAATGTAAATTCTGTCATTTAATTATTCACCCTCATGTCATTCCAAACCTTCGTTCATCTTCAGACACAAATGAAGATATTTTTGATGAAATCCCAGAGCTCTGTGATCCCTCCATAGACAACAATGTGATGAACACTTTCAAGGCCCTAAAGTATAGGAAAGACATAATTAAAATAGTCCATGTGACTCCAGTGCTTCAAACTTGATGTTATGAAGCCACGAGAATACTTTTTGTACGCAAAAACAAACAAAAATAACGACTTTATGCAGCAATTTAGCTTTAGCCTGTTAGCGTTAGCCAAGCCAAGCCGTGTAATTCAAGGCAAATGTAAGTATTTATCAATACAAACATTTAGCTTTATCCTTGCTATATTTAAAGCATCAAACCATTGAACAGTTCGTATTTAATGTCATTCTTACCTCCTTTAGTGTCGTTGGGTTGCCAGCAGTGCAAATTCAGTCCTGTCTCCCATCAAAATGGCGTCTGTCATGAACATTTGTGTTTTTGCAACAGCCAAATCCACTTGTTTAGACTTTTAAAAAATGTTTACTTAAAAAGTATCTCGAAAAGGCACACATCTAAAAAGCCTAGAAAACATTACTCAAGATAATACACCCACCATTTAACTGTAAAAAACATGTGTTTACAACAACATTATATTTAATAAGTTATTCAAAATATTAAGTAAAGTACCAAACATAGATTTATTTGTTGAAAATATAGAATTTATTTTTGTTACAATTACAACCCCACAGAGTCATTTTTCCCAGTGTGTGTTTGTATAGCCTCAGCCTTTTTAACTCTTTCCTCACCAAACACAATTTATGTTATTTGTGAGCGCTAAACAAGGAATTTTCCGGGTTTCCATGTTTTCACTGTTATACGCTAGGGAGCACTATTACGCATCTTCTGAATGATTACAAAATCTCCTGATCAAAACACAGGCGACGAAGACGCAAAAAAAAAAAATAAGCAACCGTATGTAGCAGATGCATATGTAAAATAACGTGGTCATCAACATTAATCATCAAAACTGCCTAATGTTACTGACCCAGAAAGAGCTATAGGACTGTGCAAGCATTAGGGTTGTTGATGGACTCTATCTAGTCCATCTGTGTTTGATCATCGTTTGATCAATTTAGTCTTTGACAAACTCGTGATTTTCTCAGCTTTTTGTTCAAAATGTTGCTTTTTTATGAAACTTACCCATATTTAAGTGTTGATAAAAAATGAATGCATGCAGCTATAGAATAAAACATGGGGGTTTTTTTTGTTTAAAAGCAGAGGCCATGCTCAAATATTCATACAACAAAATATTCCGTGGGCCATGACATTTTTGTGAAAATGATCAAAAATCCTGGCCATGGCTGGCAACTCTTTTTTTTTTTACGCTGGCAGGGACCCCTTTTTTAAATTGCTCAATCAATTTCTTATTATGTATTCTGAAGTTTAATTTTGAATCCATCCACATACCCAGAAATACCCTCTTTCCACAACATACAGTATAATATGGCTTTTCTACATCAAAAAACACTCCCACTAATACCTCTTTATTAATTTGGACCTTTCATACTTCAGCTTCCAAACATAAAACAGAATCCATAGTTTTTCTCTCTTTTCGAAATCCACTCTTATAGGTTCTTACTCTCTATTACATATGTCAATCTTTCCATAACCATCCATTCCATAAGTTTGCATAGATTGGACGTCTGTGAAATTGGTATATAATTGAAGAGTTCAGACGCAAAAGCCTCTAAATGCCACCTCGGTCAAAAATTAGATAATGATACTGAGTGAATGTTTTCCACATAGTATACATTCATAAAATACTTTCACTTCAAACCCTAAATCCTAGCCTCAGCCCATTCAGAAGTACCGGTACTTGGGTAGAAACCTATACATAGAAGCCTGGCAAAAATGCTTATTTTAAAGAAAAACTTAAAGACTTAAAGGTTTTGGCATCTGAAGTCTTCAATTGATGGGCTAAGAATGATCCTTTCCTGGCTTAGCGATTGACACTATGACGCCATGCTTCCAGGCAGCTGGCAAATTCCCTGTAGTCTTAGAGAGACCAGAGTCTTAATTTCATATTTAA
The DNA here is from genome assembly GCF_949357685.1 of Gobio gobio. Lineage (NCBI taxonomy): Eukaryota > Metazoa > Chordata > Actinopteri > Cypriniformes > Gobionidae > Gobio > Gobio gobio. The sequence continues at coordinate 33,614,096 of NC_137105.1, read as the reverse complement.
TGATACATCTGATAAATGTGTAATCATCTCATTACATATATCATCTTTGTCTGAGACATCTGTTTGACCCCCCCATGTGTTCTCTTTATCTCATACGAAGTATATTCTAAATCTATTGTTCCTCCTGATGTCTTTTTTCAATAACTGTGCTTTGTGTAAAACTGGAATATTACTATTTCTCTGAATTACTCCCATCTTCCTATTACTGTAAAAAAAGAAAAGTTGACATGACTTAAAATTGTAAGGCAACTTGCTGCACAGCTTTTTTGAGTTTACTCAAATTTTAAACAAAGTAGTTCACTTAACTCAATTAATTGAGTAAGGTCACATGTCTCCCAATTTAAGATGTTTTGTTCAGCTGATTAAGTTTTTTATTTTATTTTATTTTTTATGTTACCATCAAGGTGATGAGTGTTTTCTTTAGTTGGGCAGTTTGACAACTTTTTAATGTTTGGCAAGAAAAGATAATCAAATGCTGTCAGCTGCTCGATGATAAGAATATAATCATTGTGTAGTGGCTTAATTCACAGATTTTATTAGTTTAATATGAGCAATATACTATTAGCTTTTTTATTGTGATTCTAGAAAAGATCAAATATGGTTTTAATCAAAATAGTTGACTAAGGTTTAAAACAGATTGTACATTAAGCACTTTGACCTCCTATGAGATTTTCTCACACAGACATCAATAATCAGCCTATAAATCTCAACAATGGTTACATGCTTCATACCGCAATGCATTCTGGGAGCCATGGATGAGTTTTGCATGATGCACCCAGAATGCATTGTTAACTTGTTGCAACTTGTATGCTTGTTAACTTGCATTTACAAATCGAATTTACAATTAATACTAGGTTGGTCCAACAATTGTTGAACCAACTTATTTTGACCAGTTAAGCCAACTTTTTTGCATTTAATTGTCCAGTTAACTAAAACATTATCATTAGTCAAAATGTTTGTGAGTTAGATTTTTTACAGTGTATTCATACCCCACACTTCATACGTTTTGTTATTCCCATTACTATTACCAAATCATCTCCGATAAGTTATTTGTGTAAATCTTTTTTTTTTTATCTCCTCATCATTGCCTTAGCTCTCTTGTAGTTAATATAATCATTGAATAATAAAGTTTTTTTCTTGCTCTCTTAAGTGCTTTATTTCTTTCTTTTTTTAAATTACCTCACTACAGTACATCCTTTGTTGCACCATGGAACTGTTTTTCTTCTGTTTGTATTTTTCTATTTACCAATTACTTCCTTTGCAGTCCTCCCAGGGACTTCACTTATTTCATTACTTTTCCTCTTTGTCTTCAGTAATATCATTAATTTCAGAATTTGACATAATTCATTAAAAAGCTCCCTGTGGGTCCACCTCTGCATGTGCTATACCCACAGCAATTTTACATCATGGGTAAATGATCACTTCGTATGTACTTTGTTTCATTCCTTTCCATTCACATTTTCCAGCTAAATGATACTAGACACTAGCAAAATATCTAATGCTGCTTGACGTCTACAAGTTACCTCAAATATTGTATTACTTCCATTATTGAAGCACACTATCCCTCCCCAAATCATTTCTTTCTTCCACATTCAACCCATTATAATCAGTTTTTATGCTCCCCTACTATGTTGAAATCACCACATCATATCAGTTTATGACTTTTATTCCCTCCAATATTTTACAATACATTCTTGCATTACTTATCACATGGATACTTTGATTCCCTTCCCATATTTCCACCACCACTACCTCCTCCCATACTTCTTGTTCCACACTCACTTCTTATTTTTTTATACCCAACACTTTGTTTGATAACAGTGTTACATTCCACGCCTGTCCCGGACTCCATTTCCCAGTATCCTCACTGTCTCACACCTGAACTCACTTCCTCCTCGTCTCTCCCGCTCTCCCCGGATTCCCTGCACCTGGTCTTTGTCATTAGCACTCCCTTTATATTGAACTCACTTCCAGCACTCCTTGGGCCCTATTTTAACGATCTGAAACGCAAGTGTCAAAGCGCGAAGCGCAAGTAACTTTGTGGGCGGGTCTCGGCGCTGTTGCTATTTTCCCGGCGGGATAAATGGCTCTTGCGCCCGGCGCAAATCTAAAATGGGTTGGTCTGAAGTAGCTTCATTATTCATAGGTGTGGTTTGGGCGTAACGTGAATAAACCAATCAGAGCGTCATCCAACATTCCCTGTAAAAGCAGGTGCGCAAGTTCCATTATGGATTGCTATTATTATGGCGTATTTACCAGGCGCACGCCAGGAGCGGTTCACAGCCGAGGAGACTGATGTGCTTGTAAGAGCAGTGAAAGACAGAGAAGTTGTGTTGTATGGGGATGGGAGAAACCCACCCAAAATAGCGTCGGTTAAACAGGCGTGGGAGGAAATAGCCACAATTGTTTCATCAGCTGGCATCCCCAGGACGTCGCACCAGTGCCGCAAGCGCTACAATGACATCAGAAGACGGGGAAAGTCCAAGCTTGCCAGCATCAATCGGGCACGCCGTGTAACGGGAGGTGGATCTGCCTCTACTCAGGACCTGACGCCAGCAGAGGACATCGCTGCGTCCACCCTCACCGATTTTTTTTCCTGGTTCTTGACGGACAAACCAATTTGTTAGATGTCCTTATATACATATATGTCTTGCCAGAAGTTGCCACTATTGGGCAAACAGTTCTCCTTAATTATTAGACTACAATTAGCCTGAATAATTTGTAAGCTAGATTTATGCCTATTTTTTCACATCTTCGTGGCACACCACAATGATTTCCGTCATCTCATGCGTTAATATTTTTTAGTGTAACAATTAATGATTTGCAAAAATAACTGTTGCATCTGTGTAGATTACATGAGCAAAGTGTATGCGCGTTGTGCACGCTATACATTATGGTCAAGCATGCGCCCTTAAAATAGCATAATGAACAACGCGCAACGCGCCACTGACTTTAGACTAGGTTTTTTCTGGTCAGTGGCGCAATTGTTTAATGGAACAGCAAAATAGCACCAGGGATTGTTTGCGCCGGAACACGCCTCCTTTTTTGCGCTGAACCGCCCAGGTAGCGCAAGTTCATTCACTAGTTTAGCGACGTGCTTCTGTGGAGGGAAAAGCGCGCTTTGCGCGGGTGCAAAATAGGAATGACACATGCGTCGGTGTACAAAGTCAATTGCGCTGGGTGCAAGATAGGGCCCCTTGTCCGTTCTTATGTTGTTGTTATGTTTTAAGTGTGTATGGTGTTCGCGTCGTCTCTTGAGTTTTTAAACCCATCTTTTGTGGAAGCTCTGATTCTTCTCTTCCCTGCTGCACTACACACACCGTGGCAAATAGTAGCTAGCCTACCGCCATTCCTTTATTTTCTATGTCTTATCATAAATCCTTGTAATATAAAATTCAACTGTGGTTTGAGCCAGGTTTCTTAGACACATATTATATTAGGACTATTGTCTTGATTGGAGATATATTTCCTAAATTCTTGCCCATTAGCAATTCAACTTCTCGTATATTATAAGAACCATTATGAACCAACACATCCTGGATGCGTTTTTGTTGCTTGCCCCTTAAATTTTCATTCATCCAATCTACAGAAATACTCTCTATCTCTAAGTAAATTTCAGCTACTTTAATTATAATTTTGATTCTTTCTGTCCGGCTTTCGGTTTGAGCAGAACAATTCACTACTTTACTGCTTTAAATGTTACAAATATTACTTTGTCCGTGATCCTTGAGTTCTCTTTTATTTTCACAACATTTTAAATAACATTAAATATTAGATCAAATTAGTGCAAAATCAACTTTGCGTTGCTGTCCGTGATCGCATCAAGAATCCGCCAAATTTCCATATGCATCATTAAAAGTGTTAAGTGCTGAGCTAAATTTCTGTTTTATCTATTAGTTTAAAAGAGAATTAAAAGGGTACTTCAGCGCTGGAAAGATGAATGTGTATTTTAAATTGGGTCATTTATGTAGAAATGTGAAATTATTTTAGAAGTTGCTTTAGAACTTCTAGACTGAGAAAATGAAATTGAAACTGAAAATGTATTTTTGGCTCATATGGATTAAAGACAACAACTCCCAGAATGCTCTTGCTTCGCTGCCCTAAGAGGCCACTCCCAAGCCACGCCTACCGGTTACATCACTTGCCCACCGCTGCACCACCCCACCATTGCTTTGATTTTTTATAGTAATAAAATCATTTAGTTCAGTTAGAGAACAGACACTTGAAAACTGAATGTGTCTGCTCAATACAGCACGAGACGAATGAGTGTCGCCACACAGACCAGCAGCAGGAGTCAGACCTTATTCATCACGAGAGCAAACAGCACGTTCATTCGAATATACTACCGGGTTTCTACTGACACAAAGCTTAATACTAAATCGCTGAAATAACCCTTTAAGACAAATGTGCCTTATACCCCGGTGCGCCTTTACCATCCTTGTAGCCTACTCTACTAGTCTGAGTTTGATAACTGAACCGCAGATCCCCACATAATTCAGTAAGTATTGACTAATTTAAATACTAGTCACTATTGGATTAGTTATTTAATAAATATTTTTTAATAAATAATTACTAGCAAAATTGACAAGTTACAGTAGGGGAGACCGGGGTGGGTTGTAACATGGGGTCAGTTGTAACACTGTAAGTTTGACAGGTCAGAAAAGAGCTGTGGTAACGTCATTAATATCATACTGTCCCATCTTCTTTTTGCTCACAGGAGAAATTGCATGTGACTGTGAGCAAATTTGTAGATATTATGACCAAAACAGTGATTTTCAGTAAAAATTTTCATCAGGATTATGTTTTGGCTAGCAATCATTGAATTGTAGGTACAATTATTTAAGTTACATGACCTCTCTAGTTTAATTTGATGCTTTGTATTTATGCTAACTTCAAACCCACATGCTAAAACAGTTAGCTAAGTTATGGCTGTTAGGGGTGGGGATAGTTGTAATTAAAAATGTTACAACCAACCCCTATGATGATGACTCCAATGAGTCCAGTAATCAATCACAAATCCTTTGTTGTGGCAAAGTCATGTGAGTTTTTTTTTGCTATTTTAGGGATTTATGTGTTTCCATCATAATTTATGCGCATGTCGTTTTACCAAATAAAAATAATCTATTTAAATTAATCTATTAAAAAATGTTAGTTTTGTGTGCACATTATTAGAATTTATGCGCACCCAGCACCCAGCGTTTTTATGCAATATATCAAAATTCACATAAAAATAGGTGGATCACGGAAACATAGCTAGTGACTGAACCCTTATGTAACTGGAATACACACAAACTCACACAAACACGCAGCAATTGTTTTGCACTACATTTAAAGTTATAAAAAAATGCAATATAATGGGTTTTTTTCCGTTTAAATAGTTTACGTTGTTCAAAACTTTTTTTCTCTGTTTTTCAATCATGTTTATGCAAAAATTGGATGGTGTGGGACGGGTGTTATTTCAGCAAATGACCTCTCAGTATTATGTCAATCCCCAGCTAGTGTTACAACTCACCCCAGTAGTAGGGTAGGTTGTAACAACGGAACTCTTTGTATTTCACATTAACTCACATAATCTGTGATTGTCCAATGTCCAATTGAGTTATATTGTAGCAGACAAATGCGGCTACCATGTATCAAAATTTGAGACATCTAGCGTAAACAACCACTGAGTTACTGATGCTCATACAAAAAGTGTCACAACCATCCCTGGTCTCCCCTACTTTTGTATTATAAAGCTACAGTATATAAGGATTTATTTACTAGTAAACACTAGTTCTAACACACCAAAAAAATACTGGTTAGTTTAAAAGAATAAATGTTAAAACAGCTTGCCATAGCAGTATGTAGTCACCACAAATAAGACTCCATCCTGACGCCCCTTTTACCTCACCCGATTATACTCCGCTGTTGCGCCAAGTGGTGGTGTGTAGTCGTAGAATAATCATGCTGTGTGCCATATGAAGTTCAGCCAAGAGCAGTGTCATTTTTTACAGCCTGGTAGATAGTGAGTCATGCTTCTTTCCATGCAGGTAGAAATGCCACTGCTTCCATGACAACATAAGATACCCTGGAAATTTAACAGCAAAATATTAGACACCAGGAGAGGAAAGCTTCTGCGGTAAAGCACTGACTCCATCTGTTCATTCAGCATTATAGCACTGAACACATGTATGAAGTCATCGTCTTACATAATAAATACTCAGTGATCAATATGGTCAATATCTCTTTCAAACAGTGGAGCCTTCAAACAATGTAATATTTGAAATATTACAATATTATGAAATATGATTAAAATAGTTATTAATTTTTATATATTTTATAATGAGAAAAATATAGTGTCAAACACTTGGTTTAAAAAATAAAACACCTTCATGTGTGTAGATCCAAAAACAGATTAAAAATGAAGATCCGCACACCAAAAAGCTCCATCAATTTATTATATATATGAAGAGTTCAGATGCAAAAGCCTCTAAAAGCCAATTCGGTTAAAAATGAGATAACGATACTGAGTGAATGCTCTCCGTATATAGTATACGTTCATAAAATACTTTCACTTCAAACCCACTAAATCCCAGCCTCAGCCCATTCAGAAGTACCAGTACTTAGGTAGAAACCTATACATAGAAGCCTGACAAAAATGCTTATTTTAAAGAAAAATGTCAGACGGATTTAGAGGCTTTTGCATCTGAAGTCTTCATATATATATATATATATATATGTATGTAATTTATTATTGTGATGACAAAGCTGAATTATTAGTAGCCACACTTCAGTCTTCAGTGTTACATGACCCTACAGAAATCATTCTGATATGCTGATTCGGTGCGCAAGAAACCTTCTTGGTTTTTGTTTCGTTTTCTAAGACTCTTAGTTAGCCTGTCTTTATTTCCTGCTTTTTTTTTGTCCCTATGTTCCTGCTCATCATTATTAGTAATGGTTATTCATTGTTTAATTAATTCGAGCACACCTGTTTACATTTGAGTTTTTATCTTATGTTTATATTGCCCTCAGTCTCCTCAGTTCTTTTTTTGGTGTTGTTTGTGTTTCTACACACACTGTTATGTTGTCTATGCTAGTTTGAATTACTTGCATCATGTTGGATTATATTTTTTTGTTTTGTTTAAAAAAGTTACTTTATTACTTTACTTCCCAAACTCTTCATCGTCTTCTTCATGGACCAGAATCGTGACAGAAGACTAGCCCTCGCACACAATTTGAAAGGATAATGGAGAAACTGTGCTCGGTTTAGGGCCGCAGGATCGAGGAGTGTGTGGAAGAATTTGCTCAAATTTGCCATTTGACATCCTGTAAGGACAGTTTTGTTTTGTTTTTTTGGAGAGGGTTAGACAAACTTATGGCCGTGGAGACCAGTGGGAGATTATAGTATAACCCTTGAGCGGTATCTGGACTTGGTTCTGAGGTGGTGTGGCTCACCGTACACGTTACGACAATACCAACAACGCTCTGTCATAGCCATCCCAGCCCACTCCAGCCCTGGTACCTACTACATTCACCTCCAAACCTGTCTCAGAACTGCTCCCAGTAGTTCCAGAGTACGCTCCAGCCCATGAATTTGTGCCAGAATTTGTTCTAGTCCAAGAGTCCATTCCAGAGTTCATTCCAGCCCTGTAGTGCATTCCAGAACCTTCCACATCCTCCAGGTTGAGAACCATACTAACCCCAGCACAAAAAAAGGAGGCTGAGGAAGAACATCCTGCCGTGATCTTTAATTCAGTGGTATCAACACCATCAAGTTCAGTAGTCTTAGCAATGCCAAATCCAGTATCAGCTCCAGCCCATGAGCCCGCTCTAGAGTCCGCTCCAGCCTCAGAGCTCAGTTCAAAATCTTCCACAACCTCCAGTTTGAGCATCAATTTAATCCCAGCACAAAGAAGGTCCTCCCCTGAATGTCCTGCGGGGATCTTAAGTCCAGTAGTCTTCGGTAATAAGTCAAGCGGTAATAGTACTGTCAAGTCCCACAACCTTAACACATCTAAGTCAGGTGATCCCAGAGATATTGCCTTGCTGTCTGCAATGGCTTCCGCCATCTTGTGGCTTTGGGCCGCACAAAGCTCTGCAGGCTGCCCTGAGGCCCCCCTATAGCTTCTAAGTCAACGGCTTCGGCAGTTGAACACTCTGGTTCATTTACATTCCCAGTTATGGCCAAGGAGGCCAGATCTTAATCTTCTGTCTGCCTCATCTTGACTACAGAGGTCATCCCTAGCTCCATTATCCCTGCCATGGGGGCCAGTTTTGAATCATCTGTTTTTTATCTTGTTGTCTCACTAGGTCTGCTGTGGCCTTCACTCAAGACGTCGCCAAGCCAGCCAGCCCTCCAGACAGCCATCTGTCAGCGACACTCCGGAAGCCCGTCTATCAGCCGGCACTACAGACTCCTTGCTCCGCTGGCATCCCACAAGATCGCCAGTCCTCCACGCTAGCTACCAGATCGGCAAGGTCCACCTTGGATCCTAGAAATGTCTGCTCCGCCATGGGAATCTGCAGTCCAGTCTGCTCAACTGTGGTGGTCTTCTGCTCCACCATGGGGATCTTCAGCCCCATCTGCTCTGCTGTGGTCTTCTACTCTGCGGTGGGGATCTTCAGCCCATCTCCAGTCGCACCACACAGGCATGGCCCTCCATCCCTTCCCATGTTCCTCCACTCTCCTAAACTTTAAATTGAACATGTTCAATTTATAGCATCCGGAGCCACCTTCCAAAAGGGGGAAGTAATGTCACATTTTCATTTTGCTTTTGTTTTCTTGGAGAGTTTGCTTCTCTTTGTTACCTGCTTCCTTTGTCCCCATGTTCTTGCTGCTCATCATTAGTTGTCATGGCTATACGTTGTTGCATTAGAGCACACCTGTTTGCATTTGAGTTTCTTATGTTTATATTGCCCTCAGTCTACTCAGTTCTTTGTCTGGTGTTGTTTGTGTTCCTTTAACACCATTTCGTTATCTAAGCTTGTTTGAATTACTTGCATGGCATTGGATTATACTCTTGTTTTGTTTAATACAATTACTTTGCTACTTTACTTCATGACCTCTTCTTCATGGACCAGAATCATGACAACCTGTATGTAAAGCATTTCATTTTAGGAATACACTGTAAAAAAAAAAAAAAAAAGACTGACAGGTCCTGACTCTCTGTGGTCATTAAAACTCCCAGGGTGTTTGTCATAAAAGAAGTAGGAGTGTAACCCTGGCCCATTGGCCTCCTAATTATCCCCATCTGCACATATCACTCTGTCTCCTCTGACAGCTGCTGGGTGTTTTGGTGCACTAGGCCTGCTGCCGCATCATCCAGATAGATGTTGCATGCTGGTATTCATAGTTCAGTCACGTGACCATTGTACTGCATTACATTCCATGCCTGTCAATTTTTCATCTCAAAAGAAAAATAAATATGTGAACAAAATGCCAATTTTGGGCACTTGCGATCCATATACACCACCTGCTGCAGTATTTCAATCTCTCAAAACAGCAGGACATTCTAAAGCGCTTAATGGGAAAAACACTTAAACTGCCTTAATGTTAAATGATCAAATTCAGTATGCACCTTATTGATAATGCATACTATATACCGGCGAGCAGACAAGCCCAGAATATGAATGCCTTGCACTAAAAGGTGAAGCGTTTCCTTTTGAATGGTTTTCTATTGAAAAACACTTAATGAGAAATGCCCGTTGCATTTATATTCTGGGCTTTCCTGTAGCCTACATAGTATGCACCTTCAATAAGGTGTATACTGAATTTGGTGTTTTAATATCACTGTCTTACTGCATTAGTACATAACAAACCTGGTAAAATGCAATGCAGGAAAACATTGTTTTGCCCTGCAGTTGGGCATTCCTTCAAGTGTTAGACTGGGTAAACCCAGCCTGAACTGCCGGCGATTTGATTTCGCCCTGCAACTCAGTCTGCAAACCTGTACATTCATTTCTACTGCTTCTGTTACACTTTTGCGGGAACCAATCACAGACTGGCTTATCCACCTGGCGCACTATTGGGCGGTTTAACACGATGACGGATAGAGAAGCGATGGGTCGTTGCCCGTTGATCACACCTCTTGTGGTGTGATTGGTTGAAGGACTTTCCAATTGCGTACAGAGTCATTTAATTTATGCTCGTTTATCACGCCTCTTGTGCAGTAGAAAATACATAGCAGACTCCCCAGACCAATGTTCAATCTTAAATTGAGCTTGGTCCGGTGATAGCCAGACAATATAAGGGTGTTACGTCACATGAAAATGAATTGGTTCAGGAGATTCCCTTAATCTCTCTGTGAAGCAGTTTGAATGACAGAAGAGGCTGGCTGTTCAAGTTCCAGAACGCAGCAAGGTAGCTAGGATTAAATATATTTTTACGGTTTAATCAAAACACAATATCATAGAAGACCGAAGATTTCCAAGATTAATTCAGTAATTAATATTAGTTGTCACTTTCATGTGGAGACCTCTGTTGAAACCTTATATATATAGCCACCAGGGAATACCACAGCAACCAGGGAATACCGTTTCCATGAAAGGCTGTACATGGTCTGCAACAATGCTTAGGTAGGTGGTACGTTACAAAGTAACATCCAGATGGATGGCAGGACCCAAGGTTTCCCAGCAGAACTTTGCCCAAAGCATCACACTGCCTCTTGCCGGCTTGCCTTTTTCCCATAGTGCATCCTGGTGCCATGTGTTCCCCAGGTAAGCGACACACATGCACCTGGCCATCCACTTGATGTAAAAGAAACCTTATTCCATTGCTCCGTGGTGCAGTTCTGATGCTCACGTGTCTAATGTTGGCGCTTTCTGCGGTGGACAGGGGACAGCATAGGCACCCTGACTGGTCTGCGGCTATGCAGCCCCAAACGCAACAAACTGTGATGCACTGTGTATTCTGACACCTTTCTATCCGAACCAGCATTTTCTTCTTGAGAAATTTGAGCTACAGTAGCTCGTCCATTCGATCAGACCACACGGGCCAGCCTTCGCTCCCCATGTGCATCAATGAGCCGTGACCGCCCATGACCCTGTCGCCAGTTCACCACTGTTCCTTCCTTGGACCACTTTTGATAGATTGACCACTGCAGACAGGAAACACTTCACAAGAGCTGCAGTTTTGGAGATGCTCTGACCCAGTCGTCTAGCCATCCCAATTTGGCCCTTGTCAAACTCACTCAAATCCTTATGCTTGCCCTTTTTTCCTGCTTCTAACACATCAACTTTAAGGACAAAATGTTCACTTGCTGCCTAATATATCCCACCCACTAACAGGTGCCGTGATGTAGAGATGATCAGTGTTATTCACTTCACCTCAGTGGTCATAATATTACGCCTGATTGGTGCATGTATATATATACATAATTTAATTTTGTTTTTTATTTTATTTTTTTCTGATAAAGTGGTCTATTCACTCTTCGTGTATTATTACTCCTCCAGATGTTACATGGAATTATTTTACTGTCTGCTTCCTTTCTTGTTTTCAAAATGTTTCTTTCAAGGCACTGTGTGATCTGGTCAACCATATGAAAATCACTAACTCTCCACACTGAAAAAAAAAAGTTATGTCAGTTCAACTTAGAAAATGTACTTTATGTGGTAACATCTAAAATAAGTGTTTATGTGTACATGAAATACATTATTTAAGATTGCTGATTTATAACTTAATTAAATCAATCTGAAATACAAGGTTTTTCTGAAGCATGACTGTCAGTAGATCTAACCTGATTTCTCCATCAAGGTAAAATTAAACATTTACATAAACTACCAACTATTTTTCCCTTTACTGAAAAACACATAAAATAACACTTAATCCCCAAATTTACTCTGATTCAGTCCAATGCAAAGCATGCTGGGAACTACAGATCCCCTGCCCAGTTAAAGTCAAAAAAATGTATTCATGTACACTCTAAAACAAATGGTGCTATATGGCACTAAAAGTGGTTCTTGGCTCGTAATCATAGGGGAACCTCTTTAAGTGCTGTATAGCACCAATCTTGGTTCTTCACCGGTTCTTCACCGGTTCTTTGGCTGAGGTGCTATATAGCACTGCTACCATATACAGAACATGTTAAGATATGGTGCTATATAGCAGCAAAAGTGGTTCCCCTATGATTACGACCAAGAACCACTTTTAGTGCCATATAGCACCATTTTTTTAAGAGTGTAGTTTTAATTAAGTAAACTTCCATTTTAAATATATTAGGTGGATTAAAATAGTAAATAAAGTTGTGGCAAAATGTTACAAATTGAGTGTATATTTGTTTTATAATGTCAATTGTGATTTCACTTTGATGCAACATAATGTGTATAATAACCTCAAATCACAATTCCAAATTGAAGCAAAATTAGCCTATCAGCAAGGAGCAACCAAACACAAACCTTTTCTTCTTCTTTTTCAGACTATACTGCCCTCTATAGGTCTGGTGCAGTCGTGGTGCACATGCGTTGAATGTGCCAATCCTGAGCTTTATTGTAAATTGTATATTGGTTTAATATAACTCAATTAAGTTAAAGCAGCATTCATTTGTTTTATGTTAAATAAACTTTAGTGAATTAGATTACAACAACAATCAGAAATACCTCCTTAAAGCAACAATAGCACATGTTCACTTTTTACAGTGCACTTGATATTGTTCCTTCTGATATTATAAAAGCTACTTTTCCAGAATTGGCTTCAGTATAAACTCCTCTTTAGACTCTGGCATCTCCTTGCCTTCAAGAGGGATGGATACATCCACTGGATTGAACAACCATCATTTAACACAATTTTATATAGTTCAGATTTTGTTCTGAGTCAAATTTAATTAACATCAGTGAAACATTTGTAGAAGATGGAATAAGATGGAGAAAATTATTCTTGCCTTCATTTCTTGGGGGAAAAATACAATGGAAGTCAATAGTGCCTATCAACTGTTTGGTTACCGACATTCTTCAAAATATCTTATTTTGTGTTCAGCAGAATAAAGAAATGCATACAGGTTTGGAATAACTTGATGGTGAGTAAATGATGAAAGAATTTTCATTTTTGGGTGAACTCTCTTTGATGATCCATTTATTGGCCAATGGCTGGTGATCCCTTTAATGACCAAGCTCCATCTTACAATTGTACTTGTATATACAGTATATATAGTTAGAAAAGTTGTTACTTTAAATAATAATTTATGTACACACAACTTAGGTGTGTTTTTTCAAAAATAAAGCAACACAGATAGTATGAAATTTGACATTAAAATGTTTTCAGAATTGACACTGTACAGCAGCAACACCAGCGTGGTTACAGTGTGAAGAGTCTATCTTGCCTCCCCTGAGCCTATTAAGATTTAACAGACCCCTCAAATCTATTGTGGGTTTGATGGGGGGTAATTGAGAATGAATGGGTAAAAGTCACATGAGAGGAGGAAATACTTCCAACGTGCTATGAAAAGACTAATCATAAAGTACATCCACTTGATATCAGCGCTTTATGTAATGTCAAAATCAAACATGAAATTACTTCTGTAAGGTTTTTTTTTTATATATATTTTTTATTATTATTATTATTGATTAATAATAATAATAATAATAATATACAGCTGCACATCATAAAGATGGTATATATGGAATAACATTGTTTTACTGCATTCTTATAGTTTTTATTAATTTTTTTTTTTTTTTTGGGGGGGGGGGGGGGTTGGGGTGAATAGATATTAAAAAAAGTTGATGAATAATATGATCATTTGTATTGAGCATATAATAATTTGAATTGAGCATTATAATAATACAAACAAGAACTGTATTGGTTGATAGTGTTAGTAACATGTATTTAACTTAACATTAATTTACATTAAAAAACAACAACTAAACATGATGACATTTCCTCCTCATTTCAGAACACCACTGCATGCCACTGACACAACTAACTGTAAAAATCTGCAGCCAGTCATATGCACAAAACCATTCCTGCCTAATAATGTAACTCAATGTGTTTTAAATACCTTCATCTGTTGAACAAAGCTCTCAGATCAAAGCTCTCTTTACATCACAAACAGACAGACTCAAAATTGCAGCTACAGAGTTACTTGTGGGAGTCCGGGCAGTGCACTCATTTGTTTCAGCACCTTGGACAGTTACACTAACACACTTCTGACTGCAGCTGATTGACAAGTTTCTTGAACATGTGAAACATTACTTTTATTTGACCAAAAAAAAAAAAGATGCAAGTAATCGGTTAATGGCATCGTAATCTATTCATCCACCTTTAAAAAGCTTAAAATCACACATATCGTCACCTTCCTTAATTAATTGCCTGCCATTTTTTGATAAAACTGATTTTTGCATAAGTCACCTCCTCATGATTCTGGCCACCTCTGGTAAAATCAGCCACACCCTCAGTTGAATAGATCATGCAACCTCTGAAGGTATTGGATCAGTTTTTTTTTGTGTTTTCTGAGAAACCTGAAAAAATGACTTGGGCAATTATTTTAGGAAGGTGACGATTTCAATATTATCATTATATTTTCTCTAACGCCATCTGCTGGACATTTTTAAATTTAGCCACAAGATTAGGCGCCATCTTGTGGCTAACAGTATATCTCTGACAGGCAAATTTCATGTAATGTAAACCGTATAGATCGCAAACAATAGTAAAATCGGGATATAGGTTTCTGTTAGCTTTTTTTCCCCCCATGGGTATTTTTAAATGTCAGTTTTGGCATTAAAAATAAACGTATTATCACGTAGCCTATTAACACATATTTTCACACCCTATTGCCACACTTTTTTTCAAATAGGATAAAATCTAAAGAAAACATCAAAACATATTCCACAAGTAGCAACTCATAATGTAATAACTGCACATAATGTAAAAACTGCACATAATGTAATAAGTATTACATTATTATTGCAATAAAATGTTCATAATGTAAAACAATTCTCAAAACACCATATCTTGTATTTAGATTTTTAAAAATGTACTGTAAGGGAATACAATTTTTTTTATGTTTTTAATGCTATTACAATAATGAAAACAAATATTACCTGTAATTTTTTTACTGAGCAATAGAATTGTAGTTATTTACACTTTACAGTTACAAGCTTTAAAATCAATACTCAATTTTTACGATATCAAATTTAATTTTACAGTTCATAGGCTCATTTATTTATTTGATAGAAATATTCAGCAATATTCTGATATTTCTTTTAATCAGCATGGATGCATTAAACTGACATGTGGAAATGACAGTAAAGATTTCTATTTCAAATAAATTCTCTTCTTTTTAAACGTTCTATTCATAAAATACACCTTTTGTTTCCACAAAAGTATTAAGCAACACAACAACATTGATAAATATCAGAATTGGTTTCTTGAGCATTAAATCATTATATTAGAATGATTTCTGAAGGATCTTGTGACACTGAAAACTGGAGTAATGATGCTGAAAACTCAGCTTTTCATCACAGGAATAAATTACATTTTAAATATTGCAGTTTTTCTGAACTTTACATTTTGATCAAATAAATGCAGATTTCTTTAAAAACCATTAAAGAAAAAAAAAACAATCATACCGACCCCAAACTCCAGTGTATATCATTACACACTTGTTTGTTATTGTTGTTGTTGTTGTTGTTGTTTTTTTCAAATTTGAAATAATAAGTCTAGATCCATAACATATCTATATATGTGTTATTGACCAACCGAAATTAATTAAAATTAGTTCAAATAATATATAAAATTAACAAATCTTGTTATGTTGCTCCAACTTGACACCTATGGAAAAAATAATACCCTTGATCGGAAAATTATATTTATTTATATTTATTCTCTGATGAATGTATGCAGTGTGGTTTTATTGTGTTCACTTGTTTACCCAACAGCAATTATAAAATATTATGATCTGCTTTGGGGGACACAGATATATGATCAATTCACACACACACAAAAGATTCCAATTTAAAAGGCTTGAACTACGAGAACTAACCAATTATCTGAATTAGGAGATTCATTTTTATGTATGTACTTCGCCATCATTCACGCTTGTCTGAATGTGGATGGTCAACATGTGCTGCCAACTGACCCAATTAGTGTTCATGCCACTGTCGTGTCCAGCCAAGCATACCCCCTCCTCCCGACCCCACCACTACAGGGGTCAGACATGAAGGTCAAGCATCTGTCTGACTCCCACTACCCTTAGTCTGGTGACATCATCATTTAGAAACTCACACAGTGCTGGTGGTGTATTTGGGAACGAATCATAACAATGGTATGGCATGAACACTGAGTCATGGTAGTTTTAAACAGAACTATTCAGTTATTGATTTTATGACACAGTTTTGTTGCATCTGTGTGGGAGAAATGTTCAGCTCTTATATCACGTGACACTGAATGGAAAGGAAAGCAAACATATCAATATCATTGAGAATTTATGAAACGAAAATGACATGTAAAACTAGGAAGCATCTGAAATCGCATACTCTCTATAAGCAATTACTTGAAAAAAAAAAGTACATTCTATCTAGCTAACATGGACCGTTCTCAGAACTTTGGCCAATGTTCTGGAAAGGTTCTCTCCAAGATATGAACAAACGTTCTTCCAGTAACACTAACAGAATGATTGTTCAAAGTTATCTGGTCTTCGTTGTATAAACGTTGTTTGTACATCGTTCATGAAGCATTTTCTTTTTTGCTGTAATGTTTTAGTTGAACGTTCTTCTAACATTTTTACATGTTGTTTCAGAATATATATATGTATATTTGTATTTATTTGTTTTTTGGTCAACAAGCAAAATTCCATTTGCAATCATTTTACACAGGAAAGCATGAGACATACGTACATACATACAATTGTGTATATGCAAGCACACATACATAACCATACAAAAATTTAAGATGTAAAAAGAAAAACAAGATGTTTACATTCTTATTGACCTTATTGATTATGCCTACCCTTAACTCCACACAAGCAGCACTAATTAACATTCATTTAATATGACAAATATAGGATATTCTCAATGTGTATTTAAAAAAACATGCATTATTATTATTATTATTATCATTATTACCACTACCACTACCAACACTTTCATCATTACCATCATCACTACTACTACTATTATTATCATCACTATTCAGTATATCTTTTCATTACCAATCCTTTATAAAGTATTTTAAACTGTTTTAATGAATTAACCTTTTTTAATTCATCAGGGAAGCTATTCCAAAGCTGAACACCTTTATTTGATGGGCAGTTTCTTCTTAAAGGGGTGGTAAAACACATTCTTTTGAAGGCTTGATTGTGTTTGTGGGGTGCACTGTAACATGTGTTCATGTTTTTTTTTAAAAATCATTATTTTTCATATATTTGACCTTTATTCTACACTGCTCTGTCCCTCCTTGTAAAACGGTCTGATGCTTTCCGGGTTCTATGAAGCCAGTCCCTCAAAAATACGCAATGGGCTCAGATTGGTTGGCTGGCCCAGTGTGTTGTGATTCGCTAACCGCAGTGAACGTTTGTCGGAAACGTCACGACTCACTCCCCTTACCTGGAGGCTGTGCTTTGGTCAGTATTAGAAACAATGGCGTCAATAAAACCATATGAGCCCGAATCAGACCCAGAACATTTGAGTGAAGATGATCGAGCAGAACCTGTTCATTCCTCAAGAGTAAAGACTGCGGATCTATAGTGATCGCTACTGAATGGCACTGTTACTTTTGTATTTTTAGAACGATTATAGCCAAATATCTGTCGCAAGAACTAACCCAAAACGAACACTAAGCACTGGCTTTACTAGTAAGTTAGCCAAATCACACACAGAACCATGTTTAGCATGCCTGTAGATAAACAATACATAAAAGCTCTAATCAAAGAATCATTTACACTAATGCCAAGTTCGCTGTTGAGATTTTAACGTTAGTGTTTGTAACGTTAGGTGTTCGTCGGATAACGTTAAGTATGAATGAGCATTTAACAGACTGGTTTGCAGAACAGCATTGTCATCTGTTTACTTCCTTGCTACAACCTATTACAGGAAAACACATCGATGAAATATAAATCAGACTTACAGGTTGTGGCCCGTAAACAGCTTCTGTTTGTAAATCCAGCTTTCAGGAAAAGCCGTTGTGCATATCCTGAATTGAATTTGCGAAAATGGTGGAAGTTTTCCTCTGTGAAATGTGCAGCGCGCGCGTCGTGCATCCACGCACTGGCAGGGTTTGTCTCACGCAGCTGACGTTGTTCAAATCCGGCATTGAAATCGCGAAGTTTGTGGAAGTTTTCCTCCGTGAGATGTTCCCCTCCGTCTCAAACACACATGTGCATATAACATGCTGTGTGTTAAACGCTCTGCAACGCACCCCCGTCCCACAAGGAAGGCTGAACAAAGCAAGTACCCCAGACCTGAAATCCGGATGAAAATAACAGCGTTTCCTTGGCATCGCGGCAACAACACTCCAGCCTAACTATACCACAACAGTGCCGCGATACAAAATGGCCTCACCCCCCCTTATTTAATATTCTCGGAGGAGGGGTTTATGTAAATATTGAGCATGGTGATGTCACCAACCCTGGAGGAATGTCTGTAGTCGGCTGCTGGCCGTTTGCTGTAGTCCTTAGAAACTGATTTCTTTAAAAGCAAATATCTCCCTTTGCTTTAAACTTTGAACGTTGCAACTTTGCAGATGTTGTTTATGCTCAAGCAGCAACATTACACGCTAGCTAAAGTTAGGATAGTGAAATCGTGGTTTACCACCCCTTTAAATTAGTTCTACAATATGGTATATCAAACATATATGTCCCTCTAAGGTCGTAATTACTCTCAAGCTGAACATGGCTTGCAAGGAATGAGGGAGGGAGTGTTGTCTTGCCTTATACACAAGTTTAGTAGTGTACAAATCTACCAAGTCGTAGAATTTTTATGTTTTCAACTGGATAAACAAGGAATTCGTTGGGGTATTATATGGAGAATGTGTAATTATTCTGATGGCCTTTTTTGTAGTAGAAAAACCGGAGTAGTTCTAGATTTATATGTATTTCCCCAGATTTCTATTCCATATGTTAAACATGGAGTGATGAGAGTACTGTACAATATAATGCACTTTTGTTCAAAATATATTGCAATTTATATAAAATTGCAATTGTTTTTGATATTTTCTTTTGAACATTTTGTATATCCATGCCATTTTATGATCTATAATCACTCCTAAGAACTTAATGTAATTAACTCTTTCTAGTATATTATTATCAATTTTAATTTTAATATCATTATCTATCATTGTATTACCAAATACCATGAATTTTGTTTTAGATAAATTCAGAGATAATTTATTTGAGTCGAACCAGCTCTTTAGTTTGTACAGTTCTCTCTACACTACCATTACTAACTCTTCCAGATTTTTACCTGAGCAATAAACATTGGTGTCGTCAGCAAACAAGACATAATTGAGTACATCAGATACCTTACAAATCTCATTGATAAAGAGCAAAAATAACTGAGGTCCCAATATTCAGAGAACGTTCAAAAGCGAAATGTTTTTGGTCCCAAGACTTCCACAGAACATATATGTAAATCTTCTATTATTTATTGCTTTCTGAATGTGAAGAGAGTTTCATCCAATATAACAAAAAGTGTTTATGAAAAACATTGCTTACCCTATACCTTTAAAGGTATAGTTCACAGTTATAGTGTGTGTAGTATGAATGTAATCTGGATGTACTACATTCGCCATGTTGTCATTATCATGTGACCTACCAGCGTCAGTTGTGGCGTTTCACTGCTATTCACAAATCCTCTCCCATGGCCTCATGGGATAGTAAAGTGTCCATTGTATGCACACTTCAGAATCTCACCAGAAGTAGAAGGTCATCCGGGTACTTTTTGCCTACTGTGCTGTGAATTCGGACATACTTCTTTTTTGAGTGAATGAAAGAGAGATAATTGCTGCATCCGAAATCGCATACTAGTAGGCGAAAAACAGAATGTGAAAAAAGAAGTATGTCCGAATTCACAGTAGGCAAAAAGTACCCGGATGACCTATTACTTCTGGTGAGATTCTGAAATATGCATACAATGGACACTTTACTATCCCATGAGGCCATGGGTGAGGATTTGTGAATAGCAGTGAAATGCCACAATTGATGCTGGTAGGTCACATGATAATGACAACATGGTGAATGTAGTACAGCCGTATTACATTCACACACACTCTATATAGAACATATTTTTTTAGCGGTCATGAAGTAATTCGGTAAAATGATTCCCTACTCAAGAAAGTATGGCATTTCGGACGCAACCAAAGTGACTAATATTCAGCTGGTCATGTGATCTTAAAGGGATAGTTCACCGAAAAAAATTAAATGCTCTCATCATTTACTCACCCTGACTTTATTTTTTCAGAAAAACACAAAGATTTTTAGAAAAATTGTCCATCTCTGTGAGTCTTTATAATGTAATTGAATGGCTGCCACTCGGTCTAAATATATTTACAAAAATATATTTATTCATTCATTTATTTATTAAAATGGTCATTGTAAAATGTAAAATCAAATATTCTATGCATTTTGAGAATTTAGAATAACAAGACAAATCAAATGTCAGAATCCCAGTCAAAGATACATCTGAATTTATATATATGTGGCGAGGGGGGCGTGGTTTAGCGAAGTCTGTGACGGCAGAGAGAGTCAGAGGACGAGCGGCACGTAAGTGAATCAAGGCCAAATGAGAAACACCTGTCTCTTGTTTCAGTGATTGGCATGGGGAGACAGGATATAAGCCACCCAGGAAATGGGATTGGGGAGAGAGGAGCTGGAGAGACACACCCTGGGACTCGTAGCCACACGGATGCAGAGAGGAACTGCTTATGAAACCGACGAATGTAAAAAGAGAGTTTTGTTTATTGTTTTATGTTTTGTGCGATGTGCACACAGTTTGTTTACTGACTTAAAGAGAGAATAAAAGAGCATTTACGAGTCCCAGAAAGCCGACCCCTTGTCTTCTTCCTTGTCCCTTTACGAACTTTGTTACAATATATATACAGTAGCCTATATATATATATATATATATATATATATATATATATATATATATATATATATATATATATATATATTACAAATGTAAATAAAGAAATTGTCCATGAATCAGTCCTCATTAACAAACAAACATGAAAATGTTAATATCCAACTGAAAAACAATTCACAGGTCACTATTTTCCAATAGTAATAATAGGTTGTTTGTTTCTTTGATTGAATAGTGCAATACTGAGACCAGATTTTAAAGCACTGCAAATCCATATCTTTTTGAAGAGATCTCTTATTGGATGCCCAAAGGGGCTTACATTCCACCACTGGCCAGCTGCCACTAGATGGTGGTACATGTACGATTAGACTGCAATAGCTTCCATCATTAGAAGCCATCACATACACTCTTGCCAGAACATGGCATTTCTGATCATGTGGTTATGCCCATGCGCATGTCAGTGGATAAAATTAATCGTTGCCCAAAGGCATAGCATTTAATGAGACAAAATGTCCCAATTAACCTTTTTAAGAGTGCCATTTTCAAAAGATATGAATGTTGCCTCACTGTTTAAGACATTTATGGTCTAACCCTTCGGCCAAGGATTTTCCCACTTGAGGCAAACGATGTCATATTTTTTAGTGTTGCGCTTATGTGATTCCTCACCTAAGTGAAAGTTTACAAAGGACATATTGAAAGAACTTGACATTTTCACATACATAACGGTCCCTTGCGCCTCACACATTGTTATTGTACTGTGTTCAAACACTTGCAAATGAACAAATACTTGAATGGCCTACTTTCTTCAGAGAGAAAAGAACGCTAACAGGGAATTATTAAAATGCTCCCACTGACAAGGAATTATGCTAAAAACCAGCTTTGTTGAGCAGGACTTGTGTCATGTTGATGATTAGCATGGTCCTCAAGAGCCTCCATGACCCAGTCAGCCTCCTCATCTTCATAAATGACCGAGCAATGTTACCTTTGAATTGACAAATCGGGAGCTCATGAGATGTGACAGTATATGTATAGATACAGTCTAATGAATAACTCCCTTATGGTTGAGGGCATTTTGCTTTAACATTTTGTGTTTTTTAATGATAGCGTAAGCTGAATACACTGCTGTGAGATTTTTTGACATTTCTAAATCAAATTTTTTACCATACTTTTTTTTTTTTATCCATCTTTGTACACTTCATTTGGGTCTGTCAGAACAGCACATTATTAAATGATTACATCCATGCTGATGTAATATTAATCACAGTTTTTTTTTATGATACATACATAACCAGATATGATACATACAGATCCCCAGGAGTAACTGAAATATCTGTTGATTTATTACATGCACTTACTGCAAGGTACATAAATATAAATAAGTAAACTTTTATTTTAAATATTAAATGTTTCTCATTTGATTTTAAGGTTTATGTTTATGTTCTATAAAAAACTAAAGCATTTAATACGTCTTGGATGTATAACTGCCTACTGTAATGCAAACGAATCCAATGTAATCCAAAACTGCAGCTCTTGTGGGGTGTTCCCGGTCTGCAGTGATCAATATCTATCAAAAGTGGTCCAAGGAAGGAATAGTGGTGACCCGGCGACAAGGTGATGGGTGGCCAAGGCTCATTGATGCACATGGGGAGCGAAGGCTGGCCCGTGTGGTCCGATCAAACAGACGAGCTACTGTAGCTCAAGAAGTAAATGCTGGTTCTGATAGAAAAGTGTGTCAGAATACACAGTGCATCCTACTTAAAAATAAAGGTGCCAGGAAGAACCAAAAAGGGGTTTTCACAGTGATGCCATAGAAGAACCATTTTTGTTTCCCTGAAGAACTGTTTTGTGAAAGGTTCTTTAAAGAACCATTTTTTTTTCTTACCATTTTATAGTCTAAATAACCTTTCTGCACTACAAAAAACCTGTTGTGCAATGGATTTAAAGGTTCTTCATGGGACCATAAACCCTGCCAAAGAACCATTTAAGAACCTTTATTTTTAAGAGTGGCAGCGACAACAGCGGGCATGTGAGCTTCAGAACTGGACCATGGAGCAATGGAAGAAGGTGGCCTGGTCTGATGAATCACGTTTTCTTTTACATCACGTCGATGGCCGGGTGCGTGTGTGTCGCTTACCTGGGGAACACATACACTATGGGAAGAAGGCAAGCCGGTGGAGGAAGTGTGATGCTTTGGGCAATGTTCAAATGGGAAACCTTGGGTCCTGCCATCCATGTGGATGTTACTTTAACACGTACCCCCTACCTAAGCAATGATTGTTGCAGACCATGTACACCCTTTCATGGAAACGGTATTCCCTGGTGGTTGTGGCCTCTTTCAGCAGGATAACAAAGCCACATAGCAAAAAATGGTTCAGGAATGGTTTGAGCACAACGAGTTTGAGGTGTTGACTTGGCTTCCAAAAAATTTCTCAGATCCTCAGATCTCAATCCAATAGAGTATATGTGGGATGTGCTGAACAAACAAGTACTATCCATGGAGGTCCGACCTCGCAACTTACAGGACTTAAAGGATCTGCTGCTAACATCTTGGTGCCAGATACCACAGCACACCTTCAGGGGTCTAGTGGAGACCATGCCTCGACGAGTCAGCGCTGTTTTGGCAGCATAAGGGGGACCAACACAATACTAGGAAGGTGGTCATAATGTTATACCTGATCAGTGTATATAAAATATTAGCTGTAGGCCGAGTGCTAATCACAGCTTGCTGATTGTGATTGTGTTTACTATGAGTGTGATATTGCATTTATACAACAGAGTGAGTAAATAAATAATAAGTGTGTAAATAAATAAGAAACAACGGAGTGTCTTTAAAAATATTATTTAGTGCAGAGCTACTTCCTTCCGCCACTGATTCAAATTTAAAGTCGACAGTTTAACAGTTGAGCCCAAGCCTCCATTACTAATTCTAAAATGTCACTTAAAGGGGTGATGAACTGAGAAATCAACTTTCCCTTGAGACTTTGATATATAAAAGTTCCTGGTGAAATAGTCAAAGAAAAGCTTTTATTGACACCAGGCCCAGAAAACGAGAGCTCTCAGACATATGTCGACCGCTGACGTCATAGGACGCTGAAACGCCGCCTCTACTGATAAATATGTACATCTGATTCTGTAGCCCCGTCCACCAACTTGTGGAGCTAAACAGACGGATCGCGCTACCAAGCTATAAACATGACGAAGAGAGTAATAAATTGCGCTGTGCCTTCACTGAAAAAAATGATTTGTTGAATTTACAAAAAAAAATTATCGTAAGTGGTCGCAATCAATTTATTTTATCTCAATTTAAACAAAAACACATGCAATTCCCATAAAACCAATTTTTTTTTTTTTAATTAAAATCAAAAAACTAAATTTAAATTATTTAAACGAGCACACATTAATTATGCTTAATTTAATCGGGCCATAATAATTTTTTTCAGTGTAGTTGTGGAAGAACACAGTCCCTGCATAAGCTTCCTTCGGATTCTACTATTAGGAATGAGTGGTTGAACTTTATTTTTAATGAAGTTCCAGCTCACATGGTAAAGACATTGCGCATTTCACTGCGGAATCGATTGTAAACAAGATAACGTAACAGGGCAAGACTGGATTTGCAGACATATTGAGATTAAAACACAATGCTTTGCCTTCTATATTGGATCCACACTTATGTGAGTAAAACATGTTTTTTATGTGTTAGTATTGCATTGTTACAGATCGTTTGATATCTGTTGATTACATACCTTAGCACACTGTCAGGCTGGATAATCCTTTATTTGAGGTGTTATTGGTTCATTTGTGATCAGACTCGGACTTCTAACGCCAGGGCTCGCAAAGTGTGTGTGTGTGTGTGTGTGCGTGTGTGTTTACGGTTTGTGGTTATATTCACATCGGGCCGACCAAGTAATACAAAAATAACATTCCTTTCTTGTGCGTGTGCATGTGTGTGTACGGGTCGTGGTTATTCACTGATCGGGCCAACCAAGCCTGTGTGTGTGTACGGTTTGCGGTTATATTCACATCGGGCCGGCCAATACAAAAATAACATTCCAATCAATCGCGGGTGGATGAGAGATGAATCATTGTGTTTGTTTGATGAGCCCTGTGAGTGTTTCCCCAGATAATTCCCACATGTACTGAGGGAGCTGAAGCTCATTAAATATTCAAATCTTATCCAATCCTAGCCGTGGGCATTTACCTCCAAGTCTTCAGTGCGGCACGCCCATCAAAACCGAACGTTTTTCAGAGAGCCTCAAAACCAAGGCTGAAAATAGCCTATTACTTATTCATTATGATGTTTCTGAATGTAAAAACCACGCAAACGTTATAAGTTGACTTCAGACAACCGTATAACAAAATTAAAAAAGCCAGTTCATGACACCTATAACTAATAACAAAGGAATGTTGAGTCGCTTCATCGAAGCTTATTGCATTATGTAGAGTAGGGTATTATGCTAGAGAGATCGACTAAACGAGTGTAATATGGTGTCCATAATGGTCGATGTCAATAATAGTATATCCATTATAACAAATCAGTTTGAATGTCCACTGAGGAAATCAATATCTTTGTCCTTTTAAATGATTTCCAAAGACAGCGCTAAAACAACTTCCTTGTTTACAACCAGTCACTCATAAAGACAGTCTTTGCCGACATCTAATGGTTTAATAGTGTAACTTTCACTGAAGTCGAAATCACAATCAATAAATATAATTTTCTTTAAGGATTAATCATTTTCTATAAGGATTATTTTGATAATCGGTTAATCTAATGATTGTTAGAATGATTAATCGACTAATAGTCGATTATTTCACAGATTAATCCTTAGGCTTTTATTGATTATTCAACTTTTTCAATTAGTTCAATTATCAAGGTATACCTATTATACAGTAATAAATAAGGAAATCATTTCAGCTTTTAAAATTATATGTTAAATGAATTTTGACTCCACTGGTCAAACCAAGTCATTGCAGGTCCTAAAAATAGGTCTTTAATGATTTAAAGACTATCATATAACAACTATTTGAAGACAAAAATATTTGTGGACAGGTTTTATTGTCAACGTTGTCAATAATGTTGACTAACCATTCCAGCCCTACCAATACCATATACCACCACCAACAGACCATTATATACAGTATATGTATATGACCATTATGTGTTGCTGGTTTCTGTTTCATTATATTGAAAACCTTATGCTTATTTTTTTTTTATTTTTTTTTGGACAAATATACGTTTTGTATGTATAAATTCTTAATGTAATCAAAATTTTCAAAAACGTAACAAATTTCATTATTATTATTATTATCATCATCATTATTTAAATGAGTATGTCCGACCGAATAGTGTGTGTGTGTGTGTGTGTGTGTGTGTGTGTGTGTGTGTGTGTGTGTGTGTGTGTGTGTGTGTGTGTGTGTGTGTGTGTGTGTGTGTGTGTGTGTGTGTGTGTGTGTGTGTGTGTGTGTGTAGTTTAATGTCCTCAAGTGGATGAGAACTGAAGGGTGATTAATGTCTTAATTTCCTATTATTAAAGACCAGAGAGGGGATGCAGGCTGCAGATAGTCAACACGCTATAAATCTCAGCAAAATGAACAGTCAAATGATCACTCTTCAGAAATGAAATCTCCACACATTAATGCTACCACCCAGACACACACACACACACACACACACACACACACACACACACACACACACACACACACACACACACACACACACACACGCTTGTCTGAGTGTTTCTGTGATCTCATTCAATGACAGGGTAATTACTACTCAGAATTATGGGGTGGTTTATTGTATTTCACCTCCTTGTGTGAACCATTTACTGTACAAAATACAGAATCACTTCAGAATGACCCTCAGACTGTTATGACTTAAAATATACCATGATCTACTCTGTCCTCTTTTTATCTTTTCTAACATCTCTCCCTCTCATTCACGCACATGTTTTCAGCCTGCCTGCTTACAATTCTGAGAGAGAGAGAGAGAGAGAGAGAGGGAGAGAGGAGAGAGAGATGAACTCTGCTCCTTTGTGCAGGGCAGACGGAGGGAAAGGACTAATCACATGCACTGGATTGATTACAGTGATGATTAATAGGGTATATGGTTTTCATTAACAATTTGATTTATCACAGATCATGAGGCTGAATAATGGTAATGGTCTCCACTCCCTCATATCTCTCTCAGCAGATGAAAATCCAGCCCTTTTCACTACTTTGTTTCCCCGTTTCCTTATTTCTACAGATGGAAGGATTCATTTAACATCCCTGGTTCCTTTTTCCCTGAATTTTTCCACTGCATGAACTGCATTTTCTTTCTTTCTTTCTTTCTTTCTTTCTTTCTTTCTTTCTTTCTTTCTTTCTTTCTTTCTTTCTTTCTTTCTTTCTTTCTTTCTTTCTTTCTTTCTTTCTTTCTTTCTTTCTTTCTTTCCTTCCTTCCTTCCTTCTTTCTTTGTGGTGCTCCTAATTTTAAGGTGTTGTTTCTGTATGCACTGTAGGAAAAAAAATCTGTCATGTTTAAACAGGAATGTGCAATTCCAAAATTCCTCCACAACAGTACATTGGGCCCTGTTTTTGTGAAAAAAAAAAATATTCCAATTATGATTCCAAAAAGAAAGGTTCCAAAAAGGGTGTTTTCACACAGTATCATAGAAGAACCATTAAAGTAAACAGTTCTTAAAAGAACCCATTTTTTCCTTAGTGTGAAGAGCATTTTAATGCTCTTAAGAATCTCTTCCCACTATAAGAACCTTTTGTGCAATAGAAAGGTTCCAATTATTTAGGAACCTTTTAAAAATGCTAAAAAAAAAAAATAATGACTGGTTTCACACAGGTTTCCCAATAAACATTCTGCCATTGGTTGTATTAAACAGATAGACCCACCCCAAATTCACGTCCGGTTTCGGAGAAAGTTACTTTTAAGTAATGCGTTACAATATTGTGTTATGCCAAAACATTACAGATTATCTTACCTACTATACAACTCTTTTTATTGAAAGTTGAAAGTCATTTTGTTATTTTTGCACTTTTTGTCTGTTCGCACACACGCATGAGTGTGCAAGTGATTATGGAGTAAAGAGAATTGAATTCAGTGGTTGAAAAAAATTTTTTACGCATATTAATTAAACGGAAAAGAAATGTGCATTACTTATGCTGTGTTCCAGGCAGGTTTTTGATCCCTTAAGTTACAACCTCAAACCACGACTCACGACTGTGTAGCGTTCCAGGCAAAGTCACACCAAACTGCCTGAGGCCCTGAGCACAAGGAATCGTGTGGTAGCTAGATGTAAACAAAGCATGGCGGACCCTATGAGGCTTATGGTCCTTAACAATCATTTCTATCGCCAAATGTGCTTACTCCTTGCTTATTTGAGGGAAACGTAGGGGGGAAACGGCGCATACGGCAAGAGAAGCTGTTATACCTTTTATTTAACGTTAATTGTATATTTGTTTCATAAACACTGCATCCGTACGGGGCTGTCATTGTTGTTTCGCGAGCTATGTGACGTCAGATCTCGTAACTGGGAGTACATTGATCTAGTAAGACATGGGTGGGAATTCACGGGTTTGACTGCCGTTCCGGTGCACTTTCACGGGTAGAAGGTTTGAAAAACACAGGTTACGGGCTGCCTGGAACGCGGCATTAAAGGTGCAGTGTGTAGTATTGACTAGGATATATTGACAGAAATGCAATAGACCGTTTTCACATTACCGGGTTTCTCAGAGCGGAAGTCGTCATAGTTGGGTTAAATATTATAGCTGTGAATGAGAGAATACATTAATAATTTTTTTTGTGTGTGCCCATTTGCTAGCCTGGATGCCAGCCGAACTTAGCCCCGCCCACAACATTTTTACTCGGGCAGTTCGGTCTGGAATTGATCGGTAGAGAAGTAATTATGCCCGAACAGAAACTGTTCGGACCAATGAAATTGTCAGGGCGGGCTTTAGACGATGATGGACAGATGATAAACAGTAACGTAATCATCCACGTCATCAAAAGCCGCTTGGGTTGAGTTTGTTCTAATCCTAAACGGAGAACTTGTTCGTATATGCATTCACCTTTACTATTTCTCTCAGAAATGATGATCGTGTTGGTAAGTACTCTGTGTATCCTTAAATTATTTTTTTTACAACACCGGCAAAGATCGTACACTAATCTTGTTCTTCTAACGTTAGGCTACTTATTCCAGCGTGCGTGCAGGCAGGGTTGCCAAGTTTTTACAACAAAACCCGCCCAATTGCTAACGTTCCTCAAAACTAGCCAAAAACAAGCCCAATAGCTTTCCAGGGGGGGTTCTCCGGGAAAAAAAAGGCATTTGGGGGGTAAAATATGTGTTATTTTGGCAGGGCTGGCAGCTAAAAATCGCATTCCTGGGTTTGTATATCACATAATTGGGGTCGCTTCAACCCGCGGACATGGCAACACAGTGCAGTTGAGTTCTGTTGACATTTGACAACTAACGTTGTGCGTCGCTCCGTTGCTCTGATTGGTTGTAGGTCTATCCAATTGAGGTCTTTCCTGGTTCGGTTGAAACACGCCCCATAATCACAGCCCAACGGAGCGGTCTCAGACTCATATTCTGACTAGAATTGAGTATGACCACGTCAGGCTACCCATTTGCTAACATAGCAAAAGAAAAACACCACAGTAGTGATTTCACAACTTTCAAAAAGAGGAAAAAATAGTGAGATTGATAACGGCAATGAAAAGAGAGAAATATGTTAATTTTTACCATCACTCCCATAGACGCTATTACTAAACACCCTCACAGCAGCGGTAACTTTTTTATTGTAATTTGATGCAAAAGTAATGAAATACAAAGTCTTAGTGTTATAAATGTACATATATTTTTTTAAAAATGAAAATACAAAAAACGTTGCAGGATTTACGATATTGATGACATTTTAAACGCGTCATCACAGTCTGTGAAAAGGGTCTATATAATATACATGTGTTTACAGTGGTGTATAAAGACCTTACATAATGAACCATTATGTTTTTATTACCTTAGAATGAGCCATTTCTATCTGCATACCACGGGTCCACTTACAGTGAAATCGCCATTTTGCGCCATCATGTTTCTACAGTAACGGACAAACTGCTCTACAGAGCTTTAGCTACTCTCTGCTGTCTCAGATGACGACATCCTTGTCCTGTGTCGGCCAACATAGCTTCTCTATGTGCTTCCAAAGGGAGGGGTGGGCAGTTGTAATTCGCAACCTTACCGTAATGTACAAAGTAATGCATTACTTTACTCATAAAAGTAATCTGATTACATAATGCATGTAATGCGTTGTAATGCTTTATCCCCAACACTGCTCACGCCATTGGTTGAGTCTGTGCTGCTGGTTGGGATTTTCACACAAAAGTTAATATTTTTAGCACAACAGACCAGCAGTGTTTACACTTTTCAGCACTCAAACTATGATTTACTTATGAATCTCCATTATATTTAGCTGGGATAGAAGAAACTATTTTAACGTCCAAAAATTTACATTAAATCAAATAACTTAATTGTCACAACACCATGAACACTAAGTGTGCAGGTGGTGAAACTATTTAGATGACAATTTTAGGATCTATGCACAATAGACAAACTTTTGATGAACATGTTGATGGAGTGTGAAGAGGTGTTCATTTAATCACAGATGTTCTCATCGCTGAATGCTTTATTATACACGCCTGTGACCTGAGCTGCATCGAAGTTCTGCATTCTTGGTGAAATAATATTCCTTCAAGATTATTTCTGTGTTCTGGGTCACTTGCAGTCATAATGAAAATAATTGGGGTTCAAATTTATGGAAATGAAAATGTGAAGAAAATGTTAAAGCATTAGGGAACAAGAAAAAAACACATCAAGGTTTTATTATTTTTCTTTTTTTGGAAGGAGGATAAAGCTTCTTAATGAGGGGTTGGAGAGAATCTCTTTTTCGTGAGGTCAGGCTGTCAGCACATGCGCTGTAAGTCATTCGGCTGGAATGCACTCTCTGTACTCCCACAGCACTCCACACATTGCGATGTTTGTACAGGGCTGCTCCTGTACTCTCTTTCAGAAGACACACTGGATGTACACACACTGCATCCTGCCAGCAAACTGACAGTGCTCGGTAAATCTCGTTCCACATATGCTGCGTGTGAGATACAGGTCACTACATTGTCATCCCTTCCGGATGCCCATTTTGAAGCGTGTATACGCTGCATACATGCATACACATATCAAATATGTACATATTTATCAGCAGCCACAAAGAAGAGAGAGGGAGAGAGTCTGGGCCGTCCTCTTCACCCTGTCCTGACAATGCTAATGATGTTCAGGACAGCAGAGGATGATGTCTGACTCTCCGCCAGGCCTTGGTTGCATGCATGTGTGCTTGCTTTTTCTTTTTTCTTTTCTAGTTTTTTTTTTTTTTTGGGGGGGGGGGGGGGGGTGATGTGGTGGTTGGCAGGCGAATTGTGCAACCTGGTTTTTGAGGATGCACACGGGCTCAGACTATGGTAACTCATTACACTTTAAAGCAGGCTGGGTGACAGCATGAATCAGTCAGCATCTTCCATGCATACTGTAAGCAGGGAGCAAAATACAAAGGAGGAGAAGAAGTGAAAGAGAAAGGAGAGAGGAAATGAAGTCTGAGTGCCAAGAAATAATGTGCATCGGAAGAATTTAGCCTCGGGCATGGCGCGCTGAGCCCGTGTCGGTATCATTAGCGTATTTATAATTCAAATGTATGCCTTTAATAATTCACGCGCGCTGCTTTTCAAAGAAGGGCGCGCGAGATTATGTACAGACTGATGAAAGGAAGGAAGTTTCCCATCTCTCCTGGAAAGTAAATAAACGACCTCATCATGCAATGCTCTCTTATCCTTCGCCTTGGAACATTTAAGTGCATATTTGCAATTATTTGGAAACTTCAAGTCCCTTTTAAGTACGCGCAATGTTTATTTTGCTCTTTATGTGTGTGATATTCATTTATTATTTTGTGATCGTATTTTACATTTTCTTGTTGATACATCACGCGTTTGTGATATTCAGCACCAACATTGCATAGCCTGCTGTTTTTTGGTTACGTTTGATTTTCCATCAACAACGAGGCTCCGGTGAGAGAACTCGAATATGAACTCGTTCTCCTCTTGTTGTCTTTGCACGGTAGCTTTCAAAGAGTGATGCACCACTAGGTGGTGATAGAAGGTAAAGTGATTTTGAAATTGATTGTTGCGCTGGAAAGCACAGCACATGTGAAACTGGAGTCCATGCAGCGGCAGGTTTGCAGGACTTTCGCTGGATCGGAAGAAGGAAAGTATCGCGCGGCTCAGGCACACATAGGCTACTGACGGGTCAAGCTAAGGTCAATACTTTTGAAATTAGATTGGATTATCATCAACATGGGCGAGGAACATTGACATTTAAAGGTAGTTTAAAAATAGTGAAAATTTTCATACCAAAGGATTTTTTGTTTTAAGTTAAGATAAAATATAATTATAAGTCAAATGTAATACAAATAATATATTATTATAGTTGTGTAATAGTAGTAGCCTATATATAATATACAATTATTTATTACTATGATGTCGGACTGCAGAAGTTATGAGAATGTGTTTCTTAGGCTACTCTCGGCGTGTGTTTGTAGAAATGCCGCATCTAAATCTATTGGTAATAAAATATCGACGGTATTTTTCTGGAGAATTCACTGAGGATCCTCGCTGCAACGCTTTCTTAAAAAAATGAAATTAATGTCTTTAAGCCAGAATTCATTCTTAAAATGATGTAATATAGCGGGGAATAATGAACAGCAATACAACAAATGGAGTTTAAAAAAGGCTTTAACATTTTACATATATGAAGAAGAATGCTGTTTAGATTTGGTCATAAATAACATTTATTCATCACTGTGCCGCTCGATATAATTTAATATTTAAATATAATAAATATCGTTTCAAAAACATTTAGTCATTAGTCATAACATTAGTCTAGTTATTTTAAACTATAGATAAGAACTATGTATATATTTTTTTAGAAAAAAAGAGCATGAAAAAATGCATTTAAATTGTCGGCTACAAAGAAAATAAATTATTTTGTACATCAAATTAGTTTGTGTTTTCTTCCCTTGTGTTTCCTATATAGGCGTTCAAATATGATGATGGAATTGCAGAGAGAAAGTCATGCAGAATTCCCTCAGTGTCATTTATGCGCAAAAGCGCTTGGAGTAAAAGGAAGATGTATAACTACACAGGGTTTTATAGCTTTTTTTTTTTCTTTAAAAAAAATCATTTTCTAGTTTCATAGGCCTACATTAACAATCGTTAAAAATATAATAATGTAAAACAACGTCAATCTATAACATTAAACTGAACGCAACAACAACAAAAAAATCAGACAGTTCTTTAACTATCAATGGAGATTTTGATCTATTTACTGTATTCACAGAAGCTAGAACAGGAAAATATAAACGTAAACGTAACTTTATAATACAAATGTAAAACTTAATATATGACGTGCAAGTATTGAGGGACAGTTAAACAACGAAGCAGTGAAAATGTAGGCTAGTCTGTGGTATTTTCAAAGGCTCAAATGCTGTGATGCTCAGCAATTTGTTGAAATAAGGTCCATTCCCAATGCGACTCAGTGCACTGATCTGATTTTAGCACTTTTAAAAATAAAGACACTCCACCCCTAGTAACAAAACGCAGAGGATGGTGGTGCGTCATCCGTGCGCGTATCCAATGTGAACCCTCGCTGGCTACTCGTGGTCATTGCGCTCTTCTTTCTCTTGCTTTATGTAGAGGTGTCGAGCTGGTAACACCCACCACGCTTCCCAGGCTCAGTCATCAGGGGCTCAGTCTCTTCAAGAGGAACCTGCTCCAGTCACCAACACAATCCCAGTCGAGGCAAAGCGTGGGTCGTAAAGAGGGACCATGAGATCCGGATAGTTTTTCCTTGCAGTGTTTGCCATGCCAGACACGAACATCCCCGATTTTGGAAAGATTCTTCTGACTTCAAGAAGTCTTTGAATGGTAAATTGCGTTAGACTGTCAGAACGTTGAAGTGGAAGCAAATACTTATAGCCTGTACAAGGTAAAGGTGTCGTTTTTTATTTAAGTAGCCTATACATTCGTCAAAGTGTGTTTAGCAAAACGGTCGAATTACTTAAAAGTGGCTGAAAAGGGAGCGATCAAAAACTCTTCACAGGACATGCTCTATCATCTCAACGGATTACCGACAGCTCAGTCCTCTTAAACCGGATGCACAAAAGGAATTAAATCACTCGAATTGCTTCCTCCTTGGATAAGATCACAATTTGCACTTAATATCAACTGAAGCTTCATATGCTGATGGCTCAACGGGTACGTTCTCTTACAAATCCACCGCGTAAAACTTCAAAGTTTGCTTTTAATATTTGTAATATTAAGTAAACACATTTGTTATTTGAGTTGCCTATTAAATGGTTTCTATCTGCTGCAGTACGAAGACCTTGCCCACTATGGTGGCGGCATGGATGGAGTTGGGGTTCCGACGTCGATGTACGGGGACCCACACGCGCCTCGGCCCCTGCCGCAGGTTCACCATTTGAATCACGGCCCACCGCCACATGCCAACCAACACTACGGGGCCCACGCACCGCACAGCATCATGCCCAGCAGCATGGGCTCGGCTGTCAACGACGCACTTAAAAGAGACAAGGACCAAATTTATGGGTACTTTATTGCAGTCATGCTTATATGAATTCTTACTTGGCATATCTAGTTAACACAATCTTAATGGTGTGCTACTTTATTGTACCCGCGTTTGACAGTGAAATTTATTTAGCTACTTCACTACAGTCAGTAAATTACTTTGCACATATAAATGATATGTCTGTTTGTAAAGCAAATGCTATAAATGCATCACATTTTAAACAAATAGTGTGCTGCATAATTACACTTCAAAAGAATGCTGTTTATCTATAAAAATTAAACGAATGTACCTATGCAACTATGTAACTAATGAAAGTAAAACTCCAATGCGTTATTACTGTCACCAACATGATTGCTCAGTTATTGATATGGTGTTTTGATCTATGTTTATGTTTATGTTGATTCTTGAAGGCACCCGTTATTCCCGCTGCTGGCGCTGGTGTTTGAGAAGTGCGAGCTGGCCACATGCACACCGAGAGAGCCCGGAGTCGCTGGAGGAGATGTGTGCTCATCCGATTCATTTAACGAGGACATCGCTGTGTTTGCCAAACAGGTAACTTTTTGATTGGAAATGTGTCTTTTTTTTAACGATTTAAGTAGGCGTAACTAATAACGATTTCGTTACTAAATGAAATTTTGGGGTGAAATTATTTCCTTTTGGTTTATTTGCTGTTGGAAATATATATTTTCCCGCATTGTTGTTGTTTTTTCCCCTGACCAACTTGTGGAATTTTGTACAGATTCGGGCAGAGAAGCCGTTA
Organism: Gobio gobio; assembly: GCF_949357685.1. Classification (NCBI taxonomy): domain Eukaryota; kingdom Metazoa; phylum Chordata; class Actinopteri; order Cypriniformes; family Gobionidae; genus Gobio; species Gobio gobio. Next base: position 33,578,684 of record NC_137105.1, on the reverse strand, counting down.
TTTTCATCTAATCCAGAGTTGGACAATTTGGTAAGTGTAAGATGTTGTTTCGCACAGATTTTGTTTCAGGTAAATTCGCTTCAAAGCGCTATGCGAGGATTCTTTGAGGGAAAGAAAGAAAGGAAGCTTTAGTGATTTATGAGGCCGCGTGTTATCAGAGGGCGTGGGGGTCTTTGCCCTGGGCTCCCTCAAAGCATCGTCTCTGGAGGAACCTATTTACACTTCTGCTATTGTCATAACATTACAAAGCCAACACAATATCAGACGTGCGAAGTTTTTGATGTGAGTGTGAATTCTCGCGCGATTAGAATAACCAAAATTCATTAGGCCTATTATTATTCTATTAATACCAATTATTATTATTGTTGTTTTTTAAAGTTGTTATTTTTGTTTAAATATGTCATGCATTATTTTACTATTTCCTTAGATGATTCAGTCAATACAAGTATTGCGATTCCATCTTTTAGAACTCGAAAAGGTATGTTAATTATATTATTATAATTGTAAACAATTTATAGCCTAATGTTATTGTTCTCATGATTTTTTTTTTACAAATTTCATTTTTTTTTCATCAGGTGCACGAGCTATGCGACAACTTTTGTCATCGGTATATTAGCTGTTTGAAGGGCAAAATGCCCATTGACCTGGTAATTGATGAACGGGATGGGTGCAAGTCCGACTTCGACGACCTCTCAGGATCCTCGACAAATCTCGCAGATCACGTGAGTTTTAATTGGCTTTCTATGACATCATAAAACAGGGCAATCAAATAGTGGAGCTGTTTGTATGTTTACAGTACAGTCAATTTATGAAGGGACATCAGGGAAGTTTCCAACAAAGGAAAGACTGAAAGTGACATTTATTTTGAATCATGCAAACTTACATGGTGAAGTTTATTGAATGAGTTAAAATTCTGTAAAAAAAAAAATATATATATATATATATAAATATATTTTTTGCTTCCTCCATTATTTATCTCCACAATGCATTTTAGTCATAAATACAGAGAGGGTAAGAAGAGTAATTACTTACAGTAGTTACATATGCTAATTTATTTAAACAACATATTCTAAATCCATTTCTCTTTGCTCTAATATGAATCATTAAGGCATTGCCCCAGGATATATCTTCTTTTCGAAGAGGTATGATGATGATCATGTTGATGAAGCCCGTCATGTTGGGTGCAGGTGTTGTTGAGGGTCAGGGTTTTCCCCCCACTGTCCACCCCTCCGTTAGCCCTAATGATCAACGTTACATTTGCACGTGAATGCGCTATTGTCTTTGAACTGATTGGATTGTTATTGTCAAGCAGGAGGGGAGTCTTTTTTTCACTCGGAGACCAACAGTGTGTTCTTTACAGTTTTGCTTCCTATTATCAACGCACCACCCCGTCACAGGAACAAAACCACAGAATTGAGAAGAACAGGGCTTTAGATTCTGGCTTGCTTTGTTCCATGTCAAAATGGCAAGGAGAGGATATAGTCATATTAAACACACAGAGGAAAAACAGATCCGTTTAAGGATTTGAGCCGACGTTTTTTATTATATTGAAGCATCTTCTATCATGTAAAACAGTAGATGACTTTCCCCATCCTCACGATTCCTGTAAATAGATCTGAACCGCGGATGGTGAGGTCTAACCATCATACCTTCACTCGGTCAGCTGAAATATATTTGATGAATATGTACCTTTGTACACTTGACGATAACTGTAATCTTTTATTGATGCTCGTGTAATGTCTTATCGATTTACAAGTGTGCAGTGTGACACAAAACAATTTGAATTAGGTGATGAAAAGAGACAGTGGCCTTCTGAAACGTTATTAACAGCACACACACACATAAACACACAAACCCACAGACTGCTTTTGTACGTCCTAATGAGAAAACAGTGAAGGGTCTTATTCACACAGCTTTATTGTTGTAGGAGCTTATTCTGGCCTTTCTTAGAGCTCTTTAGCTGATCACCATCAGGCAAACAGCTGACGCTAAGGGCCTGAAGAGGAACGGCTGCTGTTTGCCTTCATGTTGAGCCCGTCTAAGTGCTTTATTCCCTGTTTTGGATAAAAAGGGGATGCCGTTGGTTTTTTTGTGAGCATTTACGGTCAGACATCAGGAGAAGCAGTTACTCTGTGCGAGGTTCCATTGGACTTGTGTTCCTAGATTGTTTGGATCGTGCATTTCAGTCGTCTCTAATTTGGTCGTAGCACAGACATGGTAACTAGGCGCTAAAAAGAACTGCTGTTTTAAAAAAAATAGCATGTGTGTGTTGTGTTACTAATGTGGCCTTCTCTTTTCACCCTTCGATCTTTGGATGTTCCTGAACATCAGAATCCAGCATCCTGGAGAGACATGGACGACGCTCACTCTACTCCCTCAGTCGGCACCCCAGGACCGTCCAGCGGGGGACATGCCTCTCAGAGCGGAGACAACAGCAGTGAACTAGGTAGGAAAACCTGTCAGTTTTACTATTACGTCATAATGTGCGTTGTTAAAAAAGAGTCAGCTGTCATCTTATTCATATTCCAAGCTTTGAATAGTATTTTCACAGATGTTGGATTTTAATTTTATTTTAAAAAGGGAACCTAAAAGTGGTAACATCTAAAAGTCAAAAAAACTAAAGTCAATTGTAATGGGTTGAAATAGCTCTTTTTTATACAGGTTACCATTTTTTTTACAGTGTATATTGTGCTTTAATTACAACCTCTATGGTACTTTGCAGAATTTCAATTCATAATTTGTTAATGCGTGTGGCTTGCTTTTACTAATCAAAGTCATGTGTCATTGTTCGTGTCATTATTGCAATGGTTCACTGAGCCGGTTTTACGATTTAACTGTGGACACAATAGGTGTTTAATGTTCTTGAAAGGTTAAGGGTCTAATTTAATTTACCAGATCTTCCATTTGCATGTCACTCTTTTTTTTCCCTTCTTTATTTATATTGTGATCTGCCACTTTATATTTACATTCCCTTAGAGCTATTTTATTTTATTTTCATTTTTTGTAATTTCTTGTAATAGAAATTAGCCTTCAGGGTTTCTCGCCTCCTTTTAACCATCAGGCATCAATGGCCTGACCACTATGCAGTACAATAGCACGATGCTCTGCAAGACAAGAGAAACCAGAAGCAAAAGTCAGTAGCCAGATTGTAATTCTGACAAATAAGCCTTAGTGGGACAATATGAAAGCTCTAATTTAAAATGTTTGGCATAGCAGCAATGCCAGTAGTCTCCCTGCAATGCAACTCTGTATAAAAGAGAGAAAAGCATTGGGTGGCGGCATTTTTCCCCACACAGGGCTTTTTTTTAAACAACAGTGGGGGGACATCCAAGACCCACGGCCTTTTGACCCCAAAGAGCATGCATTGAAGAAGGGGAAGAGGAATGACCCCTGCCGGCCTGAAGGACAGAGCACTTCAAATACTAGTCACAATAGAGGGGTGATATCTGGGGTGATCAGAGGCTGAGGTTGGGTTAGGATCAGGGACATCTACCTGCTGCTCCTCCAGGAGCCACTTTGGATCAGTGTTCCTCCCTTTATCATTCAAGAGATCGGTAAAGCAAACACCTTTTTCCATTACAAGTGAATGGGGGGTCTTACGTCAGTCACCCAACTCGAGTCCAAAGGATTACTGGGCCTCTTCAAAGCACCTGTCTCTTGTAGGGGGTTCCCTTTGTTTGTTGCACATCAGTAGAAGTTTCTCCTGTTGAGAAACCTTCACGTTAGGTCCGCAGAAGTGCCCTGAGTGGTCCTCGGCTACAGTCCGAATGGTTTTTAAGAACGGCTGACTCACCTCAGTGGGTTTGGGATGGTAGTGGGGGGTTTTCCACCGCTATCCTAAACATGTGCGTGTTGGTGGGAATGCAGAGCCTAGGAATGTCCATCACAAAGGCCAAAAGAGAACAAAGGGAAGCTGCAGGACATTCCAGGCCAGTTGTTACCTCTAAGGCCGCTGAAAGACACAGGCTGAGACAGGATGTTTACATCTATATCTGAACCCTCAATGGAGGTTAAATCCCAGCATGGAGTGTAGTGGACCAACAACAAGTGTCAAGAGCCGATGCCTCCGCGTTTTTGTAGTTGTCAATACCACCCGACTGTGGTCCAATCCCATGTTCCTCCAGATCATATCATGGCCATGGGGGACAAGAGGATAAGAGCATCTAATCAATATGCTTTAAGCGAAACGATTAGCGAGAACAAAATCATCTGCGTTCGTCCAGTAATTATCCAGTCTGTTGCGTCCAGTAGTCAGAATTATGGCCCCTTTGGAGAAGTATAGTTCGTGATAGATTGAGGTCATGGTGAGCTCATTAAGCAAGCAAACTGGATTTATTCTGTGATGCGTGCGGGGTGGCAGTCATCAGACCCGGCTAGTTTGCGCCGGGCCCCTTTGTCTCCGGGACATTCATCTATCTCCAGTTCATCTAATTATCAGCATCAGAACAACGCAGAGCGTTTTAGCTTTTGGACCTTGTCATCTCTCGGATGCTGAAGGTACCGTGATGTGACACGGCTGCCGTCAGGGTCGGCTTGAAGGATGTGGGAGAACCGGTTTAAAAATTATACTTAGCCTTGATGTGTTTTATATGCATATGCTCATCATATCTCCCTTCAGAAGTTTTGCTTTATATGTACAAGTGAAAGTGAAAAGAAAAAAAATACTGTAGACTGAAGCTAGAAGCCTCTTCTCCATGTCTTAGGGTGCTGTTTTTCTCTAAACAGCCCGAGGGCTTACTCCAGCCTTCCTCCAGGCTGCTCTGGCCCCCCTCTGTGCTGCGCGTGCAGACTCTGGGGCCGGGGAGTGAGGTAGGGCTCAGGGAGCTGCAGAGAGCAGCAGCCTTTAAAGAGAGTGCAGTCACACAGGCTGCATGGGCCAAGTTGCCAGGGAACAGTCAGAAGCGATTAGCGTCGGGTTGGATCAGCCCTGCGGCCTTCGTTTTCTGGAACAGGAGGAGAGAGGCTCGAAGAGAAGGGGGGGGGGGGGGGGGGGGGGGTGTTTGAGTCTTCCTTAGATGTAAGGATCTCACCCAGCTCTCTTTATCTATCGTTTTCCTCTTTTCTTTTCTTTTCTTTTCTTTTCTTTTCTTTTCTTTTCTTTCCTTTACTTTACATCTTATTCTATTTTATTGCCTAAAATCCATTTGCTTTGTATACTTCCAGAATGTAGCTTTTTCCAGAATATGTTACTTTCATAAAACACTTAAAATTCACCTATTCTTTTCTGTTCTTTTATTTTTCTGTATTCATTTTTATCTTATTCTATTTTTACTTTTTAGTCATTGGTTTTTATACTTTCAGAATAAGTTACTTTTATATGTATTATCATTCTTTCCAGCTCTAGCCTTTTTAATATTTGATTTTCATAATCAATCTTTCTTTTTTCTAAATGTAATTTTATATTTTTTCAATTTCACCATTTTCATTTTCTCTTCTTTCATATATTTATTTTTGTTTCCATTCATTCTAACACCTTTTTGATATTTGATTTTCATAAAGACTGAAAACAGCATTTATTTTCTTTTTTTTTGTCTCATTTTATAGTTCTTTTTTTTTCTCTTTAAAGAAAAAAAGTCCCTCTGGCGTTTTTGGTATTTGATTTTCAAAAACACTAAAAATCTCACCTCTTTTCTTTTTTTTTTAATTCAAGCAATGTTTTTTTTTTCTCTAAATAGTTCCAAATATAAGATTACTTTTTAAGTTTGATAACCTTTTTGATATTTGATTTCTATGAACACACACACACACACACACACACACACACACACACACACGCACACACTAAGAGTCTCACATTTCGTTTCGGGGTCTTTTTTTCTCACTTTTCCTTTTCTTTCATACCCTTTAAGAACATATTACTTTCTAATACTTTTTTCTTCATATTCACTTTGAAACTCTTAACTCTCTGTGCTGGTTAAGACTGTGGTCAACATGCAAACTCCTGAAAGGATAATGAGAAGGAACAGCAGTCTGTGTTGTGTAGACAGACAGTGTGAGACCACTGCCCTGCCCTTGACTTGCATTTTGATTACGGCATCAGTCAGCCTAAAGTCCATCTACCACCCCCCTTCTTATATTCAAATGTCATTATTCATTATCTGAAATATTAATGTATGAATATGGCGCATACAGTCGCCTTTGATTGATGCATCCCCAAAAACAAGGAGACACAGCAGGGCCAATCTTAAGAAAAGTAGGGTTCCTGTCCCGCCTCCGGGGAGGAGTCCCTCAGATACATTATTCACACACCCTCCGGGCAGGCTTTCAAGGCATCTCTACCCTCAGGGCAAGAAAAATAAGCATGACTGTTAAAAGTAAATCATCTTGCCTGATGCACAGTTAATGGAAGAGGGAAAGAGGGATGGAAAGAAAGAGAGAAAGGAGGGTGGGGAGGAGGACAAGACGGAAACCTTAGTTTAAAAGCGGCCTCCTGCCTGGCTCTGATCTTAAACTAGATTGGATGGTAATGGAATGAAAGCAAGCTTGATGTTATCAGAGAGCTCACAGTTCAAAAAGCATTGTTTGTTAAGCATCAATTGAGCTGACAATATGTGCCTCATTCACGTCATGCTGGAATTACTGTAACTACCAGTTTCCACTGGTAAAAAAGTGCAGTAACACTTTATTTTACAGTGTCCCTGTTACACATTTTACTATAATAATAACAGCCATTTATGCATAGTTATGTAACTAACCCTAAACCAAGCCCTAACCCTAATTACATAGTAAGTGCATGTAGTTACTATTACTTAGTACTTAATTGTATACTTACACTGTAACAAGGACACCTTAAAATAACGTGTAACTAAAAGCATCATGTATCATCAAACTCTGAAAGAGTCAAGTCGGATTTTTTTATGAATGCTCCAACTTCTTTCATTTGACACCATGTAAAACAAATAAAAATAGCAGCCATCTCAATAGTTAAAAGTAGTTGAGTAGTCATTTCAGCACATTTGATTTGATTTGCCATTTTATAGCCAGTTTTCTAAAGCTCTGTCTTTGTTCTGAAAAATGTATTTTATATACACATTTGAATTAATGAAATATGATTCATGCAGTTCAATGTTTAATATTTACTATTAGTTGGGAATATATACACACAATTAAAGGGGGCATAACACACAGTTTCTGCCAATCTCATGTTAATCTTGAGTACCTATAGAGAAGTATTGCATCCTTCATATGTTCAAAGAGTCTTTAGTTTTAGCATATTTATAAAAGACACGCCGATTTTTTCTGGAAAATAGCCAAACTTATGAAGGCATGCAGTGGGCGGAGCTAAATAATCTTGAGAACACACACACTCCCTGGATAACTTTCGATTCATGTTCGTGATGTTGACATTATATGCACTTACCATATAAGATTGCCAACAAAACACAGACATTTGATGCAATTTCACTCACCGCCTGTGGTATCGACTCATGACCGGGAACAAACAAACACACTTGCTGAACTCCGTTGCTGCTCCGGGAAAACAAACTGCATCCACTGTTTCCTTAACGCTATGTTATTTGGGAAGCTGAACAAGGTTATATTTCCCTCACAACCAGAAATACACTTGTTTAGTGACATTGTTGATTTCGCGGTCTAAAAACAAAATGATAGCGCCGTCCAACGGCTCCCGTAACCCGAACAAAGCTTGTTGTTGACGCTCTTGCTTTCGCTCTGGTCGAAGTGCATGTACAAGGAATTCCGCCCTTTATGACTTTATAAAGGGCCATACTCTAAAAAAAAATTCTGAAACTTCTTTGAATCCTGAAGGAGTGTATTTGGCACAGAAATACTCCGTCATATGTCCAACAAATTTTTTGACATTTTGGCCATGTTTAGCATGAGATTTGACATTTTGGCCATGTTTAGCATGATAATCCAACTCTTTAACAGTGTAAATAAGTCAGAATGCATTAGACAATAACAATATTCACACAATTAACAGGCAATGTAATTGCTCCAATAGTAGTACGTGGTGCTAAGAACGTTGTGATCAAAGGTTTAATTCCCAGAGAATGCATAATCTTCAGTGAATAACTGCAATAGCTGTGTACGTGTGTACGTGGCCACTAACAAAACTTAGTCACGTCTTGCAGTGTGGCTAATGTAAACTGTAAATGATCGGTTTAGCATCGTATGCACTGTCCCTGCACTGTAAACCTAACTAACATAAATTCTGAAGTCGAATACCGTTCTCTCAACAACCACTAACGGGCGTTTCTTTATTTATGTTTTCCCCGTGTTTTTCGACTTTATTTTGAGTGCTAATGCGGATCAGATATTCTCTTTGCAGTGCCAAGTCTCCATTCCCCATTCAAGCATGGAGCCTGGACATTCATTACCCCTTGTCAAAGACAGAACTCACATTGAATTAATAGCACTGGGGTTGGTGCAGAGCTTTCCTCGAGATCTCTGACATTGAGACAGCGAGAGAGAGCGGGAGAAATCTCGCTCTGTTGATTAGCGTTCCCTCTCACTGCATGGATACTCCTGCTCGCCGCGGTCCTTGTGTTACTGTTGCTAATCAAAACAAGCCCCCCTGCGAGGCTCTTTCACATCGCGTTTGTGAGTGGCACTGGTGATCGGTCTGAATAAACAACTGAAGGTGATGTTTTATCTCATTAAAGTGACTTTCTTCTTTTGCTTTTTCTCTCTCGCCCTGCTTTCACGCTGTTGTTTATCAGGAGATGGCCTGGATAACAGCTTGGCATCTCCGGGAACAGGGGACGAGGACGACCAGGACAAGAAAAGGCAAAAGAAGAGAGGGATCTTTCCTAAAGTGGCGACCAACATCATGCGGGCGTGGCTCTTCCAGCATCTTACGGTAAGACTGGCTCAGATCTCCCGGTCGGAAGTCGGAGGTCTGGGTAAAATGTGCCAGATTGTTTGACGTGTCTCTTGGCGAATTAGTTCAATTCCACTGTTCTCAGCTCAGCGGCCTGCATCCAAACTGCATTAAAACTAGCAGGGTGTGTTATTATCTGTCTCTCGGCCCTCCCATCCATTTCGCTTGTCAAAACCGAGGGTCGTATTCGCCTCGGGGTGAGTACGTTTCAGCAAAACTTGCCGGTTTGGGGCTGATTTGTGGCATTCTCAACCCTCTTGAATCACAGCACATTTTCACCGGTCCACCTCCTTAAATTCCCACAATTCTCTTGTGTCTTCCTGTTTTCCATTCTCTTTCAGAATTCCTGCACTTTCTAAGGGCTACACAGGTCCTGTACACATAGTAATCCTTTCCCTTTTACCCACCTTTAGAGTTTAGAGATAAAAAAGGAGAGCCTAATTGAATTATCCTCTCTCTGTTCCCAGCTCCTTTTCAGAGCAATTTGTGAAGCAAAAGTGTTTCCCATTGCAGGATGTGTCCTCTGACAAAAAAAAAGTGTTAGAGGGGACTTTGGCCTCTGAATGGCCTCCATTGCAACACCCAGGCGATCATGCATTCATTTGGGGTCGGGGCTGAATGAAAGCTGCAGGATTACGTTTTGTCGGGTTCTACTTTGAGCCAGTGTGCGGCGTTTGAGGTGGGGGGGCTCTTACATATGGTCTAAGCCTCCATCTTTTGTGACCTATTCAGAGGTCCACGATAAAGACCCCCTGTGCTGACAATCTTAAAGAAAGGTGGAACATTAAGATTCAGTGGAACATTACAGTTATAACTGTTAGTTTCACTGGAACAAGATAGAGACATCTCCTTTGGCATGCAAATGGGGACGAGGAGGGGGGTTCTTAGTAGACATAAGTGCAATTCATGCAAATATGAGTGATTCTTTGAAAGCAAGCTTGCCGGCTAGCTTCATCGTTTGAACACATAGGTTCCTCACTAAACGCTAGCGAACAATCACAGCGCAACCTGCCGAGAGCTTTTTGATAAGAGTTTAAAGATGGATCCCAGAGCCCAGCTCGCATTCGGCCGTCACTGGGTTGTGTAGAAAGGGGGCAGGGCTTACAGTCATTCATCAACACAATGACAGCTAGCAAGCCAGGAGGTGAGCAGGGAAATCTCCGTCAGTGTGTGAGAGAGAGAGCGCGAGACATGGAACAGGTCTCATCCCTCACCAGTGACCACGGGAGGTGAGGCCATGACAGTGCCAAAATTGGTGCACACCCACGACCCTGGACTGTCTATACATTCACCCCTGCCTGCCATCTGCTGCCCTCCCTCTGCACTCACAGTGAGAGCAAGAAGATCAGGGGCCAGGGGCCACTGCGGGGCCACCAAGGGCCAAGCCCTATTCAACCCTAAACAAAACTCTCCATTGTCTCTCTTTCACACCCACTCGATCATTTGTCAAGTAATGTCAAATAATGTCAAACAAAACCACGAGCGCTCAGCCAATAAGACGCAGGGAAATTCTCCAACTCAGGGCTGCATATGGGAAGTCTATCATACATAATGATGTAATTTCCTGAAAGAGTCATATGGGATCCACGTTTTTGCCCGCAGTCTCACATTTGAAGCTGAAAGTCATTAGTCATTTAAACAGATTGGTTTTTAAGAAAAAGTAAGGTCATTTTGATTTGCTTTATTAATGGAGACTGCGGGGAGAAATACACAACTCTAAAAAATGAAGACATTTACATGTTCCATTCGTTATTGCTTTATGGATCATCGGACAGCTATATTAATAACTGCAGAGGTTTCTCACACATTAATCTAATTTTTCTCGTTGTTTCTGTCTTGCAGCACCCTTACCCGTCTGAAGAGCAGAAGAAGCAGCTAGCACAGGACACAGGCCTCACCATCTTACAAGTGAATAACTGGTGAGTAACCTTTGACCTTTGACTTTTGACTTGCCAGATTGACCTCTCAGCACTTAGAAGTCAGGGTTGGGGATCTCTGTAACATTTCCATTTCAAGTCCGGTGATCCTGATTTCTCACACTATTATTAGACGGTGTTCAAAGCCCCTATGAGACAATTAAAAGTAAGAATAGGAGCAATGATGAGGTTTGCCGAGGGTCTCCGAGGGGCTTTTAGAAAAGTTGTCAAATGTTATGTTAGGATTCCGGAATGCTGTTCGGTCACCAGAGTTCTCCTGAACGTTTGTTCAGGAACCATCTTGCTTGGAAAAGATGTTATTGGATTACACAAATGTGATACTCATTCTCAGTTTGAGAATGTGAAAAGGACGGGTATATGATATTTTGTGTGTGTGTGTTATTTTTTTTGGGGGGGGGTATCATACGCCCACACTGCTACAATCAAAACTATTCTTAGACAACTTTGATATCTATAATAATTACCAATAGACATAAAAAAGGTTCCCTTTTTCATTACTTTTTTTATTTATTTCTGTATGCATTTAGACTTCTATACTTCAAATAATTTACTATAACCACATATACTCTCATAATAACATTTCAATTTTGAAAAGCATACACTACTTAAATCCACACTATTCTTAAGCACTATCCTTTACTTTTTTTTCAAAAGTAAGTTTTAATTTTAGATTTGTTTCCTCTTCCATGAGATTTGAAAAGACGTTTGACTTTACTCATACATTTTTTTTTATTTCTTACTTCAAAATGAGGTTGTTCTTCTTCCATGATAAAAATATGTATTATTAAAATACTAAAATGTAAATATTTTAACCATATAATGTAGATAACTACTATAATTTAACACACATACAGTGATATAAATATCAAAAAAGCTTATTTGTTTTAGTATTTAGTAATAGTCATAAATATTTTTTTAAGAAAGTCATGCTGAATATTAAGTATTATCATTCTTTAGTAACACTTTATTTTACAGTGTCCTTGTTACATGTTACATGTACTTACCATAGTAATAACAGTAAATTATGTATACAACAAACCCTAAACCTATAGTAACTATCCGTAGTTACTAAATATTACTCAGTACTTAAATATATAATTACACTGTAACAATGACACCTTAAAATAAAGTGTAACCCATTCTTTTTTATACTGTATAAAAATTTTACCACTATTTGTACCATACACTTACGTGTGTTTACCACTAGAAAATAAGGTGTTCACAAACATTTGGCTAAGACTCATTGTCTATGAGTAATTCCTTCCCCCAGTGCATGTCAGGGCATTTCCTACCTCTCTGTTACGAGCTGCTGAAGCATATTAGTGTCTGAAAAGCAGTTAGACTAATCATACCCCGAGGCTGCCAGGCCAATGCTATATCAATTGAATATTTATTGAGCAATGACCCCTTTACTTGATTCACTAATATATTGCAGCGAGAAGCGCAATTAAAGCAAGTCTTAAAAACAGAGATTAACTTTAGAGTGCTGACGAAAGGGAAAATATACCACAGATCAAATCAATCTATTTGTTTTTATCGTCCGCAACTATAAAATTCACCATTAAACGGAAAGTTTCTCAAACGTAATTGGTACAAGGTGTTAAAATCTCTTTATTAAGAAAACCTCTGCTTGTTTACATTATAAATTAGAGAATTTCTTTGGTCTGGCGCTTAAACAGTGCATTAGCTTTTTTGTGGACTCCTGACAGGTCCATTAACCCAAAGGCCTAGGAGAAATCGCACTGCATTAAGGGATATTTTGCTGTAAATCATAGCAAAGAGCTCACAGTAGTAAAAGTCCTGAGTGTTTAAATAAGAGTAAAATATACTGTGTGCGGTCAGTGATATAAATAGATTTAGTAAATGTATTCTCTTTGACAGGTTTATCAATGCTCGAAGAAGAATCGTGCAGCCCATGATTGATCAGTCTAACAGAGCAGGTAAAGTGCAGGTTTATTTTATTCCATCTTTACTATCACCATATAAGCAGTGTGTGCATATATCACATATATATATACTGTGTCTTTGTGTGTTTAGTAAGTCAAGGAACCGCTTACAGCCCCGATGGTCAGCCTATGGGCGGCTTTGTGCTAGACGGCCAACAACACATGGGTCTTCGGCCTGGCGGTAAGTCGCACTTTGATAATAATTGCACTTTTAGTGCTGTTATAAAAATCTTCCTGTACATTTGCATGTGTTTTATTGTTTCCTTAATTTTGTTTCTCCACCTCACAGGTCCCATGGGAGGTATGGGTATGAACATGGGTATGGATGGACAGTGGCACTACATGTAAACGCCTCCCTGCTTCCCGAACCATAAACGTAAGGAGACGCTTTGGTACTTAGAACATCCCCTTTCTTTCTCTTTTCACTCGGCGTGCGAAATCTGATTATGGTGGCAATTCTCTCTCCGTCGACCCCCCCTCACATGCACGCACTCGCGCACCTTCCTTCCCCGGCTCCATCTTCGCTGCCTGTCTCTGACAGTCCACAAATCAAGACGTATCGCTCGCCGCGGGCGGCCTGGCATGGAGAATTTTATTTAATACCCACACTGTGCTGCCCAATGAGCCCCTCCATAATGACACTTACCTTGATTAATAGAGCTCTTTATATGTAAATAGGCACCGCATCCAGTTCTCCAATCGTGCCAACACAGCCCTTTCCTCTCAAATAACAACCTCAGCCTCTGCTAATGAAGGGAGAGGAGAGGGGAGGTGAGCGGAGGTTAACACCCCCCACCGAAGCCACAGACACATAGAGATATCATGAGCTCTGGCTTGCAGGAGCCAGATACACGCAGACTAAATAATTTCCAGACTATTTAATCCTACCTTTTTTTTATTGAATTATCATCGAGTCGTTACTGTAATTGCGTCATTTAGAGGGATGTTTCCCCGTCCTTAATTCGTTCTGGTTAAACACCATATGCTGGTGGATCGTTGGGATCATTATGAAGATCTGTTTTCCTGCATAAAGCGGATAGAGACACATTTATGATCTTAGAGGCAGGTGTATGTTTATTTAAAAAGAATATTGAGAGTTGGGTACAAGTTCAGTTTAATTGAGAGCATTTGTGGTGTAATGTTTATTACCACAAAAAAATATTTGGATTTCTTTTTAAAAAGCAAGTGAATTTGGCCTGAAAAAAGCGGTTGTGTTTATTTTTCTCTTATTACATGTGTATTATTTGAGATGAAAAGCTGATACAAAAATGATATGATCAATAAGTCATGGCAACATATGTTTTTCCATTACTTTAACTCATCAACATAATTGAACCAATTCAATGTTTAAGTTGATTTAACTAAGCAAGATTTCAAAAAATGAGTTGGTAACACTTTGCAATAAGGTTTCATTTGTTCACATTAGTTAATGTATTAACTAACATGAACTAACAATGAGCAATACATGTGTTACAGCTTTGCTAATGCTAGATAATAAAAATACATAGTCGTTCATTGTTTGTTCATGTTAGTTCATATAGCATTAACTAACGTTAACAAATACATTTGATTTTCATAACTAAGATTAATAAATGCTGTAGAAGTACTGTTAATTCTTAGTTAACTAATGAAACCTTATTGTACCAATGAGTACAGCCATTTTTATTATACTTCAAAATTTAAGGTAGCAACTGAACGTTTGTTTTTATGTTGAATAAATGTTTTACATTGGAGTCGTTTTTATGGTCATTTTGGGGTTTTAGACATTACGTCGTATAATTGTATATAACTTTACTTTGATTTTTTTCACACTAAAATCATGTTAATGTGCATATTGTTTACATCTTGTGGCACTGAACATATGATGAAAATGTATTTTAAAGTTTACGCATTGGCCCCATTCACTTCCATTATAAGTGCCTCAATGAAATCCAGATTTTAGCTTGTTTTTTTAGACTAAACATTTTTTTCTGGTAATCAGCATGTTCTCAGAATATTCCTTTAATGTATTTTTTTCACAGGGTGCATGTGGGTGAATAAATCTCTCAATATTGTTTTTTTCCCCCCCTGTATGTTCTAGGTTTTGATGGTGGCCTCAGGAATAGTCCCAGTGCTGGCCAGAGGCATGAGGAGTCACGTCATCATATTCATCCTCACCTGAACACACCCCTCTCCAGTCACCTCCTCTTTTCACGAGACCTCCCAAATCTCCCACAGAACCCCTCATCATCTGGCCATCAGATCTCCAGCCAAAGGACCTTCCAAAGGAACACCACCTTAACAAAAACAGACTTGAAGCATTTGTGCCAAAAGAGAGACTTCTGAAAAGACAATTGGAGATCTTTCCTTTTTAAATTATTTATTTATTCTTGTTATACGGTCAAGAATCACGGGGACCACACCATTTGTGCACTTTTGCTCAACCGTAGAGTGGCCGCCCCAGACACGAATATTCCTCCTCACGCACAAGTGCACACGCTCATATTAAATGTGGAATATAGTAAAAGATGCTAAAAGCCCTGAAGAACTGAAATGTGAGTGTATGATGAGTTTTTTGTTTTTCTTTTGGGAAATGTTGGGTTTGCGTCATTGACTAGATTTAGACCTTTGCATTTATGATTCCTCAAAGTTTGAGGGAAAAGAAACCACTCGAGGGGATCACACATCTGACACAAATTCCAGTATCTGAAACCACAAAGTCTTCCCCACATGAAGTGTTTTGAAAAGCATCACTGAGGAAATGAGTTGTGCGTTTATTTGTTGAATTGGTGAGCAAAAGTGCTCTCATAAGGCTAAGTATGCCTGGAGGAGTTTTTAAACCACTAGAGATGTTCCATTGTACATAATTATGTAAATGTTATTTGTAAAACACATCAATGTCAAATAGGCATTCAGTCGAGATCCTTTAAAAATGAAGATGGGACATTGTTGTACATTTTGGGTCCGTTCTCGCTCTTGCTTTTCTCTATGGAAAAAGTCGATTATATGTTTGTTGATGTACTGATAAGTTTGATCGATCCTCCCGCTCTGTCCATTTTTCCTTTTAGGAGTCTTTTAAAGCAGTACAGTATTTCTACACAGTCAAAAGTCGAATTCTTGTAATAAATGCTTCATTTTCAAAATGTTAAATCTCTCGCTTTGAATGTTGCCGTGTTATTTCATGCGTTGAATCGATATTGATGCGACGTGCAGTTCAAATTAATTTAGAAATTCCTACATTTATTTTTATTTTGCAAATCAAATGCAACTGCTGCAGTTTATTTATGTAATCGTTAAAAGGAAAAAAGAAAGGAGACGCAAACGGTCGTTAGCCTATAAAAATCGGAATCACTTTATTTTAGTGTCCTTGTTGCACGTTATGCTGTAGCAATAAATATAAAGTTTGCATAATTACATGCACACAAAAAAAAATCCTAAACCTGACCCTATAGAGCATGTAGTTAATTTATTCAGTAGCCTACTTAAATATAATACAGTAGGCTAAGTAAATATAATTACACACGGACATTTTTAAATAAAATAATTTTAAACGTGCAAGATATCAAACAACCATAACAGAGATGACTACAAACTAACTGAAAATAAAACTGCATAGGTTAGGCTACATAATGTCTACTGAAACTGTTTCTACAGAAAGTGTAATAAATGATAATTTGATAACCGTATAGCTATACTTCCTAAAATCATCTGAGAATGTGTGCAGGGGTCTTTTGTAAAAAATGTTTGAGGCAATCTGTGAAGAAATAAATCACATTAATTCAATATTTCCAAATCAGGCGACTGGACGGCGTGTAATTTTTCAGAAACACAAACCCCGCGCGCTTCTTCATCTCCAGCATCTCTTAAACGTAATTTCGCTGTGACATTTTCAAATGGTTTTCCTCATGCTGTTTGATATCTTAGCTAAGCCTGCTCCTACAGACGTTTCTTCGCTTATTTCGACCTCCAGTTTGTGTTTCTCTAGCCTGCAGTACTGGTGAGAAAACGCTGTAGTTTGGTGGTCATTTATCAATGTCAGCGGCGTAACGATCTCACTGCAGTATTGATGAGGAGAATTACGCCGCTGGAGGAGAAGCCACAGGCACAACAATACCTGCAATAACGCCCTGGCGTTTCATCTCATTCCTTTCGATAATGGAATTATTTTAATAAGACCTTCCAATCCGTTTTGTTTCTCGTTCCTTTCATTTTTTTTTTTTTTTTACTTTTTATTTTATTTCGACTTCTGAACATATAAGCTATAGCCAGCTATGTTTGAAAATAAAAGACTAGTTTTACTGCACAATTCGTTTTAAGAGGACATGAAATATATACAGGTATTTCTGTGTATACGAAGGGAAACAAGGACGAGCTGTGACTGTTGGGTATAGCCTAAAATGAGTTTTACATCATACTTCCAATTAAACCCAACGTTATTTTTTTATAGCATATATAAACTGAATGAAATAATAATGATAATAAATAAATAAATAAATAAATAAATAACATAGGACAAATAGCTAAATGCCTATTTAGCTGCATTAAAATGTTCCGTAAGGAAAACTGAATTCCAACATAGGCTATAGTCGGGCAAAACATTCTTTAATATTAAATTATTCGTTTCTGTAACATAAAACCACACATCCACAAAAGTTTAAAGCTGTATTATTATCTCGAGCACAGCCAGTGTTGATACAGATAACTCAAATGCTGAGTGTGTATATCTTGGTCAGAGATAAATTCGTTGTGAAAGCTGCCGGAAACAAGAGCACAGCTTAATGAAATATGGGTCATCCTTCCCACACTGAGCTCACGTAAAAAGATACAACATAAAATGGAGCAAAAACAATCCACACCATGCTAATAATATTTACTGCTCAGCTGCGTAAAAGGAGAAGCCTATGGCAAGCCGTGGTGGCTTTTATTCTTTCCCAGGATATGAATTCTTGACATCAACAATTCAATTTCCACTAGTTAAAATGCTAATTCTTGATATCAGGAATTACATTTCCACAAGTAAAAATGTCAATTCTTGATAACAACGGCTTGCCATAGACGCCGTTCCATTATAAACTGTGTGTGGAAGTCTGTTGTGAAGCGCGCATAAAAATACGAAACGCGGAGCTACAATTATAGGCCTAATTAATAAATAATTCAATAAATTAAGATATAAAAATTATTCCCTGGACACACAAAACTAGTCATTAAGGGTCAATACAACTATTGAAATTCTGGAATCTGAGGGTGCAAAAAAATGTAAGCGTTAAGAAAATCGCATTTAAAGATATCCAAATTAAGTCCTTAGCAACACATACATATTACTACTAGTACTAATAATACAATTTTGATATATTTATTGTAGACAATTTACAAAATATATTAATGGAACATGATCTTTACTTAAAATCCGTATGATATGATTTTTGGCATAAAATAAATATCTATAATTTTGATCCATACAATGTAGGCCTATCGTTGGCTATTGCCACAAATATACCCGTGCGACTTTTACTGGTTTTGTGGTCCAGGGTCACATTTATGTCATTAGACCAAAATATTTTATTCTCCTTTATTTTGGCACACAGATTTGTGGTGACTTTTCTCTGGCTATAGCTTCCCACTGATTTAGATCCATGTCTTGCTGTAAAAACTGAACTGAAGTGAATCTTATGACTTAAATAAAAGTGATAACTCTAATAGCGTGCATCATGCTATAAAGTAGGTTAATCACAACTGGTGCAACTAGGTGCAATAACTTCTTAAACCACGAAATCACAGTCCATTACTGAATTATTGCAATTATGATTTTATGAATCAGCCTGTCATGGCAGTAGCAATTCTGTTCAGCCCTCCTCATTTCGACAATATAGCTTAGATCTCACTTAGCCAAGGACTCGTCCAAACCCACTGAATCCAACTTGTCAAACACAATTTCTATTGTGTATTTCTCCTCTCTCTGTATTTCTAGAGTGGTCGTGTTGAGAACCTGGTCCACGTGAGGAGATGTTTATCCCCTGGTTACAGAACAGTCAGAGGGATTGGTGTTTAAATTTGAGGCCAAAGGAAATTAGGTGGGGAGGCCTCTCTTCAGCTTTATTTACAGCGGCGCGTGTGCCAAGAGGTCAGGGGTCAAAGTTGAGAACGGGGCCAGCGGGAGAGCTATCTTGCTTCCAACACTGATTGTTCCACATGCCTGGAGTTCTGTGCATTCTCTCTTTCAAGTCCCGGGAAGCTGATCAACGTTAAACCGCTCCCTATATGATGAGCAAAACCAGGTCTTCTTATGTACAAGAAGGAAAACAGACTAAGCTTTTGCTGACTGAAGGATGTGAGCTGGCAACAACAGGCTAAGTAACATCATAGCGTCAGAAAAATGATGTCATTTATGATGTCCGCCGATCAGAAACCCCATTAAATTCATTGCACGAGGCCGAACAAGCCATAAAGTGAAGTGTCCCCCAGAAAAAAATGTCAGATTCAGGATTGCACGCTGCAGAGGGTCCCCAGCTGTGGAGCTGAAGGATTTTCACTTTTATTAAGATCAGAAGGAACTCAATTTGGACAGTCATGCTGGACAGTGGACCTCAACCATCGGCCAGATGCAGTGGAATTAAAGTGACACATGTCGGTCCAGGTTTTTTCACCTGACAACTTTGTCTCCACTTTTCCTTCTTGGATCTGACAGCCTCACACACTGTAGTTAGTGTCTGTTGTGCTTTTATTTCAGCCATTTTGATGTTTATTTTGAACTTTGTTTTGCTATAGTGTAGATTATTTTTATTTTTATTTATTTTTAAAGTCCAGTGTTCTGAAACATCTACCACACTACCATTATTTTTTTTTTGTTAATATATTAAAAGATTTGTATTCATCAAATAATCCTAAATAAAAAATTAAATAAAATAAAAAAAACATAATGGTTTCCAGATATTGATAAACATAAGAAATGTTTCTTGAGCAGAAAATCAGCATACTAGAATGATTTCTGACAACCCGAGAACGGGTTGATTTCTGAAGGATCATGTGACACTGAAGAATGGAAATTCACAGGACTAAATTACATTTTTAAATATTTTAAAACATAACATTTTTATTATTAATTACATTGTAATTATTATTTAAAAATAAATTGTAATTATATTTCACAATATTACCATTTACTGTATTTTTTTGTAAGACTTCTTTCGAAAACATTACAAAATCTTACTGACCCCACATATTTAAACGGTAGTGTAGAAGAAAAATCACACATACAATCTATTTAAAGGTACACTATGTAACTTTTGGCTGTCTAGCGGTTAAACAACAAAGAGAGGTTATGCTACTGTTCATAAAACATTCCAACATGATCGGTCTGAACATTCACTATATGTTTAAGAGATTTAACCAGTTTCTCAAGCTGACTATCGCTGAAGATGTTACAACCCATTAATAGACACTGTACTTCCTTTCCAGCACAGCGCTACAACAACTATAATGAAATGACCATTCACAATAGACACTGCTTTACAATGAACTCTCTTAGAGCTACATATGGCAATTTATCTGTTCAATAAAATAACTTACTCACCTGTGGAAAAACGCCATCTTAGTGTCGCTTTAACAACATTTCAAATCCCTCAGTTCTCGCCATCTCTGAAAAGCCAAGCCTATGTTGATTCTTGTTTTGTTACGAGCTCTGTCATACTCTTAGCCTGGATGCCAGCCGAATTTAGCCCCGCCCACAAACTTTTTTGCTCGGGCAATTCGGTCTGGACTCGCTCCATAGAGGAGTAATTATGTCCGAACAGAAACTGTTCGGACCAATGAAATTGTCAGGGCGGGCTTTAGACGATGATTGACAGATGATCAAGAGTAACGTAATCATCCACGTCATCGAAGGCTCTTGGGTTGAATTTGCTCTTATCCTAAACGGAGAACTTGTTCATATATGCATTCACCTTCACTATTTCTCTCAGAAACGATGATCGTGTTGGTAAGTACTCTGTGTATCCTTAAATTATTTTATTACTGGCAAAGATCGTTTACACTCATCTTTTTCTTGTAACGTTACTTAATCCAGCGTGCGTGCAGACAGGGTTTCCAAGTGTTTTTGCAATGTCGCGCACAATTGCTACTCAAAACTATAGCCCAAAACAATAACTTTCCGGGGGGTTCTCCGGAAAAAAATGGCGTTTGGTTGGCAAAATATGTTATTTTGGCAAGGTTGCCTGCTAAAATTCGCATTCCTGGGTTTATATAATCACATAATTGGGGTCGCTTCAACCCGCGGACATTGAGAAAAACACGGACTTGGCAACACAGTGCAGTTGAGTTCTGTTGACATTTGACAACTAACGTTACGCGTCGCTCCGTTGCTCTGATTGGTTGTGGGTCTATCCAATTGAGGTCTTTCCTGGCTCGGTTGAAACACGCCCCATAATCAAAGCTCAATGGAGCGGTACCAGACTCATATTCTGACTAGAATTGA
Organism: Gobio gobio; assembly: GCF_949357685.1. Classification (NCBI taxonomy): domain Eukaryota; kingdom Metazoa; phylum Chordata; class Actinopteri; order Cypriniformes; family Gobionidae; genus Gobio; species Gobio gobio. The sequence continues at coordinate 33,557,510 of NC_137105.1, read as the reverse complement.
GTATGGCCACGCCAGGCTATCATACTCTCTTTTTACCAGCAGATTTTATTCTGTTCGCCCATTTAAAACAGGTGATTCCCTGTCTCCTGTATTCCCAATCAAATCTCATGACAATTTGTATGTATTTTATGGGTAGGTTTAGGCGAGGGGTAAGGGGGAAGTCATTCATACGAAATCATACAAATTGGGCAACTCGTCAAATACTTACGATTTAGCAAAAATCGTACGAATTCGTACGAGTGAGGTCATACAAATTTGTACAATTTTTGCTAAATCATAAGTATTTGACGAGTTGCCCAATTCGTATGATTTCGTACGAATTACCTCCCCCTAAACAAATTGGGCAACTCGTCAAATACTTACGATTTAGCAAAAATCTTACGAATTTGTACGAGTGAGGTCATACAAATGTATACGTTTTTTGCTAAATCATAAGTATTTGACGAGTTGCCCAATTCGTATTCGTATGAATGGCCAGGACTCGGAGGGTCGCATATAATTTTTGCAAGGTTTTTGTTTCCTGTGCGCACTTTTATCCATATTTCATAAAGAATGGAGGCTGCAATCATAACGCGCACCGGTATAAATTCCTGTGCGGCTGTGCACGTTATACATTCACTTTAGAATTAGAGCCGATTCGGAAGCGAATTGCTTGAAAGGTGTGTTCAATATTATTCTTAATGAAAAACACAAAAACAGAACAGCAGGGCCTACAATGACAAGCACGCTTAAATGGGGGCTTTTACATTTAGCTTTGAAACCAAATCTTCCGCCGTCGTATTGTCAGCTCCTCACTCTTGTGATAAATGAAATCTCCTGCTGCTGGTCTGTGCTCCGTTCAGTTTTTAATTGTAACGTCTATTCTCTAACTGAACTAAATTATTTTTATTAGCGTACTATAAAAAATCAAAACGACGGTGGGAAAGTGATGTAGGCTAACCGGTGTAACACCGACAATCGCAACAAGCCTCATAACATATAGCAGCACGCGGTAAGGAACTGTTGTTTATGATATATCATACAGCTATTTCTATAACGAAAAAACATTTACAAGTCTTGACAAATCTGGGAAATAAGTCAGTAAATACGAGTAAAATCACAGGCTTTGCTTATCCCGTGCGAATGTTTCTAAATCACACGAGGTCCCCAGATAATACTAATCTAGATAGGGCTTTAGCCACCTTGAATAAACACGTACAAGTTTGTCATGAGATAGTGGTAGTCTCTGATATGTCAACCTTTCTTGCTCATTGTGACAACTAACCTTTGCCACTCCCACACCGTACACATCAAAGTAGCCGGAGCAACTTTTCTCTATTTGCGGATATGACGAGACACACACAGGCGAGTCCCATCACGTCAGGTCTAAAGTATAAACACTTATAATAAGCTGCTTACCATGGTGGTAAGACTATGTGCTTACCACAAAAACAAGTTTTTGAAGAAGGATTGATGATGTATTCATTCATTATTTAAATTTTGTCCATTTTGAACCCCCAAAAAAGTTACATAATGCTTCTTTAAATTGTTGAGATTAAACTGAGATCAAATTGAGACTTTTGTTTAATGTCTCCTGCTTGTCAGGTTTTTCTTTGTAGAAAAAGAGCCCAATCTAACATGACTCCTCTAGAGTTTTATTTCAAATCTTAACGATGCGCTCAAATGTGCAAATACCTACAGTCAAAAGCCTCAATTTCAATAAGAACTCAACTAGTTTTCATGAGAAAACAAATGTATCTGGGTTATGCTAAATATTTATAGCTCTATAATTCTTACTAGTGCATGTCAGTCTTTTTTTTATTCCTCCTAAGCTTGATAGTAAAGTTGACACGCAAATAAAACACAACTGAGAACTCCATTAAGTCTCCCGAGCAATGCAATCTTTTTTCTTCAGGCAAACCCTTGTGGATGCTATTGATAAGAGACAAAATATTTCTACATATGGTTTAAATATAGACATCCATTGACTGCGACTCCTTATTCAGTCTGAAATATGTTCCTAAAACTCTTTTTTGTGACATAGTGCATCATTTGTGAGAGGAATTGTCACCCCTCTGAACCTATACAGTAAACAGCACGATTGTCTACAGACTTCAGTATGGCAACACATTTCAGATACTCCAAACAATGTGTTTAATCGATGGAGGTGACAGTAAAGGCCACTGCTCATCTGATTGATACTTTAGTTCCTTGAGTCATGTTTGCCATGGTTTGGCCTTACATTTAGAGTGTCATCTATCAGAAGGTGTTTGTGTTAGCAACTGTTCTATAGTCTAATTGCTCGCACATGTGTGGGGCTGCTTAGATTGGGCATGTGTTGATAAATTAGATATCGGATATCGGTCGGAATGAGATGATGAATTGTGGGTGAAAGGGTGAACTGAGATGCATGACTCAAATGTGACTTTGATTATGAAACCAATTCGGCTACAGCTCACCCAAACACAATGCAGTCAAAACATGCGAGTCCCATTATGATCAAAATAATGAATATTAGAGGCGTTTGATTTGTGATTAGGATCGTAGAGCCTTATTGAAAGTAAATGGAATGGAAACTAAACAAAAATCTAAACTGTTTTGTGGCTGTACTGTGAAGTTCTTCTTGTACAGGATAAAAACATACAACAAAATACACAATCAGCGCTGAAGCAATAAACACAACCTTCAAACGTAATCTACACTCACTTAGAGGCCAGGCTAAAGTTTGACCTCTCTCCCACACACACACACACCTTTCAGGTTAAGATGTCAGTGGGAAGAGAATGTTTCAGGACTCAGCCAGCACATCTGGTTCTGCATTAAGGCCTCAGTGGAGCGGGTTTAGCTGACAGACAGAGGGGCAGGCAGAGGTAAAGTGGGCCCTGGGTGGGGGTTGGGGAGGGGACGACTACGGTTTGGCCAGGGGACATGACTCCAGTTGACACCTGAGTTAGATTTCTTAGTGAGAAGGACCTGTCCTCAAGGAATTGTATTCCCACTGGAATACTCTGCTGTTCCCACCCTTTACACTAACCCCAGGAATCCCAGTGGAAAACATAAAGTAAACACAGTAGCAATGGATGAAATTTTAAGATTACATATTTAATTGCTGCTAAGGGGTATTTGACAAATTAAACATGGACATTTTCACATAAGAGGGTTTGGTTAAAAAAATTACATATATGAGTGTACATTTTAAGTTCTGGAACTGGTTACCATTTTGTTTTATTAATTATTTTATTTGATTTCATTTGATATATTTTGTATTTTAGCTTTATTTTGCAATCTTAAAATTGCTTATTTTTATTATTTTATTTGTAGTTATGTTTTTGTCTTTTAGCTTTCTTGTGACAAATGCAATTAAATTTTAATAAAATAAATGAGTTCATTCATTTATTTAATTCTGTAAGTACTGTAACTGGTCACCATTTGATTACATTTTTATTCTATTTGATTTTATTTTCATCTTTTCTAACAGTTTATGCAAATAGCCCAGCACTGTGACAAATGTATATATATATATATATATATATATATATATATATATATATATATATATATATATATATATATATATATAAAGTGCAAATATTCAAAGTCTCCTCAAAAGTTAGGTCATAATAATAATTACACACGTATCAGAAAATTATAAATAAATTAGGTTGGTCGGAATGAGATGAAGAATTGTGTGTAAAAGGGTGAACAGACAAGCATTACTCAAATGTGACTTTGTTTAAACACAATATCAGAACATTATGTTTAGAAAAACTGTTTAGATGAACTATAGTATGTCACATTACGGTGCTTATAATTTATGTCAACTAAACAACCCTCTACATATATTATTACTGGCTCACACTTATTAAAATAAGCAAAAACATCCAAATAATTTTTGTCTGATGGATCATGGCAATTTAATGTTTTTACATCAGCCAACATACAAATACTATGATCCATATTATGTTAAAGCAGATGAAAGCCTGTGGTGAGAATCTCACACGGATGACAAATGTTTTGCCCTCTGTCTGCAACCAGATCTGACAAGGCCAGAGAAGGGAGGAAGTGCACACGGACCAGTCTCATCACATAAATCTCACGTGCTGACCCCTAAAAACGAAGAAAAGGAGAGACCTGCCATGACAAAACAGGCATTTTTTCAGACGGCATGCATCCTCTTCAGTCTATTTTGTATGAATTTATCATTGCTCTTTTCATCTTTGGTTTTGGTCAAACGAGAGACTGTTGATTTATATATCTCAAGAGTTTCCCCGGAAAACTAGCAAAGACATTTTTTAGAGAAATGAAAGCTGAAAATGGTATATTGTGAAAAGAAAAGAAAAAATGTTAGTTACAGTCATCAAATGAAGTTTAAACCAGCCTGTGGCTATATGAAGTTATTTTAAACAAAACACTTCTGACTGTTTACATAGTAGGCCAAGACAGATATATGAGATGCACTTTAAATGTATTACAGTTTTTCTCTGTCTCTTTGGAGCATTTCTCAGACTCAACTGAAATTCTCAAAACTATTTGTTCAACCTCCACCTCATCTAGTCACTTGTGCAAATCATAAAAGCAATATGTACAATTGTCTGCTGTTTCCTACATTATCAATTGCTTATCTCACATTGATCAAAATGTATTATACTGGTACTCTGTTGAATAGTCTTACTCATCTGATTGAATAGCCTCAAAACATCTAGGCATTAGTTCATTGAATAAGTCATTAAATGCTAAATGGCTGAGTTGTCATACTGTGTCACGTATATTTTCTATACATTTCTTTTAGACTTTTGAATTGTGGAGGTGAATTTTGAATTTCACTAATGAAAGGAAATGTATATAAAGGGCTAGATCAACCAGTTCTCTAAAATAGCTCAGAGGTGCATCTCATGAAGCTTCATTTGGCAGGCATATAAAGATAGAGCACAGCAGTGTTACAAATGCTTACAATGGAAGAACAACAAGGAAACAAACAGGGTCAACAGCCGAGAAGAAGGAATAAGGATGTGTGGTGAAAGTGTATGGAAGCAAAACAGTGGAAGAGGTAGAAGAGGCCAAGATTGTAGACATGTTTCTGATTAAATAAGGGCCACTATTGTGGACCATGTTGTCAATCATGACCTTATGGCCGAGGCGGGTCGAAAGGTGCCGCCAAATGTTGGGAGAACAGCCGTCTCCTCAATCATTCAAACGTTTGTAGAACAGGCATGTAATCAGTCAATGTTCACTATACTGTAATACTGTATACTTAATGCTGTATTACAGTAGTCCACTTGCATTTTACATATACCGTGAATATACTTGACATAATGTAACACAAACACCCGTAAAATATATTGTGTATTTGTATGTATACATATATACATATCATTGTCATCAAAATTGTAGCCATAGTTAGTTTACATCTGAAAATACTGACAGAGTACACTGTTGTATTAACAACACGACTAAGCATTTTGACTCAAAGACTTGACATTTCGTTGGCACTGACGTGTTCATTGACATAATACTCACGTTTGAGAGATGAATTAAGGAATTTATATGGAAGCTTGTTGGAATGATTTTTTCTTAGAATTGCGTGATATAAAGTCGCAATTGCGAGTTATAAAGTTAGAATTGCGTGATATAAATTAGCAATCATTAGTTTATATCTCGTAATTCTGACTTTAATATAATACGCAATTGCTAGATATAAAATCAGAATTGTGAGAAATAAACTTTTTTCCCCTCAGAATGGCACTTTATAACTCACAATTGCAAGTTTATATCTCGCAATTCTGACTTAAAATCTCACAATTGCAAGTTTATATCTCTCCAATTCTGACTTAAAATCTCACAATTCTGACTTTATATCTCGCAATTCTGACTTTATATCTCACAATTCTGACATTATATCTCGCACTTCTGACTTTATATCACACAATTCTGACTTTATATCTCGCACTTCTGACTTTATATCACACAATTCTGACTTTATATCACACAATTCTGACTTTATATCTCACAAATCTGACGTAAAATCTCACAATTCTGACTTTATATCACAATTCTGACTTTGTCACACAATTCTGACTTTATATCTCGCAATTCTGACTTGAAAATCTCACAATTCGGACTTTATATCTCGCAATTCTGACTTAAAATCTCACAATTCTGACTTTATATCTCGCACTTCTGACTTTATATCACACAATTCTGACTTTATATCACACAATTCTGACTTTATATCTCACAAATCTGACGTAAAATCTCGCAATTCTGACTTAAAATCTCACAATTCTGACTTTATATCTCACAAATCTGACGTAAAATCTCGCAATTCTGACTTAAAATCTCACAATTCTGACTTTATATCTCGCACTTCTGACTTTATATCACACAATTCTGACTTTATATCTCGCACTTCTGACTTTATATCACACAATTCTGACTTTGTCACACAATTCTGACTTTATATCTCGCAATTCTGACTTAAAATCTCACAATTGCAAGTTTATATCTCTCCAATTCTGACTTAAAATCTCACAATTCTGACTTTATATCTCGCAATTCTGACTTTATATCTCACAATTCTGACATTATATCTTGCACTTCTGACTTTATATCACACAATTCTGACTTTATATCTCGCACTTCTGACTTTATATCACACAATTCTGACTTTATATCACACAATTCTGACTTTATATCTCACAAATCTGACGTAAAATCTCACAATTCTGACTTTATATCACAATTCTGACTTTGTCACACAATTCTGACTTTATATCTCGCAATTCTGACTTGAAAATCTCACAATTCGGACATTATATCTCGCAATTCTGACTTAAAATCTCACAATTCTGACTTTATATCTCGCACTTCTGACTTTATATCACACAATTCTGACTTTATATCACACAATTCTGACTTTATATCTCACAAATCTGACGTAAAATCTCGCAATTCTGACTTAAAATCTCACAATTCTGACTTTATATCTCGCACTTCTGACTTTATATCACACAATTCTGACTTTATATCTCGCACTTCTGACTTTATATCACACAATTCTGACTTTGTCACACAATTCTGACTTTATATCTCGCAATTCTGACTTAAAATCTCACAATTGCAAGTTTATATCTCTCCAATTCTGACTTAAAATCTCACAATTCTGACTTTATATCTCGCAATTCTGACTTTATATCTCACAATTCTGACATTATATCTTGCACTTCTGACTTTATATCACACAATTCTGACTTTATATCTCGCACTTCTGACTTTATATCACACAATTCTGACTTTATATCACACAATTCTGACTTTATATCTCACAAATCTGACGTAAAATCTCACAATTCTGACTTTATATCACAATTCTGACTTTGTCACACAATTCTGACTTTATATCTCGCAATTCTGACTTGAAAATCTCACAATTCGGACTTTATATCTCGCAATTCTGACTTAAAATCTCACAATTCTGACTTTATATCTCGCACTTCTGACTTTATATCACACAATTCTGACTTTATATCTCGCACTTCTGACTTTATATCACACAATTCTGACTTTGTCACACAATTCTGACTTTATATCTCGCACTTCTGACTTTATATAACACAATTCTGACTTTATATCTCACACTTCTGACTTTATTTCACACAATTCTGACTTTATATCACACAATTCTGACTTTATATCTCGCACTTCTTACTTTATATCACACAATTCTGACTTTATATCTCACAATTCTAACTTAAAATCTCACAATTCTGACTTAAAATCTCACAATTCTGACTTTATATCTCACAATTCTGACATTATATCTCGCACTTCTGACTTTATATCACACAATTCTGACTTTATATCTCGCACTTCTGACTTTATATCACACAATTCTGACTTTATATCACACAATTCTGACTTTATATCTCACAAATCTGACGTAAAATCTCACAATTCTGACTTTATATCACAATTCTGACTTTGTCACACAATTCTGACTTTATATCTCGCAATTCTGACTTGAAAATCTCACAATTCGGACTTTATATCTCGCAATTCTGACTTAAAATCTCACAATTCTGACTTTATATCTCGCACTTCTGACTTTATATCACACAATTCTGACTTTATATCACACAATTCTGACTTTATATCTCACAAATCTGACGTAAAATCTCACAATTCTGACTTAAAATCTCACAATTCTGACTTTATATCTCACACTTCTGACTTTATTTCACACAATTCTGACTTTATATCTCACACTTCTGACTTTATTTCAAACAATTCTGACTCTATATCACAAAATTCTGACTTTATATCTCACACTTCTGACTTTATATCACACAATTCTGACTTTATATCTCACAATTCTGACTTAAAATCTCACAATTCAGACTTAAAATCTCACAATTCTGACTTTATATCTCACAATTCAGACTTAAAATCACACAATTCTGACTTTATATCACACAATTCTGACTTTATATCTCACAAATCTGACGTAAAATCTCACAATTCTGACTTAAAATCTCACAATTCTGACTTTATATCTCACACTTCTGACTTTATTTCACACAATTCTGACTTTATATCTCACACTTCTGACTTTATTTCAAACAATTCTGACTCTATATCACAAAATTCTGACTTTATATCTCACACTTCTGACTTTATATCACACAATTCTGACTTTATATCTCACAATTCTGACTTAAAATCTCACAATTCAGACTTAAAATCTCACAATTCTGACTTTATATCTCACAATTCAGACTTAAAATCTCACAATTCTAACTTTATATCTCGCAATTCTGACTTAAAATCTCACAATTCTGACCTAAAATCTCACAATTCGGACTTTATGTATCACACTTCTGACTTTATATCACACAATTCTGACTTTATATCTCACAATTCTAACTTTATATCTCGCAATTCTGACTTAAAATCTCACAATTCGGACTTTATATCTCACAATTCAGAATTAAAATCTCACAATTCTGACCTAAAATCTCACAATTCGGACTTTATATCTCACAATATGCGAGATGTAAACTCACAACTGTGATAAAATTATCTTCTAAAATATTTTATTCTGTGGTGGAAACAAGCTTCCATAATTTTGAGCAAGTTACAGGATTTTGCAGGTAACCCATTGTGTGGTGCTGTTTGTATGAATTGTTTTGAGAAATGAAATGTACTAAAATGACTGTGAAAAGCTGTAATGATGTAAACAAGGTCTTCTGAAAGTGAGAAATAATAAGAGCGAACGCTTCATAATATACACTGTATATTTGTTTTTAGAGTGATACAGCAAGCTAAAAAGATCTACATTAGTGTTCTGAAGATGAAGGAAAGTCTTACGGGTTTGGAACGACATAATGACAGAATTTTCACTTTTGGGTGAACTAACCCTTTAATTTGACGTTATTGTGTTAAGAAACATAGTCATGAAAGTGTATTCTCTTTTAAATATTTAATTAATATAATATTATATGTAAGTACAGTTTAAAAAAAAGTGCATTATACAAAAAATCTCATAATAATTATTCAAGAAGGTGAAATTGTAAGATATCATACGACGTGGCCTATTCAAAAAGGTACAACTTTTATGACATTTCCTATTACAATTTATGGTTATGTTTAGTTTTTGGTTGTATGTTTTTGTACTACTTAACTTTTGCACACAGAGACATTATTAAGATCTCCTCTAAAACTCAAGATGAATGGGATCTTTATCTCAGGAGAAAAATCCAATAAGCAAGAGACCTACGCAAAAGTCTAATTTGTTCTCTATTTAATCTCATTACAGTCTGTGAAAAAACAGTTGAAATGAGAAGTAATCATTTTTTCTTTCCCAAGGGTATCTCTGTAAAACCGTGGTTTACTTGGTCAAGACGACGAGATTTGAGGCCAGCTTTGGTGATGATTTCATTGGACCTCACATCTCGAGCTGTCGGCAGCCATGTTAGTGTTAGCAACAACAAATATGGTCCTCACAGCAAATCTCTTTTCAGGCCGGAGCGTGTGCGAAGACCCTCCGCAGTCGCTGAGTGAAGTAAGAAAACAAACCATTGGAGTTAATGGGCGAGAGCCACAGTCCCATGACTGTATATTTACTTATGTCAACTTCAGACACTGGACACTGATTACATCTATCACGACGATCTGTCGCAATTACTGCACCGCATAAACACGGTCACAGGTTCACGCAGCGCAACAACCAGTCAGAATCGTCAGCCGAAATTATTTTTTGCGGTTCTTATATGAGATTAGTTACTGGTGAAATCAGCTGACCGATCCCATATGCGGCTTTCCAACCTTGTTTGGGCAAAGCATTTCTTAATGAAAAAGTAATCTTTAAAAAAATCACAGTGCCTAATTTTTTCAGTGCCACACAAACAAGTCAGAGGGGGTGATGAACGAGCGCGCTCTGTGCAGGGTCATCCATCACCTTCGCTGTCCGTTTGCCAGCAGGAACGTGACAGGAACGGTCAAATAACGTTTAGCACACGGGACCCGGTGTTGGGGGGGAGATTACTACTGTCAGGGCCATAATGGATTAGCCTAGGCCAGCCAAGCAGCAGCCAATCAGAAGACAGCGGCCGCATTAGCATAGCTATCAGAGGGCCAGCCAGTCGGCAACGGGGCAAACTTGATTGACAGATGGAGGTGGCCGCCCGGCAGACATGCAGCCAGACTGAGGCCAAACAGAGAGAAGCCAATTATGGAAGGATGCAAGGACATTCATCATTCAGTTAGACACCTGTCCGGCCCTCACAAAGGAGAGAACCTCCATCCCTGCGCACAGAAGATGCTCATTAGATTGGACTGGAGGAAATAAAGGAAACCGGTGGTTCATTGTCAGAGCACAGTGCAGTAAGACAAATGGAGGGCTGGTCTGAACACTGACGGCTGGCAATCCACAGATGTAAGAATGTATAAATGTAAGACGCTCTTCGCATTTACTCTTCTTTGTTTTACCCTCTCACTTTCACTCATCTGCATCCCCTCGCTCTCTTAACATCCTGCTCTGAGCAAAAGAGTTCAAACTGTTTTTATCAGGGGAGATATTTTGAGGGTACTACTCCATGTAGGTCGAACCATCAGCAAGCCCTTCAGTTGTTTGTGGAACGCTGTGAGTTCACACCTAACGTCAAACGCCTCGACACAGAGTGATGATACAATTTAAGCCGTATCCCCAGCAACGAGGTGAGTTTGAATGACAGATGGAGGTTGCAAAACTGCATGTAATTTAACATCCCCACAAATGTGCAGCTCTCTTAGTTTGAGCCTCCAAAAAAATCCAACAAGCCAGATTAATACAGCTGCTCTTCTGTTATGAATATATTTTTTCCAGATCTACATTTATATATGCAATTATTTAATCACTTTTATGATAAAAAAAAACAATCTTTATTAATTCATTTTAAAGGTAGGGTAGGCAATTTCAGAAAGGCTAGCAATAGCAAGTTAGCAAGCATAATGCTTTCAAAGCTAACTTGCTATTGCTAGCCTGTAATGATTTCTGTTGTTTTCACAGCAATATTACTGTATTCTCAACAATACCCTACTGTAGAGTAAAGTATGTAACTGTAGATGTTTAATGCATTCTGGGAAAATATTTAGCCCACTGTAAATCTAAATACAGTACTAAATGACTGTGAAAAACAACACACACCTTCTCACGCAATGGCTCTGGGACAGACTCATCATGAAGATGAAAACCCACAAGAGTATAGTAGGTTAACTTTTATTTATTAGACATTTTAAATCACTTTATGTTTTATTCTGATGTTATTCGCAAGATATAAAGGTACATTTTAGTTTATATGTTTCTGTAAGAATATCTGAGCAAGCATTTAAACGTTCACAGTTAAAGCTGTACTAACTGGCCTTTTCCTCCCGCAGCATTGTGAAGATGAAAGTCCTAGGAGTAAATTGTATGCTTCAAAACACATGTAATCGCCTTGTTGGTTTTATACAAATGATATTTGCATGGTATAAATACGTTTGAGTTAATACATATCTGTAAGAACATCGGATTTAAGCCATGCTAACTAGCAATTTCCTACCGCAGCGGTGTTGGCAGATCGGCTGGACCATCGTGAGACAGGCAGAAAGAGTAGTCACAATAAAGATGCACATTTTAAGATGATATGTATTCATTATTGTTGTCTGCTACTAATAATGTACTTTAACTCTTCAAAATTTATTTTATATTTCCAAGGAAAGTTTTACAGGAATTTTACTGTGGTATAAAATACAGAAGTTTGCTGGCTATTTGTTGCCAGTAAGTAAAGGCTTTTGCACACTGAGTCCGAAATTTTCGCATGCGTTTTTTCGTATTCGTGATCCGAAAAATTTGTCATGCACAGAGACCTTGCACACTGAGTCCGATGCGTATTAATGAATGCGTTATGGGAAAAAACGCACAAAGATACAAAATGCCGTCTTCAAGTAGTGAGGATGATTTTTTTTGTCCTCTATCTTCTTAAAAAGAGAAAAAGAAAGAGGAAAAAATGGGTCCATCATCCACTCCTGCGATCGCGTAGAGAGGAAGGAGAGTTCCACCTCCTTATCAACGAGCTGCGGGATTATCCAGACCGATCCGAAGTTACCTTTAGACTGTCAGTGGCTCAGTTTGATCCTGAACAAAGACTGGCAGTATGTCTCCGCACACACACACACACACACACACGCACGGTTTACAGGGACTTGGTGAGCTATAATTATAGCTGTGATATAATAACATTAGTAGTATTTTGGATACAATAATATTTGTATATATAAGGTATCTGAGCACTGGTGATTCATTCACCAGCATTGCCAGCTGTTTTAGGTTGGGCATCAGCACTGATGGGAAAAACGGATGCGAAAAACGCAGAAAATCGAACCTGTTCCGAATTTTTTTTGACGGACGAAAGTTTCGGAGGCAGTGTGCAAGCCTGATTGACATAACGTGAGGTTGAATTTATTTTTTGACGTGCAGAAATTTCGCATGCGAATTTCGGACTCAGTGTGCAAAGGCCTTTGCTGTTGATTCTACCTTATTTTTTACAGTGATCCCACCTTCCCTTCAGAGCGTCTCATAAGTCACTCCTCCTCCAAAACACATGAACGCCCACAGCAGAGTCTGCAAAGCGCCACAAGAGACGGCGTTAAACTACCTCATGTCTCATAGCACATAGCATTACAATAATAATGAACATAAACAACTTACAGAGCTCTTGTTGTACCACTGCTGCAGATTCATTTCGGCAGTGATAGTGTTGACATAGTCTGAGGACGAACAGCTCCAGGTAGAACGTCACTGGTTTCCATCTTAATTACGGCGTGAACGCAGCAAAAGCACGTTGATTTGGTTCAGGAGGAACTGTAAAAGGCGGCTGCTGTTTATTTGTGGTGCTTGGTGACTGTGTCCACAACTAGCCTTATGGAACTCGCTGGTGACGTGTGATATCTGCGTGAGCAGGTGCGCAGAGGTATGGAAATACATCCGTTGACAGGCTACCTAGGTAGGACATCCTATATTCGGACCAAATGCAATGATTGGACAAACATTTTTTGGCCCTGAAACTTCCATAGAAGATAAGTTCATGTGTTGATTTAGACCACTTCTATTATTGATTGCTATCTGGATGTGAAGAGAGTTTCAACTGAAATAACAAAAAGTGTTTATTCAAAAAAATGCCTCTACCCTACCTTTAATTGTAATATTTAGGGCATAAAGTCAAAAATGGTTTGAAAAAAATATATCTATATTTATGAATGTTGTCAAATATCCTGTTATTGCTACGATATTAATGAAGAAAATATGTTCATTAAAAGAATTACATTCTTTAAGGGAAACGTTATTAAGCAGTTTAGCATAATCATCATTATTTATTTGAAGGGGGGAAAAAACGATTACAATTATTATTATTAATATTTGAAAAAAAGTTTGCCAAATCACTGTCATGTAATGCAACAGACAAGCAGAAACATGCATAACTAACTATCTAAAAAAATAAATAAAACAAAGTCACTATACGTCTTAATTTAAAATGGATTTTCAAACCTTTCAACCTTTTTTAATAGGGCAATGTTAGCTCAGGTTTTAAAATAGTATACTTTTTTTTTTTAAAGGGTAAAAAAAATGCTCAATGTGTATACATTCACAGTAAGGAAAATTTTTTTACTTTCTACACTCTAAAAAATGCTGGGTTAAACACAACCCAAGTTGGGTTGAAAATGGACTAAGCCAGCAATTGGGTTGTTTTAACCCAGTGAATTGGTTGTTTTAACCCAGCGGTTGGGTTAAATATTTGCTTAAAACAACCCAATCGCTGGGTTAAAACAACCCAATTGCTGGGTTAGTCCATTTTCAACCCAACTTGGGTTGTTTTTAACCCAGGATTTTTTAGAGTGTACTTGATAGTTCACATTACATTTTTAAAGTCTTTACATTTAAACTTTTATTAAAAATGGTAATGGGACAAATGAGGAAAAGTTACCATATGAAAAAAATACAAAAAGTACATCTCTATAAGAACTTCTTCTCTTTTTCTCCAACGTCTTTTTTTTTCTGGAGAATAGCAGAGCCTGTTCTTTTAATTTATTATGTATGGACAGGTCATAAGTATTACTCTGCAATTTGGATGACTGCATCTCCCAACAACTACTACAAAGAAACACTTACTGCCGCTGCACATGCGTACACGCCGACAAGAAACATTGTTCTTTCCTTAAAATTGATTCTAGAAGATTGATCTTGTCTTGCTGGCCAATCGGTTTCTCATTGGGGTCATGCCTCATTGGTGTGGGTTCCACCCCCTCCACTGATAAGTCCTCCGCTGCAGAGAAATTAACAAACGTTTGACATTTGTTCCACGTCCCATTGCTCAATAGCCAAGGCTGAGCACATGTTTAATCAACATTCATGTCCCCCAGGGAGCTCCGAGCTGCTTGCATCATCACCCTCCGCCACATTACCAGCCTGTTCCCGGTGCACCCTGGGATTCCGGGGCAGACAGTTGGCACACACGAACCGGCCGAGGGTGAATCCACATGGGACTACCGTGTGGGGGTAAATATTGTCTTTTCACTCCATACTGTATTGAAGAACAAACTACACCCAGGACCCATGTGGTTTGATTGAAACTCCAATGCTCTGCTGGAGCAAATGTCACTCACGCATGAGCGCCTTGGTCGGAGCCCATGCTGAGAACGAGCTAGCATCAGGAGGATGATGGGATATGGTGTCCGGGCAGTGATGTTCGGCATTGCGAGAGGTGCATAAGCAAACAGGGATGGGAGTTAGAGCTGCTGTCCCTCGATGCAGACGGACAGCAAGACACCGTGGGCAGGTCGATCCTCAACATTTGGGCGATGCAAGCTTCTGTCATTTCAGAACGGCTCTGAGGACTGAATGACAATGCTAGTTCATAGATGAATGGAGACCAGGTTTAAAGCTGCTCAAATAAGCACCCAGGGATGCTCATTAAGAACTAAGAGTTTCCGGCGGTTGCCTATATATACTCAAAAATAAAATCATAGCCGTTGAGTCGACACTGGATAAACACATGGAACAACCAAATTTCATATTCAAAATAATTTATGCTCTGAAAAGAGTATGGGAACTGGGATTTGCAGGTTCTAAAACGTTAAAATGTCCAGTTTTCTTGTCGTGATTAGAATGTTATTACAATAACGTTAATACAACATTCTCCTAACCTTATTTTTACCCACAATATATCATTCTTTGAACGTTTATTTGTAATACTCCATGAAGACTAACATTAACATTCATCAAATACAAATAACATCATAAGATTGTTCCAAGAATGTTTCTGTCAACATCAAATCTAATTTTAATACTGTTACAAGTATGCTCTGTAAATGTTAGCTGGGTTTACGGGGTGACCTTTTTTTGTTTGTTGTGATTTGTACGGAACTGTAGCCTACGATTCTTCAAAAAAGTAAGCACGAAGGTCCACCCATAAACCTAGCATCAGTTGATCGTAAGCAGATCGTATGAAAACGTATGAATGAGATCATACAAATTCATATGAATTACCCCCCATTTTACCCAAACGTTGAATAATTGCCATTAGAGCGTGTGTTGCTGCAGTTTGATGTTCACGGATACATAAAAGCGCACAAGCGCACATCCAGAAAATTGTTCCACGGCACGCTTCACAATAACACATCCGTACACACACATACTGAGGACAGGCTATGGTAATTCAGCTCTCCATGTGGAGAATTACATCAGTATGGGTGTGCGGTGCAGATCCTGTATAAGTGGATGTGCCAGAGGATGATGAATGACTGAGTAAATACCCAGCATCCCAAGAGCCCTGATACAACCAGCCCAAACCCCCATCCATCTGAGCCTGGTCCGCATCACCTCATTTGTCAAGGAAAACCATTTTCTGTGCAGCCGAGCAGCCAGTTTGGGGTTACCGCTCTCTCCCTTATTACAACCGAGGGGATACGTGGAGGTCTCATACACTTCTTAGGAATTCCTTTCATGATTCTACACAGCATTTTTGTAAGCGATTCCAAGAATTGCATATTTGTTTAATCGCTAGACATCCCTCGGTCCCTATTTATCAGCTTGCTTCGAAAATGATATAGGTCTGCAGGTGCTACTATGCTCTGAGCGTATGTGTGTTCAGGTTAGCGTCAAAACAAGATGAAAAAGCAATGCAAATTAATAGTAATAATAGCCAACCTATTTGAAAACTACATTTTTTTAAATTTTCTTGAAGAAAATCTACAAAACTCACCACCACAATGTTGTGGTGCTCGGAATGGTTGTCAGTCCGTTGATGTGTGGTTGCAAGGGTGTTCTTGGTGGTTTCTAGGTTCACGTCTCCGAGTTTCTATGATATCCAGGTCTTCAGTTATAGCCTACCTTGGATTATTTTACTCATTTTATTATGGACCTTTTTTTACATTTTTGTTTGGAACGCGGAAGTAAAGGATAGATTTAAATAGGCTAGAGATAGGCCTATATGGAAAAAAATATTGTTTATATTATCATTTGCTCCAACACCGAAAGAAAAATATAGGCCTACCCTATAGCGTGTTTTCACCACTTTCCGAAAGAAGAAAAAAGATAGACAAAATAGAAGCTGCAGCAGTGCTGAGTTTGTAATGCCATATAAGACAAAACATTTGTATAAATATACATGTAATTTTTTTTTTTTTTTAAAGAAGAAATTACGATATTATTTTTCGCGGAAATGCGTCATGGGTCCATCTGCCAGGCGCTTATAAAAGTAGTTGGCAATTTTGGCAAATCCCCAACCGTAGCCTAAGTATGAGCATATAATGGTGTTGGTTTCCTTAGCAAGACCCACTAATGACATGACTGGAGCTTACATGAAATACACTATTTTAATATAATTACCAGGAGATAATGACGCAGGATTTCAATGGTTCTCGTACAGTCTGTATACATGAGGTCTTATCATGAAGCCCGGGTTTGTGCGAATGGTATTTAGGCTCGAGCTCGACACAAGCACAGAGAGAAACAAAGACTGAGAGCCGTCGTCATTAATCTTAGTCAGTGGCCGGTGCTGGCGCAATCTGCATGACCGGGGCAGTGACAAATGCCACTATGTGACTGCAGCGTCCAATCTCCCCAGCTTCATCTCCCGTTAATGTCACATCCATCAGGCCCGAGCCGCTCGCGCCATGTCGCAGAAAATTAAACTGCTTACAGATAAGGGCTAATTGCATGGACAAGCGCGCGGTGATGGGGTGGTTGCACAAACTGTGCTCCTCTTGCGTGTGACTTCTTTGAAATATGTACCTACTATCCATTATTTTGAGGATAAAAACAGGATATATTTTAAAGCAATATTTTCATTATAACATTCTGAACTTTTTTGTTTTATTATTATTATTATTTTTAAGATAAGCTATATAATGATATGCCTTTCGAATTAAGGATTAAGACATTTGAGGAATCATTTTATTTATTTTTGTAAATGTTTTTAATGCTATCAATTTTATACAACTGTATTTATTTAACTAACCCCACCTTATGCAGGGTTATGTAGGCTACTAGCAGCTGAACGACCACATTGCTTTCGTGATCTCATCCTGCCATACAGCTTAACACTGCCATCTAGTGGTGAAGCTCTGTTTGTACGAATTAGTGGTCTGATATCAAGGTTGTAAACAGCACATTTTTATTTTAAAATGAAATAGGTTTAAAATCACATGCGATAGAAGAGATTGGAAAACACCTACCTTAAGTAGGCTATGACAAAGTGTGCTGTAGCTTAAACTGCAAATGTGAAAGTGCATTGTGATAGCCTATGGGATGCAATAGTGAATCTGGTTGTCCTAAAATCATTTTCATATTTAGTTATGTATGTATGCATGTATTTACAATAATAATACTATTATAAATAGTAGCCTATTTATTATTATTATTACTATTAACAACAACCCTATATCAGTATAATAGGTTAATGCAATATGTTATGAATTGCTTTTAAGATAAAACTGTGGTAACTTGGTATTAGTTGGACATCAAAAGTTCACACAAATATTTTAACAATTGACCAGCAGCGTGCGTGTCTGAGCCCATTGGAACAAGCGCGAGGACGGAACCCTTGCAAATGGATTGTTTCCCGACGTCTGTTTTTATATGGCGGAAGTCTGTTGTGATCGCAATTTCGAACGTGACAGATGGCAAAATGAGCAATATTCTCTCGTTTTAGCATCACGAAATTCTCGAAGGTAAGGTGAAATTATTGCTAAATTGTTGCTTAATTCATACAGTTTCCCCCGTGTCCACTTCATTTTGATGTCGCCCTGGAAATGTGTACTTATTAGTAATTAGCCATATGTGTGTGTGGCCCTAAATTATATAGATGGCAATATTCGAAATCCTTGTCCTTGTGGGGATATTTTTTGGTAATGTAAAAATGCTGAACGTTTTCTGTGATGGGTAAGTTTAGGAGTAGGGTTAGTATAAGAGGGGTGGAATATACAGAATCAGTATACAAACAGTTATGTCTATGGAAAGTCCCTATAAAACATGACAACACAACACATCTGTTTGCAAACATTACATACATAGTACACACAGTACACGTGATCACGTGATGGGATTTTTTGTTGGGCCTAGTAAGTTTTAGCTTTAGCTTAGATCTCGGGCAAGTATAAAACCATTTCTGATCAATACACTCATTAATTTCCATGATGTAATATACTTTGTGATGTACTTTTTGAATTTCCATGATGTAATAACTATACAGAGATGTTTAAAAATTATTTTAAAGAGATTGCATTCATAAAATTAATTAATGAGGCAACCTTGAAAAAAAAATGTACACCATGTTTCTTATCACTAATTGAGAAAAACAAAACCTACATGTGATGGAAAGGCTTTCCTTGAGAACTAGATGTCCCAGTTCTGGACATCAAAATAGATAAATACAAGGTTGACAAAAACATACAAATGGCTTTGCTCCTTTGAATACAAATGTATTTGAAGAATGTGCTTATGAACCAGTGCATAATATTTATTTGTCTTTGCAGTGCATGGAGAGAATGCTTAACATTTCAAGCCAGATGCCAACTCAGATGCAAGTTTCCCTTTCAAATGAGGGAGGTATGGATCTTCACACTGGAACGAGTTTTGCACATTCTTCCAAAACTTCAGAAGGTCAATGGATGGAGGAAAACCAAGAATTTGGGAAACAAGAACCTGGTGTCGCAACACAAAGTGAGGACAAGGATGTAAATGCGAAAGTGGTGCGAACTGAGAATTGTAATGGAAAGAAAAGAGTTTGCCCCGTGTGTAATAAACGATTTGGTGCTCCGTCCAAACTAAAAAGGCATTGCCTTATCCACACGGATCAGAGGCCTTTTCAGTGTTCCATATGCTGTCGTGCCTTCAGGGATCTCTCTCATCTGAAAGTACACATCAGTACTCACACTAAACCTGTGAAGTGGAGGACACCATCACAAAGTGAGGACAAGGATGTAAATGTGAAGGTGTTGCAAAGTGTCACTGAGAATTGTAATGGAAAGAAAAGAGTTTGCCCTGTGTGCCATAAACAATTTGGTGCTCCATCCAAACTAAAAAGGCATTGCCTTATTCACACGGATCAGAGGCCTTTTCATTGTTCCATATGCTGCCATGCCTTTAGGGATCTCTCTCATCTAAAAGCACACATTAGAACTCACACTAACCCTGTGAAGGAGAGGACGCCATCACCCCAGAGCAAGAGAAACAACAGTGTGCCCTGTGATCAAGCGTCTATTTCAAGGTTTAAACACTCAGTGTGTAATGGCCTCGGTGCAACTGTTAGATCTTACTCTCCAAAACAGCTAACACAAAGCGATACCAATTCAACAGATACATTAATTTCAACCGCAGTAGACTTAATTGAAACGAATTCAGGTGCCACGGATGTTGAGATTCGCAAAAATGTTTCAGAAAGTGCTTTAAAAAATAAAAAGGGTCATTGGTGCCCTGTATGTTCAAAATGCTTTAAAGCCCCATCAAAGCTCAGGCGTCACATTCTGATTCATACAAAGCAAAAGCCTTTCAAATGCTTGGTGTGCTTTAAAGATTTCCGACAAAGACACCACTTGGAAGGTCACAAGTGTAAGGAACAATTTAGACTGGAATGCAACTCTTTTTTGAGTGACATGCAGGTAAGAGAGAAAACAGTCCAGCAGAATGTTGTAACTACCACAGTAGATGCCTTGAGTGATATTCAAGGTAGGTGTTTCAAACCAGGGTTGAGATCTTTATCACCAGATGTAGTCACACCTGCCGAAAAAAGGATCCCTCCAGTATCCACGTCGTCAGATCTTATGCGTCCACTTCAACTCAAAAAGAAAGGTGGATATCAGTGTACAATATGCTTGAAGATATTCAGTTTCCCCTCTAAACTAACTCGACATCTATTCATTCATTTGGACGTCAAGCCTTACACTTGCACAATCTGCAGAAAGTCATTCAAGTTGGACTGTTACCTCCATAGACACCTCAAGATACATACGGGAAAAATAAACAACCCCTCTAGGTTGCATGGAATCCCGCAGAAGAACGGGACAAAATCTTCCACACTTGGAGCTTTAAATGGTACAAATAACTGCAGACCGGATGGCGGTAATGTGTCTTTACCTCAGATATTAGACTCTGTAGACACCAAAACATATGAAATGCTTGAATGCAAAAGTAAGCTTAACCAAAATGTCCCCTTGACAGATTCAAAGTCTAGCAGTGTGGAGATTGAGAGCTCTGATACGTTGATAAATACTGAGGCGCAGGCCGCATCCTCCAGCCCAACGTACCTTAAGCGCCAACGTAAAGGTGTGCATCAGTGCTGCATCTGTCAGAAGAACTTTCCGTATCCTTCTAAGCTCTCCAGACATATGTTGAGCCACACAGATTTCAGACCATTTAAGTGTCACATGTGCCCGAAATCATTTAGAGAGCTTTCTCATTTGCAGTGCCACCAGAAGATCCACAAGAAAACGGGTCAGGACATAATTGCCGGCCATTTGGAAAAAGAGCACATGGTTTCTTTCGGTAATACTTTAATATCTAAAGACCAAGATTTGCAAATCTCCTCACAAGATGGAGTTGAAGACTTTGCTTCCGCTCTCCAAGATCAAAATATGGTCACAGATAATATGCCATCTCAAACAATGAATGGTGACTGTAGTGATTCAGGTTTGTTTTTCTCAAATGGTACTAGTCTTCTTGAGAATGTTCAGATCAAGTCAGAGGTTGTTTTCCAGTGCAACAACAAATCCATTTGGGATCTGACGCATAAAACTGACATCTCTGTGCTTGTTGAGGAAAAGGAATCTGACATTGTGCCTTTTGGCAGGGTGAGTGACTGTCCACCCAAAACTGACTCATCTGTCTGTCGTTTTCCTGCCGAATCAAGAGCTGAGAAAAAATGGGCACGTCACATGGATGATATTGAAGATTGTGCCTTTGTGGACTCGGACGCTGTTAAATATGTCCCTGATACTTACGTGCCCCATTTGCATGAGTATTGTCAGAAACCATATCTTCCCAGACTCAAAGAAGAAGTTGTTGCGGGGCATTTGGACTTCCAGGATCCAGGTAAACGCTTTACCGACCCTCCACGTGACTTACCCATTTGCCCTGGCTGTTGTCAATGTTTCCCCACGTTAAACGAATTAAATGCGCATAAATGTGCAAACAGATACCCTGAAGAGAAAATAAAGAAATCCCACCAGTGTGACATTTGCTTCAAAGTCTTTAATGCACCATCAAAACTGAAGAGACACAGTGTCACACACACCAGCCAGAGGCAGTTCCAGTGCACACAGTGTCAGAAGACCTTCACACAGCCCCATCATCTGAAAACACACATACTGTCCCACAGGTAGAAGGGTTACCTCAAGGGTTGCCCAAAGATATGACCCAACCAAAAGGAATTTCACTGTGGATCTGTTGTGTTCTGCGTAGTTTCGTGAAGTACCTTTGTCTTGATTTGTCTTTACAAATACAGAAACGTTCAAGATTTTTGTTGATAATGTTTAATGGCGTGTTCATTTTATTTTATTGCTAAATGTTGTATTTAATTTTACAGCATGTCATGAAACCATATAATTAATATAATAAGTTAATGTGTAAAAAAGAAATGAAAATAAAAAAACGATATTTAGTTGGTTATGACCCAACTCCGTGTGGCTGTTCCACTTGTCTTTTTTCTTTTTTAATTTAACAGAAGAGTGAAGTCATTTGCTGCACTGAAAAAATAAGCGTTGCATGAAATTTGACCATGTATTTTTAATTCATATTTTTTTTTAAAAACTTATTTTTGTTCAGTCATTTCATTTTATTCCGTAATTGGTGATCATAGTGTGATGTAATTTGCTGTAGTTTGCTTCCATTTGCTGTAATTTGCTTCCATCTTAAGCCACTAGATGGTGTAATATGCTTTCTCACTCTTAACATATGGTGGCCCGCAAATGTCTATAGCAGGGAATGAGGAAAATGATCCATCCTTGTGGCTTTTATCAAGCTACCAATCAGATTTGCACAGTGTGGCTGAAATTAATGTATATCCTATATAATAGCCATAGGCATATAATCACATTTTTATACATTACTTGCAATCTATAACTTCTTTGTTTATAAACTTCTTCCATAGTTTCCTTTAGTAGCCTACAGGTCATGTGAGTTCAGCGTTCAAGTAGGAAACTGGGTGGATGATTAACTTTATTTTTAAATCTAGCCTAATATTTCCTGGAATTATGAGTGTGTGATTTATTTATTTATTTAAGTTGTGAAATCACTCTGTGTACCGGTTGGCTTTATTCAAGTTTAATGTCTGCTCTACCTGTGAACAAATTCACCTCACTGGACACACTGACCTCTCTGTTTTAATGATAGTCCTATATTAATCTATAATTGGTTTGTTGCAGGGTTCACATTTTATGGTTATCTGTAAGTGTTGAGATCTGAAATAAGTTTCTGCGTAGCCTGACGTTTTTGTTTTCCCCCTCATGAGACATCTTCATTCAACAATCAACCAACCTAATCCTTCACACGATGCTTTCTGTATCACATGATGTTATAAATCTGTTGTGGGCTAGTTCACACTTATCAGTATTCAACTTACATTCTAGGTCACCCTCAGATTAAGCTTTGTTCTCATCATTTACATTTCTCTTGAGGAGGTTAACACAAAGTTTAATCCAATGAAAAGTATCTATCTGCTATGGCTATGATAGGATCATGGAGTCATTTAGGTCAAATACATTGTTAAATGTCGGCTAATGATGTTTTGTGGCGAGACAAAGGGATTTTGTTTATACCGTCAAATATATCCACAAATGCTTGATCAAGCGACAATTCATAGTTATGTATTGCTTCATGCTTTTTAATGTGTGACCCAGACCAACGAGTGGATATTGTCCTCCCAAGCGGATGAACATTCAACATGCAACACACAACTGGCAGGTCATTAGTGCTACAACAAATGGCTTCACTAATACGAACTATGCTCATTCAGAATTTATTATTTCCAGTGTCACAAGTTATAAAGTTATTTTAGAACCACTGTAGTGAGATGGACTTTGTAACGACGTCTTTAGTACCTTTTATGGGTCTTGAGAGTGAACCATGCATTGTGCCAATGGAGGCCTTTCTGAGCCAACGGATTTCAACTAAAATATCTTCACTTGTGTTCCGAAGATGAACGGAGGTCTTACGGGTGTCGAACGACATGAGGGTAAGTAATTAATGACAGAATTTTCATTTTTGGGTGAAAATTTAATTAAAATTAAACTAACCATTTAATGTTGTCTGACTTGAGACAGCGTCAACAACGTGCCATAGTATGTAACATGCTATAAAAATTTAAAGTTATTGTGCACACTGAGTAGAATGGTATAACTTATTCAATGGAAATGTATTGCTTCATCTCAATTCATCTGTTCTACATTTAAATAACTGTTTATTTGACAAATATTACATTATTACACTTTGTCTAAAGAAATCAAACACAGTGGAAAGCAGAAAGTGTCCCACTTGACGTCTACATTGTTTAGCTTGTCCCCCAACTGCAAGTGACAAATGCCAGCAAACAAAATATATTCTAAGAACATTTCGCTAACTTTCACATTAAAGGGTTAGTTCACCCAAAAATGAAAATAATGTAATTTATTAATTACCCTTATGCCGTTCCACACCCGTGAGACCTCCGTTAATTTTCGGAACACAAATTAAAATATTTTTGTTGAAATCCGATGGCTCAGTGAGGCCTCCATAGGCAGCAATGAAATGTACGCTTTCAGGATCCATTAATGTACTAAAAACATATTTAAATCAGTTCATGTGAGTACAGTGGTTCAATATTATTATTGTAAAGCACGGATAATATTTTTGGTGCGCCAAAAAAACTAAATAACGACTTATATAGTGATAACCGATTTCAAATCACTGCTTCATGAAGATTCGGAGCGTATCGAATCAGCAAGTCCAATCATGATTCGGATCGCGTGTCAAACCGCCAAACTGCTGAAATCATGTGACTTTGGCGCTCTGAACCACTGAATCGATACGCTGATTCGATATGCTCCGAAGCATATCGGATGTATCGATTTACGGCGAAGTAACGGGGTAACCCCTGACCCGGAGGCGCAGAGGATAGAGCAAAACCAAACACCGGTCATGAATTAGATGTCTATAACGAGAATTTTTTTAAAGAAATGTCAGTGGATTTCGATATAAGAGAAGAGGAGCTTGAGTTGTTGCCCAGTCCTATCTGCGAGAGGTGTCAAAGCATACATCGCCTTACATTGCGCCAGAGGTTACTCTTTTAGCGTAATTCGACTTGCGTAGGCCGTCTGCAGGAAGCTAATTATTTTAGACTATAAAGTTTTAAAAATGGGTATTTTTCTTACAAAAATGCATCACTTTGCTTCAGAAGGCCTTTATTATCACCGTGGAGTTGTATGGATTACTTTTATGATGGATGGATGGATGCAATCTTTGGGAGTTAAAATAAGGAACGCTATTCACTACCATTATAAAGCTTGGAAGAGCAATGATATTTTTGAATATAACTCCGATTGTGTTCATCTGAAAGTCATTTAGACCTAGGATGGCTAGAGGGTGAGTAAATCATGGGATAATTTTTGGGTGAACTATCCCTTTAAGGGAACATTCCATTCTATATATATATTTTTTTTCCAAACATAATGGGAATGTTACTTTTGAATTTTCTCTGAACATTCTGAATCAAGTTGTAACCTTTCAAAAATGGCAGACAAACGTCCAACAAAAATATTGTATTATGTATTATGTGTTAACATTTTGAGAACATTATTAAAGACCAGATAACTCTGAATGAACATTCCAGGGCCGGACAGGGCCAAAATTTCAGGCCGGGAAACCTCACACCCACCCAGGCCATCCCATACACCCACAATACATTGTGGAACCACAGAGAACCATATTTATTGTTGCCAACAGGTTTAAATCCTTAGACTGAGGTTGTGCAAAATAATTAAAGGTTCTCTCTTGAACTGCACCTTCACTTCCCTTTTCTTTTTTATTCTCTTCATTTTCCCTGATAATCTCTCTGTCTGTGTGTGTGTGTGTGTGTGTGTGTGTGTGTGTGTGTGTGTGTGTGTGTGTGTGTGTGTGTGTGTGTGTGTGTGTGTGTGTGTGTGTGTGTGTGTGTGTGTGTGTGTGTGTGTGTGTGTGTGTGTGTGTGTGTGTGTGTGTGTGTGTGTGTGTGTGTGTGTACTTTTCTTGTACCAGTCACTTATTCTTCTGCAGGTCTACTGTCTACAGAACTGTCTTAAGAAAAAATAATAATAATAATAATTATAATTTGTTTTCACACTTAATTTATTTTAGGTAAAATTAAAGAATCATATTAGGACAATCTGTTGTTGCTATTTTATCTGAAAATATCCAATATTTAACAACTATTCCATGCAAATATATTAAAACAAATGTTCTAAATTTCTTATATGTCAAAATTAGTACAATAATAAATACATTACGACAATATCTTTATAGAAAAATCATAATAATGAACATGTTTTTCTTTTTCCTATTTTTGTTGTTGTCTTGCCCAGCTCACCTCAAAACCTATAAATCAATGTGAATATCTGTCTGTTAAATTACTACTGTAACTTTACAATATAATAATGATGTCCTTTAGCATACAGGTTTTTTTTTTTGAGTGACAATAGTAATGGGGTTCTACTGCTAACATTTGTTAGCCGTTTAATAACCTACTTAGCTAAATAAACAAAGACAAAGTAGCCTATTTACAGGTTAAACTGACCTGCATTTGAAGCCCTGGAGAGGTTTTGCAACTTCTTCTTTGGGAGCTTTCCCTCAATGTTCCAGCCTCCACCTGGCCGCTTCCTCTGCTTCATCCAGTCCCTTTCCCTGATTGCTCTGTTTGAAACATGTGAGCCGAATCATATCATTGCCTGTCTAGACTAACCGTTGCATGATTTACTATCGATTTATTGTCGAATGGCGAATTCGGAAATTATCACTTCAGTGCATTTGGTTGTCAATAATATATTATTAATATAATTTATTTCGTTTTTTAAAGAAAGAGGGCAGAGGGCAAAATCAGTTGCAGGCCACCAGGAATTCACCCAGTTACTTTGTCCATAACTTTGAGAGAACCTTGCCAGAACGTTGGTCAAAGTTCTCAGAAGAGGGGAATCTTGCCGATCAGTAATGTGAGGCAAAGTCGAAGTCAAACGTGTGTTATTTTTGCAATTCACATTGACACCTATTGGGTGTCTTGTCTCATATGACCATTTGTGTGTGAGTGAAAGGTTAGGATCCATTTAAGATGAAACAACAAGTGATAGCCAACTGGGTCTTTTGTGCTCTTCTGTGATTGAAGTCAGCAGCTGAATATGGTGAACCTCTTCATAGTTGAGAGCAGTTGGTACCCTGCTAAGTTGACCAAGGACTGCCTGCAATATGGACTAAAAAAAGTATTAATCTGTGTATTGTTTAGATCTGATAATTTCCATGTACATTTATTGTCATTAGAGGTAATGTCTTCAGCTGTAACACAGTAAATCGTGATGTGCTACAGGACTGAGAATCTGTGGAGTGGTTTGAACATGTGTAACTATTTCTGAGCACTCTGGACTGGCTGTCCAAAACCTCCAAAAATGTGACCTTATCAGGCAGTGTGTGGAGGTATGATGCTTTGATGCAGATCCCTATGCCTGCAGTGGAAGGTGAACAACAGTTTGAATCTTTTCATAATGGGAAGTTGAAACTTTTTAGACAAGGTTCGATGTTGATAACCTCAGAGCTTCTTAATTCCCCCAAAAATCCCTTGCGAGTTTTGTTAAATTCTCTATTCAGCTAAAATCCCTTGAGCTCAGATGTTCTCATTTTCCTGTAGTGTTTGCCCATTTGTGCGTGCAAGTTCAACCGCTCTCTCCGTGATATGAGGATCTCCTTTCAAATCCCTCTATCCCTTTTTCATTCCAACAATGGCAGCTCAGTGTCAATAAGACTGTTCCAAAATAACCTCCGACTGTGAGGCAGAGTGCTGTATGTTTTTATTATGAGCCTGTAAAAGATGTCAGCCGAGCACACCTCTCAGCGGGGCTCTGCCACACTCGGTTTAAGAAGCGGTGACGATGTCAAACTCCCTGCAGGCGACAGGATTCCAGCGGTTTAATTTTCTTTAAGTAGGCCCAGTCATGCAAGGACACTCACAGATCAGAGGCCTTTCTTTGATATAAATTTTTTTTTGTCTATGAAATGTGCTGCCACAATGCATAGGTATTGTGGGCAGTTGTCAGGACATTGCAATTTAGTTGCTACGATGTTTTGCATATTGTTTTTTTTATAATTTTGCAATGTTACTAGAATGTTCTGTGTGATTGCTATCGACCTTTTTCCTGAAAAGCCTACTGCGTTTTGAATTATGGGTGGCACTTCCGATTTGGGGAGCTTCCATTCAAAAAGACGAGTAATTTCAAATCATAAGGTTGTGCAACAAATAAAGCTTTTTCTTCAAATAAAGACATCATGAGAATAACGTAATGCTTGGTATTTTAACGTGTTGAAAGTACGTTATGAGTATATATGTTTTTACAAGAATGTCAATGGCAAGAGCTCTTTTTAGTCACTGCATTCTTTTCCTTGTGATTAATTTAATTTCACCTTTGTATTCCACTGTAACAGTTTGAAAAAGGACAACACATACTGCACATTTGTGGTCTGTTCTCCCTATTTATTTTACGATATATCCCATTAATAATTAAC
This sequence comes from Gobio gobio, assembly GCF_949357685.1. NCBI lineage: Eukaryota > Metazoa > Chordata > Actinopteri > Cypriniformes > Gobionidae > Gobio > Gobio gobio. Next base: position 33,528,751 of record NC_137105.1, on the reverse strand, counting down.
TGGAATGCACAAAGAATCTCTCGATTTCCTCCTCAAATCCTCAAGTCGCTTTCCAGGTTTGTTTTCACAGGTAAATACAATTTATTATCTGTCAAAATGACGGAAATCACTTTGAAATAGTATCACGCAATGCTGAAGTTAATGAACATTTTTGATTAAGGCAACGTGATATTTAACCTGTCCATTATTGCTGTGGAAAGAATCGTGCTTTTGGTGTCATTCATGGGCCTTTGGAAGAACCTTGTTGATGCTTTTACACTTTTAAATGTTCTTTTAATGTTCGATGGTTGAAGGTAAGAATAATGTCTAATGGTAAGAATAATGGTATGGTTGAGTAGAATAATGTCATCTCATTGTACCCAGTCAAAAAAAAAAGGTATTTTTGCGTTCATAGAGCGAGCCTTTCACTGACTGTTTACAGCTTAGCAGAAGTTACACCCATAATTCGCTCAAAGCGTCATGGGGCGCATGGAATAGGGCTGTTGCTATAGTCTATGCATTTGCTAATGTGTTCTAAATGTATTTAGAATGTTATTTTAGAATGTAGTAAGCAACTGGCCCAAGTCAAAAAATCCCACCCCTTATTTATGACCCTTAGAATGGCTCAGATCTTCTATTATCTGCCATTTGAAAACCATAAGAGAAGAAGTAATAGTAATAAAGCAGGCAATTTGAGTTATCAATCGTGTCCATAGCACTATTGGTGCACATCTTTATTTGTCAATTCCGGATCCAATTATTATGAAACCAGTAAGAAATGAGTGACAAGCATCCCATTAGTCATGTTATAATACCTTCTCTGTTCTGCAGCCAAAGAGACTTATCTCCGCTCTAGATTGGCACCATATAAAAGTGCTCTTCCCTTAACCCCACTCCACATCCACTGTGACCTTGTCCCTATTCTGAAGATTTCCCCCCTCTGTCAACCCGGGATGAAGTTACACTCATAGGCATTCCAGTGGTCTGAAGCCACAAGGGTCTCTCTCAGCTGTAGCCCCCGGGGTCTGTCTGCTGGCACTCTGATGTGTGTTTGTGTTAGTGGTAATAATAGAAGGTTAAGTGTGTGATGATGCAGGATCCGATCTTTGGAGCTGGGGTGAGAATGAGAGGCATCTCTGAGGGTAGGAAGCCAGGATATTTTGGACAGGCCGGGCCAGGGTCTTTCACTTCAGCAGCAGAGGTTCTGGTTTCAAGGCCGTCCCCTCCTCAAAGCTCAGAAACCTTACACCACAAGAATTGACTTAATGTGACTCAGCACCTCAACTTCACTGGCGACCATAGTGGGTCAGGTATTCAAGACTAGGAGGTCATACTGTTGTTTGAATCTATGAGAATGGTTGTTTTATTAATGGATCTCTAATAGGCAATTGAGGCAGTTGTTATTTACTGCAGCTTGCTGCAGTAGGGAAGGGAAGCATCACTATTACTATTGTTTAAACTTAATAAATAATTGATACACATTCCCCTAAATAACTACTTAGCACATGTTGGCCCAAACTGTTTGTGCTATGGACATGAATAGGCCCTATCTCAAATCACCGGCTTGATGGGAGGTGTGCTATTAATTTTTTTCTAAATGACCAGATTTTTGGGTATAACTCTATTTTGATGGCCCCTTTAACACATTCGACTATAAGTAACAGTGCACCTACAAGTCTACTAACTCTCATTAGAGTGTTAGTAGAGTAGACTGGTAAGGTTAGAATAAGTGGACATGTAGTTGCAAAGTTACTTATAGTCATTAGAATGTCCGTTGGAGGACCAACACAATAAAGAGTTAGCAGATATTAAGCAGACAGTCTTCTAATACACTATTGAGAGTTAGTTGACATGTAGTTGCAAAGTTACTTATAGTCAACAGAATGTTCAAAAGGGACCATAAAAATAAAGTGTTACCAATTTTTGTCTTTTGGATGATAAAATGAGTGAAACATTTCCATAGACTTAATAGAAACATATGGACCAATATTATAGAGACTTTTTTGCTTTGTATTTTATATACACATATAACAACCACCCAGAATACCCTAAAACCACTTATCAAAGTCGTTTGAAAGACCCAAAGCAACGTGCTAATAGCCAAGCAATGTGCTAACCACTCAGAACATGATAGAAAAAAATAATTGCAACTACCCAGAACAAATGTTAACAATCATTCAGAATATGTTAGGAGATATTCATATGCCAGAGAAACAAGTGTGCAGCAGCCATCTTTAGAATTTGTTTTTGAACTTCCATTTTTGAGGTAGATCTCTACATATTTCTATGGCATCGCTGTTGAAGAGTAATTAGCTGGTGACGTGGATTTACTTATTGTAGAGTTAATGAAAGTTACCATGAGAATTGTAATGTTTGAAGTGGATGTCATAATAAATGTCAGTGGGCCGGGAAGATTTTAAAATGAGCAGTTCATTCATAAATCCGTAAGATCTTACCTTCATGCTGTAGAAATACAAACCAGAAGATAGAATACAACGAGCGCAGCGCTGACAGGGGGAAGGGCTACATAAGGTCTATAGGATAAATTACATTCTACATGCTAACAACCACACTCAATATTTTAGCAAAACCATTATAACCATGAAGAACACCCTAGGAACTGCATTGAAACCACTCAGAACGTGTTAGCTAATTTGTCACCACCCCTTGCAACTTCATAGCAAAATGTTAACAACAACAAAAATGTTAGCAAAGTTGTTTCCACCACCCAGAACATGCTTATAAATAAAGGGTCTTTATTGTCATTGCTGGTTACAGAACCTTTAACATCCATGGAATCTTTCCATTGCACAAAGGGTTCTTTATAGTAGAAAAAAAGGTTATTTGGATTATTAAAATGTTCTTCACACTATGAAACAATGCAGAGCAAAGTGCTGATAAAGAAGCAAAGTCGTTGCAACTTGCAACTACCTAGAACACCCTAATGTGGCAGTGGTCATTTTGCATTGGTCAAACAAATTTAAAATTCAAATGTACTAAAAAATCTAGTTAATGGTTTTATAAATCATATGCAAGGTTGGCATGGTTGTGAACTATAAAATGTTTCCTCTGTAACTGCCTTTCAAGGGGGCACAACCATTGTCTGTGTGGTCTAAACACTTCCTAGGGAAAATTTGTCACCATTTTGCTGACCTGTAAACAAACAGTAATCTTGGCACCTCTCAAGTCTTAGGTTTTACTGTGCATGGTACTCTCTGCTCTGGGCAAACAGGTGCGTTTGTGTGTGTGTGTGTGTGTGTGTGTGTGTGTGTGTGTGTGTGTGTGTGTGTGTGTGTGTGTGTGTGTGTGTGTGTGTGTGTGTGTGTGTGTGTGTGTGTGTGTGTGTGTTAAGGAGGGGAGTGTGAGCTGTCAAACACCCAAGCAGCTGTTCCACAAGTGACCATCCCCCTAAGCATACACATACAAACCTTCTCAAACTGAAAGCAACAGGAAGCACCAGGGAGCCAATGTCTACGAAACAGTTGTTCCATCCTTTTTTTAAGTCCTTCACAAATGACAGCAGATGAATCAACACTAGAAAGAAGATTTTAGTCACAAGGGTGTTTCAAAACAACCACTGGACCACACACGAAAGAAAACTGGAAGGTGCGTTCACAATAGTGACATTTTGGCAAAATGTCATGGGCAAAAAGGCCCACAGCTCACACAGAAGTCACTTTCAAATCAAGCTTCCTGCTGGTGAAAACAGCAATCTTCATGACCAAGTTGAACCCTTTGCCAAATCTGTATGATGAAATGTTTCACTCTCAAGGAACGGTTACACTTAACTTTGAAAATGCAAAAATTGAATGGTTGAGGTGAGCCTCTGAGGCTCCGCCTTCTTTGACATGGAAATCTTCTCCAGTTAATTTCTTCTGTTCAGTCCCTCAAGGTCGGACATCCACAAGTAAAGATATGAACTCACTGGAGAGCTGCTTTATAGCAGAAAATGTAGTTGCAATTCTACTTGAAAGAAACACAGACACTGTTTTTTTTCTTCATGTAACTGTAAAGCAGCTTGTTTTAACCCTTAAAGCAGATGAATTTTTTGCCAATTATTATTACATATTCAGGTCTTTAGCGGAACAATATATAACACGGATGGATCTCTACCTGTCGCGATAAACTCCCTTGATATTATAGATTAACATTACAGAAGATTAAAATAAAGCATATTTTGTCACCTTTTGGAGCTTGGAAGGGTTCCGTTTGAGCAGAGCTCTGTCAGAGCTCATTTCCCAGTACATTTAGCATCTGGCTCATATTCGCGATCTCAAACATATTCTCAAAACAATCATTTTCAAAATCTTCTTCACCAGATCCACCATCAAGTGACACTAATATTTGATTGTGTTCAGTACTTGCTCTGCAGTAAATCGCTGAGCCATTTCAAGTTTTGCTGATGATACTTCCTATTCTTTTGTTTTCTGCCTGCGGTAACTATGAGTGAAACGTCACTTCATCATTGTGTATCAAACATATCCACCTTGTGTAATAAAGGTGAATTGCACTTATTCAGTCATCAAAGATTAATGTATTGTTGTGCAGAAAAAAATATAGAAGAATACCAAGGGTGCATTCACACTTGTAGTTCGGTTCGTTTGGTCCGGACCAAAAAACGAAACATATAGTCCTGGTCCGCTTAGCGTTCACACTGGCATTTTTAACAGCGAACCTAAAGTTACCGAACCAAAGGCATAGGGATACGGTCACAACTTGATTGGTCGGCTTTTATGACGTATATTTTGCGATGGAGCTTGCTTACCGAACATTCAAAACAATGCTGTGTGCTGGATTAAACGCGATCATTTTATGCGTGTATATATAGTTTTATTTTTACCAGCTGAGAACTCACGAAGAGCTCATAAAATGTTCAAAACAGCACCAGGATTTCAGCACCAGAAGATCTGCATATATTGATGAGGAACTTCACCTCCTCGTTGCTCCACGTTTGCCCTCTACTCATTTTGGATACACAGATCTTTCCGCGTCGTCAAATCAGCTGACTTGTAGTGGCATCTTGTGACAGCACGTCCTGTTTTGTGGTTCGTTTACATGTCTTTGGTCGGTGTTGCGTTCATATATCAATCGAACCGCTCCAGAGTTTGTTTGGAAGTGGATAGAGACCCATCTTTTTAGCAGTCTCGGTCCGCTTGTTTGGTGCGCACCAGGGTTCATATGGCAGCGTTCACATGTGTTCAAATCAACCGCACTAACCAAGCAATCGCACCAGGGTTCGTTTTAATCGAACCAAACATGACAAGTGTGAAGTAAGGAGGTTGATGTTTAACTTAAAAAATGAATGAGGAGGAGGGTAGTGAATGACGTTCTGGGTCACTAAAGACCCGAGGTATGCGTTTAAGGGTTAAAGCAATCTGTTGTATAAAGCTGATGCAAACATTTCCACATCACGATGATCAGATGCTTTCGTAACTGCTCATTTCTCACCTCATTTTTGTTGTGTGTTGTTTATTGTGTCATTGAGAGGAAAGAGCGCAGCGCATATTTAAATATACATCTAAACGCCACTCTCAGGAGCGTTGTGATGTTCGTTAAAGGGGTGATAGAACACATTCTTTCAAAAGCTTGATTGTGTTTGTGGGGTGCACTGTAACATGTGTTCATGCTTCGTTTTTTGAAAATTGCATTATTTTTCATATATTTTACCTTTATTCTACACTGCTCTGTCCCTCCTTGTAAAAAAGGTCTGATGGTTTCCGGGTTCTATGAAGCCGGTCCCTCAAAAATACGTAACGGGCTCAGATTGGTTAGCTGGCCCAGTGTGTTGTGATTCGCTAACCGCCTAGTGCACGTTTTTCGGAAATGTCACGCCCCTTACCTTTATCGGTAGTCTGTGCTTTGGTAGTATTAGAAACAATGGCGTCAATAAAACCATGCAAATTTGAGCCTGAATCGGACCCAGACAATTTTAGTGAAGATGATCGAGCAGAACCTGTTCAACCTGTTCAGTCCTCAAGAGTAAAGATAGCGGGTATATAGTGATCGCTACTGAATGGCACCGTTACTTTTGTATTTTTAGAATGATTATAGCCAAATATCTGTCGCAAGAACTATTAACCCAAAACAAACACTAAACATTGGCTTTACTATAGTAGACAAATCAAACACAGAACCATGTTCAGCATGCCCTTAGATAAACAAGCATGTAGATAAACAATACATAAAAGCTCTAATCAACAAATAATTTACTCTAATTCCAAGTTCGCTGTTGAGATTTTAAAAAAGTTTGTAACGTTAGGTGTTTGTCGTATAACGTTAAGTATGAATGAGCATTTAACAAACTGGTTTGCAGAGCCAAACAGCGTTGTCATCTGTATACTTCCTTGCTACAACGTACAATTAACAATACGAACTATTACAGGAAAACACATTGACGAAAAATAAATCATACTTACAGGTTGTGGCCCATAAACAGCTTCTGTTTTTAAATCCATCTTTCAGGACAAGCCGTTGTGCGAATCCTTCATTGAACTCGCAAAGATTGTGGAAGCTTTCCTCCGTGAAATGTGCAGCGGGAGCCGGGCGCGCCCATTGTGCATCCACACTGGCAGTGTTTGTCTAGCGCAGCTGAACCGCGGCTCGTGTATTGCAAATACAGACGAATATTGTCCATTATGTCACATTTTCCGGTCTTCTCCTCTGACCCCTGTCTGTCTCGTGCTTTGATTTATGATGGGCAGCATATATCTGCTGCAAATGCGACCGTGTTCACCTCTGTCTCATACACACATGCATATAACATGTTGTATGTTAAACGCACTGCAACGCACCCCCGTCCCTAGGAAGGCTGAACAAAGTGGACCTGCATCCGGATGAAAATAACAGCGTTCCGTCGGCATTGCTGCAACAACACTCCAGCCTACTAACTATACCACAACAACTCTTCTCCACAGCAATACAAAATGGCCTCGCCCCCCCTTATTTAATATTCTCGGAGGAGGGGTTTATGTAAATATTGGGACTGGTGATGTCAGCAACCCTGGAGGAATGTCTAGTAGTCCCTACCGGCCGTTTGCTGTAGTCCTTATAAATTGATTTCTTTAAAAGCAAATATCTCCCTTTGCTTTAAACTTTGAACGCTGTAACTTTGCAGATGTTATTTATGCTCAAACAGCAACATTACACACTAGCTAAAGTTAGAAAGGTGAAATCATGTTTTACCACCCCTTTAACAGTATTCTGCTGCTCTGGTAACTTATTTTACTCATAAGCGAAGAATGAAAAAGAACTTTGCCGTGGGTATATCGAGGCCTTTAACATTGACGTTTCTGAAATGTGATGTTTTGTTTACACATTCGGACACACATTCAGAATGTTTGCTTACATAAAGAGCACACAGTAAGTGTACCATTACCATACAAGAGAGAAGAAGAAGAGAGAGAGAGACGGTGGCGACAGGTTATTCCTGTGAAGCTGGCATGAGTTCGGCTCTCCACACATAGAGCACAGAGAGGGCGTGGATTCAGCATTCCACACTCCACTATGAAATGTCTGGCTCTCATCCAGCCTTTATTCAAGATTACATTTGACACAGACCGCTCAATCCCCCATACATCAAATTACATTTATGGCCTTTATGTATTGTCACTAGTTATTGATCGCTGATAGACCAATCCTAACTGAAGATCTTATTTTGAGTATTATAACTGGCAACAAATGTACTGTATTTTATTTTGATTCCCTGCCTTTCCTGGGTTGTACCTTTGAATGTCTAACTCATTAAAATACATATTACTGAATGCCAGTTCTGTGGGTCATTCAGAGCGTACGATGAGTGATGAGAGAGGTTAGTAGGGCACAGCATGGCTCACATCATAATTATGTAATCAGCTATTTATAAAATGTGAGCGACAATGTCAGAACATTGCTCAGTACGTAGTATTGGATATCTGATTAAGCCTTTTCTGAAACCACCAATGTGCTGTGTGATGAATGCATTTAACAAATCAGAGGATGAAATGCATCGAGTTTCAGAGGGCCACAGAAAGATCTAGCCGGCAACAAGCAACATATCCTGTGACAAGACCAGACGGCATTACTATCCAGAGAATGTGACCCTAGAATAATAATGTTTCTGTGCTCAACGGAAACCTCAGCTCATCTGAAGACGTATGACCTTCAGCTTTCCTTTTTAAGTACCTAATAAGCACAAGAGGTCCTTAAAGGGCAAAGGAGACGCACGTACATTTCATGTCATGGAAACCATTTGCATACCCTTTTAAGATTAGCAAGAACATTGTGAACAAATGATTACTATAATTTGCGGGAAAACCATGAGGAGATGCCCTCAACGTGAATGTTAAACACACTTTTGAAGTGTGAGTGGATTATTTGGAAGGAAGAGCTGCGAGAAAAACAGCAAGTAGATTAAGCACAACTGCTGGCCCCTTACAGGCTGTTTTGCTTCTAAAAGGGATTACAGTTTACTGTAAGTTCAAAGCGAGTGTATTGCAGATGAAAGCAAGTTGTGAAGACTGAATTTACATAGCAACACAAATATGAAGAATATTCTTCATTATTATGAACCTTTTTGGGAGCTTGTCGCAAATACTTGCACACGTGTGGTTCAAGCAAATATCAAGGTTATTTTTGTAGCAGCCAAATCACCCTTAACACAACCACGAGTTCAAATAGAGGAAACCTTAAGCCCCTGCCGGCTGACAGATGCTCAGACAGAGAATGTTGGGGATTATGCAAAAAGCAGCACGTTACATCACTCAGTAGTCACATGAATTTAACATTATGAGAGGGAACGGTCATTACTGATATAGACACTGTAGCGCAAATGAACACTGAACAATGGAAATACAGATACAGCAACATACTTTCTTTTGACAAGAAATGGTGCAAAATGTTGATGCAGGAGAGAGGAGGTTAACTCAGAGGGGTGATAACGCCGCAAATCAGCAATTTCGGGTTAAATACTTTTAATACAGTGAACACCGGCAGTGGTTGTTGATGTGACTTCCACAATCCCTATTTATAAATTCTCTATTCATCATTTTAACTCTGCTAACCTCAGAGTGTGGGTCTTTGACATGGATTTTCAAAGGTGCTGATGTGGTACCACAGGATTGCAAAGTGTTCTTTGAACCTTCTTCTATGAAACCTGCCTATCAGAAACAGAGCAGCTTCCTATGAATACAATTCATCTTAATCATTGCCAGGGTTGGGGAGTAATGAAATGCATGTAAATTGGTTAAGTATTTAAAATACAAAATTTGAGAAATTGTATTTCATAACAGTTACATTTTAAATGGGTGGTAATCAAATTACAGTTACATCCAGAAAGTATTTTAGATTACCAAAGTGATTACTTTTGAATTTTTATGTAATTTATTTCATTTAAACATTAAATGAAAATGTGCTGTGGGCGGAGCTAATGAGTCATGAGGAAAAAACGTAAAAAGGGGACAAAAAAAACTTTAATAAAAGACTTTAATAAAAAAATAAAGGTAATTGCGACTTTTTATCTCACAGTTTAGACTTTATAAAACGCAATTGTGTGTTTAAATCTCGCAATTCTGAGATAAAAAGTCAGAACTGTGAGATAAAAAGTTGCAATTAGGCCTACCTTTTTTATATTTAGTTGTGGAAACAAGCTTCTCTAAAATACAATGCATTAAAGGGTTAGTTCACCCAAAAATAAAAATAAAATAGCCCACGATTTACTCACCCTCAAGTTATCCTAGGTGTATATGACATTCTTCTTTCAGACGAATAAAATCAGAGTTATTAGGCCTATTAAAAAAGTCCTGGCTAATCCAAGCATTATAACGGCAGTGAATTGTTGTCTCGTTTATGAAGTAAATGGGTGGTAATCAAATTACAGTTACACCCGGAAAGTATTTTAGATTACCAAAGTGATTACTTTTGAATTTTTATGTAATTTATTTCATTTAAACATTAATGTAAACTGTAACAGGCAATTAAAGGGTACATAACACACAGTTTCTGCCAAGAAGATATTATGAAGACATTAAGAAGAATGTCATATACACCTAGGATGACTTGAGGGTGAGTAAATCATGGGCTAAATTTCATTTTTGGGTGAACCAACCCTTTAAGAACAGGGGGTGGAAACTTTTGAAAAGGATTATGTGTACATTGTTCTTATTTTGTTTAAAGATCATATTTTTTCCCCATTTAATACTGTCCTTCAGAAGCTAATAACTACATGTTTTTGCAGAAGACAAAATTAGTACAAACCCTGTTCATTCAATTCAAAAAGTGTCAGGGTTCTGTCACTTCTGTCTAGTTTATTCATGGTTTTGTGACAGAGCCCTGACACTCCTGTATTGTTTGTCTTGTCTTGTGTGAGCGCGCAGCTTTGAGCATGCTCAGGCTGCGTGCTCTTCTGTCCTTGTGTTTTGTGTGCGGGCGTGGTGTTCGGATCCCAGCACTTCGGTCTAGTTTGGGTTTCAGTTTTGTGTTGGGATTCGGACATTCATGCTCCGCGTGTTTGTTTTGTCATGTGAGCGTGTGCTCTTCTGTCTGTGTTGTGTTCTGTGTAGCACACGGTTCATGTTTACATCGGCCGTGTGCTTTCATGTTTTGTCTTATGTTGTGTAGCACGTGGTTGGTGTTTTTCACTGGCTACGTGCTACGTCATGTTGTCATGTTGTCATGTTTTGTGTGAACATGCAGCTGGTGAGTTCTCATTAGCTGCATGTTCATGTCATGTTTGGTGTGAGCACATGTCTTGTCAAGTGTTTCTTTGTGCCATGTGCTCGTGTCCATTGTCTAACCCCGCCCACCTTGTTTCCTGATTATTGGTTAATTTGCCCCACCTGTCTTCCCTCGTTACCCTCCTTTGTTTGTTCCCTATTTAATCTCCTTGTGTTTGCAGTCCAGTGCTGAATCGTCGTCGAATGTACCTCTTGTTTCCCTGCTCCTGTCAAGTCATGCCAAACCAAGTAAAGTCAAGTCAAGTCTGTTTTTCCCCCTCGGGGTAGTTTTGTTTTGTCTTGTTTTAGTTTTATTTTTATCATTAAAAGCCCATTTTTTCTCTGCATCTGAGTCCTCGCCTCATCCCTTCACCAACCTTGACAAAAAGTTTACACATATGCATTGTGTTGCCTTCTAGAGCATCAGTATTTGTTTTCCTTATTGTTTCTAAGATTGTCTGCATTTGTTGCTTTAAGAAATATTGTGGAAAACGTCTTGATTATATAAACCTTGTTCCCTGAAGAAGGGAATGGGGACATTACGTCAGAACAAACTGACTGTCAGTTCGTTCTGACGGTACGTCGAGCCTGACTGACTGAAAGGGAACTGATGTTGTTTAAAATAATATGCAGAGGAAAACCAAGTCCTCTGTTTGGTGGTCACCTTTGTGTTACATACCTTATTAGTATTCAAAGTTTTCTAAAGTATTTATATTAAGTTACACATACAAAACTGTACAGGGTCCGGGATGGCATCATCATGTACTTTCAATTTTAAATGTCTGTGGAGGAGCTCTGACCTCATATGGTCCCATTTGAAAGCTTAGAGTCTCTACTTTCTGCCAATCTCATGTTATAGAGTAGTATTGCATCTTTCATATCTCCAAAGAGTGTTTATTTTGATCATATTTATAAAAGACAAATACGCTGTACCGATTATTTCCGAAAACAGCGGAGCTCGTGCAGGCGTGCAGTGGGCGGAGCTAATGAGTCATGAGCGCGCGCACACACACATACAATAGCCTACATCATGGCATTATCCGTGGATAACTTTCAATTCACCATGTTCGTGTTGCGCACTTTATATGCACTTACGCGCCGATTGCCAACAAAACACAGACATTTAATGCAGTTTCACTCACCGCCTGCAGTTTCGACTCGTGAACAAACACACTTGCAGAACTCTGGAAAAACAAACTGCAATCACTGTTTCCTCAACACTGTGTTATTTGGGAAGCTGAACAAGGTTATCTTTCCCTCACAGTCACAATCAAAAACACACTTCTTTAGTGACATAAATGTTGATAAATGTTGATTTCCGTGGTCTAAACATAAAATGACAGCGCTGCCGATGGCTTCCGTAGCTACTGTCCTGAATAAGCTATTTCACATAGGCTAGATGTTTACACATAGGCCTACTCCACAAGACAAAATGACTGAATGTAAACAAATTGCCACATTAAAAAAAATTGCATATCCTTGAATCTTAACTGTCTGTTGTTACCTGGATGATCCACTACTGTTTTCATGTTTCGTGTTAAGTAGCCTAATTTGTTTAGGTAATTGCAACTTTTTATCTCACAATTCTGACTTCTTTTCTCTCAATTGCTTCTTTTCTAAGAATTGTAGGATATACATTTCCAATTGTGAGGAAAAAAATGAAAAAGTTGAAGAAAAAAAAGGACATTTTTCTTGCGACTTTAATAATAATAAAAAAAAGGTAATTGCGACTTTTTATCTCACAGTTTTTACTTTATAATACGCAATTGTGTGTTTAAATCGCGCAATTCTGAGATAAAAAGTCACAATTACCTTTTTTATATTTTTTATATTTAGTGGTGAAAACAAGCTTCCATAAAACACAATGCATTAAAGAGTTAGTTCACCCAAAAATGAAAATTAGCCCATGATTTTACATTACATTATGAGTTATATTTAAAAAGTCCTGGCTAATCCAAACATTATAATGGCAGTGAATTGTTGTCTTGTTTATGAAGTCCATAAAAGTGCATCAATCCATCATAAAACTGCTCCACACAGCTCCAGTGGGTTAATAAAGGCATTCTGAAGCGAAGTGGCACGTTTGTGTAAGAAAAATATCCATATTTAAAACTTTATAGACTAAAATAACTAAATTCCGGCAGAAAGAAGATATTATGATGACATGAAGAAGAATGTCATATACACCTAGGATGACTAGAGGGTGAGTAAATCATGGGCTAAATTTCATTTTTGGGTGAACCAACCCTTTAAGAGCAGGGGGTGGAAACTTTTGAAAAGGATGATGTGTACATTTTTCTTATTTTGTTTAAAGATCATATTTTTTCCCCATTTAATACTGTCCTTCAGAAGCTAATAACTACATGTTTTCGCAGAAGACAAAATTAGTACAAACCCTGTTTATTAAATTCAAAAAGTTTACACACCCCATATCCTAATGCATTGTGTTGCCTTCTAGAGCATCAGTATTTGTTTTCCTTATTGTTTCTAAGATTGTCTTTGTAAATTTGTTTTACACAAAGTAACTTACAGTATTTACACTAAATTACTCTGGTACCATTTCCTCCTGGATTTGGCCTACCCAAATTGAAAAGCTTCCTATACCGACATACAGTTGGCTAAATTCAAACATTTGGTGTCATTTTACAGGAAACCCTTTGAAGTTACATAAAACACGGCTAAAAGTGATAAACATGTAAGTATAGGTTGTCTGAGCTATAATAACCCCCCAAGCCCCCCTTCCCAAAAAAGAGACACTTTTTGATTTGTATGGTTATTAATTCATTTTTGAAAGTGTATATCTCAGGCACTGTGTGCTCTAGCACCCTTAGTTTTGGTTGTTTCCAGCATGGATCAGCAAACACTGGAAAAAAGATTTCAATGACACTGGGATATTGCATTTATACCACTGTATATTGGTATGGGGGGGGGGGGGGGGGGTCCTCCCTTCAGATCCATTTGTATAAATCTTGCATACAACATGATCCAGACAAAATTCTTTTTTCCACTTTTTTTTGGAATCTTGTGGAAACAGTCCAAACTGTCTGAGTTACACACTTTCAAAACTGAATTTATAAAAAAGTGTATCTTTTTTTAGGGGGGAGAGGGGTATTACAGCTTAAACAACATATTTCAAAGGGTTTTACTTTTAAATGACACCAAAATTGTGTATTTTGACAACTGTATGTGGGTATGGGAAGCTTTTCAATTTGGGTAGGCCAAATCCAGGCAGAAATCCCAAAAATGGAGCTTAAGAGGTTAAAGCATGTATTTTGTAATCTGTAGTGAAATACATTTTAAAAGTAACCTTCCAAAACCTGATCATTGCCTTTAAAAGAGTGATGACTCTCAAGCCAAATAAAGTCTCATTAAGTATCTTTGATATACAGTGTCAGTTCTATTCGCGTAATAAAGCAAGCAGATAACTACATGAGTTTTGCACTCTGCCTTTTATCTTGCTAAAGCTCAAACACTTCAGCTATGATATAAATGGAGACAAATGGCAGGGAAACGTCAGATGAAAGGGTTGGCCTGGATGGGGGATGGATGACAAAACAGCACAAATGCATTTTGGGCATCCTGACTTGTCTATTGTGATTTCAGGATTTTACTCAAATTGAATTTGCACAAATGATCATTCTCCCTAATACATTTCAATTGTCAGTCCCCTTTATATAGATTTACTATTATCCTTCAAATTCCATTCAAATACTAATATTTGATTTAATTTCAAAGTCAAGTCATTTAAGTTAGTTATCCTAATGTAGTAAGCTAATATTACTGTAAACTGTGTATTATAGATAGATAGATAGACAGATAGACAGACAGACAGACAGACAGACAGACAGACAGACAGACAGACAGACAGACAGACAGACAGACAGACAGATAGATAGATAGATAGATAGATAGATAGATAGATAGATAGATAGATAGATAGATAGATAGATAGATAGATAGATAGATAGATAGATAGATAGATAGATAGATAGATAGATAGATAGATAGATAGATAGATAGATAGATAGATAGATAGATAGATAGATAGATAGATAGATAGATAGATAGATATTCCCTGATGAGGATTGGCAACTAACTGGAGTATTTATTCAACTTTTTACTATTAGTATAATTTACTATAATTTATATTTCTTCTGATATGTACTGATAATTGTATAATTCAAATACATTATAAATTAATTTATACACACACACACACACACACACACACACACACACACACACACACACACACACACACACACACACACACAAATGCCATTGTATATATGCAGAGAAAAAAACGTACTACAAAATAATCTTTTGTTTTCTATCACGTGTTCTTTTTCTTTTGTTTATTCCCTGTTGTCCTCTTTTCAAAACTCTCGTTCTCCTCAGAAACTCAGACACATTCATATTTAGTATCTAAATAACATTTTTGTAGGCTATCTTAATCATCATTAAGTGCAAACGGTGGATTATCTGTTGTTTGAAGAGAACAAAAACATTCTCTCAATGCCTTGTCGTTTTTATTTAGCGCGTGTTACATGCAGATTCTAGGGATGACATTTTAACAATGTCCACAGTGATTAATACCGACATGCTAAAAATCGTGGAATACCATCACTCGCCCTCCCGCGACGCCTCCCCGCGTCTCTTCCCATACATGGGCTTAGGACCGAATGCCTCACGGGGGTCTCTCCTCTCCGCGCCCTTCCATTCATGGCCACTCCACTCTCAATGGCGCTCGGGCTACCAAATAAGGAGAGGGAAGTCCAGCGGGCGCCGGGCCATTCGTGGAGTATAAATTGGCTGCGGCTCAAGGCGGTGTCTACCATTCACTCTCCAAGGGAACCAGCTCCTGGTGCTGATCTGGTAAGTAAAGCTAAAGCGTTCAGAAATGTCAGACTTAATTTAATGGGATGATCTTCTGAACGCTAGGATTTAAACTGGGCCAGTTCTGCTGCAATGTCTCTGGAATTATAATGAAAATAATTGACTCTTGAGCTAAACAAACATTTCAGAGGCTTAAGAGTTGCCAGTTAAGAATACTTTGCTGACTTTGAGTTTCAAAAATGTTATTAATGTTCTTATTTTTGAAACGTTGTCATAAGGATAAGTCAATCAAAGAGTTACTGAACAACACTCTTTAAATAAATAGGTTTTCACAGCGATGCCATAGAAGAATCATTTGGGGTTCAATAAAGAACCTTTCAGTGAACATTTGGTTTTTTTTTTAGTCTGAAGAACATTTTAATCAAAATAATATAATATATATATAATAATATATAAATAATATATTTTTCCACTCTTAAGAACCCTTTGTGCAATGGAAAGATTCAATGGATGTTAACGGTTCTTCACGGAACCATCAATGCCAATAAAAAGCTTTATTTATAAGAATGTATGGAGAAGAATTTTAGATGGGTTGGTGATCTATTCTGAAGAGAACGCGTGAGCCTGGCAGGAATGCAAACGAAATTGCTTGGATGTTAGCAGCTTGTTCAGATATTTATCTGATCCTCATATAGATCCCCAGCTGACACCATGTGCGACGACGATGAGACCACCGCTCTTGTGTGCGACAATGGCTCTGGCCTGGTGAAGGCTGGCTTTGCAGGAGATGATGCTCCTCGCGCTGTCTTCCCCTCCATCGTTGGTCGTCCTCGCCATCAGGTACAATCATGATATTTACCTCAAAAAGTAGTGCATGGCACTAGCAACGGCAAGGTCATGGGTTCAATTCCCAGAGAATGCAAGAACTGACTGAAATGTATACTTAAGGTTAAATGTAAGTTGCTTTGGATAAAAGCATCTGCCAAATGCATAAATGTAAATATCATACAATATGTACTGAACTATTGATATCTTCTCTAACAGGGTGTCATGGTAGGTATGGGACAGAAAGACTCCTACGTGGGGGATGAGGCCCAGAGCAAGAGAGGTATCCTGACTTTGAAGTACCCAATTGAGCATGGTATTATCACCAACTGGGATGATATGGAGAAGATCTGGCACCACACCTTCTACAATGAGCTGCGTGTGGCGCCCGAGGAACATCCCACCCTGCTCACTGAGGCTCCTCTTAACCCCAAGGCCAACAGAGAGAAGATGACACAGGTAAGCTTGCTTGAACATTCCCAAATAGTGCACATTCAATGACTCCACAAACTTGGAGAAGGACAGTTCACCTAAAAATGAACTAATTTACTCGCCCTGTTGTTGCAAATATTACAAATGTCTGTTTTTTTTTGCAGATCATGTTTGAGACCTTCAATGTTCCTGCCATGTATGTGGCCATCCAGGCTGTGCTGTCACTGTACGCCTCTGGCCGTACCACTGGTGAGTGTTGTTTGTGAATACATGCATTGAAATACTTATTTTAGGTTTTTCTAGAACCTTAAACATTTCTGTTTTTGTAGGTATTGTGCTGGACTCTGGAGATGGTGTGACTCACAATGTCCCCATCTACGAGGGTTACGCTCTGCCCCACGCCATTATGCGTCTGGATCTGGCCGGTCGCGACTTGACCGACTACCTGATGAAGATCCTGACTGAGCGTGGCTACTCTTTTGTGACCACCGGTATGAATAAACTATGCCGCCACATTAACTGAGTGATCAAACCATATATCATAATATATTGTTAACACTGGAGTTTCATTATCGCAGCTGAGCGTGAGATTGTGCGTGACATCAAGGAGAAATTGTGCTACGTCGCTCTGGACTTTGAGAATGAAATGGCCACTGCTGCTTCCTCCTCTTCTCTGGAGAAGTCCTACGAGTTGCCTGATGGCCAGGTCATCACTATCGGAAATGAACGTTTCCGTTGCCCCGAGACCCTCTTCCAGCCTTCATTCATTGGTGGGTAATATCATATTAATTTTGCCAGTGTCTAAGGGGCCATTTACACTGCAATGTTTTCAAAAATGGAAAAGATTTATGCGTTTTGGCCGTTTATTTACACAGCGTTTTGGGGATTTCAAAATGGGTTTCAAAGTTTTTGCTAGGGATTCCGTTATCATCTCTGTAAACTACAAAAACCTATTTGAAAAAAAACGATTGCGGTCATGCACATGCTTATTACGTAGGGCTGGGTAAAATAATATAGATTTCTCGATTTTAATCGATTCTTATTTTTACAAACCAATATAATTTCTTAAATCCCAAGAATAGATTAGTCTCGATTAGTTCATGAATGAACAGAACATTGTAGCGCACCTCATATCCAATAAATGCAATAATCTTTGTGCTTTGTTACTTTTGATATGAAACAAAGTCTCAGATTTCAAATTGCGAAATAAATACCGTTTTGACACTATAATGTGCCGTGGCAGATCGCAGTAGCGCCTCAGTTCAAGAGAAGCGGCAGTGGGGAGCCCACGTGACCTGATCATCTCATCCGCTTTGATGGCAGTTACAGCACTAAATAAACATAAATAAAACCATGTGTAAACAATGTCACGTCACATTTACCTCAGAAAAAAACATATCTAGTGACCATAAACTCATTAGTGAGCTAGAAAAATTACCTCTAGAGAGGAGCGTTTTGAATATTTGAGTGTTACAAAAAAGCTCATTTTAACCTTCAATATTATAGTAATCTAGTACCAACAACAGTATAGTTTCAGCATTAATTGAGATTTTTTTCCTCGAGAAAATTTGCCATGTGTTGTATCTGATATATATCCAAAATAATGGATATCGGAATCGAATCGAAAGCTTGTGAATAGAAATTAAATCATGAAATTTGTGTCAATACCCAGCCCTAATATTACGTGTTCAGTCTATAGGCACATAGGGTTTCTTTACAAAGTGACATCGCCAACTACTGGCCTGGAAGAATAACTGTTTTAGTTGCTTTCAGGGATCGCAAAGGAAAAACGTTTCCGCTTTTAGTACATCATTGTTGAGTAGTCACATCCAAAGATTTGCATGCTGAAATATTTTTTTATTTCAATACATGAGAAAATAGTTTTCACTGCTTATTTTGCCTACCAAAGGTATGGAGTCTGCTGGTATCCATGAGACCACCTACAACAGCATCATGAAGTGCGACATCGACATCCGTAAGGACTTGTATGCCAACAACGTCCTGTCTGGTGGCACCACCATGTACCCAGGTATTGCTGATCGTATGCAGAAGGAGATCACTGCTCTGGCCCCCAGCACCATGAAGATCAAGGTAGAATATTTATTCAGTCATTCAGCTTTGCTGTCTTATTTTATCTACGTTTGATTTGTTATCATCACGTGTCTTCTTTCTCACAGATCATCGCTCCCCCTGAGCGCAAGTACTCCGTCTGGATCGGTGGCTCCATTCTGGCTTCCCTGTCCACCTTCCAGCAAATGTGGATCAGCAAACAGGAATACGATGAGGCTGGCCCATCCATCGTCCACAGGAAGTGCTTCTAAGTGCCAGGATATCCATATTACACTGCCGATTATGGATGCAAAGAACAGAAATCCTCAACATTACCTCCGCCTGTTATCCATGCAGGCAGATTTTGCCGTTATTTTTCCTTGTACAGTATGTTTACACCAAAGTGCAATTTGTTTGTAGTTCTTTACTGGTTCAGAACAATTTGTATGTGAATATTTATTGGTTTTTAAATAAACAAGACCAGGACATTTGTGAAGAAAATCTTTTCCTCCAAAAGCATTTTGAATTCATCTTTGTCATTTACTACAAGACTTGCATTGTTCGTTGGTGCAGCAAATACAGGACTGCATAAAAGCTAGCTGTGATGGATTCATATTTGCGACTTCAATTAGCACCCAGTATAAAAATAGCTGCCGCACTCTAGGAGGCAAAGTGAGATCAGAGAACGCAGCTCATTGTCAAGATGCCCTCTTCAGGCTTATGAGAATATTTATTTTTATCTTACCTATACGCTATAAATATATGCAAACATTGCTTGCCCAGTGTTGAGTTTTACAGCCTCAACTCTAGTTGAATTCTAGGAGGGATATCCCATGTTGTCATGAATTGTTTTCATCTCTCCATCCTTGTGGGTTGTCCTAAAGAGATTACTCACCACTGTAAGTTCACCACAGGCATTACCACAAATAGATGTTTGATCACCCTTCATCACCTGCAGGAGGGTGCAAGTGAGGGTTAGCTAGGAACTGTGATGTGAAAAGTTCAGATTAACCGACTCAATCAGCTGTTACAAAAGAAAGAAAGAATAAAAGACAAATATCATTTAATGTGTTTTGCAGTAGCATTTATACATTTATAAACAGTGTGTGCAAAACACAATGCTTTAAGGGTGGTCGACTATTTTAAATTAAAATATTAGCTAAAATAAGTAATGTATAAAGTAATTTTCGAGGCGCATTCGGTCTCGCGCAACACCAATTTGGTCCCTCTAGCTAGACGTGATCAAAACACCATTTAAAGTTATTTTGTGATATGTAAATTGATAATAAAGTGATATATAATTACAGTGCTTGTCGTGCTTAACATGGCCGTGCCATGTAAAGCGCGCGCGCGGAAACCTCTACTTACCTTTTGACTTTCTTTCTTTGCAGGGTTTCAAGCCTTATAATTACCCGCCACGATTCGCGCCCTGTTTATTATCGCGCGCCCGCGCGCGCTCACTAAACTCTAATCTGCTTCGGACTCCCATCCTGTCACGCTAGAGTGTGTGTGTGTGTGTGTGTGTGTCGCCGGAGACAGACATCCCCAGTGATTTGAGTTTATCACCAATGATTTTATTACGGATTAATCAGTGCATCTCTGGCATATTCGGAGAATAATGAAACGGAGAAATCCTGCTGTTCTGATTTCACTCAAACAACCTGTCTGCGCGTGACGCAGGGGGGAGGAGGAGTGGGCAGTCTACTTAAAGCGGGATTAGCACGAGCCAAACATTATACTCCCCTCCGTTTAGGCTCAGAGCGACCTATCGTCCTGCTCGCGAGAGATAAAATAGGAGGGCTTTAGACTAATCAGGACCTCAGACGAGCGCGCGCTCCGGAGCGAGGCGTGGACGACAAGGTGGACAGTAGCGACTAATCAATGCATTCACCCGATACCACACTCGCCTTTAGAGCGAAAGACGCGGAACAGTAGCTCGCATTTGATTTTAAAAGGTCCACTGTGTTATATCGTCTCCGAATGAACAGCCATGGGGGAATGGACAATTCTCGAGCGTCTCCTGGAGGCGGCTGTCCAACAGCACTCTACTATGATCGGGAGGTGAGGGAAAAGTGGAAAATGTTATTTATTGCTTAGTACATTCAAATAAAAAAGGTCATTACGCAGTGACCCTTCTGAATAAGGGCGATTGGCCACTGGAACACTGCTATGCACAATGCAAAGGACAGAAATGTGTCCGAAGAATTGATATAAAGCTTTTGTTGCTGTTGTTACTGCACATTTTGAAAAAAAAAAAAAGCTTTTGTGCCATCGGTAAGATTACTGTTCCGTGTCAGATCTTATTTGCTTTCAAAGAAATGTTGTGCGCGCCCTGGCTGGAAGCGCGCGTTTGCCGAGTTTCAGCACTGGACAGCTCCCCGCGTCAATCTGCACAGCCAATGAATGTAAAATGATACAGTAAAAACCTATTAACTGGTAAACTGTAAGTTACCACATTATATACAATAAAAAAAACAATGTTAGATTTAAGAGACATTACATGTCATTTTACTGTACAATACTATAAAGTGATGTTTTTTAACCTGTGTTATTTTCAACTCGATAATAAATGTGTGGAAATCAGTGAAAGGACATTCCCAGAAGTCACATTTGATTATATTTCATTGCAATACTTAAGTTTCTAATTTTTTCTAATGTTTTATGTTACCTTTTATGTTATTTGTTTATTGTGCATATCTTATTTCAGTGCCTTGATGATGTTTAGTGTGGGTAAATGTACACTATATGCTGAATGCGAACTGGCTGTTTGTTTCCATTTAATGAAATATAATTCATTATGTGCTCATCTGTTTAAGAATGTGTACTAGATATCAGTATATGCAAAGAACAAAGCATTGTACAAATTTAGTCATTTAAATAGTTTATTATTATCACATATCAGCATATCAGTAGGATATTAGCACTGTATATGTTCATGAAATATGGTTAGGACTGCCAGTTAAAAATTGGTAAATTGTAAATTGAACAGGATTTTGTTGTTTTTTTCGATGAAATATTAGTTTTCTTATTTTTTGACGACTGTGAATGCTGGAGCAGATACACTATGAACTTAAATATTTATTTATTTGTCTTTAGGATCCTACTGACAGTAGTGGTGATCTTCCGGATTCTAATCGTGGCAATTGTTGGAGAGACCGTGTACGACGATGAGCAGTCCATGTTCGTGTGCAACACTTTACAGCCGGGCTGTAACCAAGCTTGCTATGACAAAGCGTTCCCCATTTCTCACATCAGATACTGGGTGTTCCAGATCATCATGGTATGCACCCCCAGTCTGTGCTTCATCACATACTCGGTGCATCAGTCGGCCAAACAGAAGGAGCGGAGATACTCCATGGTCTACCTGTCCCTCGACAAAGATCCTGACTCGATGAGACGAGACGACAGCAAAAAGATCAAAAACACCATCGTGAACGGAGTACTTCAGAACACTGAAAACTCCACCAAAGAATCCGAGCCCGACTGTTTGGAAGTGAAAGAGATCCCCAGTTCAGCTATGAGAACTACCAAATCTAAAATGAGAAGACAAGAGGGCATCTCAAGGTTTTACATCATTCAGGTGGTTTTCAGGAACGCGCTGGAGATCGGCTTCTTGGTGGGGCAGTACTTCTTGTACGGATTCAACGTACCCGCCGTGTACGAGTGCGACCGGTATCCTTGCATCAAAGACGTTGAATGCTACGTTTCGAGACCCACGGAGAAAACCGTGTTCCTCGTCTTCATGTTCGCGGTCAGTGGGATTTGCGTGGTGCTCAACCTGGCTGAACTCAATCACCTGGGCTGGAGGAAAATTAAAACGGCGGTGAGGGGGGTGCAGGCCAGGAGGAAGTCCATATATGAGATCAGAAACAAGGACTTGCCACGGATGAGCATGCCCAATTTTGGCCGCACCCAGTCGAGTGACTCTGCCTACGTCTAATGCTCTCTTCATGTAGTTCATTAGAGCAGTGGCGTTCTATCCAGGTCCAGGAAGACCCCAGGTTGCACGTTTTGGATGTTTCCCTCATCTGAAACGCCCATTTCAAGTCTTGGAGCCTCTACCCAACCCAACAATGAAAATTCTGTCATCATGTTCTCACCCTCATGTCGTTCCAAACCAGTATGACTTTTTTTTTTCTGTGGAACACAAAAGATGTTTTGAAGAATGCTTTGCCCATGCAATGAGAGTCAACAACATTGGACCGCTGAGTTTTAATATCTTCTTTTGTGTTCCACAGAACGACATCAGGGTAAGTGAATGATGACATATTTTTGGCTCCCTATGGCATCTAAAATGTGCAAAAACTGAAGAACCACTGCATTAGATTATATACAAGAAAAGTTATTGTGAACTGTTCATCTCACCTGTTTCATGGTGGGGTAGATGGATTTTATTTGTCTGTTATGGACAACCAGAACTAACGGACCAAACGTTTGTTCCTTATCAGTTACTGAAAGGCACTGATGCAACTTTTTTATAGGTCAGAATGGAAAGCTTATGATGATGTTTTCAACGTTTATTTATTTCTTCGTTCACATGATCAGCTGAACCCGAAATATGTTTTGCACTAAATATGGATTTAAAGAAGCCAAAACAAACCCGAATCGTGCTGTGAAGGTCTTTTGTTTTATTATATTGTATTCTCATTCTGGTTTTAGATTGCACAAATGATAGTTTCAGTTTACTCACCGCAACTAGTTAGACCGCCGTTCACATATGTTTATCCGTAGTATAAAAATCATATCTCTCTTTTGGCTTAGATAGATTGGCATCTTTAATGATTTGGTTGCCTGTGCTTGCACCACTGACCTTAACGTAAGTTATCGTTCCATTATATTTAAGCTGACTTGCAGATCAGTAGCCAGTGAACTGGCCAATGCTGCATAACGCTTAACTGTCTATCTTTTGTATTTATTTATTTATTTATTACACCAAAGCGCCCATTGCTTTCATTTGTGTGAAACAGATATATTGCTTTTATGTATTCAAGTGCCATATATGTACATAGATATATACATATTATAGTATATTGTAATCCTTATAGTGAGATATGAATTCCACAAACTCTTTGTGCGGACTGCTTCAAAGGACGTCCTATCCCTTTAATGTGAATTGTTGGGGAATGGAAGAGTGGAAAAAAGAAACTATCCATACATATTTTGCATTCATAAAAAGTATGATATTACATTTAAACTACATAGAAAACACAGTTGATCAGAAATCAGTGAATAAGGGGTTGAGATTAATTTCCCCTGGTGCTTCTATTTCTCAAACAAATGATGTTAGCAACTATGTGAGATGAAAAAAAAAATTCTAATAATAAATAATGGAATTCATGACTAAAAGCTGTGTGATTTGCATTGCTTTATGATTTCGGGGGAATTCAGAATTTTAGTCTTATGCATCAGCAAAAAGTGCCATTTTCCTAAGGGATTGACATCCATGTCATCTTCCCCATGAATCAACTTGTCAGTTGAAATGCTTGCATGTGTTTTTATTCTTTCCTTTTTTTTTATTTTGACTGGTTCAGCAACACAGTGTTTAAATTTGATCCGGGCGCCATCAGTCTACCTGTCCAGCTTCAGTCATGCTGACACAATGACAGCAGCTTCCTCCCGGTCCGGTGCCCTGCATACAACATCGCTATACAGCAGAGGTCTGGTCTCTGCAGAAGTCATGGTGGCCCCTGTGCCAAGGTCACAGAGAAAGTGCTGAACACTGCAGCCGGTGGCCTCAAACCGGGATTTCTCTCTGCTGACAGACTGGAAGAGGCCCGGGACTTACAAAAGTGCCAAGATGACTCTCCAACAGAGGTGGGGGTGGGGGGCATCTAGGCCCAAGCATCCTGACAGATCAATTTGGAATTCAGCAGGGACCTGAGATTCCTCTTTGACACAACACAAGCAGCGAGGGCCAACCTGACAGGACATCAGTGGGGGCTATTGCTGTGTGTGTGTGTGTGTGTGTCTTGTGCAGTTTCACTTTGTCCCCACCTACCCTCTTTCTCTCAATAGTTCCTTCCCCTCTCTGAAAAAAGTCCTTCAAAACTTCTTCTTTGATGCATTAAGGGAAATTAGTCCTGCTGTATGGCTGATAAAGGAATTAAATATGATAAAACAACTCAAATTACATTGTTTTTAAAACTTTGCTCAGCTAAATAATAATATGTTTTTATAAAGGCAACTTAAATTATATTAATACTTAAGTGATTTAGATAATGTACTCGGCTACTTACGTAACCTTGGTTCCCTGAGATTATTGCGTTGAATTTGGATTTGCTTTGGAAAAACTAATTTTCTCTGAAATACTGAATCATGATTGAATCATGCAGTGAAACTTAATGAACCTATGGGGCTACAGCCCGCCGAAATGGGTGGGGCTACCCATCTATATAAGCAGGCAAATCTTGCCATAGTCTTCAGAATCTTTGACTGAAAGTGGCGAGCATCGAGATGTGCAGCGTGATAGCACAGCCAGCAACACAATACTCGTTCCCGTTAACTCAGGGAACCTAGGTTACATTAGTACGTTCCCTATCGATACGGTTCACTCGTATTGCGTCTTATTTGACGCTTTGGGAACACAAGCCAATAGTGCTGTGCCTAAGGCACTTCTAAGGCATGGCTGCACCTTGGTTCAGTTTTCCCGGCACGTGCATCGCTCTCTAAGACATGGTGCCCTATACGGTCTGGTAGGATGGTTTTGAGGGCCAGAAAAACAACCAGCATTTCTAGGCAGTTGACATGTCACTGTTTCTCCATGCTCGACCAGGAGACGGATGTCGGCCTGCCCTCGCACAGAACTCCCCAACCCTTGTTGGAGGCATCTGACGAGACCACCCTTCTTCTGGAGACCAACCCCAAGTCTGTGCCGGCCTGGTACAGACGAGGGTCCTTCCAAGGGGCCACTGCCAGGGCTGCATGTGTAGCAGGCCAGCTGGAACTACCAATGATGCGGTCGCCGTTAGGCCCAGCATCCTCTGAGGGGGAGTGAAACCCTGACTTTGAAAGAGGCTGCGAGCTGCTGAATTGTCAGAACGTGCTTTGGTGTGAGCCAGGCCCGCATTTGGGCCAAACTGCTCCCAGGAAGATTCTCTGCCTGAAAGGCAGTGGGCTCTTGGCTTGGTATATCCTGAGTCCCAGACATTCCAAATGGTTGAGGAGCAAGGAGCAAACCTGTGAGTGTTCAACTTGGCCTCTGACTGGGCTAATACAATCCAGTCGTCGAAGTAATTCAGGATGCTTACTCCCTTCTGTCTCAGAGGGGAGAGGGCTGCATCCATGCACTTCATAAAAAAGTGCAGGGCCAGAGAAAGTCTGAATGGATGGACGGTATACTGGTAAGATGAATGCCTCGAATGCGAATCTCAACAATAGTCTGTGATGGGGGGCTATCAGTATATGAAAGTAGGCATCTTTCAGATCCACTGAGTTTCCCCTGGGCAAACCTGTGAGAGGATTTGTTTCAATGTTAGCATCTTGAATGGCCGTTTCATCAAAGTGCGGTTCAGATGCCTGAGATCGAGGATGGGCTTGAGGCCAGCTCCTTTCGCCAGCAAATTCATCACTTTGGAACGGAGGACTTGCGCCACATTGCTCCGTACCAACGGGCAGACCACACCCTTGAAGCGGGGAGGGGGTTGGTCTACGAGCGAAATGAAGCGAGTAGCCTCGTTCATGGTGCAACCTTTTCTCAGGGCGGGGATCCGGGCGCTTAGGAAATGGGTAGTGCTTGGCGTTGGGCTGATTGGTCGAAGGCGTAGGCTTTGCGGGCTGTTGAGTCGGCATGCTTCTCTAGCGATTTGAAGCAGCTGCAAAACTGGAGTGCTTGGGCAGGAAGTGGCGCATTGCCTGTGACAACTTCTGTGCTGTGGTGAAGCACTCTGCGAATCCATCCACTGCGGGGCAGAAGAGACCGGTGGGGGAGACTGGGGAGTCGAGGAAGGCAGCTTTGTCTGCATTCTTAATCTCCAATAAATTCAGCCACAAGTGGCGCTCCAGCACCACCAAGCTGGCCATTGCCCTGCCGATCGCCTGGACGGTTGTTTTTGTAGCGTGCACAGCCAAGTCTGTTGCACATTCAGCCAAGTTCTGGCATCGCTCGAATCTCAGTATGGCAAGGGGAGGAGTCATCCACTGAGCCTGACCAATCCTCTGCATCGGAAGCTGCCAGTGACATGCTGTCATCAGGGAGATCCTCCTTGGATCCCCCAAATGAAACCAGGCCGCTCGCCAGAAGAGGGGCGCGAAGAGGGGAATCTTCTCTCTGTGGGTAGAGTGAGGCACGTGGGATCTGCTCCGGTGTGAGCTCACTCGCACCGACTGCTCACTCCTCTCCATTTCAGCGGCCTGAAGCACCATAGGTTCGTGCAGTTTGACTTCGTGATTCAATCAGGATTCAGTATTTCGGAGATAAGGCGTTTTCCCAAAGCGCCAAATATGATGCAATATGAGTGAACCATATCAATAGGGAACATAATATCAAACCAAGTGGAATTCATTTTAAAGAACAATAGCACAAACACACTTTAATGTTGCAAGTAAACATATATGTGAAACATAAAAATATGTTAATATAAAATATAAATCATTAGAATTAAAATAATAAATTAAAATCAACTAAATAAATAATAGACTGTATAAAACAATGGACGTAGTGTCCGTGACATCACCCATAGGTTTCAGAAGAGCATTTTTTAAAGTGGGTGGAGCCGGGCATCATCATCTTTGCGGATCACTCCCGGATAACCGAAAATGGGCAAAGAAGCGGGAAGTGGGTGGAGCTGAGGTGCTTAATAAATGTATTTTAGCTTTAAAAAGGTGGTGGACATCAAAGTCCTCATTTGGTTCTATTCTTGAGTAATTACAGGCCTATTTCCTATACATATTTTTGAGGACGTCAACAATTACAACAAGTACTTACAATATACTCTCTGTTTGTAAATGTTATATAATATAATATAATATAATATAATATAATATAATATAATATAATATAATATAATATATAACTTTGTGGACATGTTCATAGTTAATGTGAAGATCTGTGGTTACGTTGCCAACTTCCTCGCGTGAACTTGCGAGGAAGTTATTTCAGTCACTAAACTTACCAAGAAAACAGTTGAAAAACACTGCAAAATGTCATTGCAAAATGGCTAAGAAAAATAAGTTCAGAGAAAAGCTGTTGCACGATTTGTTTGCAGATGACATTTGATTTGATAATTTGTATCTAAGACAAACTAATTCATACATTTGTAAGAGTGCCTTAAAATATTTTTTAGAATTTATGAATTATTTATGAATGATTATTTCAGAATTATTTATACATTACTCTGTTAGACTATATACATAATGTCCCAAAACAAATAAATTAGCTACATATTAACATTTCAAATGTGGTGCAAGCAATTCAAAGGATTGCGTGTTGGTTTATTTTTAGCTCTCAGTCAGACTTAGTACTGCGCGATGCTTAGAAAGCATTTTGAATAATTCAAGCTCAATATACTGGCACAAGCTGTAATTCTCTAAAGCAGGTTAGGGAATGCTGATGCTTAGAACACCCGAAGACCCCTCCACCCCAATCTATGAAGCTTACTAAAAGATTAAGGCAAAAGAGCACCAATGCAAACCTTGATCGGAGCAACCTTGAGCATTAGTATTATACTGATGATGCTGAGACGTACATGATTACTGTATATCAAAAACTCTACTAACTCGGGAAAAGTGCTCTGTAATTGTTAAAACCCACAGTCATCTGTGTATTAGGTTCTGGTGCTTCCTAGGCAACAAACCCATTGGACGTCCACTTATGATCCAGGCGCCGTGTCTGGCCATCAGGGACTCATTAGACTGTCTGTTATGGTATCCTGGTATTATAACGAAAACATTTCACGGCATCTGCAATAGAGTTCAAACGTGTCAATGGGCCCAAACCATTGAGTGAGGCATCCAAAAGCCTGTCTGGCCTGAGATGCTGTCATCAGCCGCCAGTCACAGGGATTTCCGGCAAAGTCATCGGAATCACAAAGTCACAGTCAGCAAGAGCAGCTGCCAAAACCCAACAGCGAGAACAACATAGACACTTTTGTTCATCCAAGACATGTATGAAGTTCCCACAATAAACGATGTGCTCAAAAGAATACACTGCGACACACTTGATACTAGACACAGAGAAACAGAAAGGTGAAAATAGTTCCACTGGAGGATGGCTTAGTGGTTAAAGAGCTGGAACCCAAAGGTTGTGGATTCTAAGGTCAGACAGGGCAAATCATAAGCTACCACCATTGTTTCCTTGAACAGGGCACTTAATCCTAGGTTGCCCCAGGTGAAGCCTTTTAAGAAAGACGTTCTGTTGTGTCTTCTTACTGTGAATACTAACAAGATTTTTACACCTGAAGAAAGAGTGTTATGGTGGTTGCTAGTGTGTCATTTTGTGTTGCTAAGATAAGGTGTCCAGTCCCGACGTAAACAAGAAAATAACTATTCAATTGAGGCTGCATCACAAGTCAGAATCTGATTGTGGATCGGTGAGCATTCAAAATATTTCATCCAGTTCCTTGCTTGAAGATCGATTCATCACGCCGGTATAGAGCCGAAGCTGGCCATAGGGTCTGGGCGGAGGATCTGTTTGGTTCTTGTGGTCTCTTGTGGATCTGTGCCGATTACTGTCATGTCGACGAGGCCTTCCCAGGGGATTGTCTCATTGACACGGTCACTGCTGGCATCCAGGGCTGCGTTGTGGTCAGGTGTTCTGAGCGGTTTGTAGGGTGCTGTAGGGTGTTTTGGTCATTGTTATAGTGTTGCTTAGGGGTTGCTCAGGTGTTCTACAGGTTTTCAAGGTGGTTGCTAGAGTGCTGTTTGGTGTTGCCAAGTTCTGGGTGTTTTTTGAGTGTTGATAAGCCGTTCTGATATTGTGAGCGGTTTCAGTGGCATTACTACTCGTTCTCTATGTTGTTATATTGTTGCCAGGTGATTGCTAAGGTGTTGTGAGAGGTTGTCCTAACATTGCTAGTTGGTCGCTTAGATGTTCTAAGTGGTTTTTAGAATGTTGCTAAGGTGTTCTGGTCTATGCTACGGTGTTGGTAGGTGGTTGCTAAAAGGAGATCTGAGTGCTTTTAGGTGATACCCAAGGTCTTCTGAAAGATGGTTTTGGTATTGCTAGTTGGTTGCTAGAGTGCTCTGGTGGGTGATATATATATGGTGGTTGCAAATGTGTTTTAGAGAGATTGCTATGTTGTTGCTCATGTCAAGTCAAGTCAAGTCAACTTTATTTATATAGCGCTTTTAACAATGTAGATTGTTTCAAAGCAGCTTTACAGTGTTAAACAGGAAAATAATGCAGCATAATTTTATTCAGCTGAATAGCCATCCTGGAAAAAAACGCTGATGTCATCAGTTCATTTCAATTATCATACAGTGACAGTGTGGGCTTTAGATCAATAATTAGATCAGTAATTTAGTTTAAATGGTTAATTTAGTTTATTAATTAGATTTATTTCGATGTTTAGTTGAAAAATTTAGTGTCCCCAACTGAGCACGCCAAGCCAGAGGCAACAGTGGCAAGGAAACCAAAACCCCATTAGGTGACCTAATGGAGAAAAATAAACCTTGGGAGAAACTAGGCTCAGTCGTGGTGCCAGTTCTCCTCTGGCCAATTAACAAACAGCGTATTATTATTATTATTATTATTATTATTCTGGCAGCTTTACAGCTCAGAGGTCATAATAGATCAGAATATTCGAGGGACCGGGGGCAACATGCTGGAGACGGGTTTACTCTGAATGGTTTGGGTTTCTTTGGCATTGCTTGTTGGTTTCTAAGGTCATATATTGATAGAGTGGACGCGACAAAGTGACCGTTACAAATCCATTTGTCCTTCATATGAGAAGTATCAAGAGTGCTACATCCAGTGTAGACAACATCACTGAATGTAATGGGTTCTATAGTCTTTTGTCGCATTGCTCCGCGTACAGTGTAGACACAGTGTTACAGTGTCAACAAATACATACAACAAACTCAACAGAAGGAAGAGTACAGGAGGTGAGGTGTCAGTTAAGTGAATCAGACAGATTAATTTGCCGCTTATAAAAATTGTTTAAACACTCACTTCATCATGTTTTAGATCTTTTTTTCTTTTTGGCATCTGGTTTTTGTTCCAATAAACAGTTGCCAACTCTTCCTAGTGAAATCTTATTAGAATCCCACAAATCTCATTGGAGCACAATGGCTGGGCCTTAAGTCACCTGCCAAAACACTGGTACAAGCCCAAGGGGATTAGAATGTCTTGGAGAAGCTTAAGCCTGTGGGCCTTTTCCAGCCCACACCATCCTCCAACACCAGGGCCTTCATTCAAAGTACATCCTTTAAAGACTCCATCTTTTCACTGTAGGGTAACATAATCTTCCTGTGTAAGATGTAGGGATCAAAGGCATTACCTTTTTTTAGGAGACTTTGAGATGACATTGAAGCTCCCAGTTGTGTAAGACGCGATTGGTTAGCGGTTGTTGTTTTGCCAAACCAATCAAAAAGGAAATCCTTGATATTGTTTGGGATCGTGCTCATTAGACAACATGCACCTGAGCCTCTTAAAAGTGCTGAAGATCTCTAGCAAAGCTGGATTTACTGCACAAGTGTAAACCAGTTAAATACACCTACTATGTCTCAAAACTGCATAATGTCAGCTTTTAAGGTAAAGATAATCCAGCAGGCACATTTAATGATTAACAGAAACCAAGAAAAGATGTGCAATTTTTTAAAATTCAATTCATTCATTTATTCATTCAGTAAAATGTCTAGTACGTGTGGAAAAACACTGTTTGGATTTATGACTGGTCGGGCAGGCACTTTGGTTGCTAACCAGTGAGCTACTTGTGTAATTATCTAGTAATTGATTAGATAAACCTAAGGCTGCACTAAGTAAAGGATGGTCAGTAATATTAATAAGGTATATAATTATAAATCCCAGACATATCTTTCCAAGAATGGATCAGAGTCTGGATCAGAATGTGACTAACTCTTCCCTTATTACCGTTTCAATGTACTATTCATGCTTCTTTGGACAAATTTGAATGCCTTAAGATGTTTCTGTCACACTTTAGTTTTAAACATATATTCCATCCTATATGTGTGTGTTTGCTATTATTACCTCTTTTTTTTTACTTTAACACAAATTGTCCCTGAAAAAAAAATGCATGAATTATTAGCAACACTTTTAAAAAGGCTAAGATAATGTTTAGGAAGTTAAGCAAGTTATATTGATAAAAACAAGCTTTTTGACTTTCAATTAATTTGTATTTTAAAAGTAAATAGGTCGATATGTTTGATTCTGTGTAGACATTAGATGACTAAACTGCACTTGCTTACTATATTTATTACATTTGTGCTAGATTGTGACATAAATTTGAAGCTGCTGTCTTTTTTTTTGTGCTAATTTCCCTGTATAACTTTTACTCTGAATATTGCTTTTTCACCCAACATACACATCACATGAATGCGCAACAGAATTACCGCTCTCGAGAAGCCATTGTGAAAGGCGGGTTTATTTCCATAAAGCCTGACACATTAAATCCCCTCAAGTTTCTGCAAGTCCCTTGTGTCAGCAATTCTCCTTGGAGACTTCCTGTTTTTGTTGTAATTACATTGCAGGGGATAGCTGGAATATCATAGTGACTGAGTGTCTGAACAAATGAACAACTGCACAAATGGAAGCGCAGCTCGCCGAGAGCTTCCTTTTACTCTGTATCTCCCAGCATCTCTAAAGGGAGACCTAGAGGAGCGGTTGTCATTCAGTCCCGCTGCAGCTGTTGCAGCCGTCTTCCTGCTCTAATCCTCTGCACATGCCGTCATAATACAGCTGGTCACATGATTCTCTCTCACTCTCACTCGGCCTGCTTTATCTACACTAAAAAGGAATTGAAATGGACTCATCTGCATTAGAACATCATACGCTCATTAAAAACCGCTTATCACACTCCTACTGCTATCAGAGGTTTTGTGGTGCTCATTCATTTGTAATTGCTTTAATCAAAATATCTGTAACCATGTCCTGAAATATTCATTTTGATCAGTTCTTCTGATCAGTTCGATCAGTTTGATCAGTTCTTCTGCATGTATTTATTTAAAGGGATAGTTCACCCTAAAATGGAAATTCTGTCTTAATTTACTCATTCTCACATTGTTCCAAAAACTATTCTTTCTTCTGTGAAACATAGCATAAGAACATTTCATTCATTTGTCCATACAATGAAAGTCAGTAGGGTTTAGGGTTGTTTTGGACCCCATTGACATGCATTGTATGGACAAAAACTTTTGTGCTTGGAAGAGCATGTCACTAAGTAAATACATTTTTGTGTTAACTATCCATTTAAGATGCTTTTGAGTTCCACATTTGAGTTCAAATTGAGACCTTGCGTTGGTTTATAGACTTGGATTTGCTTGCACAAAACTCTTTAATCTAAGAAAACCCTTAGTTATAATTATAAACAAATGGTTTTCTTAACTTAAGGGATTTTGTGCATCCAGTCTTTGTCCCTGACTAAACAGAGATGTATAGCAGGAGGTCCCAGATAAAGGTCTGCTTTGGTTTCTGCCCTGGTGTCTGATTACCATGTTCTTGTGCACTATTATTATCCTCTATGACCTTTCTGACCTCTGTACATAAAGATAAGAGCGAGAGGTTTCATGGTTCAGAAACAATCCTGGCAGAAAAACTGTTAAAAAAAAGTCAACAAAGAGACAGACCTTAATGACTTACTCAGTGTTGTTGCTGTTATGTTACCCAATCGTATTAGCCCTTGTCTCGTGCCCAAGCACGCTTTACTATCACTGCACCGCCTGGCATGTAAGGACAGCTAGTCAATATCTGTGGTGCCAAGAAAAGACTCAGCACAGGTTAATCCCGACTGAGCCGTGCTTCTAAGTGGATTATTAATTAAGACGTCACAACTTGATACGTCACAATTCACAACCATTCACTCATTCTCTCCTGCATGGTTTGCTCTTTCTTTATTAATGTAAGACTACAGACTCTCCAAGATTACCAAGATTAACTTTCGTGTAAGTTTGGGTGCATGCACGTTTGTGTGTGTGTGTGTATGTATGAAAATTTCAGCACATTACCATAGTAAGTCAAACATATTTGATTGGGAAGAATGTAAACACACTTAGGGACAGTGTTGGGGGTAACACATTACAACTTGAGTTACGTAATAATATTACTTTTTCCAAGTAACTAGTAAAGTAACGCATTACTTTTCAAATTTACAACAAAATATCTGAGTTAATTTTTCAAAAAAGTAACGCAAGTTACTTTTTCACATTAATTTGACTGACAGCTCTCCTGACCCCAAGTTGAGAAAAATAAGTGCAGAGGCGTTGTGTGTAAACATGATGGTTATTGTAGTTCTAGACTAAATGTGAGCATTTATTTATCTCACTTGCACAATAAAGATTCTGTACTCCTCAAAATGAATAAAATCAGTCAAATGCAAAATCAGAATATTATGCAAACCTCCAATAACTAAATGTTAAATAAAACTACTATTTTTATGCATTTAATCTACCTTTATATTTAATTTACCAATGTCTTGCTGCTGACCTTTGATGATGAAAATTACTAGATTTTTTTCTTCTGCATCCTATTCTACCATTATCCAGAATGGCTGCACAGCAGAGCTGCGCCCTTTACTGTTCATGCGTGAATTTGAATTTTTACCTCAGCATGGGGCTTATTATTTCAATTTTGGTATGAAGAGGTCTTTACAAAAATATAACTTTTTTATAAAAAAACAAAAAAACAAGCCCAGCCCAGGTGAGAAAAAGTAACGCAAAAGTAACGTAACACATTACTTTTCTTAAAAAGTAACTAAGTAACTCAATTTGTTTCTTTTTAAGGGAGTAACGCAATATTGTAATGCATTACTTTCCCCAACACTGCTTAGGGGCCATTCACACAGAACACGCTTTTGCATTATTTTTGCTATTTTTTTCTGTGTAAACGTATGCTAGACATGTATGTTGCAGCCCCTCGTGACTGAAATGGTATTGTAAAAACATGGTGCCCAAGTTCAATACTTTGCTTTGTTTTCAAGCACTGAGTCATATTCTGTCCTGCATCTCACGTTTTTAACCCTTAAATGTATGACTGTTTTGCCAAACATTCTTACATATTCGGGTCTTTAGCGACCCGGATCTATATATAACATGGATAGACCTATACATGTCGCGATAATATATAAAATTCCTGATATTAGAGTAACAATTACAGAAGAATAAAATAAAACATATTTCGTTACTTTTGGAGCTTGGAAGGGTTCATTTCCCAGACTACATTCAGCATCTGGCTCATATTCGCGATCTCACGCATATTCTCAAAACTAATTTTCAATGTATTCAAAATAAATATTTTGATCCCTGACAGCTTCCTTCACCAGAGCCTCCATCAAGTGACAGTGACAGTAATATTTGAATATGTTCAGTGCTTGCTCTGCAGCAGTGGCGGCTCCAGAGATTTTCTGTTGCAGGTGCTATGGGGATGCTAAACACTTAAGAGAAGGTGCTTTGAATTTTGCGGCGTCATTATGGCATTATGGAGTCGCATTGGACCACCCTGGTATAAATTAATGCATACACGCCCGCATTAACTATATTCGTTTCCGCAACTATAGGCGCATATATATATATATATATATATATATATATATATATATATATATATATATATATATATATATATATATATATAATAGGCCTAAGTATTCAACGCAAGGCCTATAGATACAACATACACTCTAAAAAATGCTGGGTTAAAAACAACCCAGGTTGGGTTGAAAATGGACTAACCCAGCAATTGGGTTGTTTTAACCCAGTGAATGGGTTGTTTTAACCCAGTGGTTGGGTTAAATGTTTGCTTAAAACAACCCAATCGCTGGGTTAAAACAACCCGATTGGTGGGTTAGTCCACTTTCAACCCAACTT
This sequence comes from Gobio gobio, assembly GCF_949357685.1. Taxonomy (NCBI): domain Eukaryota; kingdom Metazoa; phylum Chordata; class Actinopteri; order Cypriniformes; family Gobionidae; genus Gobio; species Gobio gobio. Next base: position 33,492,968 of record NC_137105.1, on the reverse strand, counting down.
GGGTTGTTTTTAACCCAGCATTTTTTAGAGTGTACATAAGCCTGCCAATGTAAACCTCTGAAAATATTATTTCACACAATTATGTCACAGTCGAGCCCTGAATACAACGGAGCAGCAACAGACACACGCTTCGGCCTAAAATGCTCAGATCACGAAATCACACAGCCAGTTACCAACACACTAGTCTGACCTAGGGTTGCCACCTTTAGTGTGGCCAAATAAGGGACACCCATTCATTTATTTCTAAAGAACTCTTTAGAGCCTATTTGGTGCACTTTAAAGGGATAGTTCACCCAAAATGAAAATTCTGTCATCATTTACTCGCCCTCATGAGGTCCAAACCTGTATGAGTTTCTTTGTTCTGCTGAACACAAAAGAAGATATTTAGAAGAAAGTTTGTACCCAGGCTGCTTTGGGGGCACCATTGACTTCCATAGTAATCTTCCTGTGTGTTCAACATAACAAAGAAATGTATATGTTTGGAACAACTTGAGGGTGAGTAAATGATGACAGAATTTTCATTTTTGGGTGAACTGTCCCTTTAAGCAGCCATTCTGAACCAGTAATCACTTTTTTGAATTTCAAAAATTTAATTTTTTTTATTCATTTACTTAAATTACGACTATATTATCATGTAATTATTTTCCCCATGTGTCCCATTTTTATCTAAATATTTTTTAAATGTCATAAACTTTATAAGACAGGATTATTTATTATGTATGATTAATATAGGCTAGCTAAATTATAAATTAATAATAACATTTATTAGGCTATAATCTATTAATTACCCTGTCTAAAAAAATAATCATTCTGTCTGCCAAGCTCTGATAATGTATGGAATATTATATTATATATTATCCATAAAAAAAAAACTATAGGCCTACCTTTAGAAGCACGGATGTGTCTGTCACATAGACCGGTCTGTCACCGCTGTTGCTTTAAGTCAGTCAGTCTGAGACACTGAAATGCTTCTCATAAAGTGTGCAGTTCATCATGAGTTACTGGACAGACCCATTGAGACCTTTTTGATATCCAACTATATCTGGAGATCTTGCGTTCAAACGGTGGACGCGACGCGAGCTCGACATGTTTTTAAAAAAACGCGCAAGTTTACAGGCACACCGCACGGTAGCGCATGTTCTCGAGACTCCGCCGCTCTGGCAACAAAGCCGCTAAAACGCAATCACGCACAAATGAGCTCCTGCACTTATTGTGAAATTGATTTCTTTATATTTGCTATCAGTATTCTCCACACTGCAAAATCTGTATGTTAATTGAACATACAGTTAATTGTGGACCTATGTAAAATATGGGACAATTTGGATCCCGTATTGGTTTGATACGGGACGCGTCATTTTGCTTGTAAATACGGGACGATTCCGTATTTTACGGGACGGGTGGCAACCCTAGTCTGACCTGCAGCACAAACCGTAACGTTAGCATCCTCAATGGAAACCGCCGCCGCCGATTCTCCATCTTCAAGTTCATCCCCAGGATGTTCTTGTTCCTGAGGCTCTGTGACGACGAGTGTTGTGTCTGCACCTTCACAGTCTCTTTTTACCTTTTTAAAAGCATGAAAAAGAATATTCAAACATGACATTAAAATATAAATATAAAAAAATTACAGACATTTCTTGGGGGTGCTGGGCAGGTGCTATGGCTATTACAGGGGGAGCTGCAGCACCACCTAGCTTCCCCCTGGTGCCGTCACTGCTCTGCAGTAAATCGCTGAGCCATTTCAAGTTTTGCAGATTATATATATTATTGTTTCATTTTCTGTCTGAGGTCACTATGAGTGAAACGTCACTTCATCATTGAGTATCAGACATTATAGATTAATTTATTATTGTGCAGGAAAAAAAATACGTACAAAATTACACACCTCGGGTCGTTAGCGACCCAATACAATTTTGACAAAAAACTAGTGGAATTTTTTTTCTTCTTCTTGTTATATTGTTTACAATGATTTGATTGAGGAATACTAAGAAGGTTAATGTCTAACTTTAAAAAATGAATGAGGAGGAGGAGAATGAATGACGTCTTGGGTCGCTAAAGACCAGAGGTATGCATTTAAGGGTTAAAGGGTTAGTTCACCCAAAAAATTTTAATTCTGTCATTAATTACTTACCCTCGTGTCGTTCCAAACCCTTAAGACCTTCATTCATCTTCGGAACACAAATTAAGATATTTTTGATGAAATCTGAGAGCTCTCTGTCCTCTCCATAGAACACTTTCAAGGCCCAGAAAGGTAAGAAAGACATTGATAAAATAGTCCATGTGACTCCAGTGGTTCAACCTTAATTTTATGAAGCAACAAGAATACTTTCTGTGCACAAAAACAAACAATAATAACTTTTTCAACAATAAACTATTTCAACTATTCAACAATTTCTTCTAGCCTGTGTCAGACTCTTATGCTGTTGACGCAGTGTAAACAGTGCAGTGTTTTCTAGTTTTACAGCAGAACGACTCGTGCGCATGCGTTGCTCATGTGAACAGCATTGGGTAATGGTAAGCTGGCGTTCTGGAAGCTCTGAACTCTTTGCAAACAGTGTAACACCGTGTCCTAACTACACGTGACGCGACGCAATGCCGTGACACGCGATAAAAGGTATCTTTTCCAAGTTCCATGTTCCAAGGTATCTTTTCCAAGCGACAAGCAATCTATTTTAGAAAAGGTTTCTATTTCTGCGACGTTGCGGCTGGAACAACAACACAAAACATGGCAATGATAATCTCAGGCAGTGTTTATGTGTTTTATTTAATGTTGAAAGCGCATAATGTGACTTTGCATATCATTAAGTGCTCACAGCTCTGTAACATAGGTGTACTAAAAGCAACAATGGATTCACCTCAGATCTTGAAATTAAACAAATGGCAACAAGAACGTTCAAACTGTGAACAAACAAGTATATTCTATGACAAAGATAGTTTTAGTAACTAGTATGTATTTTTAGTAATGTTTAAATTGTGTAATATTTGAGAATTTGATTATGTACTTATCCATTTCCTTGTGAGTGCCGTCAAGATTAATCTCTGGTGCCATACACTTGCCGTGAGAGCCTGCCCACATGCTGTTCTGATTGGCTGTGGTTTTTGATTGATTTGTTGCATCTCGTAGTCACGTCGCGTCTGGTGTGGACAGACAAGTTGCTTGTCGCTGGAATCGTATCGCGTTGCGTGTAGTTAGGACACGGTGTAAGAGTTGAATGAAGGTTCTACAGGTTTGGAATGCCATGAGGGTGAGTAATTAGTGACAGAATTTTCATTTTTGGGTGAACTAACCCTTTAACTGTGAAAAATGCGTTCTGTGTGAGTGGTCCCTTAAGGCACGGGTGTACTTAATTTTCTGTGAACCGCTCTGTCTCGCGCACAGTCCTGTCCACACAGCTTTCAAAGAATACCGTTGCCGTGCGGATGAGTGGCCGAAACGCATTTAATTGTTTGGATGAAAATGGTGTTGTGTGAGTGAGTGAATGAGTGAGTGAGTGAGTGAGTTGGTGGGTCGGGTTGATTGGTTGGTTGGTTGGTGTCACATGTTCACATTTTCACTCATGCTTTTTAAATACACTAAAACATCTAAAATTGACCAAGCTAAACTGTTGAACATATCATTGATGTAGTTGTCAGAGCCTCTCCTTCTCTGAGGATGGATATCTGGGGTTAAAGCAGCCACTGTAGATCACGTTTTATTGGGCTACATTTCCAATCCAAGGTGACATTCAATAAGGTGATAGATTTTTAAACAAGAAACGTCTTGCAATGGCAGCTTAAACCCGATAAGTGAACTGACCAAATATCCCTGTTTCTCTCTGGAGCAGACCTCAGATAACATCTGGCCTTTCAGATGGTGCAGGGGCTGTGAAGCCTTTGAATTACAACCTCTTATGCAAGGATTTATGGGTGATTTCTTGATCCCCTCCCTGACCAAGCCCTAATGAAAATAAGCAATCAATAAGATAATAGCCCTCGACCAGCACACAAGACTGGATTTATGAAGGCACAATAACTCCTGTTGAGTCTCTGTGTGACAGCTCACTCCAAACAGGAGTGTTTGAGACTTCATATTATCAGCATGTATCTCAACATCAAATTCATTTTCTTGTGCTGAGAAGTGAGATATAGTGTAACAACAGAGCAAGCTAATGTTGAGAATTATTTTTATTAAAATAAAGTAATACAGTTTGCAGAGGCATGATTTTGTTTAATATCAAGGTACATTATGAAAGTCATTATACAGTACAAGTACAGATTCATTCAGTCAAATTATACTTAAAATCTTTTTTTTCCCTTTTTTTTTCAGTAAGGTCCTGTGTTGTGTTGTTTTGTATTGTTTTGTTTGCCCATACAATACAAGTCAGTAAGATCTTGCATTGTGTTGTGTTGTTTTGTTTGGTTTGCCCATACAATAAAAGTCATCAAGGTCCTGTATTGTTTTGTTTTGTTTTGTTTTGTTTTGTCCATTCAAAGAAAGTCAGTAAGGTCCTGTGTTGTTTTGTTTTTGCTTACCCATACAATTAAAGTCACTAGTTGTGTTGTAATGTTTTGTTTGCCTATACAATAAAAGTCAGTAAGGTCCTGTGTTGTGTTATATTGTTTTGTTTGCCTATACAATAAAAGTCAGTAAGGTCCTGTGTTGTGTTATATTGTTTTGATTGCCTATACAATTAAAGTCAGTAAAGTCCTGTGTTGGTTTGTGTTGTCTTGCATTGTGTTGTGTTGTTTGGTTTGGTTTGCCCATACAATAAAAGTCATCAAGGTCCTGTGTTGTTTTATAATGTTTTTTTTGTTTGTTTTTTGTTCATTCAATGAAAGTCAGTAAGGTCCTGTGTTATTTTGTTTTTGCTTACCCATACAATAAAAGTCACTAAGGTCCTGTGTTGTGTTGTGTTGTGTGCCAATGTTTTGTTTGCCTATACAATAAAAGTCAGTAAGGTCCTGTGTTGTGTTTGTGCCAGGAGGGGCGTGGTTTAGCGAGGTCTGTGACAGGAGAGAGAGTTGGGAGACAAGAGCAGCCTAAGTGGATCAAGTTCAAATGATTAACACCTGTGTCTTGTTCCAGTAATGGGAGTGGAGATGGCATAAAACCAGCTCAAGGAGCACATTGGGGGAGAGAGACCAGCTGGAGACTCGGAAGCTGTGGGAGAAACTAAGAGAGCTCTGGAAAGCATATGGACTGAGATACAGAAAGTGTTGCCTTATTGAGAAACGCTAGTGAGCGTGTTATTGTTGTGTTGGTTCTAAGGAAAAAGAGAGTAATAAAAGCTTACAGAGTCTCCCCAAAGCCGACCCTGTCTTCTTCCTTCCTTACCCGAACTGAACATTGTTACACTGGTGCCGAAACCCGGGAAGGAAGAAGCTGCTGCCGCCATGCAAACTCCACCGTCATCGACGCCGTTTGCGGACGTCATCTCGTCCCTCGCGGTCCTCCATCAGGAACAACATCAAGCGCTGCTCGAGCTGAGGAGCGACCAGGAACGGCGCTTCCAGCTCATTGTCCAGGCCCAGCAGGAGGACCGCGAGAGGTTCCGGAGCTGGATGGACCGGGAGGGTCGGGCAGAGGCCCCAGCGGTCCCGAGCCAGCCCACCCACCTGGCTCTAAATAAGATGGGCCCGATGGATGATCTGGAGGCGTTCTTGGACCTCTTCGAGAGAACCGCCGAAGTCGGTGGGTGGGAACGAGAGCACTGGCCGCTCCGGCTGATTCCCCTGTTGTCGAGGGAGGCTCAGACCGCAGCACAACAACTCCCTGTCCAGAACCTCCTGGTGTTCGATGACTTAAGAAGGGCCATATTGCAGCGGGTCGGCCGAAGCCCTGAAAAGCATCGTCAATGGTTCCGTTCGTTGGAGCTAGGGGAAAATGGCCGGCCCTTCGTTATGGCCCAACAGCTCCGGGACTCTTGCCGCAAATGGCTGACGGCTGAGGGAAGTGACGTCGGAAAAATCATTGACCTGGTGACACTGGAACAGTTTATCACTCGTCTGCCCAGGAAGACGGCAGAGTGGGTCCAGTGCCACCGTCCAACGTCGCTGGACTCGGCCATCAAACTGGCGGAGGATCACATGGTGGCGTGCCCAGGGACCTCTACCATCAGTGTCTCTCTCACAATCTTTTTCTCCCTCTTTTTCTCCCTCTGTCCAAAAACCTGTCCCTCTCCCCAGGTCCCGTCCTTCAGGCCCACCGAGGATTCCCCCTCGAGGAAGGGGTGGATCCAGCCCGGAGGTTGCAGGGGGTTCGCAATGTCCGCCCAGGGGGGTGCGGTCTAGGCCCCAATGGACCAATGGCACTCCCTCTTCCCCGCTCTCTCCACGCCCATCACCGGGTCCCCTTACCACCACTGGTGTGGCGGGTAGGTCTGGGCCGGCCTGTTGGCGTTGCGGGGACCCGGAGCATTTCATTGATAGGTGTCCGATGATGGAGGTGGGGACAATGATCCGGGTCCCGGATGTCCCACAGGCTGTCCCCGGTCAGGCTGGCTGGTACCAAATACCTGTGAGTATTAAGGGGGGTACCTGTCAGGCGTTGGTGGATTCAGGTTGTAACCAAACCTCAATTCACCAAAACCTGATTCAACCTGAGACATTGGATACAAGCCGCATGGTTCAGGTACGGTGTGCACGGGGACGTGGTAAATTAATCCGCTAATGTCGGTTTTAATTCAATTTAAGGGGCAAAAGCATAATGTAGAGGTGGCCGTTAATCCGCACCTCCGACATCCGCTGATTTTGGGTACCAATTGGCCGGCTTTCAGAGATTTGTTGAGGGTTTTGTGTGTGGATGTCTCTTGTGGGAAGAGAAAGCAGGGAAAGGCAGCGGCTGTGCAGGTGGGAGAGACTGAGCCGGGACCACTGAGTTCTGAACCAGGGGAACCGAGCGTGATTGAGAGGCTAATTCTCTCGGAGCGCAATGATTTTCCCCTGGAACAGTCTCAGGATGAGACATTAAAACATGCATTTGAACAGGTCCGTTCCATCGACGGCCAGTCTGTCCAGCCTGACCGTCCGCTCTCTTTTCCATATTTTGCTGTTATAAACGATCGGTTGTATAGAGTGACCCAAGACACTCAAACAAAGCAAAATACAACCCAGTTGTTAGTACCAAAAAGCCGCCGGGAAATGCTTTTCCAGGCTTTCGCAAGCCTCCACTGGGTTTTCCCCCTTCGAGTTACTTTATGGGCGTCAACCACGCGGGGTGCTAGACGTCCTGAAGGAAACTTGGGAGGAGGGTCCCTCTGCTGGTCAAAACGAAATTCAGTATGTTCTGGACCTGAGAAGAAAACTCCACACTTTGGGGCGGCTGTCAATGGAGAATTTGTTACAGGCCCAGGACAAACAGACCCGGCTGTATAACAGGGGAACTAGACTAAGAGAATTTGCACCTGGGGAGAAAGTACTTGTATTACTGCCCACATCAAGTTCCAAATTATTAGCAAAGTGGCAAGGACCCTTTGAGGTCACACAGCGAGTTGGAGATCTCAATTATGAGGTTGTACTCACGGATAGGGGTGGAGCACGTCAAATTTACCACCTTTATCTCCTTAAAAAATGGAGTGAGGCGGAGTCAGTGATCCTGATGACGGTGATTGGGTCGGAAGATGATCTTGGGCCGGAAGTGACTTCAAACACTCAATCAATCGCTTTGGCCCCAGGGGGAGATCATCTTTCACCGTCTCAGATCACTGATGTGGCCAAGTTGCAGGCAAAATTTGCCGACGTGTTCCCGGTCGAACAAACCTCATTCAGCACCATATTGAGACGGAGCCGGGCGTGGTGATTCGCAGCCGGCCGTATCGTCTGCCTGAACATAAAAAGAAAGTGGTTCAGCAGGAATTGGAAGCAATGCTTGATATGGGGGTAATAGAAGAATCCCACAGTGACTGGGCGAGCCGATAGTTTTGGTTCCTAAAACCGACGGCTCTGTGCGGTTCTGTGTGGATTATCGCAAAGTAAATGCTGTGTTGAAATTTGACGTGTATCCTAATTGATAAGACGGCAGCAGTTGCAACCTGCCCGAGACCAAAGACCAAAAAGGAGGTAAGACAGTTCCTGGGGCTGGTGGGGTATTACAGAAGGTTCGTGCCTAATTATTCAGAGCTCGCCAGACCGCTGACTGATCTTACTAAAAAGAAAGCACCAGATCCGGTTCAGTGGACGGAGCAGTGTCAGCAGGCTTTCACTCAGATAAAGGCTGCTCTATGTGGTGGGCCGCTCTTGCATTCTCCTAATTTTTCTCTCCCCTTCTTGTTACAGACTGACGCGTCAGACAGGGGGCTGGGAGCGGTCCTGGCACAGGAGATGAAGGGTGAGGAACGGCCGGTGCTGTACATTAGTTGGAAGCTCTCTAAGAGAGAGACTAAGTACAGCACCATTGAAAAAGAATGTTTGGCCATCAGGTGGGCAGTCCTCACCCTTCGATATTATCTCCTGGGCCGGGAATTCACCCTCTGTTCGGACCACGCACCCCTGCAGTGGCTCCATCGCATGAAGGATACCAACGCGCGGATGACCCGTTGGTATCTAGCTTTACAGCCTTTTAAGTTCAAGGTGATCCACAGGCCGGGGGCGCAGATGGTGGTAGCTGACTTCCTCTCCAGGGGAGGGGGAGGGGCTGCAGGCCGGACGGCTCCCCGGCCTGAGTCGGGCGGTGGGGATATGTGCCAGGAGGGGCGTGGTTTAGCGAGGTCTGTGACAGGAGAGAGAGTTGGGAGACAAGAGCAGCCTAAGTGGATCAAGTTCAAATGATTAACACCTGTGTCTTGTTCCAGTAATGGGAGTGGAGATGGCATAAAACCAGCTCAAGGAGCACATTGGGGGAGAGAGACCAGCTGGAGACTCGGAAGCCGTGGGAGAAACTAAGAGAGCTCTGGAAAGCATATGGACTGAGATACAGAAAGTATTGCCTTATTGAGAAACACTAGTGAGCGTGTTATTGTTGTGTTGGTTCTAAGGAAAAAGAGAGTAATAAAAGCTTACCGAGTCTCCCCAAAGCCGACCCTGTCTTCTTCCTTCCTTACCCGAACTGAACATTGTTACAGTGTTGTTCTATTTGCCTATACAATAAAAGTCAGTAAGGTCCTGTGTTGTTTTGTTGTTTGCCTATACAATAAAAGTCAGTAAGGTCCTGTATTGTGTTGTTTGCCTATACAATAAAAGTCAGTAAGTTTGTGTTGTGTTGTTTTCTTTGCCTATACAATACAAGTCAGTAAGGTCCTGTGTTGTTTGTATTGATTTCCCATTCAATGAAAGTCAGTAAGGTTTTGTTTTGTTTGCCTATACAATAAAAGGAAGGTCCTGTGTATTTATTTCCCATACAGAACAAGTCAGTAAGGTCCTGTGTTGTATTTTTTGTTTTGTTTGCCCATACAATTTGCACGGTCATGTTTATTTTCTCTGTCTTGTTTAGTTTCTAGTCTTAGGTTTCATTGTCTGTATTTGCCTGTGTTCGAGTCATTCATCAGTTGTCATGGTTTTAAATGAGTTATCACCTGTTCTGTTGATGATCTTCCTTTGTTTATTAAAGTCCCCGTGAACCTTAGGCCATGGCCACACTAATATGTTTTTATTTGAAAACGCATCTTTTTCTCTCCGTTTTGGCCTTCCGTCCACACTGAGATGGCATTTTAAGTCAATGAAAACGCTCTCCAAAGCGGAAACATTTGAAAATGCCGTCATCGCGTCGTAGTGGGGACTGTAATGACGGAGGTATTTGAAAACAATGACGCATGTTTAGTCATGTGACGCATATTGTATCAATAGATATGTATGTTTATACCGCTATTGTGCCAGTTATGTGCTATTCACTTTCCCACAGTTGCTAAAATATGTTACTTTGCACATTTCATATCACAGTCCTGCAAGGATGACAGAAAATTTACTCACATTTACTGTCCTGTGGGAAAACATGAGAGCAGTTGCGTTTTAGACCAAACATAATAATGGTTGACCGAGTGTGACCTGAACGCATCAGTGAATGGTGAGATATTTTGCTAAATAAAATGATCCTGCCAGAAGAATTGTGTGATAACTTTATGATGTCTGTATCATCTCAGTGAGCTTTTATGAGGTTTTACGCATGCGCAGTAAGTTGAATTTGGCATTTACTGACGTTTCAGTGTAGATGAGAAACTTTTGGAAAACGTTAGTGTGGACGGAGAGCGTTTTGAAACGGAAACTCCGTTTTAAAATCTATCCGGATTAATGTAGACGTAGCCTAAAGTAGCAACTGGGTTTTCTTCAGTGCTGTGACGTATTATCAAGGGATATGGAATATTGAATAGTGGGAGGGCTTGTACTTCAGCGCACCTCCTCTCCATCTCTCTCTCATAGCAGACTAACAGTTGGAGGGGAGTGGTTAAGGATATTCAAAACCAAGCCGCCAAACTGACGTCATCAGAAAAGGAACGCCATTCTAGACCGGAAGGTATACTTTTCTGATTTTGATAAAAGATTACCACAACAAACTTTTTTTTTCTTTCTGTGTATTAACTTGCACGGATTAATTGTTCAGACCTGTAATGTGTGCTAACAAAGTAAATAGGGACAATTTTGATTTCATGAGGACTTTAAAGCCCTCAATTCTCCTCTGTTCTTTGTCTCTTACGTTCAAGAGTAGTGCCTGAATTTTCTTTGTTCTCATTAAAAGTTGATTGTTATTGTTCATTCTGCGTCACGCCTCTCTCTGTGGATATGTACTACATGCACACTAGATGAGAATAGCTAAGGACTGTAAGGTTAGTTGTCACAGAGGGGTTTGAGGTGTGTCGGTTAGAATACTGAAGCCAGAGAAGAAATCAAGTTAAACAGATTTATTGTTACATACACATGCAGAGGGTGAGCCACGATGTAGCTGGGTACATAACCATTCACACATGGGAGATGAGCAGGAATACTGGTATAGATTTGTATCATCTTGTGTTTTATGTTCTAAGAGGTGTGTCAGCATACACTCACCTAAAGGATTATTAGGAACACCTGTTCAATTTCTCATTAATGCAATTATCTAATCAACCAATCACATGGGAGTTGCTTCAATGCATTTAGGGGTGTGGTCCTGGTCAAGACAATATCCTGAACTCCAAACTGAATGTCAGAATGGGAAAGAAAGGTGATTTAAGCAATTTTGAGCGTGGCATGGTTGTTGGTGCCAGACGGGCCGGTCTGAGTATTTCACAATCTGCTCAGTTACTGGGATTTTCAAGCACAACCATTTCTAGGGTTAACAAAGGATGGTGTGAAAAGGGAAAAACATCCAGTATGCGGCAGTCCTGTGTGCGAAAATGCCTTGTTGATGCTAGAGGTCAGAGGAGAATGGGCCGACTGATTCAATCTGATAGAAGAGCAACTTTGACTGAAATAACCACTCGTTACAACCGAGGTATGCAGCAAAGCATTTGTGAAGCCACAACACGCACAACCTTGAGGCGGATGGCCTACAACAGCAGAAGACCCAACCGGGTACCATTCATCTCCACTACAAATAGAAAAAGAGGCTACAATTTGCACAAGCTCACCAAAATTGGACAGTTGAAGACTGGAAAAATGTTGCCTGGTCTGATGAGTCTCGATTTCTGTTGAGACATTCAGATGGTAGAGTCAGAATTTGGCGTAAACAGAATGAGAACATGGATCCATCATGCCTTGTTACCACTGTGCAGGCTGGCGGTGGTGGTGGAATGGTGTGGGGTTTGTTTTCTTGGCACACTTTAGGCCCCTTAGTGCCAATTGGGCATCGTTTAAATGCCACGGCCTACCTGAGCATTGTTTCTGACCGTGTCCATCCTTTTATGAACACCATGTACCCATCCTCTGATGCACCATGTCACAAAGCTCGAATCATTTCAAATTGGTTTCTTGAACATGACAATGAGTTCACTGTACAGTTCCCCACAGTCACCAGATCTCAACCCAATAGAACATCTTTGGGATGTGGTGGAACGGGAGCTTCGTGCCCTGGATGTGCATCCCACAAATCTCCATTAACTGCAAGATGCTATCCTATCAATATGGACCAACATTTCTAAAGAATGCTTTCAGCACCTTGTTGAATCAATGCCACGTAGAATTAAGGCAGTTCTGAAGGCGAAAGGGGGTCAAACACAGTATTAGTATGGTGTTCCTAATAATCCTTTAGGTGAGTGTATTTTTGTGTGGTTTTGTCTCTGGACGCACACAACTTTAAACACTCAAAGGAACATAATCACGATCATATTATTGCTGTCTGTCATGGAATCTGTGTTCCGCCAAAATAAAAGTCCCAGAGAATGAGAGGAAAGCACTACCTAATAACTACTGTTATTATTGTCCATTATTTTCACACACACACCCCTGACAGCAACGAAAGTCAGGTCCTGTGTTGTTTTGGATTCCATTCACTTGCATAATTTGGACAAAACATCTTCAACACATCTTTATTTTCTGTTCCTCAGGAGAAAGAATTCTTAAATCGGATCTGGTCAGTGTCATTGTTTTGTCTCAAGATGCACACCAGCAATGTTTTTTCCAAGGAACATTTATAAAAGCTGCTTAAATGTCCTAATTAAACTAAGGCCTAATCCTGTCTTAGTCTAAGCCCTGTCTGTGAAACCGGACAATAAAGTTGTATACTAACATTAGTTTTTGCTAACAAGATTGAACAGTAATAATAGTCATTTAATTGACATTAACCAACATAAATCAGTTGAAGAAAAAGTTCATTGTTAGTTAATAATTACTAATGCCCTAACTCATGTTAACAAATCATTTTAAAATGTTACCAAAATATATTAATGATCACTAATGCAAAGTTAATCTGAATTGATGTAGACCATGAATCTGTTATGGTTTTGATGGTGCTCAAACACCCAAAGGCTACACTTACGCCAATCAATGTTAGAGAAGCACATCACGTGTGTGTGTGTGTGTGTGTGTGTGTGTGTGTGTGTGTGTGTGTGTGTGTGTGTGTGTGTGTGTGTGTGTGTGTGTGTGTGTGTGTGTGTGTGTGTGTGTGTGTGTGTGTGCCATATGCATCTGTGGCCATGTCGATCATCTCATTCTGTGAGAGGAGAAGGCCAGCGCTGGTTTGTTATGGAGAATCGCTGGAAGAGGCGACGCCATAAGACTAACGCAGTGACACAAGGGTGATCCATCAGCTACCACATACATTAAACACACATGCCAGACCCTCCCCCGCTTGTCTGATTGATACCCAACAGAGACATCAGGGTGACAAGGACTCGCCACTAATGCTGTTTCATGTTCCCAAACCTAAATGGCCAGAGTCGTGCATGTAAACGGGTTTACCAAAGACCCCAGAGGCATGGCAGTCTTAGACTGAAACACAAGTATCCTATTTTTTATGCTCACCAAGGCTGATTTTTTTTTATCAAAATAAAGTAAAACCAGTAATATTGTTAAATATTAATACCATTTAAAAGAGCTGTTTACTATTTTAATATGTTATTTATTGTGATTGCAGTTAATCCAATCTTCAGTGTCACATGATCCTTCAGAAATATGCTGATTTGCTGCTCAATTATCATTAATAATGATTTTTATTATTATCAATGTTGAAAGCAGTTTTTGCTGCTTATTATTGTGTAAGTCATTATACAATTATTTCAGGTTTCTTGATGAATGGAAAGGTCAAAATAACAGGCTTTATTTGAAATAGAGATCGTTTGAAACATTACAAATGTCTTATGTGTCATTTCTGAATAACAGTATTAATATTTTTATAAAAAAATTTTATAGAATATTAGAATGATTTCTGAAGGTTCATGTGACACTGAAGACTGGAGTAATGATGCTGCAAATTCAGCTTTACAAACAAACATACTAACAAACAAACAAATAACCAAATAAATAAATAAATAAATAAATAAATAAATAAATAAATAAATAAATAAATAAATAAATAAATAAATAAATAAATAAATAAATAAATAAATAAATAAATAAATAAAGATACTGCCGTTCAAAAGTTTGGGATCTGTATTTTTTTTAAAGTTTTTTAAAGTCTCTTATGCTCACCAAGGCTCCATCTATTTGATAAAAAAAAACAGTAATATTGTGAAATATTTTTATTATTATCAGTTTTCAGTGTCACATAATCCTTCAGACATCATTCTAATATGCTGATTTGCTGATTAGTAACATGAAAATTACCTTTCTTTGGGAGGGTTTGCTTCACCTTGCTTCCTTGAAGTAGGGGTAGGAAGTTGGAAGTCTCATGTGAAAGGAAGGAAGTGAAAACCATTTTTCTTTCTTCTTGAAATCCATTATTTGGTTGTTTGCTTGCATGTCATTGAGACATAAAACATGGATAATATCTAGGAAAATGACAGATATACACTGCGGAAACTATAGTTGCTGGTGGGTTTAAATGGGTTTTAATTTTAAAAAGATTTTCCTATTCTTTATCATTGCCCAATAAATGAATTAAATTTTAAAGTGGTGGACATAGATGGTTTCACAGTGTATCTCAGGAACTGCAGAACTTTTTTTGTCATTTAGCAGAGGCTTTTCATCCAAAGCCATTTACAGTACACTTTGCAAGAACGATTCTCCTGGAGCAACCTCACTTTAAGTGCCCCGCTCAAGGGTACGGCGATGACAGCATTCTCTTAGTAACTCTCAGTCAACATGCCTAACGCAGATTAAAGCTGCTACATTTGAACTACCAGCCCAAAGCCTTAACAACCAGCAGCCAATAACCATTCCCAATGGAAATTATACTGCCGACGACGACAGGATATCTGAGCTGAAATGCTCTCTTGTCAACCTCGGTTTTGACTGACACATCAATCAAACGATCACACTGTAGACTTCCAGCCTGACCACGGGGTTTATCATCTCTGTGTGCCCTGAAACATTATGATGCAGGCTTTGTCCCCATCTCCAGACTGCGCTGGCCATGTGGTGTGACACATCTCGTCATGTCCAGCTGACGTCGGTCTTTGGAGGTTGCTGTGTGAAGGGACGTGCTGTCACGACATGAAATATCGGCACTGACGTCCAACAACAGAGATCTGCTGACACCTGAATGTGCCCAAAACTGTTACCCAGCAAGCACTGGGAGGGAGATAACCCTGTCACTGGTTGCTAGGGGGTGAATCTATTCATCCCCTCAATTGTTTGCTCAAAGGCATGGATGTTTTTTTATTCTTTTGTGGGATCTGGACATTGCAATTTCGTCCTGGTTTTTATTTCTGTAAAAAGGTCACACGTAGGCTATATATATACATATATATACATATATATATATATATATATATATATATATATATATATATATATATATATATATATATATGAATGCAATGAATACAATGAATGATAAAGGAATAAAGTGCATAAGATGCATAAAATGCATGTGATTAAGTTGAGTGTGGCAATGGAAGTGTTGCGTTATCTTATGGAAAGATAAACTGTTGTTTCTCTGAAACTAAGGTGAAAACCTTATTATGCATCAAACAAATAAACAAAAGATTATTTTTTATTAACTAGCATCAGTTACCTCTAATGTAAATTAGAAAATCATATACTGATAATATACAACAATGCCAAGGTTTCTGGAAAGAGGTTTGGTTAAGTGATATTTACGTTCCACGTGGTTGAGTTAGCAGTCCGATGGCAGTGACTTCATCCACTGGTTGTGCTGGGTGACAATGCAGTGGGGAAAGGAGCTGGAATCCGTTTCAACACCTTTGAACATGAAGATCTGTGGGATGCTGATCTCCTGGAGCACCAAAGGGTCCTAAAATCTGGAACACGCAGATGAGGCCCTGAAGTAGGTGCAGAAGGACCTTAATCTGGAACACGCAGACGAAGGAACCTTGAAGTGAAGGTTTTGCTCTCCTGAGCTTAACCTTATTGCAAATGTCTCTGTATGTCTTCTGACTCTGTGGGTCAGACACTCAGGACTTGGTCAATCCGCTTTGGTCTCTCTGGCATGGAGACTCGGGACGTGCTGTAGTTGTCTCGCTGGACTAAAACTCTGAACTCTGAACCTCTGGCTGGAGGCTCAGAACGTGGTCATATCTGTTGCTGCCTCACAAGCTGTAGAGTCAGACCCTCAGATCTTTTGTTGTCTCTCTGGATTAACCAGAGGCTCAGAACTTGGTTGATCTGTCACAGTCTCATCCTTGCCGGACAGACTCAGACCTTGGTGATCTGTTTCAGTCTCATCCTTGCAGGACTCAGACTCAGAACTTGGTGAACTGTTTGTCTCTCTCAAGGAGAAACTCAGAACTGGTTGCTCTGTCTCATCCTCGCGTGGAGACTCAGAACAAGGTGTGTCTGTTGAAAGGGTACCTTTTTTCCTTTTCCGAAAAGGAGGAGATTGCAATTTGGTGCTTCTCCATTCCAGTTTTGAGATTGGCTGGTGGCATCAGAGGGGGCCCACAGTGTGGCCCACCCTTCTTTCCCCTGTGGAACTCATTTGCATACTGTACACAGTTAGAAGTGTCTTTAAAGTGTCTTTGACAATTGGAAATTGACAGTAAAGATGTTTATAATGTTACAAAATATTTATATTTCAAATAAATGCTGTTTTATCAAAGAATTTCGAATTTTCCCCCAAAAAAAATAATTAATCAAGCAGCACAACTTTTTTCAATATTGATAATAATAAGAAATGTATCTTGAGCACCAAATCAGAATTTTTTTTTTTTTACTTTAGATGGATCAATTGTTTGCTCAAAGGCATGGATTATTTGCATTGCAATTTTGCCCAGGTTTTGGTTTCTGTAAAAAAAAGGCCACAAAGATAACTTGCGGGACTCAAATTAAGCACTGAAATTTGGATTAATATCTAATATTGATTGGCTTACTAAAAATATTTTGCCAAGGGATCCTAATAAAGCTAGTCAACCAACTATCATCACTTAGATTCAGTTTAGTCCTCAGCTTGTGTAATTGCTTTCCAAATATGGTACACATGATTTCCTAACTTGACCTGAGCGCTCTCTCTCTCTCTCTCTCTCTCTCTCTCTCTCTCTCTCTCTCTCTCTCTCTCTCTCTCTCTCTCTCTCTCTCTCTCCTGGGATCAGAGAGGCACATATTAATGCAAAGGTCTGTTATTCAGCGTTAAGCTGATTTCTGTTCCACAGAGCGGCATATGCCGGCATTCTTTGTAAGCATAACTCTCAAGGGCAGAAAGACTTATCACCAACATGTCTCTAAGCCTCAAGAATGAAGAGTGCAGAGCTACTAATTCAAAAATATCACCTGACGTGACAGATAAGGCGTCACAGACACTCTTCAGACTAGCTCCCAAAATAATGAATGCTATCACAGCTTATTTTGGGGGAGATTTAAAGTAAAATGAGAACACAGAGAGAGGATGACCACCTTTCAAATAGAAGATCATTTGACCTCTTTATGACATTGGAAGGTTAGCCCAGGTTGTCAAACATCAAAGGGTTTAAAGTTTGGGGTAGGTATGGCTTTTTAATGTTTATGAAAATTGTCTCTCATGATTCCCAAAGCCGCAATTATTTGATCAAAAATACAATAAAACAGTAACATTGTCAAATATTATTACAATTAAAAAAAAAACTGTTTCTATTTCATTTTGTTTTAAAATGTAATTTATTCCTGATTTTTCAGCATCATTACTCCAGTCGTCAGTGTCACATGATCCTTCAGAAATCATTATAATATACTGCTTAAGAAACATTTCCTATTATCAATGTTGAAAACAGTTTGCTTAATATTTTTGTGGAAATTTAGATAATTTATGAATAGATAGTTAAAAAGAATTTAAAATGTTTGTATTATAAATGTCTTTACTGTCACTTTTGATCAATTTAATACATCCTTGCTAGGGGTCCTTCAGGTCACGATTCGATACATATCACGATACTGACGTCTCGGTTATGTATGTAACCCTCGTTCCCTGAGGAGGGAATGGAGTCGTAACTCCATTGATGACATTGATGGTGTCCAGATTACACCTTCAAAAACTGTGCGAAATCTGGGAGTATTGCTTGATCTTTCGACTCACATATTGGTCATACAGTAAAGTCATGCTTTTTCCACCTGCGAAATATTGTTTGTATCCGTCGATCCCTCAACTTTAACGATGCTGAAACTGTTATTCACGCTTTTATAACCTGCAGATTAGACTACTGTAACGCCTTATACAGCGGCTTACCAACTAAGGCTATACATCGCCTCCAAATGGTGCAAAACTCTGCTGCTCGAGCGCTAACATTTAATAAAAAATCCGTACACATCACTCCCATCCTCAACCAACTTCCCTGGCTTCCTGTGGCCAGTCGCATCGAGTTTAAACTGTTAGTTTTAGTCTATAAAGCCAGTCACGGCCCTGCACCAAAATATCTTGCTGAGTTAGTCCAACCTTATGTTCCTGCCCGGACCCTCAGATCCAGCAATGAAAACCTGCTTGTCATCCCCAAGTTTAAACGCTCTACAATGGGAGGAAGGGCTTTTAGTGTTATTGGCCCTAAATTATGGAATAAGCTGCCCGGGACTATCCGTAACGCACCTACTCTCCAGATTTTTAAATCCAAACTTAAAACTCATCTTTTTTCTCCTTGCAGTAAATAATTATTTTTCTCTCCCCGTCTCTGCAGGCTGCTTTTCTGATTGTAATTGATTGTACTCCATTGTGAAGCGACCTTGGGTTCTTGAAAGGCGCTATATAAAATAAACATATTATTATTATTATTATTATTATTATTATTATTATTATTAGGGGCCAAGCACCGAAGGTGCGAAGGCACCTATTGAAACCGTTCCCGTTCTTATTATTAGGGGCCAAGCACCGAAGGTGCGAAGGCACCTATTGAAACCGTTCCCGTTCCTATTATTATTATTAGGGGCCAAGCACCGAAGGTGCGAAGGCACCTATTGAAACCGTTCCCGTTCCTATTATTAGGGGCCAAGCACCGAAGGTGCGAAGGCACCTATTGAAACCGTTCCCGTTCTTATTATTAGGGGCCAAGCACCGAAGGTGCGAAGGCACCTATTGAAACCGTTCCCGTTCTTATTATTATTATTCATCTTCTTCTTCTTCTTCTTCTTCTTCCGCCACAAAGTCTATGGCAGCCCATAGAACCGTATGGTAAAAAGTTGTGAAATTTGGCACACTAATAGAGGACAGTCTGAAATGTCACCGTAGCAAATTTGGAGTCTCAAACTCAATCCCTCTAGCGCCACCATCAGTCCAAAATTTGACTCATGTTTATGCTAATAACTTTTGAACCATAAGGGCTAGAAACAAAATTCTTTTTTCCTCTGATTCCTTGGCTCAAGACGATTCGATTGCACCATATGACGTCATTTTCCGTCATAAAAATTTTCCCGCCATTTTGAATTTTCCGAAAAACCTACTTTTGCAAACTCGTCCTAGACGGTTCATCCGATTTGTACGAAAATTGAACCAGATTATCTTCAGACCATGCTGACAAAAAATCTTGCAAATCAAGTTGATTCGTCAAGTCGTTTTCGATAAACGCGCACACAAATTTTACGTAGCGGTTGCAAAAACACACTTAAGGCAATATCTCCGCAACGCTTTATCGTATTCAAACCAAACTTGGTACATGTCATCACAAGCATGACTTGAGGCAACATACAGCGTTTCGGCGCAGCGCCGCCTACTGGTCCGGAGATACAAAAAGTTGCTATTTTTGCTTATAACTTCTGAACTGTTTGTCCAAAAATCATAAAAGTTGTCTCGTTAGATTCAGGACGGCATGCCGAGTCGTCTGATATTAAAATTTACCATATCGGCCATTTTGGCTGTCGGCCATTTTGAATTATGTGCTAAAATGCTGTATTTTATGAACACATGAACGGATTGTTACGAAACTCGGTTTGGGTCATCAACACGGTGCCTTGAATGAGCCCAAGAAGTTTCGAAACAGCGCCACCTAGTGGAGATTTTTTTTTTTCAAATGCTTATAACTTTAGGTGAGATTGACTTATTTTCATGAGAGTAACTTTTTTTGTCTCCTGAATTCTCGCCGAGTCCAACGATACCAGACTTGCCAGGTTTCGGCGTATTATTTGTGCAGCGTTGTAATTTAGCACTTTAAAAACATTAGCTGATATCTTCGAAACCGCTAGTCCGATCGAGACGAAACCAGCATCAGAAGTTCGAAAACATAGGTCGATAGCTATACGCTAATACCCAAATGTCAAAATATTGATACTAAGGGGGTGTAAAATCCAATCAAAGTCAGGTGTCAGTCATTTTTCATGTGTTTTATCATATAAATGTATATAACTCCAAAACTAAAAGAGATATTTTCACCAAAATTGACACAGACATGTATGGGCTTACTCCGAGGACACATAAAAAAAATGATAGGATTGTGCCACTTGGTGGCGCTATAATAGAACAAAACATGAAATTCCCATTGACTACAATGCAGTTTTATGATATAAAATGCTATGCTTCACAAATGAATTGGTGTATCATTACGAAACTTGAAATTGGCCATCAGCACCATGCCTTTAAGCTGCTTAAACGGTTTCAAAACAGCACCGCCATGTGGTCCATACTTATAATGAAAAGGCCTCTTGAATATATCTCTGCAATGACATATTGACACTATATTGACACTCTGCTTTGATATATTGACACCAATCTTTGCATGTGTCATTGTTCCCTTATTCTGACCACTCCACATCAATTTCGTAACTGTGCCACCTATTGGTTGAAAGTGATAAATCATTAAATCATTATTATTGACTGTATTTATCATTTTACAGCTATTTTGCCTAAAATCACCTTAATAGGTCTTTAATTGCTCATTGCTGCCGTTGATCTGACATTGCCAGCATTTTTGGCATGTCTTGTCTTCTTCTTTGCGCTTGGCCCCGGTATTGCTGCTTGCAGCTATATTTATTATTCATCTTCTTCTTCTTCTTCCGCCGCGAAGTCTATGGCAGCCCATAGAACCGTATGGTAAAAAGTTGTGAAATTTGGCACACTAATAGAGGACAGTCTGAAATGTCACCGTAGCAAATTTGGAGTCTCAAACTCAATCCCTCTAGCGCCACCATCAGTCCAAAATTTGACTCATGTTTATGCTTATAACTTTTGAACCATAAGGGCTAGAAACAAAATTATTTTTTCCTCTGATTCCTTGGCTCAAGACGAATCGATTGCACCCTATGACGTCATTTTCCGTCATAAAAATTTCCCCGCCATTTTGAATTTTCCGAAAAACCTACTTTTACGAACTCGTCCTAGACGGTTCATCCGATTTGCACGAAAATTGAACCAGATCATCTTCAGACCATGCTGACAAAAAATCTTGCAAATCAAGTTGATTCGTCAAATCATTTTTGATAAACGCGCAAACAAATTTTACGTGGCGGTTGCAAAAACACACTTAAGGCAATATCTCCGCAACGCTTTATCGTATTCAAACCAAACTTGGTACTTGTCATCACAAGCATGACTTGAGGCAACATACAGCGTTTCGGCGCAGCACCACCTACTGGTCCGGAGATACGAAAAATTGCTATTTTTGCTTATAACTTCTGAACTGTTTGTCCAAAAATCATAAAAGTGGTCTCGTTACATTCAGGACGGCATGCCGAGTCGTCTGATATTCAATTTTACCATATCGGCCATTTTGGCTGTCGGCCATTTTGAATTTTGTCAAAAAATGCTATATTTTACAAATGCATTAGTATATTGTTACTAAACTCGGTATGTGACTTCCATGCTATGCCCTGAAGGTACTCAAAAAGTTTTAGGGCAGTGCCACCTTGTGGTCAAAAGATATAACAAACTTGACAAAAATGCTAATAACTTTTGATTAAATTAGCCTAGTATATTGAAACTGGTCATAATAGAGTCATTCGCTCATGCCGATTCAATTGCAACCTATGATGTCATTTTCGGTCATGATAATTTCCCCGCCATTTTGAATTTTCCGAAAAACCTACTTTTACGAACTCGTCCTAGACGGTTCATCCGATTTGCACGAAAATTGAACCAGATCATCTTCAGACCATGCTGACAAAAAATCTTGCAAATCAAGTTGATTCGTCAAATCATTTTTGATAAACGCGCAAACAAATTTTACGTAGCGGTTGCAAAAACACACTTAAGGCAATATCTCCGCAACGCTTTATCGTATTCAAACCAAACTTGGTACATGTCATCACAAGCATGACTTGAGGCAACATACAGCGTTTCGGCGCAGCACCACCTACTGGTCCGGAGATACGAAAAATTGCTATTTTTGCTTATAACTTCTGAACTGTTTGTCCAAAAATCATAAAAGTGGTCTCGTTACATTCAGGACGGCATGCCGAGTCGTCTGATATTCAATTTTACCATATCGGCCATTTTGGCTGTCGGCCATTTTGAATTTTGTCAAAAAATGCTATATTTTACAAATGCATTAGTATATTGTTACTAAACTCGGTATGTGACTTCCATGCTATGCCTTGAAGGTACTCAAAAAGTTTTAGGGCAGTGCCACCTTGTGGTCAAAAGATATAACAAACTTGACAAAAATGCTAATAACTTTTGATTAAATTAGCCTAGTATATTGAAACTGGTCATAATAGAGTCATTGGCTCATGCCGATTCAATTGCAACCTATGATGTCATTTTCGGTCATGATAATTTCCCCGCCATTTTTAATTTTCCAAAAAACCTACTTTTGCGAACTCGTCCTAGACGGTTTGTCCGATTTGCACAGAAATTGAACCATATCATCTTCAGACCATGCTGACAAAAAATCTTGCAAATCAAGTTGATTTGTCAAATCGTTTTCGATAAACGCGCACACAAATTTTGCGTAGCGGTTGCAAAAACACTCATAAGCCTATATCTCCACAACGCTTTATCGTATTCAAACCAATCTTGGTATATGTCATCACAAGCATGACCTGAGGCAAAATGCAGCGTTTAGGCGCAGCGCCACCTACTGGTCCGGAGATACAAAAAATGGCTATTTTTGCTTATAACTTTTGAACTGTTTGTCCAAAAATCATGTCTTCCGCACCATGCTTTGAAGGTACTCAAAACGTTTTGGGGCAGTGCCACCTTGTGGTCAGAGGTTATAACAAAATTTACAAACATGCTAATTACTTTTGATTAAATTAGCCTAGTTTAATGAAACTGGTCATAATACAGTCAATGGCTCATGCCGAGAACAGAGATACTAATTTTTCCATATTTGGTCAAACATCCTGTCCTCAATGTTCTTATTTGATCAAAACCTACTTTTTCAAACTCATCCTAGACCATTTGTCCAATTTCCACCAAAATCGAATCGTATCATCTTCAGACTGTGTCAACAAAAAGTTAAGGATTTTGCATCAATAGATGAAACCGTTTTTGTAAACCGCAACGACGAAGTTGAGCCATTATGCCAAAATGACTCTTGAGGCTGTATCTCTGCAATGCTTTGACATATTGGCATCAAACTTTGCATGTGTCATTGTTCCCTTATTCTGACCACACCACATCAATTTCGTATCTGTGCCACCTATTGGTCAAAAGTGATAAACCATTAACTTACATTATCAGTGACTCAATATATGATATTTCAGCCATTTTGCCTAATCTTCTTAAACTGTATAATTGTTAATTGTTGCAGTTGGTCTGACACTCTCAGACTACAATGCATTTTCAGCCTTTTGCTTCAAATCATCTTAAAACGTGATTAATTGCTCATTGCTCCAGTTGATCTGACACTGCCAGCCATTTTGGCATGTCTTGTCTTCTTCTTTGCGCTTGGCCCCGGTATTGCTGCTTGCAGCTATATTTATTATTATTCATCTTCTTCTTCTTCTTCCGCCACGAAGTCTATGGCAGCCCATAGAACCGTATGGTAAAAAGTTGTGAAATTTGGCACACTAATAGAGGACAGTCTGAAATGTCACCGTAGCAAATTTGGAGTCTCAAACTCAATCCCTCTAGCGCCACCATCAGTCCAAAATTTGACTCATGTTTATGCTAATAAATTTTGAACCATAAGGGCTAGAAACAAAATTCTTTTTTCCTCTGATTCCTTGGCTCAAGGCGATTCGATTGCACCCTATGACGTCATTTTCCGTCATAAAAATTTTCCCGCCATTTTTAATTTTCCGAAAAACCTACTTTTACGAACTCGTCCTAGACGGTTCATCCGATTTGCACGAAAATTGATCCAGATCATCTTCAGACCATGCTGACAAAAAATCTTGCAAATCAAGTTGATTCGTCAAATCATTTGCGATAAACGCGCAAACAAATTTTACGTAGCGGTTGCAAAAACACTCTTAAGGCAATATCTCCGCAACGCTTTATCGTATTTAAACCAAACTTGGTACATGTCATCACAAGCATGACTTGAGGCAACATACAGCGTTTCGGCGCAGCGCCACCTACTGGTCCGGAGATACGAAAAATTTCTATTTTTGCTTATAACTTCTGAACTGTTTGTCCAAAAATCATAAAAGTGGTCTCGTTACATTCAGGACGGCATGCCGAGTCGTCTGATATTCAATTTTACCATATCGGCCATTTTGGCTGTCGGCCATTTTGAATTTTGTCAAAAAATGCGATATTTTACAAATGCATTAGTATATTGTTACTAAACTCGGTATGTGACTTCCTTGCTATGCCCTGAAGGTACTCAAAAAGTTTTAGGGCAGTGCCACCTTGTGGTCAAAAGATATAACAAACTTGACAAAAATGCTAATAACTTTTGAATAAATTAGCCTAGTATATTGAAACTGGTCATAATAGAGTCATTGGCTCATGCCGATTCAATTGCAACCTATGATGTCATTTTCGGTCATGATAATTTCCCCGCCATTTTTAATTTTCCAAAAAACCTACTTTTACGAACTCGTCCTAGACGGTTTGTCCGATTTGCACGAAAATTGAACCAGATCATCTTCAGACCATGCTGACAAAAAATCTTGCAAATCAAGTTGATTTGTCAAATCGTTTTCGATAAACGCGCACACAAATTTTGCGTAGCGGTTGCAAAAACACTCATAAGCCTATATCTCCACAACGCTTTATCGTATTCAAACCAATCTTGGTATATGTCATCACAAGCATGACCTGAAGCAACATGCAGCGTTTCGGCGCAGCGCCACCTACTGGTCCGGAGATACAAAAAATGGCTATTTTTGCTTATAACTTTTGAACTGTTTGTCCAAAAATCATGTCTTCCGCACCATGCTTTGAAGGTACTCAAAACGTTTTGGGGCAGTGCCACCTTGTGGTCAGAGGTTATAACAAAATTTACAAACATGCTAATAACTTTTGATTAAATTAGCCTAGTTTAATGAAACTGGTCATAATACAGTCATTGGCTCATGCCGAGAACAGAGATACAAATTTTTCCATATTTGGTCAAACATCCTGTCCTCAATGTTCTTATTTGATCAAAACCTACTTTTTCAAACTCATCCTAGACCGTTTGTCCAATTTCCACCAAAATCGAATCGTATCATCTTCAGACTGTGTCAACAAAAAGTTAGGGATTTTGCATCAATAGATGAAACCGTTTTTGTAAACCGCAGCGACGAAGTTGAGCCATTATGCCAAAATTACTCTTGAGGCTGTATCTCTGCAATGCTTTGACATATTGGCATCAAACTTTGCATGTGTCATTGTTCCCTTATTCTGACCACACCACATCAATTTCGTATCTGTGCCACCTATTGGTCAAAAGTGATAAACCATTAACTTACATTATCAGTGACTCAATATATGATATTTCAGCCATTTTGCCTAATCTTCTTAAACTGTATAATTGTTAATTGTTGCAGTTGGTCTGACACTCTCAGACTACAATGCGTTTTTCAGCCTTTTGCCTAAAATCATCTTAAAATGTGATTAATTGCTCATTGCTCCAGTTGATCTGACACTGCCAGCCATTTTGGCATGTCTTGTCTTCTTCTTTGCGCTTGGCCCCGGTATTGCTGCTTGCAGCTATATTTCATCTTCTTCTTCTTCTTCTTCCGCCGCGAAGTCTATGGCAGCCCATAGAACCGTATGGTAAAAAGTTGTGAAATTTGGCACACTAATAGAGGACAGTCTGAAATGTCACCGTAGCAAATTTGGAGTCTCAAACTCAATCCCTCTAGCGCCACCATCAGTCCAAAATTTGACTCATGTTTATGCTAATAACTTTTGAACCATAAGGGCTAGAAACAAAATTCTTTTTTCCTCTGATTCCTTGGCTCAAGACGATTCGATTGCACCCTATGACGTCATTTTCCGTCATAAAAATTTTCCCGCCATTTTGAATTTTCCGAAAAACCTACTTTTACGAACTCGTCCTAGACGGTTCATCCGATTTGCACGAAAATTGAACCAGATCATCTTCAGACCATGCTGACCAAAAATCTTGCAAATCAAGTTGATTTGTCAAATCATTTGCGATAAACGCGCAAACAAATTTTACGTAGCGTCTGCAAAAACACACTTAAGGCAATATCTCCGCAACGCTTTATCGTATTCAAACCAAACTTGGTACATGTCATCACAAGCATGACTTGAGGCAACAAACAGCGTTTCGCCGCAGCGCCACCTACTGGTCCGGAGATACGAAAAATTGCTATTTTTGCTTATAACTTCTGAACCGTTTGTCCAAAAATCATAAAAGTGGTC
Source organism: Gobio gobio (assembly GCF_949357685.1). Taxonomy (NCBI): domain Eukaryota; kingdom Metazoa; phylum Chordata; class Actinopteri; order Cypriniformes; family Gobionidae; genus Gobio; species Gobio gobio. The sequence continues at coordinate 33,466,378 of NC_137105.1, read as the reverse complement.
TCGTTACATTCAGGACGGCATGCCGAGTCGTCTCATATTCAATTTTACCATATCGGCCATTTTGGCTGTCGGCCATTTTGAATTTTGTCAAAAAATGCTATATTTTACAAATGCATTAGTGTATTGTTACTAAACTCGGTATGTGACTTCCATGCTATGCCCTGAAGGTACTCAAAAAGTTTTAGGGCAGTGCCACCTTGTGGTCAAAAGATATAACAAACTTGACAAAAATGCTAATAACTTTTGATTAAATTAGCCTAGTATATTGAAACTGGTCATAATAGAGTCATTGGCTCATGCCGATTCAATTGCAACCTATGATGTCATTTTCGGTCATGATAATTTCCCCGCCATTTTTAATTTTCCAAAAAACCTACTTTTGCGAACTCGTCCTAGACGGTTTGTCCGATTTGCACAGAAATTGAACCATATCATCTTCAGACCATGCTGACAAAAAATCTTGCAAATCAAGTTGATTTGTCAAATCGTTTTCGAAAAACGCGCACACAAATTTTGCGTAGCGGTTGCAAAAACACTCATAAGCCTATATCTCCACAACGCTTTATCGTATTCAAACCAATCTTGGTACATGTCATCACAAGCATGACCTGAGGCAACATGCAGCGTTTCGGCGCAGCGCCACCTACTGGTCCGGAGATACAAAAAATGGCTATTTTTGCTTATAACTTCTGAACTGTTTGTCCAAAATTCATGTCTTCCGCACCATGCTTTGAAGGTACTCAAAAAGTTTTTGGGCAGTGCCACCTTGTGGTCAGAGGTTATAACAAAATTTACAAACATGCTAATAACTTTTGATTAAATTAGCCTAGTTTAATGAAACTGGTCATAATACAGTCATTGGCTCATGCCGAGAACATAGATACTAATTTTGCCATATTTGGTCAAACATCCTGTCCTCAATGTTCTTATTTGATCAAAACCTACTTTTTCAAACTCATCCTAGACCGTTTGTCCAATTTCCACCAAAATCGAATCGTATCATCTTCAGACTGTGTCAACAAAAAGTTAGGAATTTTGCATCAATAGATGAAACCGTTTTTGTAAACCGCAGTGACGAAGTTGAGCCATGATGCCAAAATGACTCTTGAGGCTGTATCTCTGCAATGCTTTGACATATTGGCATCAAACTTTGCATGTGTCATTGTTCTCTTATTCTGACCACACCACATAAATTTCGTAACTGTGCCACCTATTGGTCAAAAGTGATAAACCATTAACTTATATTATCAGTGACTCTATATATGATATTTCAGCCATTTTGCCTAATCTTCTTAAACTGTATAATTGTTCATTGCTGCAGCTGGTCTGACACTCTCAGACTACAATGCATTTTCAGCCTTTTGCCTAAAATCATCTTAAAACATGATTAATTTCTCATTGCTGCAGTTGATCTGACACTGCCAGCCATTTTGGCATGTCTTGTCTTCTTCTTTGCGCTTGGCCCCGGTATTGCTGCTTGCAGCTATATTTATTATTATTCATCTTCTTCTTCTTCTTCTTCCGCCACGAAGTCTATGGCAGCCCATAGAACCGTATGGTAAAAAGTTATGAAATTTGGCACACTAATAGAGGACAGTCTGAAATGTCACCATAGCAAATTTTGAGTCTCTAACTCAATCCCTCTAGCGCCACCATCAGTCCAAAATTAGACTCATGTTTATGCTAATAACTTTTGAACCATAAGGGCTAGAAACGAAATTCTTTTTTCCTCTGATTCCTTGGCTCAAGACAATTCGATTGCACCCTATGACGTCATTTTCCGTCATAATAATTTTCCCGCCATTTTTAATTAACCGAAAAACCTACTTTTGCGAACTCGTCCTAGACGGTTCATCCGATTTGCACGAAAATTGAACCAGATCATCTTCAGACCATGCTGACAAAAAATCTTGCAAATCAAGTTGATTCGTCAAATCATTTGCGAAAAACGCGCAAACAAATTTTACGTAGCGGTTGCAAAAGCACTCTTAAGGCAATATCTCCGCAACGCTTTATCGTATTCAAACCAAACTTGGTACATGTCATCACAAGCATGACTTGAGGCTACATGCAGTGTTTCGGCGCAGCGCCACCTACTGGTCCGGAGATACAAAAAATGGCTGTTTTTGCTTATACCATTTGAACCGTTTGTCCAAAAATCATAAAAGTAGTCTCGTTAGATTCAGGACGGCATGCCGAGTCGTCTGATATTCAATTTTACCATATCGGCCATTTTGGCTGTCGGCCATTTTGAATTATGTGCTAAAATGCTATATTTTACAAATGCATTAGTGTATTGTTACTAAACTCGGTATGTGACTTCCACTCCATGCCCTGAAGGTACTCAAAAAATTTTGGGGCAGTGCCACCTTGTGGTCAAAAGTTATAACAAACTTGACAAAAATGCTAATAACTTTTGATTTAATTAGTTTAGTATAATGAAACTGGTCATAATACATTCATTGGCTCATGCCGATTCAATTGCATCCTATGACGTCATTTTCGGTCATGATAATTTCCCCACCATATTTAATTTTCCAAAAAACCTACTTTTGCGAACTCGTCCTAGACGGTTTGTCCGATTTGCACGAAAATTGAACCAGATCATCTTCAGACCATGCTGACAAAAAATCTTGCAAATCAAGTTGATTCGTCAAATCATTTGCGATAAACGCGCAAACAAATTTTACGTAGCGGTTGCAAAAACACACTTAAGGCAATATCTCCGCAACGCTTTATCGTATTCAAACCAAACTTGGTACATGTCATCACAAGCATGACTTGAGGCAACATAAAGCGTTTCGGCGCAGCGCCACCTACTGGTCCGGAGATACGAAAAATGGCTATTTTTGCTTATAACTTCTGAACTGTTTGTCCAAAAATCATAAAAGTGGTCTCGTTACATTCAGGACGGCATGCCGAGTCGTCTGATATTCAATTTTACCATATCGGCCATTTTGGCTGTCGGCCATTTTGAATTTTGTCAAAAAATGCTATATTTTACAAATGCATTAGTATATTGTTACTAAACTCGGTATGTGACTTCCATGCTATGCCCTGAAGGTACTCAAAAAGTTTTAGGGCAGTGCCACCTTGTGGTCAAAAGATATAACAAACTTGACAAAAATGCTAATAACTTTTGATTAAATTAGCCTAGTATATTGAAACTGGTCATAATACATTTATTGGCTCATGCCGAGAACATAGATACTAATTTTGCCATATTTGGTCAAACATCCTGTCCTCAATGTTCTTATTTGATCAAAACCTACTTTTTCAAACTCATCCTAGACCGTTTATCCAATTTCCACCAAAATCGAATCGTATCATCTTCAGACTATGTCAACAAAAAGTTAGGGATTTTGCATCAATAGATGAAACCGTTTTTGTAAACCGCAACGACGAAGTTGAGCCATTATGCCAAAATGACTCTTGAGGCTGTATCTCTGCAATGCTTTGACATATTGGCATCAAACTTTGCATGTGTCATTGTTCCCTTATTCTGACCACACCACATCAATTTCGTATCTGTGCCACCTATTGGTCAAAAGTGATAAACCATTAACTTACATTATCAGTGACTCAATATATGATATTTCAGCCATTTTGCCTAATCTTCTTAAACTGTATAATTGTTAATTGTTGCAGTTGGTCTGACACTCTCAGACTACAATGCATTTTTCAGCCTTTTGCTTCAAATCATCTTAAAACGTGATTAAGGCGAGACACTACAGGTGAATAGGGATTTTTTTTTAATTACAAGATATCACTGTGAAACTTCTCCAGTTTATTACTGGCATAGACATAAGAAAAAAATGTATTACAAGTTTTGTGTAAATTAATGTTTTAATATGCAAATGAGGCCTTATATACTTAAATATACGCTCATTTGCATACTTTTCCAAAAACAAAATCTGGAAATTGGAAAGGACCATGTTTAAAATTCTTGGTTCTATTTGTTGACATGTTAGATGAGAGGGCTTTTACAGAGGGGATTCTGGATATCTTATTTTGTGCTTTAGTAAATTAGAGAATACTGACAATAGCCTTAAAAAATCAATTTTCGCCATGTTTTTTGGAGTAAAAGGACCTATAACTCAGGATAGGAATGATATATCAACAAATCCCTCTGTAAAAGCCTTCAGAATATAGTTCAGTATAATACTGCTAAAGTTGGTGCTTGTAGGTGCTCTTGAAGTGGATATATCTGACTCTGAGTGTGAGAAAAAACTAATTCTGAGAAAACGGCCTTTAAAGTTTTATACTGTATAACTGCATACATTTCTATAAAACCCCCAACCTACAAACAAAATATATATTCAGTTAATTAATATCAGTAGTGTATAATATTTAAAACACGTGGAAATTGATAAATGAATAAATTATTAATAGCAATAGCTATTAGAGAACTACCTTAAGAGAACTACCTTAACAAACACCAATCACAAAAACTGCAGACGAACTGTCCCTGTTTGTTGCATATGTCCATCTATAACTATTTGAATCTAATTCTGACGGGGTTTCGTCGTCTAATCTGTTGTTGTTTACTTTCTTTTTACTTGCTCTTGCTACTTGGTCTTTTCTGTGAGCGTTTATGAGCCGATTTCAGCGTTGTCTGCACTTTCTCTCAAGCAGAGAATACACAAGCAAGCGGCAGCGCGTGAGAAATTTACATCGACCAATCAGATGTGGTGTTCGGCAGCAAACTTTCGCGGTTGGTTAGTTCTACAAAGGAAATATCCATATTTGGATTAGACAGTGCTGTGTGTGAGACTGCGAGCTTTATAATGAGACCAAGCATGACATGTTTCTGTGAATGGAGACGGCATGAGAGCTCGCGCTAGAATAACTTTTGATGATTTCGGGTAGAAATCTAAAGGCGCACGGTGACAAAATATAATGAAATAACCAACTTAATGTGTAATGTTGACATTTTTTTTATTTTGACATGAAAGCTTACATGTTAAGGGAGCAAACTGGCCCAAAATCTCAAAATTGACCACTGCATGAAAAAACGATGTTTTCACCTGCCGTGTCTCGCCTTAATTGCTCATTGCTCCTGTTGATCTGACACTGCCAGCCATTTTGGCATGTCTTGTCTTCTTCTTTGCGCTTGGCCCCGGTATTGCTGCTTGCAGCTATTTATTAGGGGCCAAGCACCGAAGGTGCGAAGGCACCTATTGAAACCGTTCCCGTTCTTATTAGGGGCCAAGCACCGAAGGTGCGAAGGCACCTATTGAAACCGTTCCCGTTCTTATTATTATTAGGGGCCAAGCACCGAAGGTGCGAAGGCACCTATTGAAACCGTTCCCGTTCCTATTATTATTATTAGGGGCCAAGCACCGAAGGTGCGAAGGCACCTATTGAAACCGTTCCCGTTCTTATTATTATTATTCATCTTCTTCTTCTTCTTCTTCTTCTTCTTCTTCCGCCACGAAGTCTATGGCAGCCCATAGAACCGTATGGTAAAAAGTTGTGAAATTTGGCACACTAATAGAGGACAGTCTGAAATGTCACCATAGCAAATTTGGAGTCTCTAATTCAATCCCTCTAGCGCCACCATCAGTCCAAAATTTTACTCATGTTTATGCTAATAACTTTTGAACCATAAGGGCTAGAAGCAAAATTCTTTTTTCCTCTGATTCCTTGGCTCAAGACGATTCGATTGCACCCTATGACGTCATTTTCCGTCATAAAAATTTTCCCGCCATTTTTAATTTTCCGAAAAACCTACTTTTACGAACTTGTCCTAGACGGTTCATCCGATTTGCACGAAAATTGAACCAGATCATCTTCAGACTATGCTGACAAAAAATCTTGCAAATCAAGTTGATTCGTCAAATCATTTTCGAAAAACATGCAAACAAATTTTACGTAGCGGTTGCAAAAACACACTTAAGGCAATATCCCCGCAGCGCTTTATCGTGTTCAAACCAAACTTGGTACATGTCATGACAAGCATGACATGAGGCAACATGCAGTGTTTCGGCGCAGCGCCACCTACTGGTCCGGAGATATAAAAAATGGCTATTTTTGCTTATAACTTTTGAACCGTTTGTCCAAAAATCATAAAAGTGGTCTCGTTAGATTCAGGAAGGCATGCCGAGTCGTCTGATATTCAATTTTACCAAATCGGCCATTTTGGCTGTCGGCCATTTTGAATTATGTGTTAAAATACTATATTTTACAAACTCATTAGTCTATCGTTACGAAACTTGGTATGTGTCTTCCGCACCATGCTTTGAAGGTACTCAAAAAGTTTTGGGGCAGTGCCACCTTGTGGTCAAAGGTTATAACAAAATTTACAAAAATGCTAATAACTTTTGATTAAATTAGCTTAGTTAAATGAAACTGGTCATAATACATTCATTGGCTCATGCCGATTTAATTGCACCCTATGAAGTCATTTTCGGTCATGATAATTTCCCCGCCATTTTTAATTTTCCAAAAAACCTACTTTTATGAACTCGTCCTAGACGGTTTGTCCGATTTGCACGAAAATTGAACCAGATCATCTTCAGACCATGCTGACAAAAAATCTTGCAAATCAAGTTGATTTATCAAATCGTTTTTGATAAACGCGCACACAAATTTTGCGTGGCGGTTGCAAAAACACTCATAAGGCTATATCTCTGCAACGCTTTATCGTATTCAAACCAATCTTGGTATATGTCATCACAAGCATGACCTGAGGCAACATGCAGCATTTCGGCACAGCGCCACCTACTTGTCCGGAGATACAAAAAATGGCTATTTTTGCTTATAACTTTTGAACTGTTTGTCCAAAATTCATGTCTTCCGCACCATGCTTTGAAGGTACTCAAAAAGTTTTGGGGCAGTGCCACCTTGTGGTCAGAGGTTATAACAAAATTTACAAACATGCTAATAACTTTTGAGTAAATTAGCCTAGTTTAATGAAACTGGTCATAATACAGTCATTGGCTTATGCCGAGAACATAGATACTAATTTTGCCATATTAGGTCAAACATCCTGTCCTCAATGTTCTTATTTGATCAAAACCTACTTTTTCAAACTCATCCTAGACCGTTTGTCCAATTTCCACCAAAATCGAATCGTATCATCTTCAGACTGTGTCAACAAAAAGTTACGAATTTTGCATCAATAGATGAAACCGTTTTTGTAAACCGCAGTGACGAAGTTGAGCCATGATGCCAAAATGACTCTTGAGGCTATCTCTGCAATGCTTTGACATATTGGCATCAAACTTTGCATGTGTCATTGTTCCCTTATTCTGACCACACCACATACATTTTGTAACTGTGCCACCTATTGGTCAAAAGTGATAAACCATTAACTTATATTATCAGTGACTCTATATATGATATTTCAGACATTTTGCCTAATCTTCTTAAACTGTATAATTGTTCATTGCTGCAGTTGGTCTAACACTCTCAGACTACAATGCATTTTCAGCCTTTTGCCTAAAATCATCTTAAAACGTGATTAATTGCTCATTGCTGCAGTTGATCTGACACTGCCAGCCATTTTGGCATGTCTTGTCTTCTTCTTTGCGCTTGGCCCCGGTATTGCTGCTTGCAGCTATATTTATTCATCTTCTTCTTCTTCCGCCACGAAGTCTATGGCAGCCCATAGAACCGTATGGTAAAAAGTTGTGAAATTTGGCACACTAATAGAGGACAGTCTGAAATGTCACCGTAGCAAATTTTGAGTCTCTAACTCAATCCCTCTAGCGCCACCATCAGTCCAAAATTTGACTCATGTTTATGCTAATAACTTTTGAACCATAAGGGCTAGAAACAAAATTCTTTTTTCCTCTGATTCCTTGGCTCAAGACAATTCGAATGCAACCTATGACGTCATTTTCCGTCATAAAAATTTTCCCGCCATTTTGAATTTTCCGAAAAACCTACTTTTACGAACTCGTCCTAGACGGTTCATCCGATTTGCACGAAAATTGAACCAGATCATCTTCAGACCATGCTGACAAAAAATCTTGCAAATCAAGTTGATTCGTCAAATCATTTGCGATAAACGCGCAAACAAATTTTACGTAGCGGTTGCAAAAACACACTTAAGGCAATATCTCCGCAACACTTTATCGTATTCAAACCAAACTTGGTACATGTCATCACAAGCATGACTTGAGGCAACATACAGCGTTTCGGCGCAGCGCCACCTACTGGTCCGGAGATACGAAAAATTGCTATTTTTGCTTATAACTTCTGAACTGTTTGTCCAAAAATCATAAAAGTGGTCTCGTTACATTCAGGACGGCATGCCGAGTCGTCTGATATTCAATTTTACCATATCGGCCATTTTGGCTGTCGGCCATTTTGAATTTTGTCAAAAAATGCTATATTTTACAAATGCATTAGTATATTGTTACTAAACTCGGTAAGTGACTTCCATGCTATGCCCTGAAGGTACTCAAAAAGTTTTAGGGCAGTGCCACCTTGTGGTCAAAAGATATAACAAACTTGACAAAAATGCTAATAACTTTTGATTAAATTAGCCTAGTATATTGAAACTGGTCATAATAGAGTCATTGGCTCATGCCGATTCAATTGCACCCTATGATGTCATTTTCGGTCATGATAATTTCCCCGCCATTTTTAATTTTCCAAAAAACCTACTTTTGCGAACTCGTCCTAGACGGTTTGTCCGATTTGCACAGAAATTGAACCATATCATCTTCAGACCATGCTGACAAAAAATCTTGCAAATCAAGTTGATTCGTCAAATCGTTTTTGATAAACGCGCACACAAATTTTAGTAGCGGTTGCAAAAACCCACTTAAGGCTATATCTCCGAAACGCTTTATCGTATTCAAACCAATCTTGGTACGTGTCATCACAAGCATGACCTGAGGCAACATGCAGCGTTTCGGCCTAGCGCCACCTACTGGTCCGGAGATATAAAAAATGGCTATTTTTGCTTATAACTTTTGAACCGTTTGTCCAAAAATCATAAAAGTAGTCTCGTTAGATTCAGGACGGCATGCCGTGTCGTTTGATATTCAATTTTACCATATCGGCCATTTTGGCTCTCGGCCATTTTGAATTATGTGCTAAAATGCTATATTTTACAAACTCATTAGTCTATCGTTATGAAACTTGGTATGTGTCTTCCGCACTATGCTTTGAAGGTACTCAAAAAGTGTTGGGGCAGTGCCACCTTGTGGTCAAAGGTTATAACAAAATTTACAAAAATGCTAATAACTTTTGATTAAATTAGCTTAGTTTAATGAAACTGGTCATAATACATTCATTGGCTCATACCGATTCAATTGCACCCTATGATGTCATTTTCGGTCATGACAATTTCCCCGCCATTTTTAATTTTCCAAAAAACCTACTTTTGCGAACTCGTCCTAGACGGTTTGTCCGATTTGCACAGAAATTGAACCATATCATCTTCAGACCATGCTGACAAAAACTCTTGCAAATCAAGTTGATTCGTCAAATCGTTTTTGATAAAGGCGCACACAAATTTTGCGTAGCGGTTGCAAAAACACTCATAAGGCAATATCTCCGCAATCCTTTATCGTATTCAAACCAATCTTGGTACATGTCATCACAAGCATGACCTGAGGCAACATGCTGCGTTTCAGCGCAGTGCCACCTACTGGTCCGGAGATACAAAGAATGGATATTTTTGCTTTTATCATTTTTTTAACCGTTTGTCCAAAAATCATAAAAGTTGTCTCGTTAGATTCAGGACTGCATGCCGAGTCGTCTGATATTTAATTTTACCATATCGGCCATTTTGGTTTCGGCCATTTTGAATTATGTGCTAAAATACAAACGCATTAGTCTATCGTTATGAAATGTGGTATGTCTTCCGCACCATGCTTTGAAGGTACTCAAAAAGTTTTGGGGCAGTGCCACCTTGTGGTCAAAGGTTATAACAAAATTTACAAAAATGCTAATAACTTTGGATTAAATTAGCCTAGTTTAATGAAACTGGTCATAATACATTTATTGGCTCATGCCGTGAACATAGATACTAATTTTGCCATATTTGGTCAAACATCCTGTCCTCAATGTTCTTATTTGATCAAAATCTACATTTTCAAACTCATCCTAGACCGTTTGTCCGATTTCCACCAAAATCGAATCGTATCATCTTCAGACTGTGTCAACAAAAAGTTAGGGATTTTGCATCAATAGATGAAACCGTTTTTGTAAACCGCAGCGACGAATTTGAGGCATGATGCCAAAATGACTCTTGAGGCTGTATCTCTGCAATGCTTTGACATATTGGTATCAAACTTTGCATGTGTCATTGTTCCCTTATTCTGACCACACCACATCAATTTCGTAACTGCGCCAACTATTGGTCAAAAGTGATAAACCATTAACTTATATTATCAGTGACTCTATATATGATATTTCAGCCATTTTGCCTAATCTTCTTAAACTGTATAATTGTTAATTGTTGCAGTTGGTCTGACACTCTCAGACTACAATGCATTTTCAGCCTTTTGCTTAAAATCATCTTAAAACGTGATTAATTGCTCATTGCTCCAGTTGATCTGACACTGCCAGCCATTTTGGCATGTCTTGTCTTCTTCTTTGCGCTTGGCCCCGGTATTGCTGCTTGCAGCTATATTTATTCATCTTCTTCTTCTTCTTCTTCTTCTTCCGCCACGAAGTCTATGGCAGCCCATAGAACCGTATGGTAAAAAGTTGTGAAATTTGGCACACTAATAGAGGACAGTCTGAAATGTCACCATAGCAAATTTTGAGTCTCTAACTCAATCCCTCTAGCGCCACCATCAGTCCAAAATTAGACTCATGTTTATGCTAATAACTTTTGAACCATAAGGGCTAGAAACGAAATTCTTTTTTCCTCTGATTCCTTGGCTCAAGACAATTCGATTGCACCCTATGACGTCATTTTCCGTCATAATAATTTTCCCGCCATTTTTAATTAACCGAAAAACCTACTTTTGCGAACTCGTCCTAGACGGTTCATCCGATTTGCACGAAAATTGAACCAGATCATCTTCAGACCATGCTGACAAAAAATCTTGCAAATCAAGTTGATTCGTCAAATCATTTGCGATAAACGCGCAAACAAATTTTACGTAGCGGTTGCAAAAGCACTCTTAAGGCAATATCTCCGCAACGCTTTATCGTATTCAAACCAAACTTGGTACATGTCATCACAAGCATGACTTGAGGCAACATGCAGTGTTTCGGCGCAGCGCCACCTACTGGTCCGGAGATACAAAAAATGTCTGTTTTTGCTTATAACTTTTGAACCGTTTGTCCAAAAATCATAAAAGTGGTCTCGTTAGATTCAGGACGGCATGCCGAGTTGTCTGATATTCAATTTTACCATATCGGCCATTTTGGCTGTCGGCCATTTTGAATTATGTGCTAAAATGCTATATTTTACAAATGCATTAGTGTATTGTTACTAAACTCGGTATGTGACTTCCACTCCATGCCCTGAAGGTACTCAAAAAGTTTTGGGGCAGTGCCACCTTGTGGTCAAAAGTTATAACAAACTTGACAAAAATGCTAATAACTTTTGATTTAATTAGCTTAGTATAATGAAACTGGTCATAATACATTCATTGGCTCATGCCGATTCAATTGCATCCTATGACGTCATTTTCGGTCATGATAATTTCCCCGCCATATTTAATTTTCCAAAAAACCTACTTTTGCGAACTCGTCCTAGACGGTTTGTCCGATTTGCACAGAAATCGAACCATATCATCTTCAGACCATGCTGACAAAAAGTTAGGAATTTTGCATCAATAGATGAAACCGTTTTTGTAAACCGCAGTGACGAAGTTGAGCCATGATGCCAAAATGACTCTTGAGGCTGTATCTCTGCAATGCTTTGACATATTGGCATCAAACTTTGCATGTGTCATTGTTCCCTTATTCTGACCACACCACATACATTTCATAACTGTGCCACCTATTGGTCAAAAGTGATAAACCATTAACTTATATTATCAGTGACTCTATATATGATATTTCAGCCATTTTGCCTAATCTTCTTAAACTGTATAATTGTTAATTGCTGCAGTTGGTCTGACACTCTCAGACTACAATGCATTTTCAGCCTTTTGCCTAAAATCATCTTAAAACGTGATTAATTTCTCATTGCTGCAGTTGATCTGACACTGCCAGCCATTTTGGCATGTCTTGTCTTCTTCTTTGCGCTTGGCCCCGGTATTGCTGCTTGCAGCTATATTTATTATTCATCTTCTTCTTCTTCTTCTTCTTCCGCCACGAAGTCTATGGCAGCCCATAGAACCGTATGGTAAAAAGTTGTGAAATTTGGCACACTAATAGAGGACAGTCTGAAATGTCACCGTAGCAAATTTGGAGTCTCAAACTCAATCCCTCTAGCGCCACCATCAGTCCAAAATGTGACTCATGTTTATGCTAATAACTTTTGAACCATAAGGGCTAGAAACAAAATTCTTTTTTCCTCTTATTCCTTTGCTCAAGACGATTCGATTGCACCCTATGACGTCATTTTCCGTCATAAAAATTTTCCCGCCATTTTGAATTTTCCGAAAAACCTACTTTTACGAACTCGTCCTAGACGGTTCATCCGATTTGCACGAAAATTGAACCAGATCATCTTCAGACCATGCTGACAAAAAATCTTGCAAATCAAGTTGATTCGTCAAATCATTTGCGATAAACGCGCAAACAAATTTTACGTAGCGGTTGCAAAAACACACTTAAGGCAATATCTCCGCAACGCTTTATCGTATTCAAACCAAACTTGGTACATGTCATCACAAGCATGACTTGAGGCAACATACAGCGTTTCGGCGCAGCGCCACCTACTGGTCCGGAGATACGAAAAATTGCTATTTTTGCTTATAACTTCTGAACTGTTTGTCCAAAAATCATAAAAGTGGTCTCGTTACATTCAGGACGGCATGCCGAGTCGTCTGATATTCAATTTTACCATATCGGCCATTTTGGCTGTCGGCCATTTTGAATTTTGTCAAAAAATGCTATATTTTACAAATGCATTAGTATATTGTTACTAAACTCGGTATGTGACTTCCATGCTATGCCCTGAAGGTACTCAAAAAGTTTTAGGGCAGTGCCACCTTGTGGTCAAAAGATATAACAAACTTGACAAAAATGCTAATAACTTTTGATTAAATTAGCCTAGTATATTGAAACTGGTCATAATAGAGTCATTGGCTCATGCCGATTCAATTGCAACCTATGATGTCATTTTCGGTCATGATAATTTCCCCGACATTTTTAATTTTCCAAAAAACCTACTTTTGCGAACTCGTCCTAGACGGTTTGTCCGATTTGCACAGAAATTGAACTATATCATCTTCAGACCATGCTGACAAAAAATCTTGCAAATCAAGTTGATTTGTCAAATCGTTTTTGAAAAACGCGCACACAAATTTTGCTTAGCGGTTGCAAAAACACTCATAAGCCTATATCTCCACAACGCTTTATCGTATTCAAACCAATCTTGGTACATGTCATCACAAGCATGACCTGAGGCAACATGCAGCGTTTCGGCGCAGCGCCACCTACTGGTCCGGAGATACAAAAAATGGCTATTTTTGCTTATAACTTATGAACTGTTTATCCAAAATTCATGTCTTCCGCACCATGCTTTGAAGGTACTCAAAAAGTTTTGGGGCAGTGCCACCTTGTGGTCAGAGGTTATAACAAAATTTACAAACATGCTAATAACTTTTGATTAAATTAGCCTAGTTTAATGAAACTGGTCATAATACAGTCATTGGCTCATGCCGAGAACATAGATACTAATTTTGCCATATTTGGTCAAACATCCTGTCCTCAATGTTCTTATTTGATCAAAACCTACTTTTTCAAACTCATCCTAGACCGTTTATCCAATTTCCACCAAAATCGAATCGTATCATCTTCAGACTATGTCAACAAAAAGTTAGGGATTTTGCATCAATAGATGAAACCGTTTTTGTAAACCGCAGTGACGAAGTTGAGCCATGATGCCAAAATGACTCTTGAGGCTGTATCTCTGCAATGCTTTGACATATTGGCATCAAACTTTGCATGTGTCATTGTTCCCTTATTCTGACTACACCACATCAATTTCGTAACTGTGCCACCTATTGGTCAAAAGTGATAAACCATTAACTTATATTATCAGTGACTCTATATGTGATATTTCAGCCATTTTGCCTAATCTTCTTAAACTGTATAATTGTTAATTGTTGCAGTTGGTCTGACATTCTCAGAATACAATGCATTTTTCAGCCTTTTGCCTAAAATCATCTTAAAACGTGATTAATTTCTCATTGCTGCAGTTGATCTGACACTGCCAGCCATTTTGGCAGGTCTTGTCTTCTTCTTTGCGCTTGGCCCCGGTATTGCTGCTTGCAGCTATATTTAGGGGCCAAGCACCGAAGGTGCGAAGGCACCTATTGAAACCGTTCCCGTTCCTATTATTATTAGGGGCCAAGCACCGAAGGTGCGAAGGCACCTATTGAAACCGTTCCCGTTCTTATTAGGGGCCAAGCACCGAAGGTGCGAAGGCACCTATTGAAACCGTTCCCGTTCTTATTATTATTATTAGGGGCCAAGCACCGAAGGTGCGAAGGCACCTATTGAAACCGTTCCCGTTCTTATTATTATTATTCATCTTCTTCTTCTTCTTCCGCCACGAAGTCAATGGCAGCCCATAGAACCGTATGGTAAAAAGTTGTAAAATTTGGCACACTAATAGAGGACAGTCTGAAATGTCACCGTAGCAAATTTGGAGTCTCAAACTCAATCCCTCTAGCGCCACCATCAGTCCAAAATTTTACTCATGTTTATGCTAATAACTTTTGAACCATAAGGGCTAGAAACAAAATTCTTTTTTCCTCTGATTCCTTGGCTCAAGACGATTCCATTGCACCCTATGACGTCATTTTCCGTCATAAAAATTTTCCCGCCATTTTGAATTTTCCGAAAAACCTACTTTTACGAACTCGTCCTAGACGGTTCATCCGATTTGCACGAAAATTGAACCAGATCATCTTCAGACCATGCTGACAAAAAATCTTGCAAATCAAGTTGATTCGTCAAATCATTTGCGATAAACGCGCAAACAAATTTTACGTAGTGGTTGCAAAAACACTCTTAAGGCAATATCTCCGCAACGCTTTATCGTATTCAAACCAAACTTGGTACATGTCATCACAAGCATGACTTGAGGCAACATACAGCGTTTCGGCGCAGCGCCACCTACTGGTCCGGAGATACGAAAATTTGCTATTTTTGCTTATAACTTCTGAACTGTTTGTCCAAAAATCATAAAAGTGGTCTCGATACATTCAGGACGGCATGCCGAGTCGTCTGATATTCAATTTTACCATATCGGCCATTTTGGCTGTCGGCCATTTTGAATTTTGTCAAAAAATGCTATATTTTACAAATGCATTAGTATATTGTTACTAAACTCGGTATGTGACTTCCTTGCTATGCCCTGAAGGTACTCAAAAAGTTTTAGGGCAGTGCCACCTTGTGGTCAAAAGATATAACAAACTTGACAAAAATGCTAATAACTTTTGATTAAATTAGCCTAGTATATTGAAACTGGTCATAATAGAGTCATTGGCTCATGCCGATTTAATTGCAACCTATGATGTCATTTTTGGTCATGATAATTTCCCCGCCATTTTTAATTTTCCAAAAAACCTACTTTTACGAACTCGTCCTAGACGGTTTGTCCGATTTGCACGAAAATTGAACCAGATCATCTTCAGACCATGCTGACAAAAAATCTTGCAAATCAAGTTGATTTGTCAAATCGTTTTCGATAAACGCGCACACAAAATTTGCGTAGCGGTTGCAAAAACACTCATAAGCCTATATCTCCACAACGCTTTATCGTATTCAAACCAATCTTGGTATATGTCATCACAAGCATGACCTGAAGCAACATGCAGCGTTTCGGCGCAGCGCCACCTACTGGTCCGGAGATACAAAAAATGGCTATTTTTGCTTATAACTTTTGAACTGTTTGTCCAAAAATCATGTCTTCCGCACCATGCTTTGAAGGTACTCAAAACGTTTTGGGGCAGTGCCACCTTGTGGTCAGAGGTTATAACAAAATTTACAAACATGCTAATAACTTTTGATTAAATTAGCCTAGTTTAATGAAACTGGTCATAATACAGTCATTGGCTCATGCCGAGAACAGAGATACTAATTTTTCCATATTTGGTCAAACATCCTGTCCTCAATGTTCTTATTTGATCAAAACCTACTTTTTCAAACTCATCCTAGACCGTTTGTCCAATTTCCACCAAAATCGAATCGTATCATCTTCAGACTGTGTCAACAAAAAGTTATGGATTTTGCATCAATAGATGAAACCGTTTTTGTAAACCGCAGTGACGAAGTTGAGCCATTATGCCAAAATGACTCTTGAGGCTGTATCTCTGCAATGCTTTGACATATTGGCATCAAACTTTGCATGTGTCATTGTTCCCTTATTCTGACCACACCACATACATTTCGTAACTGGTCAAAGTATTGGTCAAAAGTGATAAACCATTAACTTACATTATCAGTGACTCAATATATGATATTTCAGCCATTTTGCCTAATCTTGTTAAACTGTATAATTGTTAATTGTTGCAGTTGGTCTGACACTCTCAGACTACAATGCATTTTCAGCCTTTTGCTTAAAATCATCTTAAAACGTGATTAATTGCTCATTGCTCCAGTTGATCTGACACTGCCAGCCATTTTGGCATGTCTTGTCTTCTTCTTTGCGCTTGGCCCCGGTATTGCTGCTTGCAGCTATATTTCATCTTCTTCTTCTTCTTCCGCCACGAAGTCTATGGCAGCCCATAGAACCGTATGGTAAAAAGTTGTGAAATTTGGCACACTAATAGAGGACAGTCTGAAATGTCACCGTAGCAAATTTGGAGTCTCAAACTCAATCCCTCTAGCGCCACCATCAGTCCAAAATTTGACTCATGTTTATGCTAATAACTTTTGAACCATACGGGCTAGAAACAAAAATCTTGTTTCCTCTGATTCCTTGGCTCAAGACGATTCCATTGCACCCTATGACGTCATTTTCCGTCATAAAAATTTTCCCGCCATTTTGAATTTTCCGAAAAACCTACTTTTACGAACTCGTCCTAGACGGTTCATCCGATTTGCACGAAAATTGAACCAGATCATCTTCAGACCATGATGACAAAAAATCTTGCAAATCAAGTTGATTCGTCAAATCATTTGCGATAAACGCGCAAACAAATTTTACGTAGCGGTTGCAAAAACACTCTTAAGGCAATATCTCCGCAACGCTTTATCGTATTCAAACCAAACTTGGTACATGTCATCACAAGCATGACTTGAGGCAACATACAGCGTTTCGGCGCAGCGCCACCTACTGGTCCGGAGATACGAAAAAATGCAATTTTTGCTTATAACTTCTGAACTGTTTGTCCAAAAATTATAAAAGTGGTCTCGTTACATTCAGGACGGCATGCCGAGTCGTCTGATATTCAATTTTACCATATCGGCCATTTTGGCTGTCGGCCATTTTGAATTTTGTCAAAAAATGCTATATTTTACAAATGCATTAGTGTATTGTTACTAAACTCGGTATGTGACTTCCATGCCATGCCCTGAAGGTACTCAAAAAGTTTTAGGGCAGTGCCACCTAGTGGTCAAAAGATATAACAAACTTGACAAAAATGCTAATAACTTTTGATTAAATTAGCCTAGTATAATGAAACTGGTCATAATAGAGTCATTGGCTCATGCCGATTCAATTGCAACCTATGATGTCATTTTCGGTTATGATAATTTCCCCGCCATTTTTAATTTTCCAAAAAACCTACTTTTGCGAACTCGTCCTAGACAGTTCATCCGATTTGCACGAAAATTGAACCATATCATCTTCAGACCATGCTGACAAAAAATCTTGCAAATCAAGTTGATTTGTCAAATCGTTTTTGAAAAACGCGCACACAAATTTTGCGTTGCGGTTGCAAAAACACTCATAAGCCTATATCTCCACAACGCTTTATCGTATTCAAACCAATCTTGGTATATGTCATCACAAGCATGACCTGAGGCAAAATGCAGCGTTTCGGCGCAGCGCCACCTACTGGTCCGGAGATACAAAAAATGGCTATTTTTGCTTATAACTTCTGAACTGTTTGTCCAAAAATCATGTCTTCCGCACCATGCTTTGAAGGTACTCAAAACGTTTTGGGGCAGTGCCACCTTGTGGTCAGAGGTTATAACAAAATTTACAAACATGCTAATAACTTTTGATTAAATTAGCCTAGTTTAATGAAACTGGTCATAATACAGTCATTGGCTCATGCCGAGAACAGAGATACTAATTTTGCCATATTTGGTCAAACATCCTGTCCTCAATGTTCTTATTTGATCAAAACCTACTTTTTCAAACTCATCCTAGACCGTTTGTCCAATTTCCACCAAAATCGAATCGTATCATCTTCAGACTGTGTCAACAAAAAGTTAGGGATTCTGCATCAATAGATGAAACCGTTTTTGTAAACCGCAGCGACGAAGTTGAGCCATTATGCCAAAATTACTCTTGAGGCTGTATCTCTGCAATGCTTTGACATATTGGCATCAATCTTTGCATGTGTCATTGTTCCCTTATTCTGACCACACCACATCAATTTCGTATCTGTGCCACCTATTGGTCAAAAGTGATAAACCATTAACTTATATTATCAGTGACTCAATATATGATATTTCAGCCATTTTGCCTAATCTTCTTAAACTGTATAATTGTTAATTGTTGCAGTTGGTCTGACACTCTCAGACTACAACGCATTTTCAGCCTTTTGCTTCAAATCATCTTAAAACGTGATTAATTGCTCATTGCTCCAGTTGATCTGACACTGCCAGCCATTTTGGCATGTCTTGTCTTCTTCTTTGCGCTTGGCCCCGGTATTGCTGCTTGCAGCTATATTTATTATTATTCATCTTCTTCTTCTTCTTCTTCTTCTTCTTCTTCCGCCACAAAGTCTATGGCAGCCCATAGAACCGTATGGTAAAAAGTTGTGAAATTTGGCACACTAATAGAGGACAGTCTGAAATGTCACCGTAGCAAATTTGGAGTCTCAAACTCAATCCCTCTAGCGCCACCATCAGTCCAAAATTTGACTCATGTTTATGCTAATAACTTTTGAACCATAAGGGCTAGAAACAAAATTTTTTCCTCTGATTCGTTGGCTCAAGACAATTCGATTGCACCCTATGACGTCATTTTCCGTCATAAAAATTTTCCCGCCATTTTGAATTTTCCGAAAAACCTACTTTTACGAACTCATCCTAGACGGTTCATCCGATTTGCACGAAAATTGAACCAGATCATCTTCAGACCATGCTGACAAAAAATCTTGCAAATCAAGTTGATTCGTCAAATCATTTGCGATAAACGCGCAAACAAATTTTACGTAGCGGTTGCAAAAACACACTTAAGGCAATATCTCCGCAACGCTTTATCGTATTCAAACCAAACTTGGTACATGTCATCACAAGCATGACTTGAGGCAACATACAGCGTTTCAGCGCAGCGCCACCTACTGGTCCGGAGATACGAAAAATTGCTATTTTTGCTTATAACTTCTGAACTGTTTGTCCAAAAATCATAAAAGTGGTCTCGTTACATTCAGGACGGCATGCCGAGTCGTCTGATATTCAATTTTACCATATCGGCCATTTTGGCTGTCGGCCATTTTGAATTTTGTCAAAAAATGCTATATTTTACAAATGCATTAGTGTATTGTTACTAAACTCGGTATGTGACTTCCATGCTATGCCCTGAAGGTACTCAAAAAGTTTTAGGGCAGTGCCACCTTGTGGTCAAAAGATATAACAAACTTGACAAAAATGCTAATAACTTTTGATTAAATTAGCCTAGTATATTGAAACTGGTCATAATAGAGTCATTGGCTCATGCCGATTCAATTGCAACCTATGATGTCATTTTCGGTCATGATAATTTCCCCGCCATTTTTAATTTTCCAAAAAACCTACTTTTGCGAACTCGTCCTAGACGGTTTGTCCGATTTGCACAGAAATTGAACCATATCATCTTCAGACCATGCTGACAAAAAATCTTGCAAATCAAGTTGATTTGTCAAATCGTTTTCGATAAACGCGCACACAAATTTTGCGTAGCGGTTGCAAAAACACTCATAAGCCTATATCTCCACAACGCTTTATCGTATTCAAACCAATCTTGGTATATGTCATCACAAGCATGACCTGAAGCAACATGCAGCGTTTCGGGCAAGCGCCACCTACTGGTCCGGAGATACAAAAAATGGCTATTTTTGCTTATAACTTTTGAACTGTTTGTCCAAAAATCATGTCTTCCGCACCATGCTTTGAAGGTACTCAAAACGTTTTGGGACAGTGCCACCTTGTGGTCAGAGGTTATAACAAAATTTACAAACATGCTAATAACTTTTGATTAAATTAGCCTAGTTTAATGAAACTGGTCATAATCCAGTCATTGGCTCATGCCGAGAACAGAGATACTAATTTTTCCATATTTGGTCAAACATCCTGTCCTCAATGTTCTTATTTGATCAAAACCTACTTTTTCAAACTCATCCTAGACCGTTTGTCCAATTTCCACCAAAATCTAATCGTATCATCTTCAGACTGTGTCAACAAAAAGTTAGGGATTTTGCATCAATAGATGAAACCGTTTTTGTAAACCGCAGCGACGAAGTTGAGCCATTATGCCAAAATTACTCTTGAGGCTGTATCTCTGCAATGCTTTGACATATTGACATCAAACTTTGCATGTGTCATTGTTCCCTTATTCTGACCACACCACATCAATTTCGTATCTGTGCCACCTATTGGTCAAAAGTGATAAACCATTAACTTACATTATCAGTGACTCAATATATGATATTTCAGCCATTTTGCCTAATCTGCCTAACTGTATAATTGTTAATTGTTGCAGTTGGTCTGACACTCTCAGACTACAATGCATTTTCAGCATTTTGCTTAAAATCATCTTAAAACGTGATTAATTGCTCATTGCTCCAGTTGATCTGACACTGCCAGCCATTTTGCTATGTCTTGTCTTCTTCTTTGCGCTTGGCCCCGGTATTTAGGGGCCAAGCACCGAAGGTGCGAAGGCACCTATTGAAACCGTTCCCGTTCCTATTATTATTATTATTAGGGGCCAAGCACCGAAGGTGCGAAGGCACCTATTGAAACCGTTCCCGTTCCTATTATTATTATTATTAGGGGCCAAGCACCGAAGGTGCGAAGGCACCTATTGAAACCGTTCCCGTTCTTATTAGGGGCCAAGCACCGAAGGTGCGAAGGCACCTATTGAAACCGTTCCCGTTCTTATTATTATTATTAGGGGCCAAGCACCGAAGGTGCGAAGGCACCTATTGAAACCGTTCCCGTTCCTATTATTATTATTAGGGGCCAAGCACCGAAGGTGCGAAGGCACCTATTGAAACCGTTCCCGTTCTTATTATTAGGGGCCAAGCACCGAAGGTGCGAAGGCACCTATTGAAACCGTTCCCGTTCTTATTATTATTATTCATCTTCTTCTTCTTCTTCTTCTTCTTCCGCCACGAAGTCTATGGCAGCCCATAGAACCGTATGGTAAAAAGTTGTGAAATTTGCCACACTAATAGAGGACAGTCTGAAATGTCACCGTAGCAAATTTGGAGTCTCAAACTCAATCCCTCTAGCGCCACCATCAGTCCAAAATTTGACTCATGTTTATGCTAATAACTTTTGAACCATAAGGGCTAGAAACAAAATTCTTTTTTCCTCTGATTCCTTGGCTCAAGACGATTCGATTGCACCATATGACGTCATTTTCCGTCATAAAAATTTTCCCGCCATTTTGAATTTTCCAAGAAACCTACTTTTACAAACTCGTCCTAGACGGTTCATCCGATTTGCACGAAAATTGAACCAGATCATCTTCAGACCATGCTGACAAAAAATCTTGCAAATCAAGTTGATTCGTCAAATCATTTGCGATAAACGCGCAAACAAATTTTACGTAGCGGTTGCAAAAACACTCTTAAGGCAATATCTCCGCAACGCTTTATCGTATTCAAACCAAACTTGGTACATGTCATCACAAGCATGACTTGAGGCAAAATACAGCGTTTCGGCGCAGCGCCACCTACTGGTCTGGAGATACGAACAATTGCTATTTTTGCTTATAACTTCTGAACTGTTTGTCCAAAAATCATAAAAGTGGTCTCGTTACATTCAGGACGGCATGCCGAGTCGTCTGATATTCAATTTTACCATATCGGCCATTTTGGCTGTCGGACATTTTGAATTTTGTCAAAAAATGCTATATTTTACAAATGCATTAGTATATTGTTACTAAACTCGGTATGTGACTTCCTTGCTATGCCCTGAAAGTACACAAAAAGTTTTAGGGCAGTGCCACCTTGTGGTCAAAAGATATAACAAACTTGACAAAAATGCTAATAACTTTTGATTAAATTAGCCTAGTATATTGAAACTGGTCATAATAGAGTCATTGGCTCATGCCGATTCAATTGCAACCTATGATGTCATTTTCGGTCATGATAATTTCCCCGCCATTTTTAATTTTCCAAAAAACCTACTTTTACGAACTCGTCCTAGACGGTTTGTCCGATTTGCACGAAAATTGAACCAGATCATCTTCAGACCATGCTGACAAAAAATCTTGCAAATCAAGTTGATTTGTCAAATCGTTTTCGATAAACGCGCACACAAATTTTGCGTAGCGGTTGCAAAAACACTCATAAGCCTATATCTCCACAACGCTTTATCATATTCAAACCAATCTTGGTATATGTCATCACAAGCATGACCTGAAGCAACATGCAGCGTTTCGGCGCAGCGCCACCTACTGGTCCGGAGATACAAAAAATGGCTATTTTTGCTTATAACGTTTGAACTGTTTGTCCAAAAATCATGTCTTCCGCACCATGCTTTGAAGGTACTCAAAACGTTTTGGGGCAGTGCCACCTTGTGGTCAGAGGTTATAACAACATTTACAAACATGCTAATAACTTTTGATTAAATTAGCCTAGTTTAATGAAACTGGTCATAATACAGTCATTGGCTCATGCCGAGAACAGAGATACAAATTTTTCCATATTTGGTCAAACATCCTGTCCTCAATGTTCTTATTTGATCAAAACCTACTTTTTCAAACTCATCCTAGACCGTTTGTCCAATTTCCACCAAAATCGAATCGTATCATCTTCAGACTGTGTCAACAAAAAGTTAGGGATTTTGCATCAATAGATGAAACCGTTTTTGTAAACCGCAGCGACGAAGTTGAGCCATTATGCCAAAATTACTCTTGAGGCTGTATCTCTGCAATGCTTTGACATATTGGCATCAAACTTTGCATGTGTCATTGTTCCCTTATTCTGACCACACCACATCAATTTCGTATCTGTGCCACCTATTGGTCAAAAGTGATAAACCATTAACTTACATTATCAGTGACTCAATATATGATATTTCAGCCATTTTGCCTAATCTTCTTAAACTGTATAATTGTTAATTGTTGCAGTTGGTCTGACACTCTCAGACTACAATGCATTTTCAGCCTTTTGCTTAAAATCATCTTAAAACGTGATTAATTGCTCATTGCTCCAGTTGATCTGACACTGCCAGCCATTTTGGCATGTCTTGTCTTCTTCTTTGCGCTTGGCCCCGGTATTGCTGCTTGTTATTATTAGGGGCCAAGCACCGAAGGTGCGAAGGCACCTATTGAAACCGTTCCCGTTCTTATTATTATTATTCATCTTCTTCTTCTTCTTCCGCCACGAAGTCTATGGCAGCCCATAGAACCGTATGGTAAAAAGTTGTGAAATTTGGCACACTAATAGAGGACAGTCTGAAATGTCACCGTAGCAAATTTGGAGTCTCAAACTCAATCCCTCTAGCGCCACCATCAGTCCAAAATTTGACTCATGTTTATGCTAATAACTTTTGAACCATAAGGGCTAGAAACAAAATTCTTTTTTCCTCTGATTCCTTGGCTCAAGACGATTCCATTGCACCCTATGACGTCATTTTCCGTCATAAAAATTTTCCCGCCATTTTGAATTTTCCGAAAAACCTACTTTTACGAACTCGTCCTAGACGGTTCATCCGATTTGCACGAAAATAAAACCAGATCATCTTCAGACCATGCTGACAAAAAATCTTGCAAATCAAGTTGATTCGTCAAATCATTTGCGATAAACGCGCAAACAAATTTTACGTAGTGGTTGCAAAAACACTCTTAAGGCAATATCTCCGCAACGCTTTATCGTATTCAAACCAAACTTGGTAAATGTCATCACAAGCATTACTTGAGGCAACATACAGCGTTTCGGCGCAGCGCCACCTACTGGTCCGGAGATACGAAAAATTGCAATTTTTGCTTATAACTTCTGAACTGTTTGTCCAAAAATCATAAAAGTGGTCTCGTTACATTCAGGACGGCATGCCGAGTCGTCTGATATTCAATTTTACCATATCGGCCATTTTGGCTGTCGGCCATTTTGAATTTTGTCAAAAAATGCTATATTTTACAAATGCATTAGTATATTGTTACTAAACTCGGTATGTGACTTCCTTGCTATGCCCTGAAGGTACTCAAAAAGTTTTAGGGCAGTGCCACCTTGAGGTCAAAAGATATAACAAACTTGACAAAAATGCTAATAACTTTTGATTAAATTAGCCTAGTATATTGAAACTGGTCATAATAGAGTCATTGGCTCATGCCGATTCAATTGCAACCTATGATGTCATTTTCGGTCATGATAATTTCCCCGCCATTTTTAATTTTACAAAAAACCTACTTTTACGAACTCGTCCTAGACGGTTTGACCGATTCGCACGAAAATTGAACCAGATCATCTTCAGACCATGCTGACAAAAAATCTTGCAAATCAAGTTGATTTGTCAAATCGTTTTCGATAAACGCGCACACAAATTTTGCGTAGCGGTTGCAAAAACAGTCATAAGCCTATATCTCCACAACGCTTTATCGTATTCAAACCAATCTTGGTATATGTCATCACAAGCATGACCTGAAGCAACATGCAGCGTTTCGGCGCAGCGCCACCTACTGGTCCGGAGATACAAAAAATGGCTATTTTTGCTTATAACTTTTGAACTGTTTGTCCAAAAATCATGTCTTCCGCACCATGCTTTGAAGGTACTCAAAACGTTTTGGGGCAGTGCCACCTTGTGGTCAGAGGTTATAACAAAATTTACAAACATGCTAATAACTTTTGATTAAATTAGCCTAGTTTAATGAAACTGGTCATAATACAGTCATTGGCTCATGCCGAGAACAGAGATACTAATTTTTCCATATTTGGTCAAACATCCTGTCCTCAATGTTCTTATTTGATCAAAACCTACTTTTTCAAACTCATCCTAGACCGTTTGTCCAATTTCCACCAAAATCGAATCGTATCATCTTCAGACTGTGTCAACAAAAAGTTAGGGATTTTGCATCAATATTATCAGTGACTCTATATATGATATTTCAGCCATTTTGCCTAATCTTCTTAAACTCTATAATTGTTCATTGCTGCAGTTGGTCTAACACTATCAGACTACAATGCATTTTCAGCCTTTTGCCTAAAATCATCTTAAAACGTGATTAATTTCTCATTGCTCCAGTTGATCTGACACTGCCAGCCATTTTGGCATGTCTTGTCTTCTTCTTTGCGCTTGGCCCCGGTATTGCTGCTTGCAGCTATATTTCATCTTCTTCTTCTTCCGCCACGAAGTCTATGGCAGCCCATAGAACCGTATGGTAAAAAGTTATGAAATTTGGCACACTAATAGAGGACAGTCTGAAATGTCACCATAGCAAATTTTGAGTCTCTAACTCAATCCCTCTAGCGCCACCATCAGTCCAAAATTAGACTCATGTTTATGCTAATAACTTTTGAACCATAAGGGCTAGAAACGAAATTCTTTTTTCCTCTGATTCCTTGGCTCAAGACATTTCGATTGCACCCTATGACGTCATTTTCCGTCATAATAATTTTCCCGCCATTTTTAATTAACCGAAAAACCTACTTTTGCGAACTCGTCCTAGACGGTTCATCCGATTTGCACGAAAATTGAACCAGATCATCTTCAGACCATGCTGACAAAAAATCTTGCAAATCAAGTTGATTCGTCAAATCATTTGCGATAAACGCGCAAACAAATTTTATGTAGCGGTTGCAAAAGCACTCTTAAGGCAATATCTCCGCAACGCTTTATCGTATTCAAACCAAACTTGGTACATGTCATCACAAGCATGACTTGAGGCAACATGCAGTGTTTCGGCGCAGCGCCACCTACTGGTCCGGAGATACAAAAAATGGCTGTTTTTGCTTATAACTTTTGAACCGTTTGTCCAAAAATCATAAAAGTGGTCTCGTTAGATTCAGGACGGCATGCCGAGTCGTCTGATATTCAATTTTACCATATCGCCCATTTTGGCTGTCGGCCATTTTGAATTATGTGCTAAAATGCTATATTTTACAAATGCATTAGTGTATTGTTACTAAACTCGGTATGTGACTTCCACTCCATGCCCTGAAGGTACTCAAAAAGTTTTGGGGCAGTGCCACCTTGTGGTCAAAAGTTATAACAAACTTGACAAAAATGCTAATAACTTTTGATTTAATTAGCTTAGTATAATGAAACTGGTCATAATACATTCATTGGCTCATGCCGATTCAATTGCATCCTATGACGTCATTTTCGGTCATGATAATTTCCCCGCCATATTTAATTTTCCAAAAAACCTACTTTTGCGAACTCGTCCTAGACGGTTTGTCCGATTTGCACGAAAATTGAACCAGATCATCTTCAGACCATGCTGACAAAAAATCTTGCAAATCAAGTTGATTCGTCAAATCGTTTTTGATAAACGTGCACACAAATTTTACGTAGCGGTTGCAAAAACACTCATAAGGCTATATCTCTACAATGCTTTATCGTATTCAATCCAAACTTGGTACATGTCATCACAAGCATGACTTGAGGCAACATGCAGTGTTTCGGCGCAGCGCCACCTACTGGTCCGGAGATACAAAAAATGGCTGTTTTTGCTTATAACTTTTGAACTGTTTGTCCAAAAATCATATCTTCCGCACCATGCTTTGAAGGTACTCAAAACGTTTTGGGGCAGTGCCACCTTGTGGTCAGAGGTTATAACAAAATTTACAAACATGCTAATAACTTTTGATTAAATTAGCCTAGTTTAATGAAACTGGTCATAATACAGTCATTGGCTCATGCCGAGAACAGAGATACTATTTTTTCCATATTTGGTCAAACATCCTGTCCTCAATGTTCTTATTTGATCAAAACCTACTTTTTCAAACTCATCCTAGACCGTTTGTCCAATTTCCACCAAAATCGAATCGTATCATCTTCAGACTGTGTCAACAAAAAGTTAGGGATTTTGCATCAATAGATGAAACCGTTTTTGTAAACCGCAACGACGAAGTTGAGCCATTATGCCAAAATGACTCTTGAGGCTGTATCTCTGCAATGCTTTGACATATTGGCATCAAACTTTGCATGTGTCATTGTTCCCTTATTCTGACCACACCACATCAATTTCGTATCTGTGCCACCTATTGGTCAAAAGTGATAAACCATTAACTTACATTATCAGTGACTCAATATATGATATTTCAGCCATTTTGCCTAATCTTCTTAAACTGTATAATTGTTAATTGTTGCAGTTGGTCTGACACTCTCAGACTACAATGCATTTTCAGCCTTTTGCTTCAAATCATCTTAAAACGTGATTAATTGCTCATTGCTCCTGTTGATCTGACACTGCCAGCCATTTTGGCATGTCTTGTCTTCTTCTTTGCGCTTGGCCCCGGTATTGCTGCTTGCAGCTATATTTCATCTTCTTCTTCTTCTTCCGCCACGAAGTCTATGGCAGCCCATAGAACCGTATGGTAAAAAGTTATGAAATTTGGCACACTAATAGAGGACAGTCTGAAATGTCACCATAGCAAATTTTGAGTCTCTAACTCAATCCCTCTAGCGCCACCATCAGTCCAAAATTAGACTCATGTTTATGCTAATAACTTTTGAACCATAAGGGCTAGAAACGAAATTCTTTTTCCCTCTGATTCCTTGGCTCAAGACAATTCGATTGCACCCTATGACGTCATTTTCCGTCATAATAATTTTCCCGCCATTTTTAATTAACCGAAAAACCTACTTTTGCGAACTCGTCCTAGACGGTTCATCCGATTTGCACGAAAATTGAACCAGATCATCTTCAGACCATGCTGACAAAAAATCTTGCAAATCAAGTTGATTCGTCAAATCATTTGCGATAAACGCGCAAACAAATTTTACGTAGCGGTTGCAAAAGCACTCTTAAGGCAATATCTCCGCAACGCTTTATCGTATTCAAACCAAACTTGGTACATGTCATCACAAGCATGACTTGAGGCAACATGCAGTGTCTCGGCGCAGCGCCACCTGCTGGTCCGGAGATACAAAAAATGGCTGTTTTTGCTTATAACTTTTGAACCGTTTGTCCAAAAATCATAAAAGTGGTCTCGTTAGATTCAGGACGGCATGCCAAGTCGTCTGATATTCAATTTTACCATATCGGCCATTTTGGCTGTCGGCCATTTTGAATTATGTGCTAAAATGCTATATTTTACAAATGCATTAGTGTATTGTTATTAAACTCGGTATGTGACTTCCACTCCATGCCCTGAAGGTACTCAAAAAGTTTTGGGGCAGTGCCACCTTGTGGTCAAAAGTTATAACAAACTTGACAAAAATGCTAATAACTTTTGATTTAATTAGCTTAGTATAATGAAACTGGTCATAATACATTCATTGGCTCATGCCGATTCAATTGCATCCTATGACGTCATTTTCGGTCATGATAATTTCCCCGCCATATTTAATTTTCCAAAAAACCTACTTTTGCGAACTCGTCCTAGACGGTTTGTCCGATTTGCACGAAAATTGAACCAGATCATCTTCAGACCATGCTGACAAAAAATCTTGCAAATCAAGTTGATTCGTCAAATCGTTTTTGATAAACGTGCACACAAATTTTACGTAGCGGTTGCAAAAACACTCATAAGGCTATATCTCCACAATGCTTTATCGTGTTCAATCCAAACTTGGTACATGTCATCACAAGCATGACTTGAGGCAACTTGCAGCGTTTCGGCGCAGCGCCACCTACTGGTCCGGAGATACAAAAAATGGCTATTTTTGCTTATAACTTTTGAACTGTTTGTCCAAAAATCATAAAAGTTGTCTCGTTAGATTCAGGACGGTATTCAGAGTTGTCTGATATTCAATTTTACCATATCGGCCATTTTGGCTCTCGGCCATTTTGAATTATGTGCTAAAATATTATATTTTACAAACGCATTAGTCTATCGTTACGGAACTTGGTATGTGTCTTCCGCACCATGCTTTGAAGGTACTCAAAAAGTTTTGGGGTAGTGCCACCTTGTGGTCAAAGGTTATAACAACATTTACGAAAATGCTAATAACTTTTGGTTAAATTAGCCTAGTTTAATGAAACTGGTCATAATACATTTATTGGCTCATGCCAAGAATATAGATACTAATTTTGACATATTTGGTCAAACATCCTGTCCGCAATGTTCTTATTTGATCAAAATCTACTTTTTCAAACTCATCCTAGACCGTTTGTCCAATTTCCACCAAAATCGAATCGTATCATCTTCAGACTGTGTCAACAAAATGTTAGGGATTTTGCATCAATAGATGAAACCGTTTTTGTAAACCTCAGTGACGAAGTTGAGGCATGATGCCAAAATGACTCTTGAGGCTGTATCTCTGCAATGCTTTGACATATTGGCATCAAACTTTGCATGTGTCATTGTTCCCTTATTCTGACCACACCACATCAATTTCGTAACTGTGCCACCTATTGGTCAAAAGTGATAAACCATTAACTTATATTATCAGTGACTCTATATATGATATTTCAGCCATTTTGCCTAATCTTCTTAAACTGTATAATTGTTCATTGTTGCAGTTGGTCTGACACTCTCAGACTACAATGCATTTTTCAGCCTTTTGCCTAAAATCATCTTAAAAGGTGATTAATTGCTCATTGCTCCAGTTGATCTGACACTGCCAGCCATTTTGGCATGTCTTGTCTTCTTCTTTGCGCTTGGCCCCGGTATTGCTGCTTGCAGCTATATTTATTATTATTATTATTATTATTATTCCGCCATGGAAGTCTATGGCAGCCCATAGAACCGCTTGCGGGAATTTGGTACACTGATAGAAGTTATTACCAATAGTACCCACACCAATTTTGGAGTCTCTAAATCAATCTCTCTAGCGCCACCACCTGTCCAAAGTTTGACTCATGTTTTTGCTAATAACTTTTGAACCATAAGGGCTAGAAACAAAATCTTTTTTTCTTTCGATTTATTGGTTTAAGCCGATTCGATCGCACCCTATGACGTCATTTACATCATTACAATGTTCCCGCCATTTTGAATTAACCGAAACCCAACTTTTTCGAACTCCTCCTAGGCCGTTGGTCCGATTTACACGAAAATTGAACCAGATCATCTCCAGACAGTGTTGACAAAAAAACATGGAATTCAAGTTGATTCGTTAAATCGTTTTTGATTTACACGCAAACAAATTTTACGTAATGCTTGAAAAAACACACTTAAGCCAATATCTCCGCAACGCTTTATCGTATTCAAACCAAACTTGGTACAAGTCATCACAAGCATGACTTGAGGCAACATGCAGCGTTTCGGCGCAGCGCCACCTACTGGTCCGGAGATACGAAAAATGGCTATTTTTGCTTATAACTTCTGAACTATTTGTCCAAAAATCATAAAAGTGATCTCGTTAGATTCAGGACGGCATGCTGAGTCGTCTGATATCCAATTTTACCATATCGGCCATTTTGACTGTCGGCCATTTTGAATTATGTTCTAAAATGCTGTATTTTATGAACGCATGAACGGATTTTTACGAAACTCGGTATGGGTCATCAGCACGATGTTCTGAAGTAGCCTGACAAGTTTCAAAACAGCGCCACCTAGTGGATAATTTTTTTTTTCAAACGCTTATAACTTTAAGTGGGGTTGACTTATTTTCATGGGACTCACTTTTTTTGTCTCCTGAATCCTTGCCAAGTCCAACGATACCAGACTTGCCAGGTTTCAGCGTATGGTTTGTGCAGCGCAGTAATTTAGCACTTAAACATTAGCTGATATCTTCGAAACCGCTAGTCCGATCGAGACGAAACCAGCGCCAGAAAATCGGAAACATAGGTCGATAGCTATACGTTAAATGCCCAAATGTCAAAATATTGATAGTAAGGGGTTGTAAAATCCAATCAAAGTCAAGTGTCAGTCACTTTTTACATGTTTTTTCATATAAATGTCTATAACTCCAAAACGAAATGAGATATTTTCACCAAAATTGACAAACACATGTATGGGCTCACTCCGATGACACATAAAAAAAATTGTAGGATTGTGCCTCTTGGTGGCGCTATAATAGAACAAAACATGACATTGGCACTGTACAACTCAATGTTTTAATGTGGTGTTTTAACGGTTTTGCTTCAAATGTCTTTACTCATTTTTTCAGTTGGTCTGCTGCTATCTTCCTTGTTTGCTTCTGTTGCGCTTGGCCCCGTTAATGGCTGCTTGCAGCTATATTTATTAGGGGCCAAGCACCGAAGGTGCGAAGGCACCTATTGAAACCGTTCCCGTTCTTATTATTATTATTCATCTTCTTCTTCTTCTTCCGCCACGAAGTCAATGGCAGCCCATAGAACCGTATGGTAAAAAGTTGTGAAATTTGGCACACTAATAGAGGACAGTCTGAAATGTCACCGTAGCAAATTTGGAGTCTCAAACTCAATCCCTCTAGCGCCACCATCAGTCCAAAATTTTACTCATGTTTATGCTAATAACTTTTGAACCATAAGGGCTAGAAACAAAATTCTTTTTTCCTCTGATTCCTTGGCTCAAGACGATTCCATTGCACCCTATGACGTCATTTTCCGTCATAAAAATTTTCCCGCCATTTTGAATTTTCCGAAAAACCTACTTTTACGAACTCGTCCTAGACGGTTCATCCGATTTGCACGAAAATTGAACCAGATCATCTTCAGACCATGCTGACAAAAAATCTTGCAAATCAAGTTGATTCGTCAAATCATTTGCGATAAACGCGCAAACAAATTTTACGTAGTGGTTGCAAAAACACTCTTAAGGCAATATCTCCGCAACGCTTTATCGTATTCAAACCAAACTTGGTACATGTCATCACAAGCATGACTTGAGGCAACATACAGCGTTTCGGCGCAGCGCCACCTACTGGTCCGGAGATACGAAAAATTGCTATTTTTGCTTATAACTTCTGAACTGTTTGTCCAAAAATCATAAAAGTGGTCTCGATACATTCAGGACGGCATGCCGAGTCGTCTGATATTCAATTTTACCATATCGGCCATTTTGGCTGTCGGCCATTTTGAATTTTGTCAAAAAATGCTATATTTTACAAATGCATTAGTATATTGTTACTAAACTCGGTATGTGACTTCCTTGCTATGCCCTGAAGGTACTCAAAAAGTTTTAGGGCAGTGCCACCTTGTGGTCAAAAGATATAACAAACTTGACAAAAATGCTAATAACTTTTGATTAAATTAGCCTAGTATATTGAAACTGGTCATAATAGAGTCATTGGCTCATGCCGATTTAATTGCAACCTATGATGTCATTTTTGGTCATGATAATTTCCCCGCCATTTTTAATTTTCCAAAAAACCTACTTTTACGAACTCGTCCTAGACGGTTTGTCCGATTTGCACGAAAATTGAACCAGATCATCTTCAGACCATGCTGACAAAAAATCTTGCAAATCAAGTTGATTTGTCAAATCGTTTTCGATAAACGCGCACACAAAATTTGCGTAGCGGTTGCAAAAACACTCATAAGCCTATATCTCCACAACGCTTTATCGTATTCAAACCAATCTTGGTATATGTCATCACAAGCATGACCTGAAGCAACATGCAGCGTTTCGGCGCAGCGCCACCTACTGGTCCGGAGATACAAAAAATGGCTATTTTTGCTTATAACTTTTGAACTGTTTGTCCAAAAATCATGTCTTCCGCACCATGCTTTGAAGGTACTCAAAACGTTTTGGGGCAGTGCCACCTTGTGGTCAGAGGTTATAACAAAATTTACAAACATGCTAATAACTTTTGATTAAATTAGCCTAGTTTAATGAAACTGGTCATAATACAGTCATTGGCTCATGCCGAGAACAGAGATACTAATTTTTCCATATTTGGTCAAACATCCTGTCCTCAATGTTCTTATTTGATCAAAACCTACTTTTTCAAACTCATCCTAGACCGTTTGTCCAATTTCCACCAAAATCGAATCGTATCATCTTCAGACTGTGTCAACAAAAAGTTATGGATTTTGCATCAATAGATGAAACCATTTTTGTAAACCGCAGTGACGAAGTTGAGCCATTATGCCAAAATGACTCTTGAGGCTGTATCTCTGCAATGCTTTGACATATTGGCATCAAACTTTGCATGTGTCATTGTTCCCTTATTCTGACCACACCACATACATTTCGTAACTGGTCAAAGTATTGGTCAAAAGTGATAAACCATTAACTTACATTATCAGTGACTCAATATATGATATTTCAGCCATTTTGCCTAATCTTGTTAAACTGTATAATTGTTAATTGTTGCAGTTGGTCTGACACTCTCAGACTACAATGCATTTTCAGCCTTTTGCTTAAAATCATCTTAAAACGTGATTAATTGCTCATTGCTCCAGTTGATCTGACACTGCCAGCCATTTTGGCATGTCTTGTCTTCTTCTTTGCGCTTGGCCCCGGTATTGCTGCTTGCAGCTATATTTATTCATCTTCTTCTTCTTCTTCTTCCGCCACGAAGTCTATGGCAGCCCATAGAACCGTATGGTAAAAAGTTATGAAATTTGGCACACTAATAGAGGACAGTCTGAAATGTCACCATAGCAAATTTTGAGTCTCTAACTCAATCCCTCTAGCGCCACCATCAGTCCAAAATTAGACTCATGTTTATGCTAATAACTTTTGAACCATAAGGGCTAGAAACGAAATTCTTTTTTCCTCTGATTCCTTGGCTCAAGACAATTCGATTGCTCAATGTTCTTATTTGATCAAAACCTACTTTTTCAAACTCATCCTAGACCGTTTGTCCAATTTCCACCAAAATCGAATCGTATCATCTTCAGACTGTGTCAACAAAAAGTTATGGATTTTGCATCAATAGATGAAACCATTTTTGTAAACCGCAGTGACGAAGTTGAGCCATTATGCCAAAATGACTCTTGAGGCTGTATCTCTGCAATGCTTTGACATATTGGCATCAAACTTTGCATGTGTCATTGTTCCCTTATTCTGACCACACCACATACATTTCGTAACTGGTCAAAGTATTGGTCAAAAGTGATAAACCATTAACTTACATTATCAGTGACTCAATATATGATATTTCAGCCATTTTGCCTAATCTTGTTAAACTGTATAATTGTTAATTGTTGCAGTTGGTCTGACACTCTCAGACTACAATGCATTTTCAGCCTTTTGCTTAAAATCATCTTAAAACGTGATTAATTGCTCATTGCTCCAGTTGATCTGACACTGCCAGCCATTTTGGCATGTCTTGTCTTCTTCTTTGCGCTTGGCCCCGGTATTGCTGCTTGCAGCTATATTTATTCATCTTCTTCTTCTTCTTCTTCCGCCACGAAGTCTATGGCAGCCCATAGAACCGTATGGTAAAAAGTTATGAAATTTGGCACACTAATAGAGGACAGTCTGAAATGTCACCATAGCAAATTTTGAGTCTCTAACTCAATCCCTCTAGCGCCACCATCAGTCCAAAATTAGACTCATGTTTATGCTAATAACTTTTGAACCATAAGGGCTAGAAACGAAATTCTTTTTTCCTCTGATTCCTTGGCTCAAGACAATTCGATTGCACCCTATGACGTCATTTTCCGTCATAATAATTTTCCCGCCATTTTTAATTAACCGAAAAACCTACTTTTGCGAACTCGTCCTAGACGGTTCATCCGATTTGCACGAAAATTGAACCAGATCATCTTCAGACCATGCTGACAAAAAATCTTGCAAATCAAGTTGATTCGTCAAATCATTTGCGAAAAACGCGCAAACAAATTTTACGTAGCGGTTGCAAAAGCACTCTTAAGGCAATATCTCCGCAACGCTTTATCGTATTCAAACCAAACTTGGTACATGTCATCACAAGCATGACTTGAGGCTACATGCAGTGTTTCGGCGCAGCGCCACCTACTGGTCCGGAGATACAAAAAATGGCTGTTTTTGCTTATACCATTTGAACCGTTTGTCCAAAAATCATAAAAGTAGTCTCGTTAGATTCAGGACGGCATGCCGAGTCGTCTGATATTCAATTTTACCATATCGGCCATTTTGGCTGTCGGCCATTTTGAATTATGTGCTAAAATGCTATATTTTACAAATGCATTAGTGTATTGTTACTAAACTCGGTATGTGACTTCCACTCCATGCCCTGAAGGTACTCAAAAAATTTTGGGGCAGTGCCACCTTGTGGTCAAAAGTTATAACAAACTTGACAAAAATGCTAATAACTTTTGATTTAATTAGTTTAGTATATTGAAACTGGTCATAATAGAGTCATTGGCTCATGCCGATTCAATTGCAACCTATGATGTCATTTTCGGTCATGATAATTTCCCCACCATATTTAATTTTCCAAAAAACCTACTTTTGCGAACTCGTCCTAGACGGTTTGTCCGATTTGCACGAAAATTGAACCAGATCATCTTCAGACCATGCTGACAAAAAATCTTGCAAATCAAGTTGATTCGTCAAATCATTTGCGATAAACGCGCAAACAAATTTTACGTAGCGGTTGCAAAAACACACTTAAGGCAATATCTCCGCAACGCTTTATCGTATTCAAACCAAACTTGGTACATGTCATCACAAGCATGACTTGAGGCAACATAAAGCGTTTCGGCGCAGCGCAACCTACTGGTCCGGAGATACGAAAAATGGCTATTTTTGCTTATAACTTCTGAACTGTTTGTCCAAAAATCATAAAAGTGGTCTCGTTACATTCAGGACGGCATGCCGAGTCGTCTGATATTCAATTTTACCATATCGGCCATTTTGGCTGTCGGCCATTTTGAATTTTGTCAAAAAATGCTATATTTTACAAATGCATTAGTATATTGTTACTAAACTCGGTATGTGACTTCCTTGCTATGCCCTGAAGGTACTCAAAAAGTTTTAGGGCAGTGCCACCTTGTGGTCAAAAGATATAACAAACTTGACAAAAATGCTAATAACTTTTGATTAAATTAGCCTAGTATATTGAAACTGGTCATAATACATTTATTGGCTCATGCCGAGAACATAGATACTAATTTTGCCATATTTGGTCAAACATCCTGTCCTCAATGTTCTTATTTGATCAAAACCTACTTTTTCAAACTCATCCTAGACCGTTTGTCCAATTTCCACCAAAATCGAATCGTATCATCTTCAGACAGTGTCAACAAAAAGTTAGGGATTTTGCATCAATAGATGAAACCGTTTTTGTAAACCGCAGCGACGAAGTTGAGGCATGATGCCAAAATTACTCTTGAGGCTCTATCTCTGCAATGCTTTGACATATTGGCATCAAACTTTGCATGTGTCATTGTTCCCTTATTCTGACTACACCACATCAATTTCGTAACTGTGCCACCTATTGGTCAAAAGTGATAAACCATTAACTTATATTATCAGTGACTCTATATATGATATTTCAGCCATTTTGCCTAATCTTCTTAAACTGTATAATTGTTAATTGTTGCAGTTGGTCTGACACTCTCAGACTACAATGCATTTTTCAGCCTTTTGCCTAAAATCATCTTAAAACGTGATTAATTGCTCATTGCTCCAGTTGATCTGACACTGCCAGCCATTTTGGCATGTCTTGTCTTCTTCTTTGCGCTTGGCCCCGGTATTGCTGCTTGCAGCTATATTTATTATTATTATTCCGCCATGGAAGTCTATGGCAGCCCATAGAACCGTTTGCGGGAAAATTATGAAATTTGGTACACTGATAGAGGTCATTACCAATAGTACCCACACCAATTTTGGAGTCTCTAAATCAATCTCTCTAGCGCCACCACCTGTCCAAAGTTTGACTCATGTTTTTGCTAATAACTTTTGAACCATAACGGCTAGAAACAAAATCTTTTTTCTTTCGATTCATTGGTTCAAGCCGATTCGATCGCACCCTATGACGTAATTTCCGTCATTACAATGTTCCCGCCATTTTGAACTAACCGAAACCCAACTTTTTCGAACTCCTCCTAGGCCGTTGGTCCAATTTTCACGAAAATTGAACCAGATCATCTCCAGACAGGGTTGACAAAAAAACATGGAATTCAAGTTGATTGGTTAAATCGTTTTTTATTAACACGCAAACAAATTTTACGTAACGCTTGAAAAAACACACTTAAGGCAATATCTCCGCAACGCTTTATTGTATTCAAACCAAACTTGGTACAAGTCATCACACGCATGACCTGAGGCAACATGCAGCGTTTCGGCGCAGCGCCACCTACTGG
Source organism: Gobio gobio (assembly GCF_949357685.1). NCBI lineage: Eukaryota > Metazoa > Chordata > Actinopteri > Cypriniformes > Gobionidae > Gobio > Gobio gobio. Next base: position 33,428,685 of record NC_137105.1, on the reverse strand, counting down.
TCCAGAGATACGAAAAATGGCTATTTTTGCTTATAACTTCTGAACTGTTTGTCCAAAAATCATAAAAGTGGTCTCGTTAGATTCAGGACGGCATGCCGAGTCGTCTGATATCCAATTTTACCATATCGGCCATTTTGACTGTCGGCCATTTTGAATTATGTGCTAAAATGCTGTATTTTATGAACGCATGAACGGATTGTTACGAAACTCGGTATGGGTCATCAGCACGATGCTCTGAAGTAGCCTGACAAGTTTCAAAACAGCGCCACCTAGTGGATAATTTTTTTTTTCAAACGCTTATAACTTTCGGTGGGGTTGACTTATTTTCATGGGACTAACTTATTTTTTCTCCTGAATCCTTGCCGAGTCCAACGATACCAGATTTGCCAGGTTTCGGCGTATGGTTTGCGCAGCGCGGTAATTTAGCGCATAAAAAACTTTAGCTGATATTGTCGAAACCGCTAGTCCGATCGAGACGAAACCAGCGCCAGAAAATCGGAAACATAGGTCGATAGCTACATGCTAATGGCCAAATGTCAAAATATTTATAGTAAGGGGTAGTAAAATCCAATCAAAGTCAAGTGTCAGTCATTTTTTACATGTTTTTTCATATAAATGTCTATAACTCCAAAACGAAATGAGATATTTTCACCAAAATTGACACACACATGTATGGGCTCACTCCGATGACACATAAAAAAAAAGTGGGATTTTGCCTCTTGGTGGCGCTATAATAGAACAAAACATGACATTGGCACTATACAACTCAGTGTTTTAATGTGGTGTTTTAACGGTTTTGCTTCAAATGTCTAGAGTCATTTTTTCAGTTGGTCTGCTGCTATCTTCCTTGTTTGCTTCTGTTGCGCTTGGCCCCGTTAATGGCTGCTTGCAGCTATATTTATTATTATTATTATTATTATTATTATTATTGTAACGTCAGTGACTGATGAATGGGGGTTTTGCTTAGAAGCCTATCATCTTCAAGATCTTAGAAAACGCCCAATGGCGACGCAATGCCATGGGAGACTGAACTCCCGCCCATTCCAGTGATACAGCGGAAGTGACAGAGGGACTCCTCAGGGAACGAGGGTTACATACGTAACCGAGACGTTCCCTTTCGTTCAGTCACTCCGAGTAATGTCAGTGACTGATGAATGGGTGGTCCAGTATAATCACGCCACTCGGCTGTCGTCCAGGGCCCTGCGTAAGTGTGAGATCCCTGTCATAAGACTAGTACGGATGAAGGACTCCCACTTAACACAGGAATACCAAGGTACACTGGGAAGCATAGGGAAGACTTAAGGAAACACATATGACCCGCGGAGGGGCTGCATAGGGAAGGGTACAGAAACCTACCACATCCCACACCAGAGGTTGGGGCGCGGGTGCCATAGGGTGCCCCGTCTCTGAGAAAGGAGGTCCTTCCTCAGAGGAATCGACCAGGGAGGGGCTGTCACAAGGAGCATGAGTTCGGAGATCCAGGTCCTGCCGGGCCAATATGGGGCAACCAAAAGGACCTTCTTCTTGTCCTCCCTGATCTTGCACAGTGTCTGTGCAAGAAGGCTCACTGGGGAAGGCACCGCGGCCAGCTGTGCGCTAGTGCACCCGTGCTGAGGGTTCCCTCGGTCAGGGAGAAAAACAAGCGACAATGGGAAGAGTCGTGGGAGATAACAGATCTACCTGTGTGTCGCCAAGCTGTTCCCAAAACAGCTGGACCATCTGGGGATAGAGTCTCCACTCACCAGGAAGTGACTGAATCACTGCACGGTTCAGGTCTCCCGGGGAGGTAATGGCACGAAGTGACCTCAGATACTTCTGACTCCATATGAAGAGATGGCGGGCGAGTTGCGACATCTGGCGGGAGCAAACTCGTTCTAAGGGAACTCTGGCCCATAGAAAGTGAGGTTCGCATGGTATGAAGGTAAGACGGCAGGCCAGAGCCACTGGAACCCGGAGAGTGCCTAGTTGCCATGCCCATCTCAGAACTCGATCGCGAGGCCAGTGCTGAAGCAGTCTCATATGAAGCAGTCCGAGCGGCGTTAACATGGCCAAGGATGCCATGTCCCAGGAGCCTCTGAAATAACTTCAGTGGAATTCTTGACCTGAAAGAGAGCCACGAAAGAGAGGCAAGTCAGCATAGACCATGCACGCTCGCACTGTGTGCACATGGTGACCGAGCCAAGAAAAGAGATCCTCTACCCAGGGGAGAGTTTGCTCTGTTCCTCGATGACCTGAAGGCCCAAACGGGTGAGGTGCCGGAGCACTAGGTCCCTGTGTCCGCAAACCTGGTCTAAATTAGTGAGCTAATTTAGCGAGTCATTGAGATAGTTCAGGATGCGAACCCAGTGTGCCTAGGTGGCACAGGGGCTGCCTCGATGGCTTCAGTGAAGGCCACCCTTAGGCCGCGGCCCCATCAAGGGCAGAGAAGGCGGAGGAGGCCACCGAACGGTCACGGGAAGACACAGGGAATTCCAGGACCACGTGAGCTCCTCATGCACCTCAGGAGCGAAAGGCATTGGGCGCATCCCACCTTGAGATGCGGCGATCGACATCTTGTTGCGATCTGGAGAGTGAACGAAACTCGCTGGGCGTCAACAGATGGTCCTGACACTTCAGTCCAAGCACTCGTGGGAAGCAGTGTGCAAGAGGGCCCGAGGAATAATCGTCTGGGTTCTTTATACCACAGCACAACCCTCAGTGTGAGATCGCTGGAGCGCGCCGTCACACCAACACACTGGAGAACCGCTCGTCTCGAAGAACTGAAGAGAGAACTCAGACTTCAGGCTTGAGTGAAGAGATGCTCTTGGCTCCGAAGCAGAAACATAATGCGACATTGCAAGCGTACTTCCTTATATACCCACAAGGTGGGGCGGAGTTACGCTATGCAAATTCCGCAAGCCTATGGCATTGCTTTGCCATTGGGCGTTTTCTAAGATCTCGAAGATGATAGGCTTCTAAGCGAAACCCCCATTCGTCAGTCACTGACGTTACTCGGAGTGACTGAATGAAAGGGAACTCACAATACGGTATTATTGTGATACACCATATGGTGACATATGGTAAAAGGTTAACAAAAAAATTATTGTTGATTAAAATGCTACATTTGGTATTAAATTGGGGTGGAAATGAATAGGCTTGGACTTGGTGCTGGTAACCCAATTCACAGGATGGTGACACCAGAATAAATATATTCATGATTCTGAATCTGAAAATACAGAATTATTTAAGACGAATATACTTGCACTGACTAGATATATTTAACATAATGTAGGCCACTTTTTACTGGTAACATAAGACATTTGACATCAGGACCCACAAATATCCCCCCATTGTATTATTATACAATATACACATTCATTATTATATATAGTAGTTTAATGTATTACTGACATTAAAACGCTGTAAACTTTAATTTTTTACTCACACAGTCATTTTAATTTTGGGTGAACTATACGGGTGAACTATTTCACCATGACAACAACTTCTTCTTGGTCTTAAAAATGACTGACATTCATTTAGTGATCAAATTTAGCACTCTTATGGAAGTATTATAATATTTTGTAATTATCATTTCAAATTGTTTGTAATAAATCAACATCTCAGGAAATTGTAATGGGCTTTCTAATCAAAATTAGATTTTCTGTTACAAAACAGGGCATTGATTTCATACATGTCCACTGTAGAGTACACCAGGACTTAAATCATGTTTATCATGCATTTTGGGAGACACAACAAGTGAATAGGGAAAAAAATTATACATCAATATTTCTATGAAATATAATTATGACACCCATTATTGCACTTCTTTTTTCATTATATATTGCCCCAAGAACACATTACTAGGCAAATTAGATACAGTGTATAGATACAGTATATTGAATGGGAAAACCCATTTGGCCATTTTATCCAGATATTGCATTAAGTAAATTGGTATATCAATTCATTCCAATATATACTTCACAACTTAGTTGAGAATCATCTTTATACAAAGTTTGGTCAAAAAAAAAATCCTGAAACCTAAAAATTGATTGGTGAATAAAAATAAATTGTTGTTTGCCTATACATGTAATTTAATGTCTTTTTATTTTTTTAAACAACTGAATCGTGGTGTTTTTCTTTAATTTCTTTCATTTGTTTCTTATGATATAAACAATATAATGACATGAAAAATACACATATATATGCACTACACATATACCAGAACCCACCATAAAAATAATTCTTACTATCTTATTATAATAATGATGTCTTGCCAGTCAGCATGTTTCTCATATGCCGCAGCATTTGAGAATAACTAAAGTGATGTTCAAAGACAAAGCTGCTCGGGTCTGTCATTTTCTATCCACCCTGAGCAGATTTAGCTCTGCCGAAATGTTTGCTCCAATTTCATTTCTACAGTTTTTTTCCTCTCTGCCTCTCTAGTGAGCCCATTAGGAGTATTTGGGTTGTGATTGTACATTTAAAGCAGAGTGCATTATTCAGGCTTGGTTTTTTAATCATCCCAGGTTCAGAGTCATGATGGATTATGAGATTTGTGGCCTCTTCCTTCTCCCCATTGTTGTCAGGTGAAGTAGGCCAACAACCGTCATGTAGCCTCACATGAACTCAACTACCCAGAATGCTCTGCCAGGAAAACAGAGGGAAAATGTAGCAGGGGAAATCAATCTGTGGCTTTGTTTGGAATGAAAAAATAGCTTACTGTTAACGGAATATTGTGCAGTATAAAATGCATAAATTTTAAAAATGCCACATAATGCAACAATATAAATATTTAACTTCAAATGTTTAATTAAACTTTGGTTTTCACTGTTTCTAGATCAGTTTCCTTTGTATGTGTTCATTAGTTTCCATGGTTACTAATTGGCTAATTAGTGTTGGCACCTGATGTTCATTTAGTTCATTGGATTGTTTCAGTATATTTAATGCTGCCTTCACGTGCTATCGGAAATGTTCTAATTCCCACTTTAGAAGTCGTGATTACGAGCATTCAAGTGCTTTAATGTCGGAATGAACAGGAATAATGAAGGACACCATGGGGGCCCGTTTCAATAAGGAGGTTCAACCAACTCCGAGTTTAAACCTGAACTCTGAGTTGACTTACTCTGAAATGGGAAACTCCAAAAAGAAACAAAGTTTTTGGGTTTCAGAACAGCTGAATTGAGGTAGTTCAATCAACTCTGAGTAGACTGATTCTGAGTTAAGCACATGCACTCCAACTATGAAAAGCCATGATCAATGGAGCTACGAAATCACAATTCACCATGGCAACAGCACCCAACAAAAAATGCGTTTGCATACTTCCGGGCCAATAAGTAAGTTTAATTCTTAATTATTTTTATTAAGTTTAATTTTCATGGTATCCAAAAGGCAAAAAAATGTGGCAGCAGCTAAAAATGAAAAATAAAAAACAACCATTGACTACCATAGTAGGGAAAAAAAATACTATGGTTGTCAATGGTTGCTCTCTCTGCTTTGTTACAAACATTCTTCAAAATATTATTTTGTGTTCAGCAGAACAAAGAAACTCACACAGGTTTGGAACATCATGAGGGTGAGTAAGTGATGACAGTTCACCCAAAAATGAAAATTCTATCCCTTTAACCCTAGAATGTGAAGACCAAAAAACTAATGCATAAAGGGGGTCAAAAAGCGAGTTCACTTTCATGCCTATGTTTTACTTTTAAAAAGTGTACTATATAAACATGTCAAGTTAAAAGTTTTACTTTACCTAATGTAACGTTACCTTTTTTTTTTAAACACTATTTTATCATTCATGTGGGATAATATATTATGAGTCTAGTGTTTGTTTTTGTGTATTGTATCTGATTATTTGGATCCTTTCAAACTTAACGTTTGGATAATATATTTTGCAGGATTCTCTGAAAGCGCAACTCTTGTAGAGGGAGACACCAGAACCAAGTCATCTGCTCTGGGCAGGAATTCTCTCATCATGTAGATCAAGGCAGCAGATTGCAGCTGGTTGCCATGGATATCTCTTTTGAATAGAGCTTGAAAAGCAGCTATTGCTTTCCTCAACATACATGTGATCATGAGCTTTTTATTGTCTGTGTTTTTTAATGCTTAGTCCACAAGACAAAAAAAAAAACATAGCTGAATTTATTAAAATGACCCCGTTAATGAACCATTAATTCTCAATGTGTGTCGTTCCCTGGATGATCCGCGGCTGTTTTTTTTTTTTGTGATGGTTGTCCATGAGTCCCTTGATTGTCCTGAGCAGTTAAACTGCCCAATTTTCTTCAGAAAAATCCTCCAGGTCCTGCAAACTCTTCAGTTTTCCAGCATCGTTTGCATATTTGAAGCCTCTCCAGCAGTGACAGTATGATTTTGAGATCCATGTTTTCAAACTGAGGACAATTGAGGGACTCAAACACAACTACACCCTTAAAAATAAAGGTGCCAGGAAGAACCAAAATGGGGTTTTCACGGCGATGCCATAGAAGAACCATTTGTGGGTCCCTGAAGAACCGTTTTGTGAAACGTTCTTTAATGAACCATTTGTACTAACTATTTTATAGTCTAAATAACCTTTTCTGCGCTACAAAGAACCTTTTGTGTAATGGAAAGGTTATTTGGATATTAAAGGTTCTTCATGGAACCATACACCCCGCCAAAGAACCTTTATTTTTAAGACTGTATTAAAAAAGGTTCAAACATTAATGGATGCAACACGATATAACTACGTGTGATTTTATCAGCATAATCCACACAAAATTATGTAGAATTACAAACACTTGATCGTTTTTCAAGTGAATCTACCTATGCATTATCAGCTGTCACGTCATATCTTCATCTGTAACTTCATTCATATCTATTAAAATCATCTGTACATGACTAGCCTATTACTTGTACAATAAATAAAATATTTGCTTACCTGTCAAAACACATGCGAGAGCGGAGTCTATGTCAAGTCCAAGTTTGTTGCGAAGCTCTCTCCACCTCGAAAGCACCACAGTGATATTGATCCTTGTTTTGATCCTTGTCCCTCAATTTATTTCTCTATTTGTCCCAAAGCCTGCTTGCCTCAGGTGATCTACATTTACTTTTTTTTTTGTACTCGCCAATGAATAATTGTGATCCATAATGATGCTGGATGATATAACCACCACTTTTCCCCATTTATCCACGTGTGTTGCCATGGTTTTTACAAGTGGAAACCAAGGATAGCGCGGATATTACGTCATTGATAGGCAACAATAACGAGGACGAGCCATTATTTAAAATGGGAATTTCTCTAGATTTACAAACCCTTGTTAACTTTGGGGATAATGCAAGTACACAACAAAAGTTGCAAGAAAAAGTATGTGAACCGCTTGCAGAATCTTTGAAAATGTAATTAATTTTAACTAAATAGGAGAGATCATGCAAAATGCATGTTATTTTTTATAGCACAATTTCATCAAAATATCTTCATTTGTGTTACGAAGATGAACGAAGGTCTTACGGGTTTGGACCGACATAAGGGTGAGTTATTAATGGCAGAATTTTCATTTTTGGGTGAACTAACCCTTTAACCCACCAAATCGTTTGACAAATAGTCACATATCACTAACAGTCTAATATAGCGTTACATTTCACGTACCTTACAGCTAATTCATTATGACATACCCTCATACCCTCCGGTTCATATCATGAACGCATTACCACCTCAGGTGTGCATTACTTTTCTGAAAATTCAATGGCCCGTCATCAATTATTCCTTAAATATTTTACATTGTTGCAGAACCTCTCTTCCCAGTCTGTTATAACGCTCTGTTTAGTTCCTGTCTCTATGAAGCCCCTCCTTCTGAAAAGTGCAATGTGCTCTGATTGGTCGGAGTAGTAACACACTACTAACGCAATGCAACTAGGCCTTGTACCATGTATTTGCATAGGAATATTGTGATGTGTATATTACCAGAAGAAAACTTAAGACTACAATCGAGGTGTTTTAGGGAGTTCAGAAACAGTGCTCACTGATAAAGAGTAAAAAATGATTCACAGTTTCTTAATTTTCCTAAGTTTTAGAAATTTCTATCAAGCATAATTATAATAATGAGTGAGACAGTACATAAAAAGCTGAATAATAGCAACAGTTCTGAAGGTGGACTAAAAGTCACACAGGCAGGATTTCAGAGGCATCCGGTAAGCACAATGACTCCTAGTTCTGGCCTAAATACACACACACACACACACACACACACACACACACACACACACACACACACACACACACACACACACACACAGTCCTCCATCCTGCTGACTTGCTGCTAGCCGATACCTCCGTCGAGTCAGGTGATCAACAATGCAAAGGTGTCTGAACTGTGCACGGACTCTTCTTCACTGTAAGACACTGCGTGATCTCTGACATACAATACACACACACATGCACATTATATGGGTAGTTTTTTTTTCACATAATGTTTACTATTAGTTTTTATTCAAACTGACCAACTAACTTTTTTACAACAACTTTTATAAGGTCTCTTATATATGCACTTTCGTTTAAAAGTTTGGGGTCTGTAAAATATGTTCTTAGGCTCACCAAGGCTACAATTATTTGATCAAAAACATTTTAAAATAACAGTGTTCTATTTAAATATATTTAAACATGCGTTTGAAATTATGTGGTGGAAATTTCTCTTGAGACGTATATCCACTGCTGTACATTGTTAGCTGACAAATGAAATATCGTAAACTAGTGTGAAAAGTGTTTTATTTTTAAAATGTCCACAGGGCACCACATCAGCCATAAATGCAATCATTCATGCGCTAATGCACTCCAGGAATGTTTTTTAAGCCACTAGACCATTTTAACAGAGATTAGGGTAGAATTCATATCCACATCCTTTACTGGAATTTTACTGGAATTTAAACCAGCACTCAGGATTGAACAGATGTACAGCTCAGGCCATGGTTAAAACAGGTTTAATGTATAAAATCTAATACAAAGGGTCAATGAAAACATGAATCAGACCGTAGTGCGTCCTTGTGCAGCACAGAGCATGGCATGAGATTTAGACTAATATGTACTGGATTACTGGCTTCTAAAAATAGACTGGAAGGAAGTACAATACACTCTGACATATGATGGAGTTCAGTGTGAGTCCGTGTGTTTTATGCGCTGCACTGGTTCTTTGTTAGCCAGATGTTTGCTTTCTGCACAAGGCAGATATCCAAGAGTAGCTTTAATGACAGTAATGACAGCAAGATTGACGGTCCCTTTATTACAGAACCATTACATTTAGTCACACATGCTATAATCCAAGCATTAGCCTCCCTTCCCATTAATAAATACTGACCAGTTAAATACACAGAAGAGCATATCGAAAAACGGAGAACATGCTTTCAGAGGGATGAGTAATCCTGATTGACTGCAACAGTATCATGTATTAATTCTAATTTTAGTAGCAAACCTCCATGAGGAGGTTATAGTCACATGGTTGAATGCTTATGTTTGACGTAAAAAATGTAATTGTGGATTTCATGGTCTATATCTATGGGATAGCATTGCAGAGAAAAAATGTTGCGAGCCAGATTCAAACTAAATTGCTTATATGAGCACAGCATAAACAGAAATATTGTTAAATATTATTACTAAATTATATTATTAAATGAAATGCTGTTAAATAACTTTTTTATTTTAATATATTTTAAAATGTAATTTATTCATGTGATGCAAAGCCTTCAGAAATCATTCTAATATGCTGATTTGGTGCAAATTCAAAGAACCCTAAACATTCTTTTACGTTTTTTTTTTTTTAACAAAAAAATATTAAGCAGCAGGTTCTTTGATTAATCCTTAAATACATATACTTCGTATTTTGATTGACCCAGGATGTCATTCACTACCATCCCCTTCACTAATTTTTTAAAAATTAGACATCAAATTTCTTAGTATTCAACAATCTATTCATTATACACAATATAACAAGAAAACAATTATAAACGAATGTCTGTTTTTAATAAATGTTTCGAAAAAAATTGTATAGGGTCACTAGCTACCCCAGATATTAAATAGTGTAAATATATATTTGTTCTATACAATAATTCGTCCCTCCTTTGGATGAGACGTTAAACCTCTCTGCGGTCATTAAAAATCCCAGGATGTCCTTCGAAAAAGAGTAGAGGTGTAACCCCAGCATCCTGGCCAAATTTGCCCATTGGCCTCTGTCCATCATGGCCTCCTAATCATCCCCATATACTGATTGTTTTCATCACCCTGGTCTCCTCTCCACCAATAAGCTAGTGTGGGGTGGACGTTCTGGCGCAATATGGCTGCCGTCGCATCATCCAGGTGGATGCTGCACATTGGTGGTGGTTGAGGAGATTCCCCCCTTCTATATGTAAAGCACTTTGAGTACCCAGAAAAGTGTAACAAATTATTATTATTATTTATTATACTTATTAATTATAATAATTTAATCTCTGATGACTCAATAAGTGCAATTCACCTTTATTCCTGAAGGTGACAATGTCTGATACACAATGATGAAGTGATATTTCACTCATAGTTACTGCAGGCAGAAAACAAAAGAATAGGAAGTATCATCAGCAATACTTGAAATGGCTCAGCAATTTACTGTAGAGCAAGTACTGAACTCAATCAAATATAGTATCATTTTCACTTGATGGTGGATCTGGTGAATAAGCTGTCAGCGAACAAAACATTGATTTTGAAGACATTGATAACGATAGTTTTGTGAATATGGTTGAGATCATAAATATGAGCCAGATGGGTAAATGAGATCTGACAATGACATTGATGATGTTATGATGGTAGACAAAAAAAGCATCAAATTAAAACTTTTCAAGTTCCAAAAAGTAACAAAATGTGCTTTATTTTATTCTTTTGTAATTGTTATTAAAACATCAGGAGAGTTTTATGCTGTTGCGGCAGTTAGATATCCATACATGTTAGCTATAGTTCCAGGTCGCTAAAGACACAAATATGTAATAATGATTGGTGAAACATTTGTGCATTTAAGGGTTAAAGTTTTTTTTTTTTTTTTTTTTTTTTCAATGTATTTTTGTTTTATAATTTGAAACATAAGACACATTGACAAGTTGACAACCTTGCCACAAAAACTAATATCAGGTTAAATACAATTTTAAAAATCTATCACACAACAAAAATCAATAGGTGCCATAATGTTAAACAGTCATTTATAAAGCAAAGGATGAAGAAGATAACATAAAGAATACAAAACCCTTGAAAGCAGATGGGAATTATACAAAAATTATTTTATCCACAATCTCCTGAATGCTTTGACAAACTACACTAAAACTGGAAACCTCTGCTGACCAATAGAGCAAACACTGTACACCTTCTCACCTCTGACTGGAAGTCACAACGATAAGGTAGAGCAGCAGCGTGTAACTGATCTGACGTCAGTGCCCCTTTATGTTAACCTTGTATAGACGGTCACACTATGAGATGTCAGCACAGTTCTGGGGTCAGTGGGGGATGGGTGCTGACATTAATGCAGCTGAGCTTCGTCATCCAATACGCCATTGCTTGTGTTGGATGCCATCAGTCTTCATAAACTATCCGCCGTTCTTCTCTGGCTGAAGCCTTCAGTAGATGACTTAGATAATAAAAAGAAACATATATTGATCATCTAAAGATATATTGAATGAAGGCTTTAAAATAAATGGTTTTCAGCAACAGCAGAGTCTTTAAAACCCTTTGGATTTTTCTTTCAAGTCCTTGAGGTTGCCATTGTGTCGCCTACATGCATGATATCTTTCCACAAACCATGCGCAAATCCTGCTCACAGCTGATTTCAACTCAATCACACGGTCACCTGCCATAAAAAGTTCAGTGTTCAGAAATATCATGGATTCGACTGCAACAAAAAGTAGAATGTGCTACAAATCTGGTTCCATCATCCTGAATAACAAGAGGCTGTCGGAGACAATAAACGTCATCAGCCAAACAGGTAAACTAATTTACTCATTAGTCAGCGTTCACATCCTCATTGTACTTATAATCGCATTCTTGCAAACTATTCAAACTCAAACTTTCAGGGAAAAAGGGCCAGATTTACTAACTAACCCTGTTTTGGTGTTAAAACCAGGATTTACTAAAGACTTTTTAAGAACGGCATTATTTACCGTCTTCCCTCCAGGTCTGCACAGTTTTGAGGCCCTTTAGAAGTTTTGACATACTCAACATTTGTTCTTGTTCAAGAAGCCCTTTCACTCATATATACTTCACGATAGGGAAGAAAAGACAAAATTTTAAGGTTTGTCCCATAAAAAAAAACTAAACAAAAAAAGAGATGCAGCAGAATGGATTTTACCAAGAAAAACAGTAAAAAGAAATTCACTGTTTATTAACAGACCATTAGTAGCCAGTTCTTGGTCAGAATAAACCGCAAATTGGACCAGACTTAGTGCAGAAAGTAAAAAATCTGAGACATTCTACTATAAGTAACTTTGCAACTACATGTATACTGTCTGCTTAAAGGTATGGGTAGGCAATTCCAGAGAGGCTAGGAATAGCGAGCTAGCTTTGAAAGCATAAGATGCCACTCTCGCTTCAGAGCATCTGCAAAGCCTTTTTTCACCTCCAAAACACATGAACACGCACACCCAGAGCAGAGTCTGCAAAGCATCATGAGAGACTGCGTTAAATGACTTCATGTCTCAAAGCACATAACATTACAATAATAATGAACGTAAACAGCTTTAATTTTGGTTTTGATAGTGTTACCATTAAAAACGCATCCATTCGAGTCATTACGATAGTTATTGCATGAATGCAGATTGTTGTTTTGGCTCAGGAGGAACTGTAAAAGGTGGCTGATATTTTTTGCGGTGCTCTGTGACTGACATCTGTCTACAACTCTACATAGCATGAAACACGCTGATGACGTGTAATGTCTGCGCGAGTAGGTGCGTGGAGGTATGCAAACATTGACAGACAAGTAGAATATCCTATCATTACATTCGGACCTGGTACTGTGCCTTCCACAGAAGATATAGAGTTCAGATGCAAAAGCACTTGATATTGTGATAATAATATTGAGTGAATGCTCTTCGCACATAGTATACGTTTATCAAATAATTTCATTTCAAATCCGCTAAATCCCAGGGTCAGCCCATTCAGAAATACCAGTTTGTTGGCAGAAACCTCTAAACGCCACTTCCCTTTGTCAGCAAAAACCTCTGAAAGTCCACAGAAACCATGAATCGGATCATACGATTTCAAGATTAATGATGCTGTGCGAAAGAGCCGTCTTTCATTTGCCAAGCTTCCATCGTTGCAATGGCAGGATTTTGCGAGTAGCAAGTAAACACAACAGTGTTCCTTGTGCTTCTGTAAAACTCACCCAGAAACGGATGTGGCAGTCACTTTGCATCACATCTCCCCCTACTGTGTGGATCAGTTCCCTTTCAGTCGGTCACGTTCGACGTACGTTGTTAGCAGTTTGTCTTGCACTCAGCCGCATCAAGGAGCCGCTCAGAGGCAAGCACGTTCTGGTCCGTACGGACAGCACGGCGGCCGTTGCGTACGTCAAAGAAAACAGGGTGGTCTACGCTCCCTTTGCATGTCACAACTCGCCCGCCATCTCCTCCTCCTCTGGAGTCAGAAGCATCTGAGGTCGCTTCATGCCATTCACATTTCGGGCCTGCTCAATCGTGCAGCCGACGAGCTCTCAAGTCAGCAAGTGTTCCCGGAAGAGTGGAGACTCCATCCCCAGGTGGTCCAGCTGATCTGGAGTTGCTTCGTGACCGCACAGGTAGACCTGTTTGCCGCCCTGGACACGACCCACTGCCAGTTGTTTTATTCCCTGACCGAGGGGACCCTCGGCTCGGATGCCCTGGCACACAGCTGGCCCCGGGGCCTACGCAAATATGCGTTTTCCCCATTGAGCCTTCTTGCACAGACACTGTGCAACATCAGTGAGGACAAGGAGCAAGTCCTGTTGGTTGCCCTGTATTGGCCCAACCGGACTTGGTTCCCGGAACTAGTGCTCCTCGCGACAGCAGCTCCTTGGTCCATTCCTCTAAGGAAGGACCTCCTGACTCAGAGACGGGGCACCCTTTGGCACCCGCATCCGGACCTCTGGAAACTCCATGTCTGGTCCCTGGACGGGACACGGAGGTTCTAGGTGGCCTGCCACAGAATGCGGTAGACACCATCACTTCCACTAGAGCTCCCTCTATGAGGCACCTCTATGCGTTGAAGTGGAACCTGTTCGTCGATTGGTGTGCTTCTCGCTGAGAAGACCCCCGGAGATGCTTGATCGGTTCAGTGCTTTCCTTCCTACAAGATGGGTTGGAGCGAAGGCTGTCTCCCTCCACCCTCAAAGTTTATGTTGCCGCTATCGCCGCAAACCATGACATGGTAGATGGTAAGTCTGTTGGGAAGCACGATCTGATAGTCAGGTTCCTGAGGGGGGCGAGGAGACTAAATACGCCTCGCCCTCCCTCTATACCCTCTTGGGACTTAACTCTGGTGCTAACCGCACTACCTTTGCACCCTTTGAGCCTTTGCAGTCGGCAGAGTTGAAAATCCTGTCTCTAAAGACAGTACTCCTGACTGCATTGGCCTCTATCAAGAGGGTAGGGGACCTGCTGGCATTTTCTGTCGACGAATCGTGCCTGGAGTTCGGGCCTGGTAACTGTCATGTAATCCTGAGACCCCGGCCTGGATATGTGCCCAAGGTTACACTCCCTTCCCATATACCAGGTGGTGAGCCTGCAGCCCTTTTCCAAAGGGATCCCAATTCGTAGGTGACGTCCGACGTACGTCGAACGTGACCGACTGAAAGGGAATGTCTCGGTTACGTATGGTTACCCTCGTTCCCTGTAGGAGTGAATGGAGACGTATGTCCCGTCGCCACAGTTGCTGTACCATCACTGCATGGCCGAGTCACTAGTTTGGCTCCTCAGTGAAAAACAATAGTGCACTGCTCTCGCTTCCTGTTTATACCCGCAGTGCGGGGCGGAGCGCGAGATGCAAATCTTGCACGCCAATGGCCCATTGGCCTGTTCTCTATTACCCCTTTTCCACCAAGGCAGTGCTAGAGCTAGATCGGAGCCAGAGCCTAGTTTCAAATTGGTTCTTTGTGTTTCCACACCCAAAGCCCCAGCTCCGAGCCAGGAAAAGTGGTTCTTAAGTAGCACCAAAACATTGCTGGGCTAGAACAGGGCTAGAAGTAAGAACCGATTACGTCAGGCGCTGGGGGCGGGGACAACAAGACGAACACAAACTTGAGATCCGCCATTGTTGAAATAGCAGCTAATGGAACTAACAGCGGCTGCTCGTTTGTAATCTCCGTCTATACAAATTACGGCAAACTGCATGAATGAGTTGGATTTGCTGTGTTTTTGTTGTGTTTTGATGCCGATGTAGGATCGTAAAGCCATGTGAATCAATAGTAACGCAACGTTTGCTTTGTTGATGGAAGGCTTGTTCGCAGCAGTGCTGTGCATTGACCGATCGCCGTATGATAACGAGTCCAGCGAGAGCACACGACTCCTTATTCTTTTGGTTCACTCATGCGTTTTTTTTTAATATCATACGTGGATCGGTCTGCGCAGCGCCGATGCATCTCGAACAAGCCTGGTGTGTGTTTGTTTCCCGCTGCCCAGGGTTGCCAGGTTTTCACAACAAAACCCGCCCAATTGCTACTCAAAACAAGCCCAATCGCGTTTCAGGGGGGCTTCCCCGGTAAAAATCACATTTGTCCCCGGTTTCCATTTCAGAAATCTGGTCACCTTACCTAAACCACATATTAATGTTTAATTATTTTTAAAATGTAAACGAAAAGAGGCAGGGTGTTTTATACTTCGTTTTATTATAAATATATAAGATAATGAATGAAGGCCTAACTACGCGTTGCCTGAACCACATTTGTGTGGCTAATATGTTTAAGTTTTTTTTTTTTTTTTTTTATGAAATGAGGCAGTGGTGTTTTATGTCATATTTCGTACGCAAACTTCTGACTTGCGTCCGTGACTTACCAAGTTTGACTCCGGAGAACGAACTCCCGAGGACGGGAGGACACTAGTCCGCCTACTATGCTAATGGACAAGCAGCGTTCTTGACAGTATCACTCAGTATATATTTGTATATTTTAGGCTACAATAAAACAAAATAATGATATTTTAAATATTAAACATATTATAGCCACACAAATGTAGTGCAGGCAATGCATATTATCTTCAATGCATGTATATAACAAAGCGAAATATTAAAAAAACCCGGCCTGTTTTCGTTCACATTAAAACAAAAAAAAAAACATGTAATATGTGTGCATAATATAGGCTATGATTATCAATAAAATGAGATATGACATAAAACAAAACCCAGTCTCTTTTTGTTAAATGTTAGTTTAATGCGTGATCAATATCCATTATAAAAGTATAAGTAGAAGGTATAAGAAGCTATACAATACATAAAGCAATTCAGTCAAAGAAAGTCAGCGCTAGGAGACTACAACGGTAAAGTTTACAAATATAAAGTTATGAAACTTCAGTCAGGGAACAAATTAAAGATTATTGAGAGCAAAGATCAGCCGTTAGATCTACACAAGACGAATCATATCTTCACATCAGAGCCAGCGGCAGAAGGACTGGCCGAGGAAAGGCGCCTCTCGGTGGGGTTGAGCGATTGAGCGCCACTGGTCGACTGGAGCTCACAACTCCGAAAACGGCAGATCAAATTTTCAAAAAGGTGCTCACTTTATAAATAAACCACAGATTTGAGCTTTAAACAACTACATTCTCGCCTGAAAAGGACTTAAATCTATATTTTGTGAAACATTAACACTACCAGAGGGCTCTCGCTAAGACAAGCAAGCTGGTATATCAGACTTTTGCCGAATCCAGTCGGTAAGACAGCCATAACATCTTTTTTAGATATGAAGGCTTCGAGTGTTGTTCTTTGCTCGGGTTTTAACGGAATGGAAAAGTTTCAATCGTTTAAAACAGCTGCGATAGCTGATTTCGAACGAGTGATGTTCCACTGCTGCATCCATCTTTGTAGTGTACAGAATCTGCTTCACTGTCGCTGCGCTGTCGTCATCGTGTAAAGCCCGCCCCAACGTTTCTGATTGGTGCCTCGATTTCTAGAGCTTAGAAATGGGTTTGAATGGGCTCTTTGCCAGACTACTTGCAGAGCAAATCTAAATTTGCCGGAAGTTGTCTGGGTTTTCCCAGGCTACCAAAGAGGTGGACTTAGGAAAAAAAGCACACATGGACGTAGCTGATTTTGCAGCAAAACACTTTTTTTGTTAAATACCCATGAATTGACTTAAGGGACATTTTTGAAAATAAGGCATTTCAATAACTGGCTAATAACCTTTTCATTGCCATTAAAGTGAAATTACTGAACCTAAACATAGGAGCCTGATAAAAAAATGCACTCTAAAAAAAATGGTGCTATATGGCACTAAAAGTGTTTTTTCGCTCGTAATCATAGGGGAACCTCTTTAAGTGCTGTATAGCACCAATCTTGGTGCTTCAGTGGTTCTGCAGTGGTTCTTCAGCAGTTCTTCACCGGTTCTTTGGCTGAGGTGCTATATAGCACTGCTACCATATACAGAAAATGTTAAGATATGGTGCAATATAGCGCCAAAAGTGGTTCCCATTACGACCAAGAACCACTTTTAGTACCATATAGCACCCTTTTTTTGTGCTAATTTAAAAGAACACATGTCAGATGGACTTAGAGGTTTTTGCATCTGATCTCTTTATATATTTATATAAATGTATTTAGACCACTTTACTTAGAGACTTTCAACCTGCACAACAAAAAAAAATCCCCGTAAAAATCCCCGTAAAAAATCACCTATACCTATCTGCCTTTAATATCTGGTAACACTTTATTTTGATGGTCTGCCAACAGACATTCTACTGACTATAAATAACTTTGCAACATGTCGAAATAAAGTGTAACCCTTCACCACAGTGCAAAATTTAATCAAGATCAATTACCAATTACAAATACATTCCTTAATCTTCTCTCTCACTCTTCCTTTGTCCTCTCTGAGAGCATCATAGCCTGATCTGATGGCGTGAGGACACGTGGGGGAAAGTTATGCTGAACCAGTGGCTGTATATTGATGCCAACCATCTGCCCAGAGCTCCAGCCGCTCCAACGATGGATTCATGCCCAGACAAACACAGGACACCAGGAACCCTCGGCACTGATTTTACTGCAGATCATATCTTGGTGTTTCAGCTCAGTTTATGGCTGTGGGCACAACTAGGCTTTCATGATTAATAAATGACAAACAGTCTGCAGTGAACTGACTTGCCATAGACTCTTTTTGGAATGAAAGAATGATGCCTACACTCTAAAAAAAAAGGTTCTATATGGCACCAAAAATGGTTCTTCGTCGTAATCATAGAGGAACCATTTGGTGCTATATAGCACCATATCTTAACATGTTCTGTATATGGTAGCGGTGCTATATAGCACCTTAGTCAAAGAACCGGTGAAGAACCTCTGAAGAACCACTGAAGCACCAAAATTGGTGTTATATAGCACTTAAAAAGGTTTCCCTATGATTACGAGCCAAGAACCATTTTTGGTGCCATATAGAACCTTTTTTTTTAGAGTGTATTCTGAGCTGATACAGTGGCAGCAAGTCTACGTCTTTATACTGAGGCCACAAAACAGATTATTGGATTTTATGCAAATAAAACATTTAAAAGATTTGATATACAAAATATGTATGTGCTTAAGCTAAGCAATGTTTTTTTTCTTCTTTACCTTTAATAAGTTTGTAATGGCAGTGCTTTAAAGGTAACGGTTTTAGTGTGCTGCACTTTAGCATATTAAAAACCCTCTAAAAAAAAAGTTGTCATCCTCTTTTCAAAACTATAGCTCATAGCCATCAAAGCAACGCTTGTGTAAAAAAACTTCAATTCAATAAGATATTTCTGTCATACTTCATCTACTCTAGTAGTATACTTATTATTACACTGTAAACCCGCTGAAATCATTCCAATGGAGGCCAATAATCGCGGGTGAAAGTCGCTGCACGTTCAGTCTTTTCAGCTGACTAAGGGATTTAATTCCAATTCATCTTTTATCTGACATTTATCATAATTTCGAATGTAGGTTAGAATGCCAATGGTTGTTTGGTCATTTATATTTAATAGTTAGTCACACATTTAATTATTCTGTTTAACCCTTTGTTGAAATTATACCCGTTTCATAATCTACTAGAGATAATTAATAATTCCAGAGTAAGTCAGAATAGATCAAAATGTAACAATTTATTAACAGTCAGGTAAATGTATAATGCCAATTACATAATCAATTCAAAGATAATCCATACATAACATCAAATACTCTGAAGTATTGAGTGAAAGATGTAAAGCTCGTGCCCCAAACTTTTTGTGGCACCTCATATGCTCAGACCAAGACAGAAATCTCTTTCAAATGGAAACACACGTTGATTAAATTTACATTTAATCACTCTCCCATATGCCTGTATTGACAGAAGACTAAATGGCTGAAGCCACACACACCGTAACTATCAAAATGTCTCTAAACTCTAAAAACCTTTATTATCTTCTTGTTTACTTCTGTGGTGATGATATCTTTGTACCAGTCACACTGAGACATTTCAAACGATATCAAACACGTAAAATACTGTATAGTGAGAATTGACATTAAACTAAATAGATTTTGTATGAATTCTGGAGGAGAGATGTGGGGAGATCCAGGTGAAAGGAAAGGCATGTAAATTAAAGTCGTTCTAAGATAATTCACTCAGTGTGACGTCATCTCGGATGGGGGTGCTAAGGCGTTAACTGTATGAGTTAGCAAAAAGTGTCCTTTGTCCTTTCAGGGAGTAATTGTCCTCCACCAGACATTCTGGCATTTGCTATCTTTTTTCAGTCCTACAGCACATAATCTGAAGGTCTCTGCTTTTGAGAATTATAATACTTTTTCATTATATAATTGGAAGCTATTAATTTAGTTGATTTTATTATAGCCTGTTAACTGTCAGTGTCTCTGAAGGTTTTTCGTTGCCTTTTTCCCTATTACATATTTTAGTTATCATGATTCAAAAACACTCAAAATGTATCCTGTGAAAACCGTTTTGAAATTCATTGTGTTACCATGGAAACAAGTTTTGATATTACATGTTTTGTAATAACATCAAATTTAGAACATAACTGGGTTAGACTTTGATTTATCTAGCAATTTTGGAGTACAAATTATTTATTAAAATTAATATAAATATTGAACTTAAACTACTATAACTTTTTTTACACTTTCATTTTTGAAGTGTTTTCTGCAATAATCTGCAGTGTCTTCTTTAAAAACAGACCAAAGTTATGTATTCCAAAGGATGAATTAAAAACATTTAAATTCAGATCAGATGAAAAACTATTTAAAGTGTGCACCTATTATGTTCTTTCGGATATTACACTTCATGTAGTGTGTAATGCACATCTGATTGTGAATATAAAAGATCTGCAAAGTTTCAAAGATCAAAGTGCAGGATAAATACAGTTATCCTAAGCCTATGTTGGTTTGTAACAAATCTGCATAATGCCTGTCTGCGAACAACATCTACTTTGACCTGCCTATAAACACTGTATGTGTAGCTTAGGCCTGGAAGAGTTTGGTTTGTGTTGTTGACATGTTGACAGAAGACACTGTTTTCAGCGCTGCAAAAGCTAATCCACTTTACATGCACTTCCAAAGGATGACGACTCAGGCTCAAATTGATATGGTAAAACTGACGCCATCGTTACTGTTCGTATCAATGTGTATCAAGTGCTGAGGAAGCTTCCAGAGCTGAAATTCAGATATGGTAAAGTGGTTTAGTTTCCGACACACACCTTAAGCGGTAGACCAATTGTAGCAGACTGGGTCATCTATCAGAGCAGAGTAGACAATCACAACAGACTGAGTCATCTGACCAATCAGAGCAGACCAATCACAACAGACTGGGCCATCTGACCATTCAGAGCAGATCAAATCACAGCAGACTGGTTATTCTATCAGAGCAGAGTAGACCAATCACAAAAGACTGAGCCATCTGAACAATCAGAGCAGACCAATCACAACAGACTGGGCCATCTGACCAATCAGAGCAGACCAATCACAGCAGACTGGTTCGTCTATCAGAGCAGAGTAGACCAATCACAACAGACTGAGCCATCTGAACAATCGGAGCAGAGCAGACCAATCACAACAGACTGGGCCATCTGACCAATCAGAGCAGACAAATTACAGCAGACCGGGCCATCTGACCAATCAGAGCAGGGTAGACCAATCACAACAGACTGAGCTATCTGACCAAACAGAGAAGAGTAGACAAATCACAACAGACTGGGCCATCTGACCAATCAAAGCAGAGCAATAACAACAGACTGAGCCATCTGACCAATCAGAGCAGAGTAGACCAATCGCAACAGACTGGGCCATCTGACCAATCAGAGCAGACCAATCACAACAGACTGAGCTATCTGAACAATCGGAGCAGAGCAGACCAATCACAACAGACTGGGCCATCTGACCAATAAGAGCAGAGTAGACCAATCACAACAGACTGGGCCATCTGACCAATCAGAGCAGACCAATCACAACAGACTGAGCTATCTGAACAATCGGAGCAGAGCAGACCAATCACAACAGACTGGGCCATCTGACCAATCAGAGCAGAGCAGACCAATCACAACAGACTGAGCCATCTGACCAATCAGAGCAGAGCAGACCAATCACAACAGACTGGGCCATCTGACCAATCAGAGCAGACCAATCACAACAGACTGGGCCATCTGACCAATCAGAGCAGACCAATCACAAGAGACTGAGCTATCTGACCAATCAGAGTAGAGCAGACCAATCACAACAGACTGAGCTATCTGACCAATCGGAGCAGAGCAGACCAATCACAACAGACTGAGTCATCTGACCAATCAGAGCAGAGCAGGCCAATCACAACAGACTGAGTCATCTGACCAATCAGAGCAGAGCAGACCAATCACAACAGACTGAGCCATCTGACCAATCAGAGCAGAGCAGACCAATCACAACAGACTGGGCCATCTGACCAATCAGAGCAGACCAATCACAACAGACTGGGCCATCTGACCAATCAGAGCAGACCAATCACAAGAGACTGAGCTATCTGACCAATCAGAGTAGAGCAGACCAATCACAACAGACTGAGCTATCTGACCAATCGGAGCAGAGCAGACCAATCACAACAGACTGAGTCATCTGACCAATCGGAGCAGAGCAGATCAATCACAACAGACTGAGTCATCTGACCAATCAGAGCAGAGCAGGCCAATCACAACAGACTGAGTCATCTGACCAATCAGAGCAGAGCAGACCAATCACAACAGACTGAGCTATCTGACCAATCAGAGCAGAGCAGGCCAATCACAACAGACTGAGCTATCTGACCAATCAGAGCAGAGCAGACCAATCACAACAGACTGAGCTATCTGACCAATCAGAGCAGAGCAGGCCAATCACAACAGACTGAGCTATCTGACCAATCAGAGCAGAGCAGGCCAATCACAACAGACTGAGTCATCTGACCAATCAGAGCAGAGCAGGCCAATCACAACAGACTGAATCATCTGACCAATCAGAGCAGAGCAGACCAATCACAACAGACTGAGCTATCTGACCAATCAGAGCAGAGCAGGCCAATCACAAAAGACTGAGCTATCTGACCAATCAGACCAGAGCAGGCCAATCACAACAGACTGAGTCATCTGACCAATCAGAGCAGAGCAGGCCAATCACAACAGACTGAGCTATCTGACCAATCAGAGCAGAGCAGGCCAATCACAACAGACTGAGTCATCTGACCAATCAGAGCAGAGCAGACCAATCACAACAGACTGAGTCATCTGACCAATCAGAGCAGAGTAGACCAATCACAACAGACTGAGTCATCTGACCAATCAGAGCAGAGTAGACCAATCACAACAGACTGAGCTATCTGACCAATCAGAGCAGAGTAGACCAATCCCAACAGACTGGGCCATCTGACCAATCAGAGCAGACCAATCACAACAGACTGAGTCATCTGACCAATCAGAGCAGAGCAGACCAATTTCAACAGACTGGACCATCTGACCAATCAGAGCAGAGTAGACCAATCACAACAGACTGAGCTATCTGACCAATCAGAGCAGAGTAGACCAATCACAACAGACTGGGCCATCCGACCAATCAGAACAGACCAATCACAACAGACTGAGCTATCTGACCAATCACAGTAGAGCAGACCAAACACAACAGACTGGGCCATCTGACCAATCAGAGCAGAGCAGACCAATAACAACAGACTGAGCCATCTGACCAATCAGAGCAGAGCAGACCAATCACAACAGACTGGGCCATCTGACCAATCAGAGCAGAGCAGACCAATCACAACAGACTGGGCCATCTGACCAATCAGAGCGGAGCAGACCAATCACAGCAGACTGGGCCATCTGACCAATCAGAGCGGAGCAGACCAATCAGAGCAGACTGAGCCATCTGACCAATCAGAGCAGAGCAGACCAATCACAACAGACTGAGCCATCTGACCAATCAGAGCAGAGCAGACCAATCACAGCAGACTGAGCCATCTGACCAATCAGAGCAGAGCAGACCAATCACAGCAGACTGAGCCATCTGACCAATCGGAGCAGAGCAGACCAATCACAACAGACTGAGCTATCTGACCAATCGGAGCAGAGCAGACCAATCACAGCAGACTGGGCCATCTGACCAATCAGAGCAGAGCAGACCAATCACAACAGACTGAGCTATCTGACCAATCAGAGCAGACCAATCACAACAGACTGAGCTATCTGACCAATCAGAGCGGAGCAGACCAATCACAACAGACTGAGCCATCTGACCAATCAGAGCAGAGCAGACCAATCACAACAGACTGAGCTATCTGACCAATCAGAGCAGAGCACACCAATCACAACAGACTGAGCCATCTGACCAATCAGAGCAGAGCAGACCAATCACAACAGACTGAGCTATCTGACCAATCAGAGCAGAGCAGACCAATCACAACAGACTGAGCTATCTGACCAATCAGAGCAGAGCAGACCAATCACAACAGACTGAGCTATCTGACCAATCAGAGCAGAGCAGACCAATCACAACAGACTGAGCTATCTGACCAATCAGAGCGGAGCAGACCAATCATAACAGACTGAGCCATCTGACCAATCAGAGCAGAGCAGACCAATCACAACAGACTGAGCTATCTGACCAATCGGAGCAGAGCAGACCAATCACAACAGACTGAGCTATCTGACCAATTGGAGCAGAGCAGACCAATCACAACAGACTGAGCTATCTGACCAATCGGAGCAGAGCAGACCAATCACAACAGACTGAGCTATCTGACCAATCAGAGTAGACCAATCACAACAGACTGAGCTGTCTGACCAATCGGAACAGAGCAGAGCAGACCAATCACAACAGACTGAGTCATCTGACCAATCAGAGCAGAGTAGACCAATCACAACAGACTGAGCTATCTAAATCAGAGTAGACCAATCACAACAGACTGAGCTATCTGACCAATCAGAGCAAAGCAGACCAATCACAACAGACTGAGCTATCTGACCAATCGGAACAGAGCAGAGCAGACCAATCACAACAGACTGAGCTATCTGACCAATCAGAGCAGAGCAGACCAATCACAACAGACTGAGCTATCTGACCAATCGGAGCAGAGCAGACCAATCACAACAGACTGAGCTATCTGACCAATCAGAGCAGAGCAGACCAATCACAACAGACTGAGCTATCTGACCAATCAGAGCAGAGCAGACCAATCACAACAGACTGAGCCATCTGACCAATCAGAGCAGAGCAGACCAATCACAACAGACTGAGCTATCTGACCAATCAGAGCAGAGCAGACCAATCACAACAGACTGAGTCATCTGACCAATCAGAGCGGAGCAGACCAATCACAACAGACTGAGCTATCTGACCAATCAGAGCAGAGCACACCAATCACAACAGACTGGGCTATCTGACCAATCAGAGCAGAGCAGACCAATCACAACAGACTGAGTCATCTGACCAATCAGAGCGGAGCAGACCAATCACAACAGACTGAGCCATCTGACCAATCAGAGCAGAGCAGACCAATCACAACACACTGAGCTATCTGACCAATCAGAGCGGAGCAGGCCAATCACAACAGACTGAGCCATCTGACCAATCAGAGCAGAGCAGACCAATCACAACAGACTGAGCCATCTGACCAATCAGAGCAGAGCAGACCAATCACAACAGACTGAGCTATCTGACCAATCGGAACAGAGCAGAGCAGACCAATCACAACAGACTGAGCTATCTGACCAATCAGAGAATAGCAGACCAATCACAACAGACTGAGCTATCTGACCAATCGGAGCAGAGCAGACCAATCACAACAGACTGAGCTATCTGACCAATCAGAGCAGAGCAGACCAATCACTACAGACTGAGCTATCTGACCAATCGGAGCAGAGCAGACCAATCACAACAGACTGGGCTATCTGACCAATCAGAGAAGAGCAGACCAATCACAACAGACTGAGCTACCTGACCAATCAGAGCAGAGCAGACCAATCACAACAGACTGAGCTATCTGACCAATCGGAGCGGAGTAGACCAATCACAACAGACTGAGCTATCTGACCAATCAGAGAAGAGCAGACCAATCACAACAGACTGAGCTATCTGACCAATCGGAGCAGAGCAGACCAATCACAACAGACTGAGCTATCTGACCAATCGGAGCAGAACAGACCAATCACAACAGACTGAGCTATCAGACCAATGGGAGCAGAGCAGACCAATCACAACAGACTGAGTCATCTGACCAATCAGAGCAGAGCAGACCAATCACAACAGACTGAGCTATCTGACCAATCGGAGCAGACCAATCACAACAGACTGAGCTATCTGACCAATCGGAGCAGAGCAGACCAATCATAACAGACTGGGCTATCTGACCAATCGGAGTAGACCAATCACAACAGACTGAGCAATCTGACCAATTGGAGGAGAGCAGACCAATCACAACAGACTGAGCTATCTGACCAATCAGAGCGGAGCAGACCAATCACAGCAGACTGAGCTATCTGACCAATCAGAGCAGAGCAGACCAATCACAACAGACTGAGCTAACTGACCAATCAGAGCAGACCAATCACAACAGACTGAGCTATCTGACCAATCAGAGCAGACCAATCACAACAGACTGAGCTATCTGACAAATCGGAGCAGAGCAGACCAATCACAACAGACTGAGCTATCTGTCCAATCAGAGCAGACCAATCACAAAAGACTGAGCTATCTGACCAATCAGAGCAGAGCAGACCAATCACAACAGACTGAGCTATCTGACCAATCAGAGCAGACCAATCACAACAGACTGAGCTATCTGACCAATCAGAGCAGACCAATCACAACAGACTGAGCTATCTGACCAATCGGAGCAGAGCAAACCAATCACAACAGACTGAGCTATCTGACCAATCAGAGCAGAGCAGGCCAATCACAACAGACTGAGCTATCTGACCAATCAGAGCAGACCAATCACAACAGACTGAGCTATCTGACCAATCGGAGCAGAGCAGACCAATCACAACAGACTGGGCCATCTGACCAATCGGAGCAGAGCAGACCAATCACAACAGATTGAGCTATCTGACCAATCAGAGCAGAGCAGACCAATCACAACAGACTGAGCTATCTGACCAATCAGAGTAGACCAATCACAACAGACTGAGCTATCTGACCAATCAGAGCAGACCAATCACAACAGACTGAGCTATCTGACCAATCAGAGCAGACCAATCACAACAGACTGAGCCATCTGACCTGAGATAGGAGTGATTTAGAAAGACTGATTCCTTTATCAAACTGTTTCAGAGACAGAGTAAAGAGGGGATGCTGCAATGTTATGAAAAAATATTAAGTTTTTTATTTATTTATTTTTACCTTGGATGCATGTACAGTAAACCTATTGTGTTTCACACATCACAATTGATATGCCTTAAAATATTTTGTTACAACATCCAATTTGACAGTCTAATAGTTTGTTGATGGTTAGGCTCTTATGTCACTTTTAATCGTTCATGACTGTAAGAAACAGCTAACACGTTTTCACAAAAGTAAAATTGAGAATATGATGTAGCTCTGGTAATTCCATACAAACAAAACCTAAGCAATCATTCACCTATGGCAACAGAGGAGAATCCACTGCGCACACACACACACACACACACACACACACTTCAATCAGTGATTAGGGACGACATCGCCCCCAAGACTTCCTTCAGATAGTAACACTCAACCTAATGATGCAATCTGACCAAGCAGCACTTCGGGAAGTAAAGGAAGTGTAACCACTCGGTTTCGTTGTTTGTAATGCTCAGATAGATGTCAGCCGCTCCAGGGTCTTTTTTTGTTTCTGTAGCTCAACCAGTAGCACCCCAAATAAGGCACAACCGTGATTGCCCATTTTTTAAATAAGAATGGTTCGGTTTGAGCAGATGTTTTATACCATCATCACCGTCCTCGTCAGAACTCATTTCCCAGTATATTCAGCATCTGTATCAAATCCACGATCTCAAACATGTTCGGTTCGCCGGATGCTAGAAATTTTACTTTATGTGTTAAATCACTATCAATATATATTAATGAGTCGACTCATCAATTGAACCCATTTTCGATACAACTAATTCATTCAGGAACAAAGCAAGCGGGTCATTGAATCATTCACTCAACCAATTCAAAAATGCAGATTCATTTATTAAAGGTGAACTATGTAGGATTTTTGCAGTAAAATATCCAGAAAACACTAGGCCAGTGTTATATATTTTGTTCAGTTGAGTACTTAGAATATCCCAAATGTTTCCAACTATTTGTAAATCATGAGAAATTGCTATTTTAACCAAGGAACCGGGACGTGTGAGCTATGCGTGTGAGGGAGTCGCCTGTCGATTGCGTCATATCTGCGTCACCCTCGGTTTCCGGTTTTATTCAGTGAAACACTTTACTCTCACTGCAGTGTGAACAAGTGTCATAGCAGCCGCCGAGCGAACGTCATAACTTCCTTTTCAACACACTCAGATATATCTAATACGATAAACAGAGTTGCGTTACCTCACTCATGACTGGAAAAGAGGAAGTGGCGCCGGCAACCGTGTCATAATAAAAGTCCCGCCGGCGACTATGCCATAATAACAGTCCCGCTCTTCAATCGCTCCTGCGGCCTTGCTCAGCTCCACAACACTCGGTCCTGCTCTGCTTCACACTACAGTAATGTTAATAATCGCATCCATCAACATGATTTCTGCCCGAGTCCTATCCTGACTGTTTTCCACCGGCTGTGAGATGAAGACCCCATGTCCCAAGATTCTGCGCTCAAACGTGGCGTCATCAAACTACGCCTTTGTTTTGAACAGGCGACCTCTAGTGGACGGAAAAGTTACATAGTGTAGCTTTAACCAAATACACTGAGCTGCTCGGAAATGTGGACCGGTTCTGCTGTTGATCTGTTTTTAACTATTAGCTATATTTATATTTAACAATAACTATTTAACAACTTTATTTATTAGTAAATTAGAGCTAAAATCCCCAAATATGCCTCTTTTGTACATTGTTTGATATGCAGATGTGAAGCATATTTGACTTGAAAATAATTCAACCATCTGCAGTATAACAATAACTGCAAAAAATCCTCCAGGTTCAGCCATGCTTTTGATGAAATCAGCACTGCTGACCTCGCGGTGAAGTGTCTACCTCTCAATATCCGTGCAGCGTCCTGACCATGAACTCATATGCGCGTGCACACATTTACCTCTCCCTTCATAAATCATCAGCCGAGGGATTAAGGATGTGATCTTCAAAGAAGCTTAGAACTGCCTGTTATTTACCTAAACTGTCCTCTGCCTGGCTCCAGTCCCAACAGCCATGCGCTCATTGTTTTAACCCACATAGAAACTGTTTTCAAGACCATACGAAGCTGTCACAAAGGATAAACAAAAAGGTTTTCATATGACTGACAGAAGAAAAAGAGAGCAATGATATATACACCAACGTTAACGTCAGAACAGGTGCTGCGACTCCACCGGGGTATTCTTCCGTCCAAAGAGAGAGAAACAGTGACAGGTAAGAGAGACGGTAAAGCAGACAAGGATCTCTCAGAGGACAGCGGCTTGGCAGCACTTGAATTCTGAAGGTTACCAGAGGTTTGGCTGGGATGGAAGGTGGAGAGAACCATATGGCCCTGCTGTGAGAGATATCGCAGAGTCACTGGAAAAAAGGCTTGTGAGAAAGCAACTGATAGCGCATAACCCTACCTGCTCTGTCAGCTATTCCGCACTCTTTCCATGACTCTAAAAGGGTCCTAAATAGCACTTCACTATCAGATAAATAACACTAGGGTCATTGACACTACATAATTTATTAAAAAATATATATTAAAGTTGATCTTGGTTCAATCATTTGACTGTTCATTGGATGGAGGCAGATCTCAATACGAGTTTGCAGTTGATTGTATGAAAAAGGTTGGGTTTAAACAGAATAAATGATTGTAGAATCATGGCGTATGTCAACCAAGCGGCAATCTCCCGCAGTTTCTCTTGAAGCCAATACGGAAGTGACCTATACTGCAATTCATCGACTGGCCACTAGGGACAGGCTCCAGAAGGGAGCAGAATCTCATTGAGCCCCATGTTAAAATGCCCAACTTTAAAGCAGAATAAAACATGTTTACAGCCTGGTACAAATTGTGGTTCTGGTCTATACAGCTAATTTTGCTAATTTTGCTAATTCAGCTAAAAAAAAGGTTAAAAAGTTTTTCAAAACAATTTGAACTTCCAACATGGCACATGGGATTTAAACTAGATAAACTACCTTTTCTTTAGATTTAATTTGCTCTAGACCACTGTTACTACACACTCACTTTTTATTAGATTTATTGTTTTGTTGTTTTTGCCTTTTATTATGATAGGACAGTATGTAGACTGGAAGCAAAGTAGGAGAGAGAGGGGGGGGGGGGGGGGGTCAGGAAAGGTCTGCGAGTCGGGACTTGAACTCTGGTTGCCCAAAGCACATGTTGGCATGCTGCCCATGAACCTATCAGCGCCGACTAACTTAGCACTTTTAACCCATCCTGAGATCATGGCTATACATCATTTAATTCAATTAGCCCATGTCTAATGGCAACTTTAATTAATTTGTAATGTAAATCAATTATATGGAGTTTGAACAAGTAGGCTAATACTAATATCATATTCCTATATAATAGGCCTACATTCACTCAAAAAAAATGACTTGTTGAATTTACTCAAAAAAGCAGCATCAAGTGGTTCCACGCAACTATATTGAGTAATTTTTACAAATAACAATTTAGTTATATGAACAAAATAAATTTAAGTAAAGCTGACAAAATTTCTTTGAGTAAATACAAACCATTTGAATTTGTGAACACTGTTAAATAATATTTATATGTGCAGTTTACTTAATAATGTTATGTTAAATTTATATACGTTTATGTTAGGTGAACCTATTTATCGATAAATTATAATATCGATAATACATAATTGACTTATTAAATTAGCTATTTGCTCTACAAGTGTAAGTGGAAAACTATTAAATAACAACAAGCATATTTTTTTAACAAAATGCAAAAATAACTCATTGGGCAAACTTTATTTAAAGCTACACTGTGTGATATTTTCCCCCATCTAGTGGTGAAAAGGTATATGACCATCCAGTGAATTTTAGTTTCTGTTCCTCTCAATTCCGATTTCGTTTCAACTCCTACGGTGGCCGATTTTGTCCAAGATTAACATGGCTTCCAGTTCGACCTCGTCCACATTCGACACGGTGCCTGTGGGATATTCTGTGCGCAGTGGGATGGTTGGAACTCAACTGGCCTAATTATTCGTCTAGAAAGAACTGCAGCTAATCCAGAGTGAACTTTGATGATAGTAATGTTTATTCAGTCATCCAATTGCAAGGCATAAACAGGTTTGCGTGGATATGTACATAAATGTGGTTTCTGTGAGAGAACAAATAAGGATGGTAAATATACATACACAGTTAAGAACTGTATAACTATACTTATAAGTTACATTTGTATAATGTAACCGTAAACCGGAGCTTATTGTACCATTTATAGGCGCTAAATGCAGCTGCATTAAAAGGAGCGGAGCTACCGCTGCTGCTGCTAACGAGCAGTTTCCGGTTACAAAAGTGTGTGCACCGCTTTAACGTTAGCACTGCAGTGCGCTCTGTATAACAATTGTTAATATGCCGATCAGACCTGATACATATTTCCATCAACATACATTACAAGCAAATATTTTCTATAAACGAATAAACATTGTTGATAACAAAATAACTGAATGATTATTCAAATAGGTGAGCATTACGCTATTGTATGTTGACACAAAAATACTTCTGAGGTGACATCAACTGAATTACGCGATGACACACTCTGAAACACATCTACAATGACAATAACTATTATTACTTACGGAGTTATTAACGCACAGAAAAACCACACAAGGAAAAACAGACTTTTGAGGAATAAACAAGCCAGGAAAACTCTGTATAACTCTGTACTGGAGCTGCTGAGATGAAAACTCTCTGCACATGCACCAGACAAGTCTGAACAAGTTGACGCGCACATGCACGAGGCAGAGAATTTTGTACAGTGCCATCGAGTATTAAAACCGGTTAAAACGCGAAAGGCGAAGCTTGAATTTACGGGTATGTCCCTCTTTGGCAAATGTACTTTCAAGATGGAGGGGCAACATGGCAACCACCGTTAGATCCCATTACCTTATGTATTTTCAATGGCATATTATAAACTTACAAGAATACTTTATTACTTGAAAGAAGTAAATATACATTAATGAGCACATATTTTTGAAAGAACTAAGTGTTTTTAGCTAAGAAGAGACAAAAAAAGTTACACAGTGTAGCTTTAATTGAGGGCAGGAATTCCATCCAATAAGTATGTGTGCCCACAACCTAAACACAGGCACCTCTCTTCTGTATAATGGTAACCACAAAATAAACTCCTCTAAATGTCCAACATAACTGAACAATAAACACTAACATAAACTAACAACATCTTTCCCTTTACTGAAAAACACATAAAATACACTTTAATCCGTAAATTTACTCTCCTAATTCAGTCCCTTGCAAAGCATGCTGGGAACTACAGATCCACTGCCCAGTTTGTTCGTTTCACTCAGCAATGTTAAGTTGACCGAACAAACACTTATTAAGTAAAGCTGACAATACTAATTTTTTGTAGAAACAACTTTGTACATTTAAGTTAATATAGTTACTGAGTTATTGAGTTTTTTAAGTAATGTGAACAAGGATGATTTGAGTGCGACTAACAACAGTGAAAATTTTTTTTTTAGTGTTTATTAGATTATGTGTGCATCCTATTCCAACCTGTTAGATCCATGAGGGCTAAACTTGTGTAGGTACAGACTGGAGATTATGAGAATGACCTGACTACTGCAGAAGTCTGATAAAATACCATATTTTCCCACTGCACGTCTGTCCTGAATGAGACTGTTGGTGGGTCGAACACCCCCTCGGAGAAGTTGAGAATTCATCCAATCCGTTGGTGTGGGACATGATGGGCTTCTGACACAGATAGAGAGAGAGAGAAACAAACAAACACTCTCCTGTCCCACTTCCGTTAACTAACATCTGGCCTAAATCTCTCTCAATATCTCTCTCTCTCTCTCCTGCTCTTCTACTCTCCGTTTTCTTATGAGCAACAAATTGAATTTTATTATTCACCCCCTCCCTAACACAACATTTGTCTGGAACAGAGAGAACTCTGGGTAAGAATGATGATGTTTGTGTGCTGGGTGTATGATCTCTCTCTCCACTAATCGCTTTTTCTAGGTCTTCATTTTCACCAGTGACAAATACAATTTTCATCAGAAGGTGGAATTATGGGTACATGGGCCGTTTATGTTTAAAACATATTTAAATGATTGTTTTGAATTGTAGTTAAGATAACAATGGACAGACAGCGGTATTTTTGGTAACACTTTACAATAAGGTTTCATTACACATAGATAGTTAACTACATTTAACAAACTAACAATGTACCTGTACATCAATTATTAACAGTGTTGGGGGTGTAACGCATTACAAGTAACTTGAGGTACGTAATCAGATTACTTTTTTCAAGTAACAAGTAAAGTAGCCTAACGCATTACTTTGAAATTTACACCAGAATATTGTAGTTCCCTTTCGAACGGTCAGTTCGTACTGCGTCGAAGACGCTATATATATATGGGTAGGTTCTCCTACTCTCGAATATAGTAGGTTCTCCTACTCTCGAATATACTGAAGTAATTGTAAAATCACGCAGTGCTACTGCCCAGTCAAAACAGTGTCGAGACATCTCGCACGCTATTGGCTGGCCAGTGGGAACTGCATGAACCAATGGCAGAACAGCGTAATCTGAGCGAACCAATGGGCACAAAGCCCACGAAGCTGAGCGCAAGAACCCGCAAAAGGGGGATATAAAATAAGCTGTAACTGTCAAAAATGTCAGATTAATCTCCTTCAGCGACGATATACGGTCCTCGCTGATAAACTCGAACTACACCACCTTCACCATGAATTGACGAGCCTGCAGCGGAATAGCGAGCTAGCCAGCCCGGACATTCTGCGAGAGTCAGCGGCCTGCTGTATTTCAGCTCGCTCAAATCGCCAGCGATCCCGTGAGCTGTCACGCCTTTCCCCTTCCCTCTTTGATGAAACACACTGTATCCTTTCTGTTCAATACTGAGAAAAACATATCGCTTGTGTGCAGTACTTACCTGCACTAGGAGGATAACCACGACGGGTGCGTGATCTGTCTGGGCAAGGCCCACTCGGATGCTGCTCTCGCCGGGTCCGGCTGCTCTCACTGCGAGGGTATGCCCATTTCCTCCCTCCGTTCACGGATAGCGCTCTTTTCAGAACGCGACCCCGGCCCTCGCGCTCTCCCGTTCCCCTTTCCGTCCGAGCCTCGGCGGGAAAGAACGCCGGAGCTAGAGGGCTGAGTATACCGAGGCTAGCGAGTTCACGTCGGCCCAGTGCCCACGCGCCTCGTCTTCGCCTCAGAGAGGCGTTTCCCCTGTGACGTTCTCTCGATCGGACCTGCTCCCTCTGCTCGAAGCCGAGGGCTTGGTCTCATTCGGCGGCAATGAGGAAGACGAATCCGCACGATTACTAACGTCTCGCTCTTTCTTTTCTCTCACTTGGGCCGCGCTAAGAAGCGCCGCGGACAGAGAATGCCAGAGTGGACGAGCGAACTAATGCCGGAGCTTCCCGCATTACTTTCTCTCAGACTGCTGGAGATATTGAGAGCGCGGCTTACGTTACAGACTGTTGTCAGTGCAGCTCGCGCTTTCGGCAGCGCGCGCGCCCCCTCTCTCTCCCAGCGCGCACTCACTGTCGAGAGCGTGACTTACATCATTGCTGCCTCGCTGTCTAGCGCATAATGGCGTCGTGAATGGCGGCCAAGCCCTGCGCCTTTTCACTCTCTATCACTTCTCTCAGTCCTATTCAGGCGACTGGAGAGGTTCAACAGTGTAGTAAACGAGCCTGTTATGAAGCACGCACGCCACACACACTAAAACACCGTCGAGAGCGCAACTTACGTCATAGCCGCGCCCTCTGCTGTTACGGTGCACTTTCGCACACAGGGTTGCCGGTTCGAGCCCCGCTCTCACAGGTTTCGCAGTGAGTCTAAATTTAGTAAATGGCGGCCAAGCCCTCCACCACTTCTGTCAGTAAATGAGCCTGTTATAAAACATGCACACACGCTTGTACACAGAACGCTGTATTAACGGCGATCCTAATAAACAATTAAGAGTTCTTTCCTCTGTTATGACTGCAAGCAGTGTGTCCCCTACATAGGGTGTACCCCTGCATATAAGCACTGTTAATTCAGCGCTATAGAACCACTCAAAAGTCCTGCTGTGGCCGGATTACTACTACAGACTTACTTTACATTCTCTCAATCCCCTCGGTTCAGGCGACTGGAGATGTAAATATTGCAGTCAACTAGCCTGTTGTCAAACACGCTCGCCTGCACATCAACGCTGTTTTTAACAACGACCTTACTTAAATACATGCACCTTGCACATAAGCACTGTTCTCACAGATTATCACTCATGCAGAGAGCGCTCTATATGTAGAGCGCACGCCCACTACAAGTGTGCGCCGCTACACATAAGTGCTGTGCGCACAGTGTCACATCTCTCCCCACGGCCCGTTTTTGTTCCGGTCAGGGAGAAAAATACTGTTCTGAATGTTTTTCATGCAATTAATGTAAACTACGAGTCCGCTTTAATGCGTGCTCCCCTGCATTCTACCACCATAAAGGCGAGTAAAAAAAAAAACGGCTCTTTGTAAGTTTTGGTGACTGAACTAAGGGACTTCCGGTTACCAAACAAAACCTAGCCAGATGGCTAGTGGACGCGATAGCGTTAGCATATGACACTATGGGCCTCCAATGCCCCATATTGTGTCAAAGCTCACTCCACCAGAGGCATGGCCTCCTCCTGGGCGTGGTCTAGTGGAGTTTCTATGGGTGACATTTGTAGATTGGCAGGTTGGTCCTCACATCTACTTTAACCAGATTCTACAGTCTGGATGTCCCTGCACTGCAGGCACAAGTCCTCGCTGTATAAAAATACTAAGACGGCCTAACGAATATTAGACGGCCTTGTAAGCCCGTCCCCGTCATAAGTTGGCATTTGGGGCCTTCATATGCTTCAATGCTTACACATTCCTTATAGTTACCGGCCTCTATGAGCCCAGTAGTATAAGACGTGTGTACATACATATTATATATATAAATTATGTGTCAGTAACTCTAGTCTTGAGCCCTTTCTAATAAGTGTTCAAACTTGAGGGAGTACATGTCACTGCGCTTATCATAGCACGGCGGGATTTTACAGGTTCCCATTTAGCGTCTTCGACGCAGTACGAACTGACCGTTCGAAAGGTAACGTACTCGATTACTTAACGTAACCTCGGTTCCCTGAGATAAGGGAAGGAGAATTGCGTAGACGGCCGTGCTATGGCGCTGACTCGGGTGATCGTCGCTTCAGTCGATTTAACCTGATGTTTTTGACAGTTACAGCGTATTTTATATGCCCCTTTCGCGGCCTCTTGCACTCAGCTTTGCGTGCTTTGTGCCCATTGGTTCGCTCAGATTACACTGTTCTGCCATTGGTTCATGCAGTTCCCACTGGCCAGCCAATAGCGTGCGAGATATCTCGACACTGTTTTGACTGGGCAGTAGCACTGCGTGATTTTACAATTACTTCAGTATATTCGAGAGTAGGAGAACCTACTATATTCGAGAGTAGGAGAACCTACCCATCCCATATAGCATCTTCAACGCAGTACTCCTTCCCTTATCTCAGGGAACCGAGGTTACGTTAAGTAACCGAGTACGTTACTTTTTCATATAAGCAACACAAATTACTCAATTTTCCCATTTATATGTATGAGAGAAATCGTAAGTGCAGACAGAGGTGCTGTGTGCAGGGGCTCGGGAAGATGTTTCAAGTTGTTGTTTTTTTTGGTGAACTATCCCTTTGAGAAAAATCAACAGTTGGTTAAGAAGTCCACTGTATTACTTGCTCTCTGAAGTACACAATTACAAAACATTATAAACCTTTCAAGGTAGTTCTAAGGTCAATGACCATTCAAAATTCTTCAAAGGCCACTCGGTTGTCATTTGAAGATTCGGTCCAACGTTAAAACTCAAGAGGGAAGATCCTGTGCCAGTCGATACACGATTGATGTTCAATTCCCGTCTCACCGTCAGAAAGTCACGACCTGCACCTCTGGCTTTTACTCTTCGCGCTTCTGGAAATATATCTTCCGGGTCAATATCACACCCCCAAGGCATATCGAGAATGCTAAATCATATTGATTGATCACCATAATGCTTTTCAGGGTGGCAGATTATGGTATAATCTATATAGCACATCAGATTATGAAATAAGAGAGAATTAATCCGTGCAGTGTCATGCACAGTCATACAAGTCATCAATCCTGGAGTCAATCGGTGAGTCTTGACCTTCATTTGGTCACAGCACAAGCACATAATCCTGCTGTAGATGCTGATCCAGCAATGCAGCGCATCAACCGTGCAGGTCACGAGCTGCACACTGTGTCTGTTCTTCACGCGCCAACACTTTGCAAAATGTAAATGCTGACACAAATGCTTCAGTAAACATCAATATGTTTGTGTACATATGGTATTAACTAGAAACAGGAAAATGTCAAAAAATGTTAATCTTAAAATGATTTTGCATTTATATACAAAAATATAGCCTATTTTATATTTAAATAAACATAAATCGGAATAGTTGGTGTGTCTACACGCGCACACATCACTGAAATGTTCATTATAAAATAATATATAAAATCTACTTACTTTATTTATATATTATCATCATATAAATAGGTTACATAGACCTACACAGTACACATAAAAACACATACATTATATAATTAATATATTATTTAATATTATACTGTGTGACTGTGTGTGTGTCTGTGAAATATCAGGACACAAATGTGTATAATGACATGGGTATGACATAGGTATTACAAAAAGAGGGTGAAATATGAGGACGTTCCCCATGTCCTCACTTTTCAAAATGCTTATAAATCACACAGAACAAGTTTTTTTTTTCACAGAAAGTAAACTGCACAGTCTCCTGTGATGGGTAGGTTTAGGGGCAGGGGCAGTGTAAGGGGATAGAAAATTCGGTTTGTACGGTATAAAAACCATTACGCCTATGGAATGTCCTCACATTTCACAAAAACAAACGTTTGTGTGTGTGTGTGTGTGTGTGTGTGTGTCGGTGTGGCCTGGTAAACCCTACGTTATAGGGACAAAATGTCCCCACAAAGATGGCAATATCCGAAATCCTTGTCGGGAAATTTTAGGGTTATTATAAATCAGACTTAGTGATGTTTTTTGAAAGTGTAAAAAAAAAAAAAAATAAAAAAATATTGCAGAATGTTTCCTGTGATGGGTAGGTTTAGGGGCAGGGGCAGTGTAGGGGGATAAAAAATACGGTTTGTACGGTATAAAAACCATTACGCCTATGGAAAGTCCCCATAAAACATGAAAACATAACGTGTGTGCGTGATATAGAAGTAAGGTTATCTGACTGTCAGAATATTCAACTGCTTCTTTGATTACTGCCATAGAAATGTTTAGAATATATATTTTTTCCTCGGTTATAGTCTTGGTTTGAAAGTTTTAGATTAGTAAAACTTAACATAAAAAAAAAAAAAATCTAGGTTTATTTTGATTAACAGATTATCATTGTAGTTTCGTACATTAGGACCAACTGTCAATACATATTGAATTCCACTGGAAGATGCTCGTCTGCAGCATGTTGAACTGGTTGTACGCGAGCGCCCTCTAGTGGTGTGAAGGCGCACAGACAACCACCACATACATTTTGTGCAATAATAGACATTTCACAAGTTGGTCCCATTTCATTTATTGCGCAAATGATGGATGTTTACATTTTTAACAGGTTTTTAAATGCAGACAAGAGCACAGTCAAAGACAAGGACAGATAGAATTCTCGGTTACACACATATTACGGAAATCGATAATATAATATAAAATCGAAGACAGCATAAGGAGAACAGCAGAAAGCAGGATGCATCAAACATACATGCAGGGTATCCGACTCCATGCGGAAAAAAACCCTCTGGCTTCTCATGACATGTTGCTCCTGCTACTGATGATCACAATCACAAACAGACAAGGCGGACTGACGGTTATCACATTACACAGAATTAGGAGACAAAGACAGAAGAACAAAAATGTGTTATCCACACACATTCACATTCAAATAGATGAACATTGTGTTCATAGTGAATAGCTGTAATTATAAAACAGTTTGCAGCATCTCTAATTAACTTAAATCTAAAAAGCAGATAAAAGCAGCCTCCTCATGCGATCAGAACGGAGCTGAACATCAGAGGGACGGTGCGTCATTCAGGAGTATATCATCTGAATGCATTACATGCATAACTAATGTTGCACAAATATTGAAGTAACATACCTCTGTTAAAGTTACCAGTAGCATCTGTAAGAATCTGTCTGAAACCCCATTAAATGTGTCAAATATTAAACAAGTGATGCCATTATTCTTTCAGTACTGAAAAAGAATAAAATAGGCTCAAAAGAAACAAAGTACTAGACGTGCATTAAGTTAGAACAAATTAACAAAAGTGAACCTCAAAAATGGCAATCTATGTGAAAGAAAAAAAACTGTAGATACAAAAGTAGCGGTATTACAATATGAAACAGCAATATAAGGATATAGCTTTCAGAATAAAAATTAATTCACTTAGTCAAAACTACAAAGAGATTTGAAATCATCGCCTTTCATTTCAGTGAAAAAGGAGGCCGTTTGTTTTAGTTTTGCAAGTACGCAAATTAAAGGAAGGCTTAAAGGGATAGTTCACCCAAAAGTGAAAATTCTGTCATTTTTCTGATATTTTGAGGAACGTTCATAACCAAACAGTTTCTGGTCCCCATTGACTTCCGTAATATTTGTGTTCTATACTACGGAAGTCAATGGTGACTAGCAACTGTTTGGTTACCAACATTCTAGAACTTGATGGTGAGTAAATGACGACAGAATTTTCATTTTTGGGTGAACTATCCCTTTAAGACTCCTGTCACCAATTTTTTTTTTAATAAATACAAAAATACATCTCAGCAGAAGAGGATCCGCCACCTGCTACTGTAGAAAAGGTTAAAAAAAAAAAAAAAAGAAAAAAACAGATCTGCAGGTGCACAGAACGGCATGATGGACCACATCACAATATCTTGAATTGTTCAGTGGCTTGCAAAAAATACATAAAAAAAAAAAAATGCTAATTTAGCCTTACACTCAAATCAAAATCTGAGTTATGAGAAGCTGTATTTCAAAATGACCAGCGACCAGATGATTAAAAGCTATTTTTTTAAAAAGTTTATTGGCAGTCCATCCAGAACACTTCTAAATCTGCTGCAGAGCCAGCTGAGGGAATAAAGGAACATGTGATGCTTAATATTATTCATATTGAATGGCTACTAATTATACAGAATACTGTTTTTTCAAATGGTTCAACCCTCTCATAACTGGTTCTGACTACACATTTTAACTATTATACACTACTGTTCAAAAGTTCAGGGTCAGTAAGAATATTGATTTATTTTTGAAGGAACAGAATAATTCAGCAAGGGAGGATTCATTCAATTGATTAAAAAAAAAAGTAACTTTTACATTGTTAAAAAAAACAAATATTTTAAATAAATGCTGTTCTTTTGAACTTTCTATTCATCATAGAATCCTGAAATAAGAATTGTAATCATTGATAATAATGAATGTTCCTTGAGCATAAAAATCAGCATATTCAAATTACGTCTGAAGGATCACATCACACTGAAGACTGCAGTAATGATGCTAAAAAAGTAGCTTTAAATTACATTCGAACAGAAAACCATCATTTTAAATTGTAATAATAGTTCACAATATTACTGCTTTTATTTTGGATCAGCCTTGGTTATAGCATAAGGAACTTATTTCCAAAAAAGTGTACATTATATTAGGAGTTGAATTAAATTAAGGAAGGAAGGAAGGAAGGAAGGCTTAAAGGGATACTTAACCCAAAAATGAAAATTCTTTCATAATTTACTCACCCTCAGGTTGTTCTAAACATGTATGAGTTTCTTTCTTCTGCTTAACACATAATTATTATGTTAAGAACGTTCTTCAAAATATCTTGACTTCTGTAATATTTTTAATACTATTTTCTATACAATGGAAGCCAATGGAGACTAGCAACTGTTTGGTTACCAACATTCTTCTTTCATTTTTGGGTGAACAATCCCTTTAAGAGTCAACCCACTGCAACAACAAAAAACAAAAAAACATTTCAATCATCTCACGGAATTAAGCATCATTAAATTATATTACATTATATTAGTTCTTGTACATTTTAATTGTTCAAACATTTAATATTTTAATTAAAATAGTGTTTATAAAAATAAATAAACTACAACTGTGCTTCACCGTATCACTGACTGGTTGTTCATATGACTGTGCAATTTCATGAACATTTAGCAGGTCATTTCGAGTGAATGAGTGAATGGGTCTTGCGATCAGCTCACCTTCTGAGCAGCTTCTGCAAACTGCTTGGCTCCATGGAAAAAGTGGCTGGTCTTCTCATCAGCCCTCGCCAGACGCTCCCCACGCTCACTCAGAACCTGACTGGCCCTCCGCATTACATTCCCCATCTTCTTCGCCGCCGGAGGGGATGGGCTACTCCTCTTGGATGGTTTAACAGCTGATGCTGTGGAAATAAGCAGAAATGCACATGAGCATTAAATCAAGTTATAAAAGCTCTTATTTGACACATTTACTGTTTTAGATACTAAACAGACTTACATTTAATATGGAAAACATACATATTTGTGGAATTCTGCTCTGGAATTATTTTTCGGAAATAAATTAATACTTTTATTAATACAATTTGCGTTCTGGCGCAATATGGCTGCCATCTGGTGGTGGTTGAGATCCCCCCCCCCCCCTAAATTAAATGAATTGCTAATTACAACATTGAAATAAAAATGTAAAGGGTTTAGAAATACTACAAAGTCGTGAATATAAATCATTGGGATTCATGCTTAAAAAAACAGTGCACATTTAATTGATCTATTATAACTTTTATGTTGGTTTGGTCGTTTGGCTGTTTCCTTATAAAGTTCCAGAAATTTGTGTGTTTTTTTTTGTGTGTTTTTTTGCCAGGTGGCTTTTTTAAATTATATGATGTTATTACGTTGCTGTCTTGCTGCCAGCCAATCGCTGCATTGCTGATCGTAGTTTTGAGTATCTATACATCTGCCCTCTTCAGGGAACATGCAGTAATCCTAGACAACTTAATCCAATCCACAAATTCGTTTGAAGAACCAAATTAGCCAGAGATCAGCTATCACGATTAGAAGATCTGGGATTTGTCAAATCATCTCAGATGTATTAAGCGAGGTACGAAGAACGGACCCCTGGGCTGGGGTTACATTTTGGCAAATGTAAAGGCCCTTTCACATCAACAGTGAATTGAATAAGCCTCAGGCTGAAGGAAATGCAAATTCACACCTGTATAGAGGGCGCAGTTAAAAAACCTTTCAGCTGTGCTGCCATTCTGGATTGTAGAAGAACAAGGTGCATGAGGAAAAAAAAAAAAAGTTCAACACTCTCGAAGCTTAGCAGCAAAGACATTGCTTAATAAAGTGAGATTATACCTTGCATTACTTTTTAAAATACGTTTAAAAGTAATGCATTACTTTAATAGTTTCGTGAAAAAAGTAATCTGATCACAGAACTCGCGTTACTTGAAACGCATTATTCCCAACACTGATTGTAATTAGAGTGATTTGTATGGTGCGTGAAGTTGTATACTACCTTATGTACATAACACACTTATTTGTTCTATGGATCGGACTAATCTACACTTGAAATGCAATTCTGCAATGCCATTAATCTCATTAATTGCACAAAAAAAAAACAAGCAAACAGGCAGTATATGACTATGAGGTGTGTGAACTGGGACATTGCATTTTGTGCCGCCAGGGCAGCTTGGCACCTCTCCCATTCATTACACACCATTCATCCATGATCCGCTGTGAAGGCTGGTGCCACTTCACTCATCTCCGCTCCTCTCCCCCTCCTCAACGCCTGTCTTTGTGTCCCTGCGCATGCCTTCATCTGAACAAAGTGGCCTCTGAACTAATCGGGCCCTCTTTGCAATGGAGCCATTCTCTGCCACTGCCGAGAGATCTATCAGAACACTACAAACAACCACCCGACGACAGGGCCGACAAAGCGCCCTCTCTTCCTGCCTGGACCCTGACTGATCTGACCCACACAACTCGACAGACAGGAAAGGATGGAAATGAAGGCAATTGCCTAAAAGATACATTTGTAATACATTGTCTAGGGGTCAGTGAGGTTCACAATTTTCTAGTAAATAATTCATTTAAACACACAATGACTTGGATACACCTCTTCAATGATGAGAATGTTGTTTTTCATTTCTGCATTAATTTTAAATTTTTTGGAGCATAAAGTAAAAAATGTTCAGGTGAAAACTACCCTGATCCAATAATGGAGGGGGGGGGGGGGGCATCATTAAAAGGATGAAATTACTGAAAATAAGCCATTCAATGATGACAACAACAATAAGAATAATTATTATAAAAAAAAATAAGCATTCTACAAAAAATTTTAATCTTGAAATAACAATAACCATGTAAATAATTATCATTGTAAGAAAATGAACATTATTAAAACATTTTTTAAAGGATTTATTATTATTATTATTATTATTATTATCATCAATTATAATAAATAAATACAAGTATTAATGGGTAGCCATATTGTACATGATTTCGAGCT
The DNA here is from genome assembly GCF_949357685.1 of Gobio gobio. Lineage (NCBI taxonomy): Eukaryota > Metazoa > Chordata > Actinopteri > Cypriniformes > Gobionidae > Gobio > Gobio gobio. The sequence continues at coordinate 33,385,185 of NC_137105.1, read as the reverse complement.
ATTAAAATAATCTTTTTTTACTTGATGGCTACACCATCGTTGAATTTAAAGGGATAGTTCACCCAAAAATAAAATTTACATTTACGCACCCTGAAGTTGTTCCAAACCTGTATGAGTTTCTTTGTTCTGCTGAACACAAAATATTATATTTTGAAGAATGTTTGTAACCAAGCAGATCCAAGCAACCATTGACTACCATAGTAGGGAAAAAAATACTATGGTAGTCAATGGCTGCTCGGATCTGCTTCTACATTTTTCAAAATATCTTCTTTTGTGTATAGCAGAACAAAGAAACTCATACAGGTTTGGAACAACTTGAGGGTGAGTAAATGATGACAGAATTTTCATTTTTGGGTGAATTATCCCTTTAAACTTCTTTTTTTTTTTATGTATAAATGTTTTTTTTTTTTTTTTTTTAAATAAGACACTAACATAACCTCAATGGTTTTGGAGACACACACACACACACTCACAAATCCTACTAACCTTCACGCTGAAGCGGACCCTGGTTTGCAGTCATACTGTTCTTCATTCTATTCAAAAAAATCTTGCAGCGGTAGATGGCCATGTTAACAGAACAAGCATCTAAAATATGGAAACATACATTTTGTTTTGTTACAGATCTCAAGCTCTCCATACATATTAATTCTGCCAATATGTCAAAACAGCGACCCGACTTTTCTAAACCCACTCACCTCCCATTAGCTTTTTCTGACAGTTGACAAAGTTAGTTTGGCATGGAGCACCAGGGCTCTTCTTGCTCTCCGGAGCTCCTGGTATCTTCTGTTCTCCAGGGGACGATGGGTTTCCAAGCTTTGCCTCCCAGTAGTTCTGACAAGCATGGTGCAGAACTTGCACAAACATGCATTTCTCTGCAGCTGAGCTGGCCACCCATTGATCCGAGGTGCGATCGAACACTAGGTCGAACTCAGGAGTGTCCTAACAAATATTCAGAGGAGTCAGAATAATGGAATGTACTGGGGGGGTGGGTGTACTGTACTGAATTTAGAAGGATGGTCACCTTGTCAGGGTTGATGCCATTGACCTGGCGAAGCTGCTCCACAGACCATTGAGACCTTTTAGCAAACGGTCGTGTGCCTTGATACTTCTTAACTTTAGTGATGAGGACTTGAGCTGGCCTACTGTTAGTAACTACATGGAAACACGAGTCAATTATGTCTACATCAAACTTTAAGACTTCAAACTTATTTCTCGAACTCACTAGTTTAGATTCTTATAAAATACACATTACCTGACAAGCAGAGGAAAGTTAAGTAGTCCTTCTTGCGAAACGACAGTCCCTTCCTCTTCGCCCTTCTCCTCACCTCAATGGCTACCAGTAACTTTTCATCTCTCGGGACAAAGATCTCACGGCTGATTGCTGACTGAATGTTCATCTTCAAAATGCCTTGAAAATATTTCCACAATATAGGAACTTATGAATGCATTTTTGCACCCAGGAAATGTTGGAATATAGAATTTGAGCCAATTGACAATATATACCGTGCTGGGTAGTAATTGATTACATGTAATCTGGATTACATAATCAGATTCCAGAAATTAAGTACTTGCAATTAAATTACATTACATTTCAAAATACCCATAATCAGACTACATCACAATGGCAGTGAATTATTCATAATTGTACTTTTTTGTTATGTTTTACATTTTACTTTCTAAAAAAAACCCTACTGCTCAGAAGATCTTCCAGGTTTGTGGAATTGCACACAGAGTCATGGGACTATCATTGAAAACTGAGACCAGCATTTGATCACTGGATTTACAGAAATCATTTCACGTTCAAGAAGTGTTTTCTTAACATTGCATTTCTAATCTCAGATCCTAATGAACACATTCATTATTATTTGAATTATCACTCAGTGAGTCATTTAACCATGTATTACTGCCTTTGGAAGGCTTTTGCCTTTCAAACTATTTTAAACGTTCACATTTTATATTTACATGCCTCTTTGCCCTAACATATTTACTTGAAATAAGCTCAAAGATTAAAGTTAATAAGTTCGATCAATAAAAAAAAAGTCAATAAAAACAATAAATAATAATAAAATTAATGTTCACAGTTCTTTAATGTTAGTTAATGTTCACATGACATGCAGGTAAACATCAAGTCTTTTAGTAAATGTTTTGTTTTGATTGTTTATTTTTTTATTATTATTTATTTTAATTTTACAATTTTATGACTTAACAGCTTTTCATTAAACTCACAAACCTCAGTCTGGGTATGTGGACAAACCCAACGGTTGGGTTTGTGTATTTGACCCAAATTTGGGTTGAAACAACCCAGCATTTTTTAGAGTGTGTGAAACGCTGACGTAATGTAATATTTAATGCACTTTATGCTGTTGATAAAGAAAGGAATATATTTTCTATTGTCTGACGAAGAGCCTGTGTGCTCGAAACTTAACCCGTGTGTGAGTCTACTATTACATTTATTGCATAATTTTGGAGCTGTGGTATGCCAACTTTTTCAGTTTTTTATTTATTTATTTTTTATTATCTCTTTTGTCGCACACCCAACTTTGAGCATATTTTTTCCAATATGGAACCCTATTTAAATTAACATGATAAATTAGTTAAGTCAAAAGTAATCTAAAATAAGTAATCAAAAAGTAGTTGGATTACATTGCCTAAAATGAGTAATCTAGATTACATTACAAACTACAATTAGTGTCATGTAATTTGGAATCAGTAACTGACTACAATTTGTACCTAATCTACTAGCACAGTAACGTTAGGTTTTTTATTTTTTATTCATTAGAAATATTCACTACATAATCATTAAATATAGTCATATGGTATTTTATTATAATTTTTTTGTATAAAGTTTATATAATACATTTTAATTTACATTTTTAAAACAATTAACGTGTTAAATGCATTTGTTAAAAAGTTGACAGACTTCTCGTTAGCTCACCTGTTGCTTTAAAAGGTCTCCGAAAACAGAACAACTTTATGCATTCGTAAAACCACACAAATCTTTGATTAAACAGATAAAACAACACACCTTCTGCTAGATCTTCCTGGTGCTTTCTTCCTCCCTCGAGCCTTGAAGAGCGGTGAGAAGTTTTCGGCAGCCCAGTCTGTGTCTGCGCCTCAAGCCATCTTTATCCTGCATGTGGTCTAATGAGAGACTGTTGGGCGTGTGGCAAGTCCCGGAGAAAACCCACAGCCACAGGCTGTGTCCTCTATGCCAATGAGCTGCCTACTGAGAGAGCGCTTCAGGGACCATAGACGAATCTGAGTCAGCTGAGCTCAAACATGTTGTCTAGATTAGCGGCTTGGATTTGAGACAGAGCCACAGACACTCAAACACACGCTGAAAAGTCGTCGCTGATAATCACGTGCAGCCCGGTTGCTAAGGATTGATTGGACTTGGACATACATATTTTTAATGGAACAACTCATTTATGGTTGTTTATAAAGTCAATATAGATACGACGTTATAAACAACAGTAAATTAGTTTTTATTTAAAAGTTGGAATCTAAATAGCCTACATAAATACATGCATTTAAATTAACTGATAAATAGGAATTTGAATTGATTCTATATTCTTGAATCTTGTTTGATAGAAGGATGGTTTCCTAATGTAGTCTAGACTATAATAAAATATTACACCGTTCAATAGTTTGGGCTCGACACAATTTTGTAAAATGTTTTTCAAATTCCATAATGCTCACCATTTGCTTGATTAAAAATACAGTAAAACATTAATATTGCCAAATATTATTACAAATTAAAAAAGCCTAACTTTTCTTTTATAATATTTTATATAAAAATTAATTTACTCCTGTGATGCAAAGCTGAATTTTCAGTATTACTGCAGTCTTCAGTTTCAACATGATCCTTCAGAAATCTTTTTATTTGCTGCTCAAGAAACATTTCGTATTATAATGAATGTTGAAAACAGCTGTGGTGCTTAACATTTTTGTAAAAACTGTGATGCACTATTTTTATGTCATACATGTTAACTTTAACGCTAACATGTATGACGCTTGACACTCTTTTTTATTGCATTTTTTCCTATCACATATTTTATTAATCATCATAAATCATCGAAAGCTTATGGGCCCTATTTAAACGATCTGAGCGCATGGCGCAAGGTGCACTTAGCGCGTGTCCGAATCCACTTTTGCTAGTTTAATGACAGAAAATACGGTTGCCACACCAGGTGCATTGTCCAAAAGGGTTGTAGCTATTCTCTTAATGAGTCATGGGTGTGTTTTGGGCATAACGTGCAATAAACCAATCAGAGTCTCATCTCCCATTCCCTTTCAAAGCCAGTTGCGCTTGCACAATGGGGGATTCGTTATTTACAATAGCGGAATTTGAAAACGGAAAGACTGAACGCTTCTCCAGAAAGGAATCCTTTTATTTTTAATATGTGGCATGTTTGTGTGCTGCTGCGTGTGTAATAAACAATTAACAAACAACGTGCCAACAATGCAACTGAATACACTTCGTTTTCAGACCAGCACGCCCATGGGCGATCAGATGGGCGCAAGGGCATTTGCTATATAAACAGCGTGGAGCTTAATGTGAAAATGATAACTGCGTTGGGCTGAAACTAGCAAAAAACACTTGCGTCGCAATGCACCGGGTGTATGATAGGGCCCATTATCTCAGTATTGATCCTGTGAAACCCATTTTGACAAGCTCCTCCCCACTTGTGGGCAGTGTCAGGTTTCAAATGACAAAATGTACTGCACTATTTTAGTGTCAAAACGTTTTCTAATCTTGACAAAATACATATTGTATCGTTGGAAAGGTCTGAGACTCAAGGTTCCATGTCTGGTGATTGTTTTGTGACAGAAGCGATATTGTGATAGAATTGTATTAATTTGTGACAGGACAATGCATTAGAAACTATTTTTAAAAATAAACATTCAATAGAATGTGGATGTCACCCGGTGGCTATTTTTGGTACAACGCCTAAACAAAATTTCATGGGAACTTGAATTTTTGTGATATCAACTTCAAATATGGAACACAACTTAGACATATGGCTAGGATTTTATACCAATTTTAGATTTTAAAAATATATATTATTTTGTAAAATATACGTATCTTGTATAATAAAAAAGTACATTTGCTTTACAGTAAATTTAAACTTACTTTTTTACTCTTTCATTGTTTAAGTGCTTTCACTTCATCTGCTGAGTGTCTTTATAAAGAGATCAACCTTATCACAACCATTTAAGATAAGGCTGTAAAGGCTTAATGTAAAGGCTTGTAATATGTCAAACTATTAGCATGGCATTGGTGGAATATAAAAATTGACAATTTTTAAAATGTATAAGCAAGCCATAAGTGCAATTTACCATTTTAACACAGGCCCAAACTATTGAATTTGTATTAGCTATAATACAAAAAGATAGAATTTACATCAAAATGCAGTTGAGTTCTATATCATGCACAGCCTTTGACATTAACAACAAAATATATGGGAAGCATTTAACCTTCCATTTTAAAAGTGTATAGTGCGACACAACCCACCAGTTGAGAACAACAGCCCTAGTGTCTACATTGTTTATGGCTAAAACTAAATGACCCCTCAGAGATGAATAAAGTTGTATTGTTCACTTCAAGGTCCACAGCAACACCAGTTGATCCTAATATTGACTATGCAGTCAGCATTTACAAGCAATTCAAAAGAATGAGACAAAGCAGGCGGTCGATATCAATTTTAATGAAAATCACGAGGTTCATAAAAGAGGAACAGCTTGGCGTTCACTGAAGCTAAACATGAACAGACACGCCGGAGTCCAGTTCTAATATATATGCACATAATGCAGACCGTACCCTCTGACCACAGACCTAATGAAGATCTCACTGTTCAGTTTATTGGCACATTCAAGGGTGAGGTATAAGGAGAAATGTTAAGTGCTTTTTTCTTGTCATCGTAAAGGCATGGGGGTGTTGATTTCCAGGATTACTGTAAACAAATCATACAAAATGAATACAGAAAACATAAACTTAACACAAACAAATGATAGTTGTTTCATAATGGCAAAGTCTTTGCGACTATGTGGTTCTTTAGTGCAGTAATACATTAGAAACAGTAATATGTTTGATATGCCGATTGCACACCGTTGACATAAAAGAAAATGCCACAAATGAAAAATGTTAAGCGTTTCAACTTGCATGGACAGAAGTAAGAGGAGATTTTACTAATCCGGACTTTCTCTTTCATGCATGTTAAAGCATAAACTCTAATTAAGTGGTGATCATAGCAAAGGGTGCAATTCAAATATGCAGTAAATTTCAGTGTCTATCATGCAAGTGTAGAGAAACTAAAGCCTCAGCGTATTAGAAAAAAGTAGAGGGAACAGGACCGGAAATGTCTTTAAAGGAATAGTTCACCCAAAAATACAAATATTCTCTCCAATGATGTTCCAAACCCATATGACTTTCTTTCTTCAATGTTAGACAAATGGATACTTTCTTAATTCCAGAATGTACTGGTTGATCTTTCAATGAAATTACAACGAATTGGAACCGAGGCTTTAGAGGTGCGAAAAAGGATCATAAAAGTGGTCCATACAACTTGTGCACTATGTTCCAAGTCTTCTGAATCTATAAAATATTTTTGTGCGAGGACCAGACTGAAATTTAAGTAATTATTCACTGATAACCTACTCCTAAAACGCTGTGACCCGATCAATGATTCAGCGAACTGAGTTCGGGAACCGGATCAGAACGAATCATTCAGATTCAAGATCTGACTCAAATAAAGATTCTTTCATGAATCAGACGATTCTCTTGCGAACTGTGGAAAGGAGAGGGGAATAACGACTTAAATTTCGGTCTGTTCACGTTAAATTCAAAGGACTTGGAATATTTTCCCTTTTATGAAACTTGTGCTTTGCTTTTATGGTGCTTTGCGTTCTTTTTGAAACTTAAAAGCATCTTCAAAGTTATTATCGTTAGCTAAAACTAAAACCATTCAAAAAACATGTTGTAACTAAATAAAATAAGAGATAACTGAAATAAAATAAAAAGGCAACATTTCTCATTTTCACTTAGCCTGTATAGACAATAAAAATAACAAACAACAAAATTAAACCAGAAAATATAACAAAATTACAGCATATTAACTATACTAAAATAACACTGGTCGCCATTCATTGCAATTGCATGGAAAAAAAGCGACTACAATTCTTCAAAATATCTTTTTTTTAGTCACATGGAATGGAACAACATGAGGGTGAATAAATAATGACAGAATTGTCATTTTTAGGTGAACCAAGTGTTCACTGACGGTTATGTGCACTGTTCCTGTCGACTATAAACTCAATATTTGGCCATCTTTACGAGTGATGCAGATTGTTTTTTTATCATCTAAATAATGTAAACACATAATGCTCAATTTATAAAAATCTTCAAAACTATCATTTATAGGCCAGGAAATAGATCCCATCAGATGTATTCCTCAAAAAAAAAAAATTGTGAACCTCCAATCCAGCAGTTTCTTGTCAGTCATACTATACAACCACAAATTAAGTTAATACACATCAGTCAATATGAAGAGTTCGCTGCTTTGGGAATCATCAAGGTGTGAATGGTCCTAGCTGAAACAAGTAGGATAATTGTCATCATTTCATCGAGGTTAAGAACAATCCTAGTTGAGGGGATGTAGGGGAGAGAGTAAGTCTCTTCCATGGGTGTGCTTCTAAATTAAGGAAAAACAAGGCAAGGACAGGATCCCTGACGCACAGTGAACAAGGTCTGCTAAACTAAATTAAGGGATTGATCAAGGGTGTGAGAGTTCATATGTGTGTGTTATGATTCAGGGTTGTCCTCTGCCATGTCATTCACTTCATTTGGACTGTACATGAACGTTAACAGAAACAGAGCCACATCGTGGGAGCACCAATATGCTGTGTGTGAAGTCACGGCTGACCAATAGCGGCTCTCCACCAGGCCCTCCCTCAGCTCAAAGTCAATGCGTCGCTCAAGCTCCACTGCAAAACAGTAAAAAGAAGGACGTCATTAGCACAGGTGTAAGAGGTCTGATGAATTTCTCTGCAAAAGCAAATTTAACAGATCATAGAAGATATTTATGGAAGCTGTTTCTGAAAAATATCTCCAAACTGTGACTTTATTTCTCGCACCAGCGACTTTGCTTCCCTTAACTTTATAAATCAAACAATTTGACTTTATACCACACAAATGTAACTTTATATTTTATGACTTTATCGCTCTAAATTGTGACTGTATCTTGCAATGTGATTTTAGTGCAACTTTCTTCTTCGTAATTGCGACTTTATAGCTTATAATAGCTGTTTCCATCCAAAGATTCAAATTGAACAAAATTGTAATAAAACACTTAATTAATTTCCATCTGTGTTAAAGAGAACAAAAATGTCACTTCCTGGGAAAATGGCGTAAAATGTCTGTAATAAAATAAATGACTTTTGTCTCAGAATGCAGTGTTATTTTGTGTTCGAATGCCTGATGTCTGGGAATGCAATCGTGTGAGACAATTCTGGAAGATAATTTTGATGACAGACTTTGGCTCCGGCCTTTCAGAATGACCAAACCAACATTTGAGATGCTGCTGATGAAATTGTTATTGAATTTATTTCTTAAAATGTGGCTATATCTTCAAATTGTGCATAGGGCTTTATGGGCCCTATTTTAACAATATGAGCGCATGGTCTGAAACGCATGGCACAGGAGCACTTAAAAGAGTTTACTTTTAAAAACTTTTGCTGATAATTTACTCACCCCCATGTCATCCAAGATGTCCATGTCTTTCTTTCTGCAGTCGAAAAGAAATTAAGGTTTTGGATGAAAACATTCCAGGGTTTTTCTCCATATAATGGACTTCAATGGGCCCCAAATGGTTCAAGGTCCAAATGACAGTTTCAGTACAGCTTCAAAGGGCTTTAAACGATACCAAACAATGAATAAGGGTCTTATCTAGCGAAACGATCCGTTTCTGTGAGAAACCGAGCAGTATTTATGCTATTATTTTACCTCTTAACAGACAAACGTGATCGTATTTTGACCTCACTTAGCGGAAGTTATGGTGGAGCTCAGAGACAATCACGTTTGTCTGTTAAGAAGTAAAATAATAGCATAAATACTGCTCGGTTTCTCGCAGAAACGTATCGTTTCGCTAGATAAGAGCCATATTCATCGTCTGGTATTGTTTGGTATCGTTTAAAGCCCTTTGTAGCTGAACTGAAACTGTCATTTGGACCTTGAACCATTTGGAGCGCATTGAAGTGCATTATATGGAGAAAAATCCTGGACTGTTTTCATCGAAAACCTTAATTTCTTTTTGACTGCAGAAAGAAAGACATGGACATCTTGGATGACATGGGGGTGAGTAAATTATAAGCAAAAGTTTATTTAAAAGTGAACTAATCCTTTAAGGCATGCCCAAATCCACTTTTGCTAGTTTAACGATGGAAAAAACGGTCAGCGCGCCAGGCAAATGGTCCAAAAGGATTGTACCTAGTATCTTAATGAGTAATGGGTGTGTTTTAGGCATAACGTACAATAAACCAACCAGAGTCTCATCTCCCATTCCCTTTAAAAGCCAGTCGTGCTTGCACCATGACGGATTTGCTATTTACATTGCGGAATTTGCGAGTGGAGCGACTGGATGCTTCTCCAGAGAGGAATTTTATTTTTAATATTTAAAAATGTTTGTGTGCTGCTGCGTGTGTCTAATAAGCAGAGTATACGTGCCCTGTGTACCCGCTTATAGGCGCATATTACTAATGTGCCCCTTCAATAACACCAAAAAATACTGCGTTTTCAGTTGCCTCAAAATAGCAACGCGCCAACAATGTGCCTGAACACACCTCGTTTTCAGACCAGCACACCCACGAGTGCATTTGCTATTTAAACAACGTGGAGCTGGACGTGAAAATGCTAACTGCGTTGGGCTGAAACTAGCAAAAAACACTTGCGTAGCGCCTGCCGTTGAATTGCGCCGGGTGTATGATAGGGCCCATAATCTAAATTTAGACTTTGTATCTCGAAATGTGATTTTATATCCCGCAATGCGACTTTGTGTTTTGTGATTGTAACTTTATATCTCACAATTAGCCTTTTTTAGTTTTTACTAAGAGGCAGAAACAGGCTTCCATTATTATAAAAATGTTATCAGCAAAAACTATTATTATCAGAAAAGCTATTAAATCTGCAGTGCACAATTGCAAACAGTACACTAACTGCACCAAAATCAAATCTCAAAGACATCATTTGTTTCCAAACAGGTTCCCTAAAACAAAATCATGAAATAATGAATATTGAGAAAGTCCACAATGACTACTTTGTGCAGATGCTTACAGGAGGAGTTATCCATAATGGTAGAGGCTGATTGTGACATGCTGGTGTCTCCTGCCTTCTCCTCGATTTTCTCCTCTGTCTTCTCCTCCAGTTTATCGTCTAACTCCACAGATCTGCTCTCTTCCCCTTTCTCACATGCCCCACCTTCAGAGTCTAACGGCTCCTCCTCCACACCCCCCACCTGTCCACTAGAGCGGGAAAATCTGGAAAACAGGATACCGCCGATGCCTTTACCTATACTTGCCGCTCCTGTGGAAAAATACAGACGTATACTGTTACATTTTAAAGGCATGTTCACACCAAGAGCAATAACTATAATTGAATTGAATACCTTTAATGCCACTGTATACTTATACAACTATATGCTACTCTAAAAGAGCATTGCCATTCAAATGCAATAAACAGAACAAAAGATAAACATTTAAACACCGAACCCGAAGGCACAGGGACACAGTACGTTCACAACTGTACCCCTGATTGGTCAGCTTTTATTACGTATATTTCAGAACTTACAGAACATTCAAAACAATGCTGTGTGCTGAGCTAAATGCACTCGCTTTATATGCATAGCCTACATATGATGGTATTTTGACCAGCTGAGAACTCGTGAAGAGCTTATAAAATGTGTAAAGGAGTCAAAACAGCAGCAGGAATCCCTCAGTCACACAAATAAACGAAGATCTGCTGCGAGGTGACGTGGTTCTGATGCCTGTACCGAACCGCTTGTTTGGTGTGGACCAGGGATCGGATGGCAGCGTTCACACTTTTTCAAATGAACCGCACTAACGGAGCAATCGCACCAGGGTTCATTTGAATCAAACCAAACATGCCAAGTGTGAACACACCCATAAATGGGGAGCTAAAGCCCAGAAAGAGCAGCCTAACACAGCTCCCCTACTGCTCCAGGTGAATCAGAGCAGTATGAAGAGCTGTGGCTATGGCGTCCTCTGCAGATCAATTTACTCTGTATGCAAACTGGTGTGTTGAATATGGGTGAAAGGCAGGTAATGATAAGACTCCGGACCAGTTTCTCAAAATAATAATGGGTGTCAATCATTTAGGCTGCTAACTGCTTTTTTTGCAGTGGAACAGTGAGTGTAAGGACATCAGACAGGGTGGAATGGTGGACCGGAATAGAGACTGGTTGAAGATCTTAGTAAAGACCTCCGGTAGCTGGTCCACACAGTCAATTATTTAGGCTGCTAACTGCTTTTTTTGATGTGGGACAGTGAGTGTAAGGACATCAGACAGGGTGGAATGGTAGACCGGAATAGAGACTGGTTGAAGATCTTAGTAAAGACCTCTGGTAGCTGGTCCACACAGTCCTTGTGATGCCATCGCGTCCTACAGCCTCTGATTCCTCGGGATTCACCGCCATCAATATGCGCCTCAACTCTTGCTCCTTCACAATAAAGATGTGGCTACTGTTGGGTGTAATGCTGCTGCCTCAGGAGACTCCACCTCAAAACGGGCAAAGAAATGGTTCAACTCCTCCAGCAATTGATGCACCACAGTCAGCAATTGAGAGGTTGTCTGTGGTTGGTAATGTGTTGGTAATGTGCTAAACCCCCTCCCATACCTGCCTCGTGTTGTTACTGTGAAAGTGGACCTCAACTGTCCTCCTGTGAGCAGCCTTGACCTCTCTAATGCCTCTTTTCAAGTTGGCTTTGGCACTGTATCAGTGTCCCATCACCAGACCTGAAAGCAGTTAACATCCACGCATCCACGTTGCTGCCTGTAGCTTCAGTTCATCCATTTTGTTAGTGAGGGATCTAGCGTTGGTGAGAAAAATACTAGGAAGCGTTGGCTTGTATGGCTGCTTCCGTAGCCTCACTAACCCACCGGCCCTATAGCCTCTTGTCTCTGTGCCGCCTGGGAGGTAGATGATCCAGGGAGAGCCCAGGGTTCTGGCTCAGGGTTCCCACTCTTTTTCAGCAACCATTTTCCAGTACTTTTCCAGGACATTTTACATTTTACTACGGCGGGAATAAAAGACAAGGATCATGCCAAATATTGCTTTCTAAGTCTTTAAAAGCCGTCCAGTTTATTGCCATTACTTAACAATCCAGCATTTTTCAATATGAGCTCTTCATCATACGTTATGACTATGGAAGCTTGTTTACACCACAGAATAGAAAGAAAAGGTAATAGTGACTTTTTATCTCGCTATTCTGACTCTCGCAATTGCGAGTTTACATATTTGTGATATAAACGCGAAAATTGTCGCAATTTTTTTTCCCTCAGAATTTGACTTTATAACTTCAAATTGCAGTTTAGATCTCACAATTCTGAGAATAGAAGTCAGAATTGCAAGATATAAACTCGCAACTGGGCAAAAAGTCAATTGTGAAGAAAATGTCAGAATTGCGAGTTTATATCACGCAATTCTGACTATTTCTTGCAATTCTGACTTTATATCATAATGATGTGATTAGGGAGCAGCTTACAAGTTAACATTCACTGCATACATTTGAGCAGTTATAGCATTAGCTATTAAACATCATTATTCAAAATACTACTCATACGTATCAAACTCAGCATTCCTGAACTTGTGCTTTCTGCAACTAGCGCTAATTGTTTGGGCCAGCGATAAACTCTTTATACTCGGCTAAAGAAATAACTTTTTTAAAATAATTTTCCCAGACAACAAAAAGATTTTCCAGGACATTTTATATTTTCTCTAATTTTCCATGTGTTTTCCAGGACTGGAAAATGTGTCATCAATTTTCCAGGTTTTCAAGGTTTTCCAGGACGAGTGGGAACCCTGCATATCCATCGGGATATCACAGAAATAATTAAACTTGGATAACACAGTCTGTTCGTTCCATAGACCTTTTTTTCAGTAGATCCTCTCGGCTGTAGATGTTTTTCGCCCAGCAGAATGTCGCCCGGACGAGTAACAGCACATACAAAAACATCCATACAAAGCACCAGCAAGGACAGCATTTTACGATAACGATAAAGATAGTTCTAAAACTAAAGATATAGTTCTAAAAATCATTCTAAATATAAAGGAATAGCAGAGCCCACACCACAACTTTAACGATAACGGCACAGAGATATATACCTTGAAGATTTATTCTTGGTAAGGGTGTTTCCAAATCTCCAGTTGTGTCTGTGACACTTCCTAATTGCTTTCTATTGATCGGATGCTTTGCTGAGTTGTTTCTGTTTATCGCTTTCCACACTCAAATCAAAAGCTTTAAACTGCAGATGCTCAGTAATTGAAGGCAGACCGCCATTATCTCAATATTTGGGAACCGTAATTCTACTCCTACATCACACACTATACATCCTGCACTCCCTGCAAGCGTTTTGCGCTTTCAGTCATCTTTAATGATCTCTCTCTCCATCTCACCCATGATGCTGGCCTTGCCCAGGTTGGTGATAGACTCGCCGTAGTGTCTGCGGGGCTGTGGAGGGGAGGTGCATGGGCTCGGGAGGCTCTCCGTATCAGACACAGCAGCATTTTCCTTTGATGGATTCAGTAGAGTGGGACGGATCTGGTCATACGGTGTGGGGCTGGTGGTGTTGTACCTAAAATAAATCAAATGTTCACATGTATGTACAAAAATTATTATTTTTTTAATTCATAAAAAACATTGACTACTTTATCCTTTATGAAAATTAAGCCAATTTTTACCTCCGAGTGATTAATAAAAAAGGGTTATCGTGAGAAACAGTTTAAAGTACGCAACAAAGTTGCATTCACAGTCACAACGCACTGTATGTTAAAGTAAAACAGAATTGTTTTGCTATTTTATTCAATGTTTAAGAAAAAACTACTTTAAAATGTAAATTTAGCGAAAACATCGTTTTACTCACCAGTGAATCTGGACAGGTGATATATTACTGTAATGCTTCAGGATGAGAGGCTCCAACCTATATGCCTGCAGGAAACCATTTGTTTTTATCTAGATTGATTATTGATTCAGATATTATACATCTTTAATTACAAAAAATATTAATTCACCACATTAAACTGTTTATTCAAAAGCAATTAAATAAATAATGCAAAAAAAGACATTTAAAAAAGTGTAAGTGTTAACAATCATTTTAGTTCTAAGACTAAGTTTTTTAAATTGGCTCATAATATATATGGACCTGTAATGAGAAATCTGATCCTAGGCTATATTCACACTCCAAAAAACAATCACTCACTACAGGATCAGTGGGATGGAAAATGTTGAAAAGCCGCTGGCAGATAGATTTGGGTAGGATGTGGTCCTGCGTTACGTCGGCTCCAGGACGGACACCTCTCAAAGCCAAGAACACAGCCAGAGGAGATCCCATGCAGAAGAAGTTCTCCACCTACAACCCCAAATCATTTGGTTTATTACATTTCTTAAACAAACAGATGGTGGGAATGAGAAGAGAAGGTTATTTACACTGTCATACCTTGAATTTCAGGGCTGGAGAGGGTCTTGAGGATGAGGTTTGGACATGCTGAAGCTTATCTTCCAAATCCCTCATTCTGCAAATGAATATTAAATTAGATTTTTGGAGAGGAACAGTACACACACCAGATTAACAGAGGGATTGTCATTATGGAGTAGAGTGCACACAAAACTAAAAACCTTTAAATAATACATGACTCTTTGAATGTATCGGAAACAACGTGAGAGCTGTAAAATCAATGCAACTGGCAACCGGACAAATGGACAATACATTAAGAACTAACAGCAAAAGATTGTAAAAGACGATATTTCGAAATATTAGTGTACCGTACAGCCGAAATCACAGTTAAAATAACAAATAGACTTCTACATTTTCTGAAGAAAACAAGAGTGGTGTTAGTCTGTGCAAAACTGACGGCCACAATGCAAAGGTGTATGCTTATTATACATTTTGTTATACAGATGCTAAGGCAGGGCTGGGCTGGGCAACTCTGGCCTACAATTTCTACTTTTTGGCAAAGATTAGCTCCAACCAACAAACACACCTGAACAAGCTAATCAAAGGGTTGCATCCGAAAGCTTAAAAACACTGCCTTCGGAGGCTGCATTCCAAGGTAGGTACGCATTAAGGCCTGTCTGAATCCAATGTTAGCTGGTAACACTTTACAATAAGGTTCATTAGTTAACATTAGTTAACTACATTAGTTAACATGAACTAATAATGAACTGCACTTATAAAGCATTTATTTATCTTTGTTAATGTTAATTTCAACATTTACTAATGCATTATTAAAATCTTGTTAACATTAGTAAATGAAAATGTGAACTAACGTTAACAAACCATGAAGAGCTGGATTTTTATGAACTAACGTTAACAAAGATTAACTAATGCTGAACAGAGGTGTTGTTCATGGTTAGTTCATGTTAACTAATGCATTAACTAAATGTTAGCTATTACAACCTTATTGTAAAGTGTTACCTGTTAGCTTTACTTCCTGTCTCCTGAGATACCTTCATCTGGCCGATTTTTGAAGACTACCTTTGATATCCGACAACTCTATGCATTCCATTCTGTGACAGTTAAGCTAAAAACAAAGATGGTGTCTGAACGTTGCATTTGCTTGTCAGTTTGTGTGTAAATGTATATTTTGATCAAAATCACTTTTGATGTTATTTATACTGATAAATTTGTATTTTAGTAAATAATCAAAGCTCTCTCTATTTAGCTGTAGATCATTTAATCTTCAGAATTACTAGAAAACTACAGGCAGGTTTGATCAGAGCTGGCGCCAAACTCTGAAAGAAAGTGGATCTTGATGTTGTTGATACTGTGTTCTGAGTAGTTGTTGGCATCTTGCTAGTGTGTTCTGGGTGAATGTAAGTATGTTAATACTGTGTTCTGTGTGGTTGGTGGTGTCTTGCTAGTGTGTTCTGGGTGAATGTAAGCATGTTAATACTGTGTTCTGTGTGGTTGTTGGTGTCTTGCTAGTGTGTTCTGGGTGGATGTAAGCATGTTAATGCTATGTTCTGAGTGGTTGTTGGTTACTAGTGTGTTCTGAGTCAATGTTAGCATGTTAACACTGTGTTCTGAGTGGTTGTTGGTGTCTTGCTAGTGTGTTCTGGGTGGATATTAGCATGTCATGTTGATATTGTATTCTGAGTGTTGGTGTCTTGCTAGTGTGTTTTGAGTGGATGTTAGCATGTTGATACTGTGTTCTGAGTGGTTGTTGTTGTCTTGCTAGTGTGTTCTGAGTGGATGTTAGTATGTTGATACTGTGTTCTGAGTGGCTGTTGCTGTCTTGCTAGTCTGTTCTGGGTGGATGTTAGCATGTTGATACTGTGTTCTGAGTGGTTGTTGGTGTCTTGCTAGTGTGTTCTGGGTGGATGTTAGCATGTTGATACAGTGTTCTGAGTGGTTGTTGGTGTCTTGCTAGTGTGTTCTGGGTGGATGTTAACATGTTGATACGGTGTTCTGAGTGGTTGTTGGTGTCTTGCTAGTGTGTTCTGGGTGGATATTAGCATGTCATGTTGATATTGTATTCTGAGTGTTGGTGTCTTGCTAGTGTGTTTTGAGTGGATGTTAAAGTGTTAATACTGTGGTTGTTGGTGTCTTGCTAGTGTGTTCTGGGTGGATGTTAACATGTTAATACTAAGTTCTGAGTCGTTGTTGCGGTCTTGCTAGTGTGTTCTGAGTGGATGTTAGCATGTTGATACTGTGTTCTGAGTGGTTGTTGTTGTCTTGCTAGTGTGTTCTGAGTGGATGTTAGTATGTTGATACTGTGTTCTGAGTGGCTGTTGCTGTCTTGCTAGTCTGTTCTGGGTGGATGTTAGCATGTTGATACTGTGTTCTGAGTGGCTGTTGCTGTCTTGCTAGTCTGTTCTGGGTGGATGTTAGCATGTTGATACTGTGTTCTGAGTGGTTGTTGGTGTCTTGCTAGTGTGTTCTGGGTGGATGTTAGCATGTTGATACAGTGTTCTGAGTGGTTGTTGGTGTCTTGCTAGTGTGTTCTGGGTGGATGTTAACATGTTGATACGGTGTTCTGAGTGGTTGTTGGTGTCTTGCTAGTGTGTTCTGGGTGGATGTTAGCATGTTGATACAGTGTTCTGAGTTGTTGTTGGTATCTTGCTAGTGTGTTCTGGGTGGATGTTAACATGTTGATAATGTGTTCTGAGTGGCTGTTGCTGTCTTGCTAGTGTGTTCTGGGTGGATGTTAGCATGTTGATACTGTTCTGAGTGGTTGTTGGTGTCTTGCTAGTGTGTTCTGGGTGGATGTTAGCATGTTGAAACTGTGTTCTGAGTTGTTGTTGGTTACTTGCTAATGTATTCTGCGTGGATGTTAGCATGTTAATACGGTGTTCTGAGTGGTTGTTGGTGTCTTGCTAGTGTGTTCTGGGTGGATGTTAGCATGTTGATACAGTGTTCTGAGTGGTTGTTGGTGTCTTGCTAGTGTGTTCTGGGTGGATGTTAACATGTTAATACTGTGTTCTGAGTGGTTGTTGGTGTCTTGCTAGTGTGTTCTGGGTGGATGTTAGCATGTTGATACAGTGTTCTGAGTGGTTGTTGGTGTCTTGCTAGTGTGTTCTGGGTGGATGTTAGCATGTTGATACAGTGTTCTGAGTGGTTGTTGGTATCTTGCTAGTGTGTTCTGGGTGGATGTTAATATGTTGATACTGTGTTCTGAGTGGTTGTTGCTGTCTTTCTAGTGTGTTCTGGGTGGATGTTAGCATGTTGATACTGTGTTCTGAGTTGTTGTTGGTGTCTTGCTAGTGTGTTCTGGGTGGATGATAGCATGTTGATACTGTGTTCTGAGTTGTTGTTGGTTACTTGCTAATGTATTCTGGGTGGATGTTAACATGTTGATAATGTGTTCTGAGTGGTTGTTGGTGTCTTGCTAGTGTGTTCTGGGTGGATGTTAGCATGTTAATACTGTGTTCTGAGTCGTTGTTGCTGTCTTGCTAGTGTGTTCTGGGTGGATGTTAACATGTTAATACTGTGTTCTGAGTGGTTGTTGGTGTCTTGCTAGTGTGTTCTGGGTGGATGTTAACATGTTAATACTGTGTTCTGAGTGGTAGTTTATGTCTTGCTAGTGTGTTCTGCGTGGCTGTTAGCATGTTGATACTGTGTTCTGAGTGGTTGTTGGTGTCTTGCTAGTGTGTTCTGAGTGGATGTTAGCATGTTGATACAGTGTTCTGAGTGCTAGTTTCGGTCTTGCTAGTGTGTTCTGGGTGGATGTTAACAGGTTAATACTGTGTTCTGAATGGCTGGTGGTGTCTTGCTAGTGTGTTCTGGGTGGATGTTAACATGTTAATACTGTGTTCTGAGTGGTAGTTTCTGTCTTGCTAGTGTGTTCTGCGTGGCTGTTAGCATGTTGATACTGTGTTCTGAGTGGTTGTTGGTGTCTTGCTAATGTGTTCTGAGTGGATGTTAGTATGTTGATACTGTGTTCTGAGTGGTTGTTGGTGTCTTGCTAGTGTGTTCTAGGTGGATGCTAACATGTTAATACTGTGTTCTGAGTGGCTGGTGGTGTCTTGCTAGTGTGTTCTGGTTGAATGTTAACATGTTAATACTGTGTTCTGAGTGGTTGTCGTTGTCTTGCTAGTGTGTTCTGAGTGGATGTTAGCATGTTGATACAGTGTTCTGAGTGGTTGTTGGTGTCTTGCTAGTGTATTCTGAGTGGATGTTAACATGTTAATACTGTGTTCTGAGTGGTTGTTGGTGTCTTGCTAGTGTGTTCTAGGTGGATGTTAACATGTTAATACTGTGTTCTGAGTGGTTGTTGGTGTCTTGCTAGTGTGTTCTAGGTGGATGCTAACATGTTAATACTGTGTTCTGAGTGGCTGGTGGTGTCTTGCTAGTGTGTTCTGGGTGGATGTTAGCATGTTGATACTGTGTTCTGTGTGGTTGTTGGTGTCTTTCTAGTGTGTTCTGGGTGGATGTTAGCATGTTGATACTGTATTCTGACTGGCTGTTGCTGTCTTGCTAGTATGTTCTGGGTGGATGATAGCATGTTGATACAGTGTTCTGAGTTGTTGTTGGTTATTTGCTAGTGTATTCTGGGTGGATGTTAACATGTTAACACTGTTTTCTGAGTGGTTGTTGGTGTCTTGCTAGTGTGTTCTGGGTGGATATTAGCATGTCATGTTGATATTGTGTTCTGAGTGTTGGTGTCTTGCTAGTGTGTTTTGAGTGGATGTTAAAGTGTTAATACTGTGGTTGTTGGTGTCTTGCTAGTGTGTTCTGGGTGGATGTTAACATGTTAATACTAAGTTCTGAGTCATTGTTGCGGTCTTGCTAGTGTGTTCTGAGTGGATGTTAGCATGTTGATACTGTGTTCTGAGTGGTTGTTGTTGTCTTGCTAGTGTGTTCTGAGTGGATGTTAGTATGTTGATACTGTGTTCTGAGTGGCTGTTGCTGTCTTGCTAGTCTGTTCTGGGTGGATGTTAGCATGTTGATACTGTGTTCTGAGTGGTTGTTGGTGTCTTGCTAGTGTGTTCTGGGTGGATGTTAGCATGTTGATACAGTGTTCTGAGTGGTTGTTGGTGTCTTGCTAGTTTGTTCTGGGTGGATGTTAACATGTTGATACGGTGTTCTGAGTGGTTGTTGGTGTCTTGCTAGTGTGTTCTGGGTGGATATTAGCATGTCATGTTGATATTGTATTCTGAGTGTTGGTGTCTTGCTAGTGTGTTTTGAGTGGATGTTAAAGTGTTAATACTGTGGTTGTTGGTGTCTTGCTAGTGTGTTCTGGGTGGATGTTAACATGTTAATACTAAGTTCTGAGTCGTTGTTGCGGTCTTGCTAGTGTGTTCTGAGTGGATGTTAGCATGTTGATACTGTGTTCTGAGTGGTTGTTGTTGTCTTGCTAGTGTGTTCTGAGTGGATGTTAGTATGTTGATACTGTGTTCTGAGTGGCTGTTGCTGTCTTGCTAGTCTGTTCTGGGTGGATGTTAGCATGTTGATACTGTGTTCTGAGTGGCTGTTGCTGTCTTGCTAGTCTGTTCTGGGTGGATGTTAGCATGTTGATACTGTGTTCTGAGTGGTTGTTGGTGTCTTGCTAGTGTGTTCTGGGTGGATGTTAGCATGTTGATACAGTGTTCTGAGTGGTTGTTGGTGTCTTGCTAGTGTGTTCTGGGTGGATGTTAACATGTTGATACGGTGTTCTGAGTGGTTGTTGGTGTCTTGCTAGTGTGTTCTGGGTGGATGTTAGCATGTTGATACAGTGTTCTGAGTTGTTGTTGGTATCTTGCTAGTGTGTTCTGGGTGGATG
The DNA here is from genome assembly GCF_949357685.1 of Gobio gobio. Lineage (NCBI taxonomy): Eukaryota > Metazoa > Chordata > Actinopteri > Cypriniformes > Gobionidae > Gobio > Gobio gobio. Next base: position 33,364,696 of record NC_137105.1, on the reverse strand, counting down.
TTAACATGTTGATAATGTGTTATGAGTGGCTGTTGCTGTCTTGCTAGTCTGTTCTGGGTGGATGTTAGCATGTTGATACTGTGTTCTGAGTGGTTGTTGGTGTCTTGCTAGTGTGTTCTGGGTGGATGTTAGCATGTTGAAACTGTGTTCTGAGTTGTTGTTGGTTACTTGCTAATGTATTCTGCGTGGATGTTAGCATGTTAATACGGTGTTCTGAGTGGTTGTTGGTGTCTTGCTAGTGTGTTCTGGGTGGATGTTAGCATGTTGATACAGTGTTCTGAGTGGTTGTTGGTGTCTTGCTAGTGTGTTCTGGGTGGATGTTAACATGTTAATACTGTGTTCTGAGTGGTTGTTGGTGTCTTGCTAGTGTGTTCTGTGTGGATGTTAGCATGTTGATACAGTGTTCTGAGTGGTTGTTGGTGTCTTGCTAGTGTGTTCTGGGTGGATGTTAGCATGTTGATACAGTGTTCTGAGTGGTTGTTGGTATCTTGCTAGTGTGTTCTGGGTGGATGTTAATATGTTGATACTGTGTTCTGAGTGGTTGTTGCTGTCTTTCTAGTGTGTTCTGGGTGGATGTTAGCATGTTGATACTGTGTTCTGAGTTGTTGTTGGTGTCTTGCTAGTGTGTTCTGGGTGGATGATAGCATGTTGATACTGTGTTCTGAGTTGTTGTTGGTTACTTGCTAATGTATTCTGGGTGGATGTTAACATGTTGATAATGTGTTCTGAGTGGTTGTTGGTGTCTTGCTAGTGTGTTCTGGGTGGATGTTAGCATGTTAATACTGTGTTCTGAGTCGTTGTTGCTGTCTTGCTAGTGTGTTCTGGGTGGATGTTAACATGTTAATACTGTGTTCTGAGTGGTTGTTGGTGTCTTGCTAGTGTGTTCTGGGTGGATGTTAACATGTTAATACTGTGTTCTGAGTGGTAGTTTATGTCTTGCTAGTGTGTTCTGCGTGGCTGTTAGCATGTTGATACTGTGTTCTGAGTGGTTGTTGGTGTCTTGCTAGTGTGTTCTGAGTGGATGTTAGCATGTTGATACAGTGTTCTGAGTGCTAGTTTCGGTCTTGCTAGTGTGTTCTGGGTGGATGTTAACAGGTTAATACTGTGTTCTGAATGGCTGGTGGTGTCTTGCTAGTCTGTTCTGGGTGGATGTTAACATGTTAATACTGTGTTCTGAGTGGTAGTTTCTGTCTTGCTAGTGTGTTCTGCGTGGCTGTTAGCATGTTGATACTGTGTTCTGAGTGGTTGTTGCTGTCTTGCTAATGTGTTCTGAGTGGATGTTAGTATGTTGATACTGTGTTCTGAGTGGTTGTTGGTGTCTTGCTAGTGTGTTCTGAGTGGATGTTAACATGTTGATACTGTGTTCGGAGTGGATGATGTTGTCTTGCTAGTGTGTTCTGAGTGGATGTTAGCATGTTGATACAGTGTTCTGAGTGGTTGTTGGTGTCTTGCTAGTGTGTTCTGAGTGGATGTTAGCATGTTGATACAGTGTTCTGAGTGCTAGTTTCGGTATTGCTAGTGTGTTCTGGGTGGATGTTAACAGGTTAATACTGTGTTCTGAATGGCTGGTGGTGTCTTGCTAGTCTGTTCTGGGTGGATGTTAACATGTTAATACTGTGTTCTGAGTGGTAGTTTCTGTCTTGCTAGTGTGTTCTGCGTGGCTGTTAGCATGTTGATACTGTGTTCTGAGTGGTTGTTGGTGTCTTGCTAATGTGTTCTGAGTGGATGTTAGTATGTTGATACTGTGTTCTGAGTGGTTGTTGGTGTCTTGCTAGTGTGTTCTGAGTGGATGTTAACATGTTGATACTGTGTTCGGAGTGGATGATGTTGTCTTGCTAGTGTGTTCTGAGTGGATGTTAGCATGTTGATACAGTGTTCTGAGTGGTTGTTGGTGTCTTGCTAGTGTGTTCTGAGTGGATGTTAGCATGTTGATACAGTGTTCTGAGTGCTAGTTTCGGTATTGCTAGTGTGTTCTGGGTGGATGTTAACAGGTTAATACTGTGTTCTGAATGGCTGGTGGTGTCTTGCTAGTCTGTTCTGGGTGGATGTTAACATGTTAATACTGTGTTCTGAGTGGTAGTTTCTGTCTTGCTAGTGTGTTCTGCGTGGCTGTTAGCATGTTGATACTGTGTTCTGAGTGGTTGTTGGTGTCTTGCTAATGTGTTCTGAGTGGATGTTAGTATGTTGATACTGTGTTCTGAGTGGTTGTTGGTGTCTTGCTAGTGTGTTCTGAGTGGATGTTAACATGTTGATACTGTGTTCGGAGTGGATGATGTTGTCTTGCTAGTGTGTTCTGAGTGGATGTTAGCATGTTGATACAGTGTTCTGAGTGGTTGTTGGTGTCTTGCTAGTGTGTTCTGAGTGGATGTTAACATGTTAATACTGTGTTCTGAGTGGTTGTTGGTGTCTTGCTAGTGTGTTCTAGGTGGATGCTAACATGTTAATACTGTGTTCTGAGTGGCTGGTGGTGTCTTGCTAGTGTGTTCTGGTTGAATGTTAACATGTTAATACTGTGTTCTGAGTGGTTGTCGTTGTCTTGCTAGTGTGTTCTGAGTGGATGTTAGCATGTTGATACAGTGTTCTGAGTGGTTGTTGGTGTCTTGCTAGTGTATTCTGAGTGGATGTTAACATGTTAATACTGTGTTCTGAGTGGTTGTTGGTGTCTTGCTAGTGTGTTCTAGGTGGATGCTAACATGTTAATACTGTGTTCTGAGTGGCTGGTGGTGTCTTGCTAGTGTGTTCTGGGTGGATGTTAGCATGTTGATACTGTGTTCTGTGTGGTTGTTGGTGTCTTTCTAGTGTGTTCTGGGTGGATGTTAGCATGTTGATACTGTATTCTGACTGGCTGTTGCTGTCTTGCTAGTATGTTCTGGGTGGATGATAGCATGTTGATACAGTGTTCTGAGTTGTTGTTGGTTATTTGCTAATGTATTCTGGGTGGATGTTAACATGTTAATACTGTGTTCTGAGTGGTTGTTGCTGTCTTGATAGTGTGTGCTACTGTGTTCTGAGTGGTGGTTGGTGTCTTGCTAGTGTGTTCTGGGTGGATGTTAGCATGTTGATACTGTATTCTGACTGGCTGTTTGTGTCTTGCTAGTATGTTCTGGGTGGATGATAGCATGTTGATACAGTGTTCTGAGTTGTTGTTGGTTATTTGCTAATGTATTCTGGTTGGTTGTTAACATGTTACTACTGTGTTCTGAGTGGTTGTTGCTGTCTTGCTAGTGTGTTCTGGTTGGATGTTAACATGTTAATACTGTGTTCTGAGTGGTTGTTGCGGTCTTGCTAGTGTGTTCTGGGTGGATGTTAGCATGTTGATACTGTGTTCTGAGTGGTTGTTGGTGTCTTGCTAGTGTGTTCTGGGTGGATGTTAGCATGTTGATACTGTGTTCTGAGTGGTTGTTGTTGTCTTGCTAGTGTGTTCTGTGTGGATGTTGTTGATACGGTGTTCTGAGTGGCTGTTGCTGTCTTGCTAGTGTGTACTGGGTGGATGGTAGCATGTTGATACTGTGTTCTGTGTGGTTGTTGGTGTCTTGCTGGTGTGCTCTGGGTGGACGTTAGCATGTTACTAGAGTGTTCTGGCTGATTGTGAACGTGTTGCTAGAGTGATTTGAGTGGTGGTTAGCATGTCATCTGAATGGTTTTTGTTAGCGTGTTGCTGTGCGATTGCTGAGAGTTTGTTAGTGTCTTTCAAGGATGTTCTGAGTAGTAAAAATGTTCTATGTCTTGACTGACCCAGCGACGCTAAGCATTTGTGAAATAATCATTCTTTTGAGTCAGTTCTTTCTTTCCATTACGTTTGTTTGTAAAACAGTCTGAATCTGCAGCACTGTCTTGCTGAAGCAAGTAAAACAGTAAAACAGACCGTGTTGAGACTCTTAAGAACACAGAAAACAAACAGCATTGGATGAAGTGTATATTCATTTACAAACAATTGAATCAAAAGGCTACGTTTCACGCCGAAAGTGTTTTTGTGGGCCCGCGCTGGTTTTTCTGAACATGTGAACATACACTAGATGGATGTCTGTGACCATTTTGTTGCTTTTTGCCATTTTTGTGTTTCAATATGTTTATAACGTGTCCACAGGCACCATTATAATAGAGTGGTCTGCAATTTAATTTAATGGGAGCGTATAGTGTAACTATAATTAGTTGTAAACCTTAAGCATGTGATACGAAGATCCTCCAGTAGCTGACGCTCTTGTCTGCTTACATCAGCTTCCATGGCATCTACCACCTCCTCATGAACAAAGCGCACAGGGTCCCACCCCGTCATGATGTCAAAGGTGATGACACAGCCGAGCGAGTGGGAGACTATGGACACCTTTCCTTTCTCTGCAAATTCTGGGTTGCGCTCGCAGAAGAGCATGTAGAGTCGGTTCAACTCTTTGGTCAGACCCCGGGTGATCTGAGGATGCAAGTGCAGACAGCGTGAAACTAGAGCGTGAAATAAAGTGTGACACTTTATTTGTGCGCTAGAAAAAAAGTGTGGACAGAGTGTGTGAATGAGTGGGACATTTAGTCAAATTTTACATGAGAGAAGCTCTACTCTAAAATCTAGTCACCTGCCATGCTTTCTACTGCCTATATAGGCAGCTGCCTTGTAAATTAGCATGCATTCTGAAATCAGTGAAGGATTTGTAACGTCAAATGTCTCTACATAAGGCAGTGAATAAAAACAGCACTCCTCATGTGAAGTGCATGGGAAATTTAGTAATCGATTCCCACAGAATGGTGTAAGAATACTCTAATAAGCATAAAAATACATTGCACACAAACATTATCTATTTTAAATAATGATTTTATTCTATTTTTATCTTTACTTTTCTGAACTGAATGGAATATTTTAATACAAAAGACAAATACAAAAGACTCATAGATAATATAATATAAGACAACTTAAGTGTACTTCAAGAGAAAAAACTTTCATGATTATGTTTATTAACACACTTAAAGGGATATTTCAACAAAGAATTAAATTTTTTTTTACAAAAGTTTCTTTCTCCTGTTAACAACAAAATAATATATTTTTTAATATCAAACAGTAATATTAAAAGTAATCAAACAGTTGACGGTAGCCATTGACTTCTATAATACTATGGAAGTCAATGGCTACCGTAAACTGTCTGATTACCAAGTCTTCAAAATATCTTCTTTTGTGTTCAACTATCCCTTTAAGTTGGTCGAAAAACACTTTAACTGCATTTAATACACATTTAAACTATAACGCATTATCATTTAATTACAATTAATATGCAATTAAGTGTCAGAACACATACTGTATATAGTATTTTATTACTGTAATACGGACTCTTTTTAAAAGTCTGCGGTAGCACTTTATATTACAGTCCTGTTCCATGTACTTATTATAGTAATTTCAGTAACTGGGAAATAACTTGGTATTAACCCTGAACCTACCCCTAAACCTAACCTCAACCCATGTAGTTACCTTATATTACCTAGTACTTTCTTAGGTAACTACACTGTAAGTATGTCGGAAGTCTAATTCTCTGCTCGTTCCTTCGACCACTCTATACGTATGTGATGCTGCCTTGGTCAAAATAAGCTATTTTAGAAGGCAGCATTATCATGCATAATTTAAGTATATCTTTCACATCAGAAACACGAATATGATGCTTTAAAAATCTTGTCTAGTTTATTAAGGGTTATAAAGATGAAAACAAGAGCAAAATTAATGAAAGAGTGGAGGATTGTCTCACCTCATCCCTGTACAAAGGGCTTGTGTAGTACATAATGTCCATTGCACTGCTGTTCAGCATGTCTCTCAGACCTCGCACTTTGTCTGGAGTAATGGAGTCCACGGTGTCTGAAAAAGTAGACGTTTATCATAAATAAACCATAATCATGTCTATCACTGAATAGTTTTCTTATTTAAATGTAATTTTTTTTTATCATTGTCCATAGGCAATACCTCCATCAAGGGCGAGTTTAGATCGCCATTCCACTGGAAGGAACTCAACATGTTCATTTGTTAAGTTCCTCAACTTCTCCTCCATCTTGCGGGCAGCATCACGCATCCTAACCATCAATGAAATGCATCAGTTAGTTTCAGGACTAGATATTTTGTGCAGACTCAGCTGTGTGATTGGTGGACTTACATGCTTGTATTTCTAATGATCCGCCCCTGATCCATCTTTTGTCCAATCCCATGTACCACAAAGACTATGTGTGTTGTTTCAGGGGGCGTGTCCTCTAGAGCCGCCTCCTCCACGTAACCTCGGTGGAGACGCGTCCCACTGCTGGAGGCTAACCAGACATGCTACAGTGATAACCATGCACTTTATTTACTTCCCTTGTAAAAAAGTAGTGCACTTAAGTGCTTTAAGTATTTAAAAAAAGATAATATAATATTAAACAAATCAAATAAAAAGGCCACTAAGTGTACTTTAAAGAGATTTTAAAATGTCCACTTTGTAATAATGTTGAATTAAAAGTTTTGAAATGTACTTCTTTTTCACGAGGGTTAGATTATTACACATCAAGTCAATACATAATATACTCTCTTGAATCAGTGGTATAAAACCAATAAAGGGCTTTCGCCCAAAAATGACAATGCAGTCATCATTTCCTCACCCTCATTACATTCCAAACCCTTTAGACTTTCGTTCATCTTCAGAACACAAATGAAGATATTTTAAATTAAATTTATAAATAATGATCAGTGAATATAAAAAGTAGCTCAACCGAACCTGCTTGACACACAAGAACAAACCTCATTGGTTCTTGCTGAAGTTCAAACGTGCTGCGTAACACACAAGAATGAACCTCATTGGTTCTTGCTGAAGCGCAAACGTCCTGCGTAACACATGAGACTGAACCTTATTGGTTCTTGCATGATTTACTCACCCTCAAGTCATTCTAGGTGTATATGACATTCTTCTTTCAGACAAATAAAATCGGAGTTATATTAAAAATATCCGGCCTCTTCAAAGCTTTGTAATGGCAGTGAATGGTTGTGTCGTTTTTGAAGTCCATAAAAGTGCATCTATATCATATAACTGCTCCACACGGCTCCAGTGGGTTAATAAAGGCCTTCTGAAGCGAAGTGGTGCGTTTGTGTAAGAAAAATATTAATATTTAAAACTTAATAGACTAAAATAACTAGTTTCCGGCGGTCAGCGGTACACAAGTTGATTTACGGTGAAAGAGTAACCCTTGACCCTTGAACCTTTGACACATGCATATTGCCGAACGCAGAAGCGCAGAGGATAGAGCAAAACAATACACCGGTCATGAATTAGAAGTCTAAAAACAAGAATTTTTTAAGAGAAATGGCGGAGGGTTTCGATATAAGAGAAGAGGGGCTTGAGTTTGTTGACCAGCCCTATCCGCGAGAGGCATCAAAGCTTGTGATGCTTCCATACATTGCGTCAGGGGTTACTCTTTTAGAGCAAGTTGACTTGCGTACTGCTGACCGCCGGAAGTTAGTTATTTTATTCTATTAAGTTTTAAATATGGATATTTTTCTTACACAAACGCACCACTTCGCTTCAGAAGGCCTTTATTAACCCACCGGAGCCGTGTGGAACAGTCATATGATGGATAGATGCACTTTTATGGACTTCAAAAACAACACAACCATTCACTGCCATTATAAAGCTTTGAAGAGCCAGGACATTTTTAATATAACTCCGATTTTACTCGTCTGAAAGAAGAATGTCATACACCTAGGATGACTTGAGCGTGAGAAAATCATGGGCTAATTTTCATTTTTGGGTGAACTAACCCTTTAAATCTGTTCATCATATAATGTTATCGTGTCTCATTTTAAATTTTGGACTAAACCGCTCAATTCATATAGATTAGTTTTACGATCTCTTTATTAACTTTTTGAAGCATTTTGAAGTGGCAGTTTCGTAGATGTCAGTGGAGGGACATGAGGTAAATGATGACAGATTTTCATTTTTGGGTGAACCCTTTAAAGACCACATGAAATTTAAAATGTTTTTATGTCTATTAGTTTTGAATTCATTTGATTTCGTCTTCCGCATATAAGCTTGATAAAGCCTGAACCTCGTCGTCGGTCCATCTGTCGTATTTTTAAAACTCTGTTGTTGATTCGAATAGCAAACAACTCACTCGGCCACGTGTCCACCAAAGCGTTTTTATCCAGCTGAAAACGCTAGGCGCTCTGCTGAAAACGCCTCCCTGTGGGCGCTGCCGAGTGTTTTGGCAGCGCAGCGTTTATTTCAGTTGAGACTCTTTGCTTGTTATGATACGGAATATCCGCGGAAGTGTTACTAGTATCTCATTTCACAGTTTTTTTCTGTATCGATTCTATAAAAAATGCCTTAGGCCGTGTGTCCACCAAAGCGTTTTTTCACGCAGCTGGCTGGCGTATTCAATTGTTTTCAATGGGAGCGCCGCGTTTTTAGAACGCAATGAGCGTAAAGCCTTGTTTATACTCGACGCGTCCGCAAGAGCTGAGTGAGTATTTCACACTCAAGCGCGGAGCGCTCAGCGTTTTTTTACTGGTCGCCGAGAGTTTACTTTGAGTAAAACGCAGCGCTTATCACTGTCACTTTTCACCCAGCCATCCAATCAGAGTGGAGGAGGGGCGGGACAAATAGAACACCAACCAACCGCCACATTCTGCTTGTACTGTACAACGTCAACAGAAGACAACAAGCAGTATAATAATGGAACAAATACTTTACATTGTATCAGCATTTTTATATAGAATCAATACAGAAAAAAACTATCTGTGAAATGAGATACTAGTAACACTTCCGTGGATATTCCGTATCATAACAAGCAAAGAGTCTCAACTGAAAAAAACGCTGCGATGCTAAAACACTCGGCAGCACCCACAGCGAGACGTTTTCATCTGGATAAAAACGCTTTGGTGGACACGCGGCCTTACTGCACACACCGCAACAGACTTTTAGGTTCAAATAAAATGCTGCGTGAACTCAACCGATCAGCATGTTCAATGCCCAAGCACCTCGTCTGTTTTGAGGGGGACATTTTTACCCGGAACTTTATTTAGACCCCCGTTCCTGCCTTCGAAACACACCGAGTACCCAGGCCTGGTTCCAGAATCAAATCACTGAGGGTGCTTCTGAAATTATTGAGGGTGCTAGATAGTAAAGTGCAGATAGGCTAAGCAACGGCTTTTTTTTTTTTATTCCTATGTTATATGCTATATCCTGTGCACTGTAGAGGACACCAGAACCCATTAATTGAGAAAATTAAAAGACATGAATAGACAAACAATGGGATTTTGTTTTTCATTCACCAATCAATTTTTTTGCTTCAAGTTTTTTTTTCCATCCAAACTTTGCATAAAGATGATTCTGAAAGATACAGAATAATTTGATATACCATTTTACTTTATGCAATATGCGTGTAAACATGGCCATAAATGCCATTCCCATTTTAGTCAGTGTTTTGGGACAATAGATAAACTAAAAAGACGTGTAATAATATTTTCATAAGAATGTCTTGTATTTCATAAGAATATCCAGACTTAAAACTGTATGTTGTCAGAGCAATTTGCTAAATAATGTCCTCTACAGGGGCAAAACCTCTATTCTGGGTCTCAGGATGATATTTCTGTCTTGTGCAGTGGCATTTATATTTAGATGTCACTTTCGAAACTTTGCAGCATGCGATTGGCTGTCGGTCCTCTTAGCAACAATAGTTTTATTCGATGAATGACTGTAGCCTCGAAAGTGAGCCAAGATCGCTACGATCACTAAAATGCTGTTGCTTTGTCAGTTCATCGATCTCACAAAGTTACGTTATAAAAATGAAGTTGTCAACAATAAATCTCTTACTTACATCGTGTCTTGACTTTGTTTGTTAATGAGAGGTTTTGCGAGGCTGCATTAACTCAGCACTGAATGAAAAAAATTCTGATCGCGTTCGAGAGATCAACAACTATATCTGTGATTGGCTACATTACTCACTGCTGCAAAAACACGCTGTAAATAGATGCATTTGACGCTCTCCAGAACTCGGACACAAATGTGCAAATCTGCCAAATCTGTTTTGCCAATATTATTACAGTATCAACTGAGGGTGCTTTTGCTTGCATTTGAGAGTGCTTAGCATCCTCTAGCACCCCCGTAGAACCGGGCCTGCGAGTACCACCCCAAAGTCCCCGATGGAAACGCAGCTATACAGTAACTTAGAACACTGAACTCATCAAGCCATTTCATGTGGTCTTTAAGCAAACAACACCATTGAGAATATACTTATTAATCAAGGGTGTTACAAACCTTTTGAGAATCCCAGTTTCTGAGTGACAGTCCGTGCAATCTTAGAGGTGGTGGCATCGCTGTAAAGGTAAACTTCATCCACGCTGTGCCAGTCCACATGGCTCCGGCTCAGTTTCAGACTGTGAATGGCTGAGTGAATTAAGGGCAGAAGTCAAACAGGTCTGTTTCAAATTACCTGACTGTTAAGTAATCTTAAGTAGTCTAACTAGATCAGATCATTTCAATTAAGGGTCGTTTTGAATATTCACTAACACAACTGAAAATCGATACCCATTCTGTAGTATACAAGTCACCAGAGTTTAACCTAGTTCAAATGTGTGTTATGAGACAAACAGGATGTCTGGATTGGGTTGTAGCTTATTCATGACTGTGCCTCTGGATCAGCTGAACTAAGCTTTAATGTTAAGTCAATCCTTTTTGTGTGCTTGACCCCTGGTACAAAGCCTCCCTAACCCTGATTCCTATTGGTTCCATGTTCTATTACCATCTTTGCTGTCCACCGTGATGGCCACCGCTTCCGTGTCAAAGGTGTCTTTCATCTGCTGGCCTCGGAAACGGGCCAGGTGCTCCAGTTCAATGAGGTCACTGTCCTCTTCCTCCAGAGGCAACCAGGTACCGTCCGTAAACCACTGGCCTCTCATGACCGGGATGTGGTCCTGTTCTGTAAAGACAAGCATTCCGAATTGTTGTCCTAAAGCAACAATTCATCTGACTTAAGCACACTGTAGATTATTGGTCATCATTTTGCAATGTGAGACATATCTGGGATCCTAAAGGCTTCCGTTGTCGTACGGTGAAATTGTGAGTCTTTGATCATCTAGTGTGTCATATTCACAGACAGCGATTTAATAGTCTTTGCGATGAAGCTTAGCATCCAAAAAGTTGAAGTTTGCAGTGAAGCTTAGTGTCCGAAAGTTCTAGCAGTGTCAGAAAATATGGGTCACGCTCTTACAGTATGACAGCTCGCGGCTCACGTCCACTGAAGAACCAAAAGAAAGGTGTTTAGTACTGGACATGATCCGCCACGCTACGTCTGAAGGTTCAGTCTCATTTACTCTTGTTAGAATTTTAGCCTTGTTTGAGTGTTATTTGCTGAAAGCAACAGTCAAACATTGCTGTCAAATCTGGCGCTATGCATCTTTGATGGATCAAGTTTGGATATAGAGCTGCTTAAATAAGATTTGAGAGCTACTGCAGACATGTTTGGCAAAATGCCAGTTGTTTCTCACCAGTGTGTAATTAATAACTAAGTAATCTAGTTACTGTAATTTAATTACTTTCCCCTTGAAAAAAATTAATTAAAGGTCCCATGGCATGGCATTTTTCTATTATTTTATAATGTTTCCTGAGGTGTACTTATATTGTTAGTATGACTTTTACATCATAAAATGTCATAATTTTGAAATAAAAGGCATTTTTTCTATACTGCTGTTTGCCCTGTGGCTGAATGCCCTGCTTCAAGAGGCGTGTCTGCTGTGAGACTTCAGTAAAAACGCCCACTGTTGTGATTGGCTGACATCTTTGCATTTTAAATGAGCGGAGGGGGCGTGGTTTAACGAGGTCTACGATGCACGAGCAGGCACGAGCTGCTGCCAGAGAGACGGATGGACCTGAGTTCACTTCACATCAGTTCTCAGCATGTCTGAACTGTTGTAGTTACAGCATATACTTCAGGTTATTAATCTATTTCTAGTCGGAGGGACTGTCACTCATGTCAGAAAGTTAGTAACTTTAGTAAATTATGGATCAGCACTGACTGGAGACGCGAACCGTTTAGAACGATTCAGTCCGATTTGGTGAACTGATTCGGTTCACTAAAAAGAACTGGTTCAAAAGAAAGATCGTTCGCGAACCCCGGACATCACTAATGTACCAGAGACGGAGCTCAGCGATTGCTAACAAAGTTATTTATAGTAACTACTGAGTTATGAGAGCGCTGTCAGTCAGCGCGAGTTTATTGTGTTTGTATCTGAGAGTTCTGAATAAACACGAGTCCCAGTCACACCGAGTCCGTCTTCATCATTATTACCAACTTTGTAACACATGCAAAGTACCATTACAGCTGTCGAGATGAACGAGTTAAAAGTAAGTGTTGATAATAGCATTATTTTTCAAATAAAATAAAAGCGTCAGTGACGCGCGTTGAGTACACAGCGCAAACAAAGACACAACAGCAGTAATCGAATGTAATCCAGTTTATTGTGGGGCTAGGCTGGCTAGCCCGAATATGCTCACGCTTACCCCCCTTCTGCTTAATCTCACGCCGCGTTTGGTGCCTCCGCTGTGGGCCAGATGCAGTACTGGGGGTCGGGGATGTTGAAGGCCACCGGCCAGTGCAGCCCGAGCTTCGGCGTGTGTGAGGCCGATGTTGAGCAGAAACTCATGACTGTATGCACATTTTAGAACCGATAGACGCGACGAGGACGTACAAAAACACTGACTCACAAGATAGAAAACACGAAAACACCGTTCTGTCGGGAGAGAGAGAAGCCGCAGTGTGTGCACGAATAATAAATAATTAGCTACACATAAGAAATCACTAATCACAGATCAGAAGGAACTGAAAAAAGACTTCTGTTTTCATTTGTACATCCAAACACTGAGAAACTGCCAGCGTTCACTCGTTCACAAGGAATGATCTCTCGAGCGTTTGCATGGGCGTGCCAGATTCTCTGGGCGGAGGAAAGGGAGGTAACCGTTCCTGCTTGGACGTCAAACCAGGAGACTTCAGGATTGGCTCGTCTGGCCTGTCATTTTCTCAAAGGCAGAGAAAGACAGCCAGAACTCGGGTTTACACCGATCAACATTTCTATCCACTTGGGGACAATATTCAGGCTAGGGGAACTCATATTAATGTTGAAAAACGACAATAAAATGACAATTTCATGCCATGGGACCTTTAAGGGGTTGCTCTTAATATTTCAGTAATTTTAATTACAGTTACTTCTGATGTAACTGCATTAAATACTGTATAGACTATATAGGACAGTTCTATATAAAAAAAACAATAGTGGATTTAACATCAAAATGTAATGTTGAAATGTATGCATTTCTCCCTTTACACACTTTGGTCAGTTCAAGAATAATTTCTGCAAGTGTATATTGTTTATTTGAAAGAATTAAAAGAGCAGTTTCATGTCTGTCCTTGCAATCACATTGTGCAAGATGTAATTAGTAGCTAATCAATAAACTTTTTACTGTAACTTGCCTAACGCTGTTTCTCACTCAAACTATTGTAGGCTATGGCTTCAGAGAGGATTTGGAATAATATAGATTAGCCTACTACTACTACTACTACGTTTAGGATACTTTTATGGCGTTTCTAGAGCTTACTATATCTTTGTTTTCCAAACACAACATAACAAATAGGTTTGAATTATGGCATCGTGTTTGATTTCTGTAATTTAATAAGCTTGTAAAAATACTCACGGTTCCAGTATACAGGATAACAGTCTTTCCCTTTGATGTCCACCTCGTAGAGTCCTCCACGGACGCATACTGCCTCCACGTTGATGCTTTCTGAATCCAGCTCCGTCTCGTCTGTTGAGCAGCATCCCGCATCCGTGCTCTCGGATACCGGCTGCGCTGCAGCCGCCGCCGCCGACTGCCTCCGGACCGCCGGTGCTTCGCATTCTGACGGTGACTCGAATAAATCCTCTGGTTCTTCACTGGCATCCCTTCGTTTGACCTCGTTCGGGTTAAGTTCGCAGAATTTGCGATGAGCCAACTCGATTTTCAAAGAGTCGTGTCCAACAAACGGTTTCCAGGTCCTCTTGTCCTCTTTGTAGAACCAGCGCACCTCTTCGGGTCCGAGTTCTGTGACAACTTCCCCGCGGTGCCGCGAGCTGTTGGAGCGGTTGCGCTTTTTCGAGGAGACGTTCCCGTCGCTTTCGCTGTAGTTAAGGTCGCCGGGGATGTCGAGATAATCAGAGTCCGGATCAGAACCGAGACGGCCATGATAGCCGGCGAAACCCTCTTCCACAAGGCCTAGCATGAGTTCCCGTTGGCCTCGGGGCAGCGGCAGATGTCCGTCTATGCCCGACTGCACCGCATTCATCCCGCCGTGTATCACATCGTCCGTGGGTTCGTCAAAGCAAGACGTGTACGACGCATCATCCATCCTTCCCCATTCACTGTCGCTGACATTTTCCCTGCTTTCCGAACAACTCAAAGACGTTTTGTCCTGACAAGCGCTCATCGCTGTCAACGCTTTCTAGAAAACCTCAAACGGGGCGATTTCAGCACCGGTCAGCTGATTATAATAACAACAAATCTAACGATGTCAAAACCTCTCCTTCCCCCGGCGCGACCAAAGCGGCCAGCATCTGTACGGCTGCGTCAATCACACACGTTGGACTTGAAACGCAATTGATTAAAAGCGAATTCACTCTCACAGTCCTCAACTTATAGGGCGGACACGCCAACCTGTTCACTTTCCATTAATATGCCGACTGTATTTCTCCCCTGTGGAGCCCCTCTGCTCTGTAGCGACGTCCGATTCGTGAACGAATCTTTCTGTCGACTCGGTTCTTGCTGTTCACAAAATCAGTCTGAACGAGTCTTCCACGACTGTCTGTCCGAGCGGTCTATATAGATCAGTGGTGCGAATGTGCCACTGTACTTTCTGTAATAACTATCAAGAAACCTTGCATTCATTCATTATTCAGTTATATTGTGGTGTGAGATACAGACATATTTATTTATCAATGAACATTTTCAATTTCAAGACCGACCTAAATTTTATGGAAAAAATTACTTTTTGGATTCACTGAATATTTTAATAAGGGAATTAAAGGTGTTTTATTGATTTGTTTTACTTATATTTCTTAAGTTTACTAATAAAAAGCCCAACTTTATTGTTTTGTTGACTTGAATAAGAAAGATTAGTGATCTTGTGAAGTATTTATTTGACATTGTATACCAAATTGTACCGTTATTTTGAATTTTAAATGATGAATTTTTAATATTTGAAGGTGCATATATAAATTGAATGTAATGTTATTGTTTACTTTAAATATATATATATACATATCCACATGACGCCGCAATTACGCGATGACGTAAACAAAACCGAATCTGTTTTGAACTGGTTCATTGCAACGATTTGTTCGAAAGAGCCGATTCTCTGAATGAATCGGACTTCCCTTCACTATTGCTGTAACGCTCCTCCCTATGCGTGACGGTATTGGTGTCATGTGCGGATTTGGTCCTGTGGGCTACCGTTGTAGCGGCTGTCACAACCGGAAGTTTACGTTCGTGAGTCTTGTAGGGTGACAGCCAGACGCAAGACTGGACAAGACACTAGACGACCGCATTTATATACATAAAAAACTATTTATTTTATTAGACGTGGCAGCATTTAATTGCATTGTATGAATGTAACGTTTTGAGTATGGCCGCGGAGTTTTTAGTGATGTTGTATGAGTATTCTCCGCTCTTTTACATTACTGTCATATCAGTATGTTTCATCATCACTGTGGCTGCAGTGTTGGGCTGGTAAGTCCATGTTTATCAAGATAAGTTAGTATTTTAAGCTAATGTTAAGATGGTGGACTGTGTGATGTTAAATTGGGCATTCCAGTTAGTTAGTCCTTTTTAAAAGCAGAAGTTAATGTCTACACCCTTCCCTTAATCTGTGTCTTACTAACTGTAGTATCTCCTCTCAAGGTTTGGATTTGATGTTCCCGTCATTTTACGCAGTTCAGATGAGAATGAATCTTTAATTCCTGTGCCTGAGAGGAAAATGGTACAGGTGACCAATCCCTTCGCTTTGGAGATGGACTCTACGGCTGGTACAGTAACTGGTGAGAATCAACTCACCAATGTTGAATCCATTTAAAATGAATAAAGTGTAATCCATAAGTGGTTGTGTTTTCTGGTCGTGTCAGAGGGTGTGAGCTTGCGGCCGTATTGCCTTGAAGACTGTGTCCTCAGCTGTTTCTGGGGCTGTGGGGTCCAGGCTCTCCAGGCGGCCCTTCAGAGTCACCAGCGTGAGCTCCGGCTCAGTACATCGGAGCTGTTTCAAGAAGCTCTGCAATTAAGCTACCTCCACCACCAAAGCTTCAAGTATCCTTTTAATTTATCTTATAGGAATAGCTCTGTAGTAACATTCCACATCATCCGTGCACCAGAACCATTAGGGAAAGTGAGGCAGGCTGTGCCACTTTTTACTAAAACTGTCTTGTAGGTAAAGAAAAAAGTTTGTGCTCTGCATTTACAATCAGACAGTTAAAGGGATAGTTCACCCAAAAATGAAAATTCTGTCATTAATTACTCCCCCTCATGTCGTCCCAAACCCGTAAGACCTTCGTTCATCTTCAGAACACAAAAATATTTTTGATGAAATCCAAGAGCTCTCTGACCCCACATAGACAGCAACACAACGACCACTTTCAAGGTCCAGAAAGGTAGGAAAGACATTGTTAAAACAGTCCATGCGACTTCAACCTTAATTTGACGAAGCGACGTGAATACTCTTTGTGCGCAAAAGAAAAAAAAAAACGACTTTATTCAACAATCTCTTCTCTTCCGTGACACTCTCCCACGGGATTCGCATAAGCACCACAACGCATGCATGTGGTGCTCAGCCAATAGTGAGCCGCCATTCTGCCATAGAACTCAGAAGTGCTGCACTGTGAATAGCCCAACAAAATGAACAAAGCGTTGAATGACAGGGAAGAGAAGACATTGTTGAATAAAGTCATTTTTTTCATTTTGCGCACAGTATTCTCGTCGCTTCATCAAATTAAGGTTGAACCACTGGAGTCACATGGACTATTTTAACAATGTCTTTCCTAGGGGTTGTTGTGTTGCTATTTCTTATTTTGTGTTCTGAAGATGAACGAAGGTCTTACGGGTTTGGAATGACAGGAAGGCGAGTAATTAATGACAATTTTAATTTTGGGGCGAACTAACCATTTAACGTAGTCATTGACTTCCATAGTACTTGTTTTTCCTACTATGGAAGTCAATGGCTATCGTCAACTGTTTGATTACCAACATTATTTAAAATATTTTTTTTTGTGTTCAGCTGAAGAAAGAAACTCACACAGGTTTGGAACAACTTTAGGGCGAGTATATGACTGAATATTGATTTTTGGGTGAACTATCCCTTTAAGTGGAACATCGAGTGATGATATTTCAAAGTGATTTCCGTCATTTTCACAGACAAATATTCTATTTACCTGCTTTAGTTTATTCTATTTAAACACTGCTAGGGATTAGAAGTGAAAAGAGGAGACAATTACATTTTAAAGAATCTGCGTGAAAAAAAATCGGGAAAGAGACGTAAGGATTTGGGGAGAAAAACTAGATTCTTAGTGCATTCCAGTGAATTATTCATGGGATATATAGGCAGTAAATCACGATAGCATACCACAAATGCACAGTATGTTTTAAAAAAAATAAATAATCAGGAGCGACTGAAAACGGCAGCGACTCTTGCCATAGATATTCTTGTTTTACTATGTCACATAAAATACCAAGCTTTACGCTATTCTCCTGACGTCTGAAAATAGAACATGAAGGAAATTTTACAGCTCATTCAGTCAAACTGACGGATAATGATTATTTTTGAAGTGTGCCATTTGGGACAGGCCGAGCCCGCACTGAAGACTTCAGTCAAATCGCTGCTACGTCACGAAAGTGTGGACTTGTAGGAAGACAGTGAGTGTTTAGGGTGCCATTTGGGACGGGCCTAATGTTGCAGCTGTATAGTGTGCCTTCCGGAAAAAGGGTCACGTGACAAAACACATCTTGCTCCACTCCCACTTTTTAAATTCATAGATCGAACACAATTGCATGATTTGTCCTTAACATAATATAAGTATACAGAAAGAAGAAAAAAAAGAATACTTCACCCAGATGCCACCAGATCTCGGAATAACCCATTTTGGGTTGCTCCCCCGGGATCGATACCCCTTGGTAGCTGTGCTGACACTGGCCAATCTGGAAACCAGTGACAACTACAATATTGTAAGCAGCTGTAAGAGTCTCTCATTATCAGATTGGTTTGATGGGAACAGGTGAAGTCTGTTAATAGCCTGTTATTCTCTAGGTGGCTAGTGTGACAGTCCTCCATGTTCCTGATGACAAATACAGACTCTCTGCCAGAATCTTGTTCCAGTATCTTCTCACGGCACATGGGAACTTTTACGATCTGAAGGTATGAAAATGTCATTTTTTGTATGCTCATTTTGATCACATTTAACCTTCATCACCTAGTGTCCCTAAAGCAAAATGGGACAGTGCCGTTAATTAACTTAATTTTGTCTAGAGTGGGATTGTGCGCTTCAAATTTCTGTTCTTTTTTTCCCACAGCCTCTCTTCATGTCAGCAGACAACAGCAACTTGTCTGGATCCACAGAGCCTTCGACTAGCACTCAAGACGCGGAGCCACAACCGGAAATACCAGGTGAAAAGGGGGAGGAGTCTGATTCAGAGGGGGAGTGGCCTGATACTCAAGGCAAAGACTGTGTGGTGTGTCAAAATGCACCGACAAACAGAGTGCTGCTTCCATGCCGACATGCATGTGTATGCGATGGCTGCGTGTGCCGCTTCCAGCACTGTCCGATCTGCAGAGCTTTTGTGCTTGAATCTTTTGCTCTGTCTAACCGACCAACTTGTGATATAGAAGAGGAGGACTTAACGGAAGACTAAACCTGTTTAAAATCAGTATTAAAGGCAAGCCTTTGCTGGAAAGGACCCGAAAAGAAAACATTGTAGCATCTTCAAGTTTGAGAGATGCAGGCAGCTGACCTTTAACCCCACATATGGACACTCCTAGAATTGTCAATTTTAGGCTTTTGAAGTTGGATGTGCTTGTAAAATGTGTTTAATATAGAGATTTTAAGTTGAATAGAATATTTATTTTTTTCCATATATTGGTTAAACTAACAAATACAGAATTCAGAATGAATCATTGTGGAGTTTTTCTTGTGGACATTGAGATTCAGCTATACTGTGGAAAAAAACATGGGAGTTTATTTTATTTTTTTATCATTGACTTTAATAACGTGGAAGGAAGCAGGCCAGTCACACACAGTTTATATACTGATCAAACAGCTATAAAGAGCCATATCATTTCTCAGGTCTACATACTTGGCCAGCAGGTAAAGATTTGTATTAAATTGGAGTTAAACAATGTTTTAACTGAACAACTGAAGTCGCTTGATGGTAGCAATGGAAATGTTTTCAAATGTTGACAAAAAATCTATTGCAGTAACTTTAAAAGTGTTGTGTCCATGGACAGTATGTTGAGATCTGATTAACCCCTCACATTTAAACTTTGCACAAAAATGTGGTTTTATACAGGTTTGTAGTCCAGTTTGGACTCCAGCTTCTTGGAGTCTGCCACCTTCCTCACAGCTTTCATGAAATCCTCCTGAGTCACATAATCATGGTCGGCACGAATGGCAAACATGCCTGTTGGAAAAAAGGAGGTCATACACTGGAAGGACTCCATCAAAAGTTCAGGGTTAGCATTACACCATTAGACCCCAAAAACACATCACTAACAGCTATTTTTAAAAAAAAACTAAAGTTGACGAGCAACAAACAGTTCAAAACAATTGTGTCCACCTTTCTATGGACCAGCTCAAACAGTAGAGCGTGGCGCTAGCAACGCCCAAGGTGATGGGTTCGATTCCCAGGGAAAGCAAGAACTGACCAAATGTAATTTAAGTCACTTTGGATAAAAGCGTCTGCCAAATGTGAAAATGGAAATGGACTAAAGCATCTAAAAAGTATTTGAGGGCACAGTCTGAGCTGCCGCAGAAGTTCATGACCCAAGTTGTCATAAACATAAGAATGCTTCATATAAGGTGCTTCAAACAAACTCATAAGCATTTAAAGCAGTTTGAGACATTTTCCCCTGCACATTACTTGCATTTGACAGTTTCTCTGTAAATAATAGAAAGTCAAGCAAGCAACTGTTAAACTTTACAGACTTCAGGCATTTAGTTTGTGCTTTTGTTTTTCTTTATTACGTTGGGCAAATTTTAGAATGTAATGTTTTTATTTTAACCTATTTCACGCAAATTTTTGTCTACATAGATTAGGCTTGCTACGATAGTCGGTGTTGACGCCCCCACCATTTTTTTAATAGTAATAAAATAATGTAGTTCAGTTAGAGAAGACACTACAAATAAAAACGGAATGTGTCTGCTTAATAAAGCATGAGCCGAAGTCGCAGCACAGACCAGCAGCAGGAGTCAGATTTCATTTATCATGAGAGCAAGGAGCTGAATGACAAGATGATCGCGGAAGATTTGGTTTCAAAACAAAACATAAAAGCGCCTATTTAAGTGAGTTTGTCATTGTAATGTTTTATGTTTTTCATTAAGAATAATAGGCTAAATGAACCCACCATTCAAGCAACCTGCACCCGAATTGGCGCTAATTCTATACCGAAAGAAAAATGCGCACGGCCGCACTGTCATTCATTCATAGTCCGCACACATTTACGGCCGCACTGTCATTCACGGTGCGTGTCCACTGGTGCGTTCAGTGAACATTTCCTCACTGTCACATCCCTAACATGGATACATTCACTACTTGTTTTAATGGCCTTCAATTCACACATTGGGGCTTTTCTCACTTGCAATAGTTAATCCTGGGTCATTCTAAACCCGGGTAAACAGAATTCTGGGTTTTCATAAGATGATGTGTCACACTGTACATTCCTAAACCTTCGGCTAATGTCCTTATTTGCAGTGTCACTAATAGACCCCTTTCACATTTCCGGGTTTCTCAGAGCGGAAATAGTCATAGTTAGGTTAACGAAGCTGTGAATGCTATAATATATTACATTAAATAGTGAATAAATTACATTTTCTTTGTGCGCCAATTTGCTCAAATAGCAAAAGAAAAACGCCACAATAGTGATTTCACACCTTTCAAAAAGAAGGGAAAATAGAGTGAGATTGATAATGGCAGTCAAAAGAGAGAAATATGTAGATTTATACCATCACTCCCATAGATGCTGTTTTAGAAACACCCTCACAGCAGCGGCAACTTGTTTTTTGATGTAAAGGTAATAAAATACAAAGTATTAGTGTTATAAATGTACATATATAAAAAAAAAAACTTGCAGGATTTACGATATTAATGACCGTTAAGACACGACAGTCTGTGAAAAGGGTCTATTGGACGAACACTGCACAACTTGTTTTCATAAAGGATCTAGCAATGGGAATCCTCGTATTATATATCACTGACTGTACGGTCATGTTTATACTGAATAGACTTGACTATAAAAGGTAAGAATGAAATCTCTTCTAGTTGTCACATTTTCTGTCACCATTTGACATTTTTCCCCCTCAAACGCTGAAACTACTGTTTATACAACACGCTGTGTTTCTGTGGCGGTTGTGAATGAGAGACACAATTGGCTGTCGATTGCTAAGCATCTAGCGGTAACATTCTAACACTGCATCATTTCACACTACAAGTTTGGCACAGCGATGCAGGTTTAATACTGCAAATGCGGAGCAGGGTTTCATAACCCAGGGTAAAAAGCGATGAAAAGCTCTATTGTTTGGAGGGCAACATTGGCCAGGATGTAAAAAAAAACATTTGGAGGGGGAAAAAAACGAAAATAAGGGGGCGTTTACACAACACAAAAAAGCCCTTATGCATTTTGGCCATTCATTTACATGACAACAGCATTTTGGAAGCCTGCAAATGCAAAATTTAGAAATTGCTTTCAAAGTGCAAGTTGTGACATTATGACATTTCCTACCAGCTTCAGTGCACACATTCCTCAGATCTGCTCCATTGAAACCGTCTGAAAGCTTGACAATGGCTTCATAATCTAGAGACAAAAGCAAATATAATGAGAGAGGAAAAGGAAATACTCAAAGAAAATAACCTCACAGCTATAAAAAAAAAGAAAGAGGAAAGTCATGGAGGCGCACCTATTTCTCCATGCTTGGTGATGGGACCAGAGTGGATCTTCAGGATGTCCAGTCGAGCCTGTTCATTCGGCAACTCAATGTCTGTACGATGGGAAAAGAAAAATGAATTCAAGTTTCCAAGCACATTCACAATGTGTGAAGAGGGAGGATATTGAAACACAAACATACGGATCTTTCGGTCCAGTCGGCCAGGACGCAGTAGGGCAGGGTCTAAAGTGTCTGGCCGGTTGGTGGCCATGATCATCTTGACTCTATGCAGAGTATCAAATCCATCCATCTGATTCAACAGCTGATATAGAGACAAAAATATTTGTTGATATGCAGGAACGTCTAAATCAATCAAATTAAGCATTAATAGACAACATAAAAGTTCATTAAGTAGATTTTAAATTAATAATAAAAAAAAACCTGCAATTGACACATTTTGAAACCACCTCCATACCTCCATAAGTGTCCTTTGAATCTCTCTATCTGCAGAGGTTCCTTCAGAAAACCGACGTCCACCTTCAAAAACAAAGTGCATGCTAAATCAATTAAGAACAACTGCACAATTCCCATGGCTTGAATATGATGCGGAAAAAAGCATTACCAATAGCATCGATCTCGTCCATGAAGATAATGCAGGGCTGATGGTCTCTGGCATAGTTGAACATCTCTCTGATGAGTCTGGCACTCTCACCAATGTACTTGTCAACAATGGAGCTGGACACAACCTGATTCAAAACATGTTTTATTCAACACTATGACCTTGTAACATAGCAGTTGCCTTGTGTCAAATTTACCTATACAAAACAGTATGACTTGAACTCGGTAGTTCATTTACAGCTTCTAAACCAACATACCTTCAGGAAGTTGCAGTCCAGCTGACTGGCCACAGCTCTGGCAAGAAGGGTCTTTCCAGTGCCTTTGTGTGAAAACAACACATTTGTTTCATATTCGTACATCTCAGTAACTAGCTGAAAAAAATGATGCAAGTGTCCATCAAACCATAATAGGGTGACTGACCTGGAGGTCCGTACAGGAGGCAGCCCTTGGGAGGGATGATGCCGACCCTCTGGAACAGCTCAGGATTGGTCAGAGGAAGCTCAATTACCTACAAAAGAGAATCCATCATTAAAACCATTCGACACATTCAGTCAAATCCAAAGCTGCATTTATTCTGTAATGCACAGATCTAGCCTTTAAACCCTGTTTACATTCAGACATACATGACTGTGTTTACATAGTCACAAGCAGTGTTAGAACTTTAGTCACGGTCCATGACTAAACATATTTACATGCTTTGCTTTATTTAGTTATGGAATATTAATGACATGAAATTATTAAATAGTCTTGTCACGATACTGGAATGTCAAATTCTATACATTGAAAAATATCAATATTTGACACCACGGGTAAAACTGCCATCTCATGCCACAAGATCTTGTGATATTAAAATGTGATGAAATTTATAATCAAGGTGAAAAGCTGTCTCTCGATATCCCCATGACATAGCGTGAGGGTGAAATTAGCATAGAATATGCCCCCTAGGGCTGCCACTAACGACTATTTTTATATCGATTAATCTTTCGACTAATTTATCGCAATAATTTTCAACAGTTTTACTTAAAAACATTTAACTTGCAACGTTGGCATTTAGTAGTGTACTATAAAAAAGTATAAATGTAAACAAGCCCTTGACAAAATGTAAAACTAAAAGACAAAAAATTTAATTTTTGTAAACCAACATAAAAAAAAGAGATTATCAGCAAATACTTTTTATATAGAAGTGTTGTGACGACACCAAATTTATGACTTCGATAGGATACCAGACTAAAATAACTCAATACCGATACTGAATCGATACCATGGCAAAAAACTGTAAAAGTAATTGAATATTATGACAGAACTTACAATTCATTGTTTTATCATTGTTTTAGGGTTAAAAAAAACCCCAAAACTAACTTGGCCGGCATGTTCCTGACCTGCCCTGCTTCACACAGAATATTAGGTCCGGCCTGTTATTTTCATCCCGGAGTCAAATCACCTTTGTTTGGCCTTCCCAGGGACGCTGTTCTTTGAGAACATGCATCTCCCCGTTATGGTAAGAGGCGTGACCTTTCCAGACAACGTGCGCTAAGCTGCTGTCGAATCACAACACGGGAACCACTGGCACAATCAGAACTCGTTACGCATTTCTGAAGGAGGGACTTCATAGAATAAGGAAATCTTCAAGCCGTTTTTAGGATAGTGAAAACAGCGGTATACAGATAAGTAAATTGTGTGAAAAATACAGTTTTTTTACACGCGAAACATGAACACGTGTTATATTGCACACTGTAAACACAATCAAAGCTTCAAAAAAACAGGAAAAATGGGACCTTTACGTTCCACATGACATATTTATGGTCCAAAAACAAACACTTTAGAAATATGTACACTTTAGTCAGAATTATTGCGTTCCGTTTCAATTGCGCTTTGTCTGTTTGGCGCGAATGTGCGTGGCAGCGCTCATTCACGGAAGCCTGAATTTTAGCGGGAGATTCAAATGCATAAGGCTCGTCCTCTCCTGACAGCAAAATGGACATATTTGCATGACTTCCTAACATTTACAGATGGAGAATCAACCTGTAAGTTATGCACTGTGGAAAGCCCCACATTTCAAACGCATTAAACACCGTAAGTAGCCTATTTATCTGTCTGTCAGCACAAGTAGCCAATCTCTCAGAGCATCTGACAGGGCAAGCTGCTTTAAACTATACATGTTAACTATATCTTACCAGTTATATGAAGCCCTTAATATAAAGCATGTGTCATGTTTAGAGCAAATTGTCTCAAGCACTTTCCCTGCATCAGCTCATTCTCCGCTATTTTTCAGATGCATTCGTATCAATCTACTGTATATTGATATAAACGGTATTGCCTCATTCCATATCGTTTCTAAAAAAATATATCGATATATTGTACAAACTCGATATACTGCCCAGCCCTACCACATTGTAAAAAAGCAAATAGTTGCAAGATAATTGTAATGGTAATTGATCAACGTTTATATTTGGGAAAAAAAGCTTTACCATATTAAGTGATCTCTTTAGAAGAAATGTTTGATTGCGTAGACTTTCAATAGATCTATTTGACAGTGTATGCATTGTTTTTCCCCATGTATCGAATATAGATACTTTTCCAGGTATCATATCAAAGTTAGAAATTCCAGTATCGTGACAACACTACTCCACTGTCTTTTTGATTTTTTTTATAGAAATAATAACCATTTAATATATTTGGATAGCGATCCATCAATGTAAACTACAAACTCTTGCACACAGTGGAGCAGGAATCACAGACCACTAGATCACAAGACCATGGAGGATTAGGACACATTAGGATTCAATGCGCAACAGAGCCTAAACGTCTGATAAATGTCTTATCTTGTAGAATGCGCAACATATTAGACAACACAATAGAGTGTCTCCCAATCAAACCCATCTTAGGCTGGGCTGTGTATTTGTAACCACCTCTTAGTGTTGTCATATTATAAAGTAATTAATTTGCTGACTAGAAGATGCATTAGCAGAGAAAGAACAGCAGTAGCCTATGTTTGCCGTCAAGGCTGAGAGGACATTAGTAGTACCTTAAGTAGTTAAAACAATGTGACAAAAATACATGCAAATCCGACCTAAATGTTTAATGTCACGATTGTTACCATCTTTTGCATTAGTTTATATTCAGCTGGTCACTTAGCATTCATTAGATGGCAAAGTTGCATATTTAAAACTAGTGACACAAGAAAGCAAATTGTTCATGCAGCAAATTTTCATGGTTCAGTACTGTTTTTTTGTAATAAATTTTAGCACTGTTTTACTTGTGTTATGTTTGTTGTTTTTTTAAACTATCAGTTTATTAATCGATTATTGGCAAATTCACTTTTGGTCGACCTCTAAGCTTTACTCTATTTTTGATCAAATAAATGCAGCCTTGATGAGCGTAAAGTACTTTTTTGAATGACAGTGGTGCATTTCATCAGCTGACATTGATATCAGTGTCTTTCTGACCTCTCTCAGCTCACGGATCTGCTCGGACAATCCACCGATCTCCGAGTAAGAAACGCTGCCAGGATCTTCATGGGACATGTTGTACACTAGAGGATCCACCTCCCGAGGCAAATACCTTGAGTATTCAGAAAAGAGGTTCTGGTAAAACGTACTAGCTGAATATTATTAAATATACACTTTTATATACACAAATAAACCTAGACTGGCAGCTAAGAGCACAAGCAGAGAGACTGAACCCCTTTACCTCATGATGGTGAGAGTCGTCATGTCCAGAGCCACTCTAGTGCCTGGTTTAAGCTTGGTTTTATCCAGCTAAAATAAGAACATATGGCCAGATAAGATAAAGGACACAGCAGCAAGCACACAAAAATATTAACCCCATAAAGTCTACTGTATCATATTTTATATGACTTTGGCAAGTAGCAAGTAAAAGGCCTTTTTGTATAGTTGTAAAATTGTCCCCCTTGTGGTCTTTTTGCTTTTTATAACGTAAATGTAAGAATAACATGTTTGTTAATTATATTTTAAGATGAACACTTGACTGAAGCAACTTAGATTTACTTGATTTATACACACTCTTTTTTCTAAATATGATACATCAGAATTTTGAACAATGTTTATTTGTACATCTCTAAATTATCTGGGAGATCTTAAAGGGATAATTCACCCAAAAATAAAAATTGTGTCATTTACTCACCCTCAAGTTGTTCCAAACCTGTATAACTTTATTCTGCTGAACACAAAATATGATATTTTGAAGATTATGGTAACCAAACAGTTAATGGACCCCATAGACTTCCATGGTAGGAAAATGGGGTCCATCAACTGTTTGATTTCCGACATTCTTCAAAACATCTTGTTTTGTGATCAGCAGAAAAAAGAAACTCATATTGGAACAACTTGAGGGCAAGTAAATTATGACAGAATTTTCATTTTTGAGAGTTTCATCTCTTTAATGCAGGTCCATGAGTAAATTGTACACATTTTCAGTGGCCAAAAACCAAATGTGGGTCCTTCTGCATACAGCTGAGATATATATACACATACATATATTTACACACACACACATATATATTAGGGTTGTGCTCAGAATAGATACAACGATACATCCTGACAATGCACATATCGATACAGCAGCTGCCGTATCGATTCTGTGTGCTTTTGAATGTAACCAATTATCACGTGACGTCAAGTGGTGCCAATTTTAGCAACGAGACATTCAAAATGGATGAGGATTTTAAGTTGTTACAGTTTTTACTTTTAAGGAATATGTTTTAAGATTTGTTTAGTCATTGAGCATTGTTGACACGCTTCAGTAATTTAGGGCTGGGTAAAAAAATATTGATTTCTCAATTTTAATCGATCCTCATTTTTACAAACCGATATCGATTCTTAAATTCCAAGAGTCATTGAGTCATCCTGTTTTCAGTTGATGAATGAACGGAACATTATAGCGTGCCTCCCATCCATTAAAATCACAATAATCTTTGTGCTTTGTTACTATTGATATTAAACAAAGTCTCAGATTTCAAATTACCTCCATTTTATTATGAAATCCAAAAACAAATACAGTTTTGACGCTGTGGAGTTATATCTCTCTAGTGCAGCTCAGCTCAAGAGAAGCGGCAGCGCACGGCACACACATGAACTAATCTTCTCTTCCGCATTAATACCAGTTACAGTGCGAAATAAACATGAATGAGCATCTGAAAGCGTGTTAAAAGATACAGTACAACTTACCGAAATCAGTATCACGTCTCATGTAAATCGCTCAGTGAGTGTTTCAAACACGGAAAGACGTCAGTAAAACAGCTTGTTAAACAATGTTAAAAATGTTAAACATATCCAGTGTCCATAAACTCGTTAGTCAATAAAATGTTACTCTAAAGAGGAGCATTCTGTTAAATATATTCACCATATTACATATTAATTATAATTTTTAATGTTCTTCAATATTTAATGCATGTTTGAATAAATCTGGCAAGTATTTATGACAGCCACTATTGAAATGTTTATATTTCAAAAAACGAATTGGAGTAGAACTATGATTATGTAATTGTAAAGTTAATATTATAACTTTATTATTATTTAAAAAAACATAATTGAGTGTAATTTAAGTGTTTGTATAAATCAGTTAATTTTTACCTTCAATATTATTGTAGGCAAATGTCGCCTAGTAGCCTGACTCCCATAATTTACAACATTAGTAGGGGTGTAAGAATACACTAAATCAGGGGTGTCCAAAGTCCGGCCCGCGGGCCAAATGCGGCCCGGGGATGAATTTCAAACGGCCCGCAGCGCGTCTATTAAAATGTATTATATGTGGCCCGCCACGGATCATTTACAAATCGTGCAGTTTCACGATGTCACCGCAAGGTGGCAGTACTAGATTTTAGGCCAGGGAAACAGCGCCCAAAGCGGAACGAAACAGCGCTGCTTGTGCTCTGCGCAACTCGCGAGCTCTGACTCTGAACAAATGTGTTTACCTGCTGAGTGTCTCGTTCACGCGACCACTAAACAGCTCGTGAGAAGTTTTCGAGTTCGGCACAGAGGTCTCCGGTACGAGCTGCGAATCTCTCTGTGATTTGATTTAATTTCCAGTTAAACAGCGCTGACTTAATCAACAACACTAACGTGCAAATCAGCTGAGCCGATTCAAAATACTTTTCAAACAACAATTCGCATTTCGAATTTATCATGGATTTACTGTAGTAACACATAATGTGTATGTATTACTTTTTGCCTTGTGTGCACTGCAAAAAATGCTGTCATTTAGTATTTTTGTCTTGTTTCTAGTCTAAATATATCAAAAAATTCTTAAATCAAGATGTTACGAGATAAGTTAAATGACATTAGATATTTTTTCTTGTTTTCTGGAAAATAAAATTAAATTTAAGTGAGTTTTTGTTTAAAACAAGCAAATATATCTGGCAATGGGGTAAGAAAAATTATGTTTCTGTTTGGAATCTTTAAGGAAGATTTTGGAAGATTATTTTTCTAATCCATTGGCAGATAATTTAGTTTGTTTCAAGCAATAACTCAATTCATTTAGATTTTTTCCCCCAGGAATCAATAAAAAATATGTAATTTTCCTGGTAAAAGCATATTGATTTAAGAATTTTTAGATATTTAGACTGGAAAAAAGACAGAAATACCAAGTCACAAAAGCGTGTTTTGTAGTGTGGTTTTACCTGTGGTGATCTAAATAGAGCACTTATTAAATTTAAATAAGAATAGAGTTCTAACTCTGTAATAATATTAAAATTTCACCCATTAAAACTTTTTGGTTGATGAAAGTTTTACAGATATTGTTAAATATCTACATTTCCTGTGTCCTATCTCAAGCTACTCTACTGTCAGCTCAAGCTTTTGTAAAATCTGTCATGTTTCAACAAAACATGTCATATATATATATATATATATTATATATAATAGGCTAGAAAAGGGACCGGCCCCCGGCTATGTCCACAATATCGAATCCGGCCCCCTTTAAAAAAAGTTTGGACACCCCTGCACTAAATGGTTCGGTACGTACCTCTTTTTTGAAGTCACGGTTCGGTACAGCAGTTTTACAAAATTACTTTTTATTTATTTTTATTAAACAGTGGTTTACTGAAAAAATTGTGTCTGTCCTTAAATTAATTCAATTATAACTAACAGTTTCTTAAAGATAATGCTGTAAACTATATAGGAAGCGCTTACTTGTACATTACTATAATATTAAAGGTTAACAACAGAGCCCAAACTATTAGCCTAAATTCAGTTGCTATTTATGTTTATAATCAAAACTCAAATGACACAATGTATGCAAACATGTAAACTTCACATTAGGCATTTTTTGCATTAACTTCTAAATCTAATTATAAAAGTATGTTTTTTCTCCAATTCATTGTTGAATGAATATATAGGCTAATATAGTGCATATATTTAGTGGAAGAGGTGATTTCAGCTGTGGACACTGAATGACTTCTGAGGTAAATGTGATGCTAATGTATTGTTCACAAGCTGTATTATTGACGCCTTTCCACAGTTGAAACACTGATTGAGCGATTACACGACATATGATACGTTTCAGTAAGTTGTAATGACGGAAACGGTTCGGTACGAAAATGTGTACTGTACAGCCCTAAACATTAGTTAAGAGATTTTTTTCCTTGAGAAAATTTGCCATGTATTGTACCTGATATGTATCCAAAATAATTGATATTGAATCAAAATCTAGTCGAATAGTGAAATTTATGTCAATACCCAGCCCTACTATAATTGTCATTTCAGTTATTGAGGCAGAGACTTTAAAACTAAAAGCCATTCTAAGCTTTTTTTGTGACAATTTATTTATTTCATTTAACTCGTTTTTTTAATGACAAAAACAAAATAGTTTTCAGTTATCACAACTGTTATAACACTGGTTGGTTATTCAATAAACATATATTACTGTCACTAAACTTTGCTCAAAAGAGTTTAAATTCCAAATGTATCCATATTGTGATATGCATCGTATCGTGACTTTAGTATCATGATGCATATCTTATCATTGTCGTGATACACAGCCCTAATATATATATATATATATATATATATATATATATATATATATATATATATATATATATATATATATATATATATATATATATAAAAAATACAGACTCATGGTTAAATAAACGGTTCCATTCAACAACAAAAAAAGACTATTACTTCATGTCATGCTTAATCATAAAGTAAAATCAATGCTTTTACCTGTCTGCGACATCCAACAACATAGCGTGGGCCATTGGTTGCTTTGACAATAACTACAAAAGAAGAAGAAATTAAGGAACAGAGCAACATTAGACTGACTATAAACTACACCGGAATAAAAGTGTTCTGAACTTACATTTCTCCTCGGTCAGTTGTTTCAGCACCTCACCAACAATCTATAAAGACAACGAGTTGATCAGACCATGAGAAACAGATGTCTGGCTCATTTCATGTTGGTATTATAAAACACTGCAGCAGGTTGTGCTTCGACCTTACCTGTCCCACACTCTGTAAAGCTTTCAGATCATTCTCAGACTTCTCATACTGTTTAGTGAGTTCCTTCAGCTGCTCTCTCACTGAAACAAGCCAATGAAGCGATATAAAGTGTTTATTTACATGTAAACTACAAACATGTGAATAAAGTTTCATCTGCTTCATGTATCAGAGATGCTAAACGTCCATTGGTGAGTGTTACCTCAAGGAGAATAACTGACTGAGAAATGACAATTTTTTTTTTATTGTAGACGTTATTAAGTATAGCAAGAACGCTAAAAACATGCTGGGCAAATTAATTTATTAACTAAATTGGTATCTGTCGACAATCTTAGCTGTTACCATTAGCCGCTAATTGACTTCAGCACTGCATGACAAAGCGACTTACAGCACAGACTGCCGAAATAAAACAAACAACAGCCGGAGAAGGTATCAAACTGGTCAATAACAGTCTGACGTGAACAGAAATACATCTTACTTACACTCTTTGAGGCGTCCGTCAATCTCTTTATGCTCCAGTAATTTTTTTCTGTAGTCTTGTAAACCTTTTTCCCTGGTATCCGCCATGTTCGCTGCCGCTCTGCTCTCGCTTCTTCGTGCTGTTTAATTTTAGCGGTTGGCAAAAGCATGTGACGGCGCATTACCGCTCCCTACTGGACGACCAGAGCGCTCGCGTGATGATTCATATTAAAGGCACAATATGTAAGACTTTTGGATTCAAATATCCAAAAACCACTAGAAAAATGTTCTATATTTTGTTAACTTGTGTACTTACACTTTCCCAAGAATGTTTAAAACCAGAGAAATGAAATACACCCAACGTAAATATCAAATTTGCAAAAACTCCCATGTAGGCCTATCACAAAAAATCGCATGTATCAGCCAATTCGAAAAAGGAATATTTTGCAAACCTGCAATGGAAAAAAAAACAAAAATTCTCGCATTTACAGGCCACCTGGTGCAAGTAAAAGTCGATCATTCTTTAAAGATGATGCAGTGTTTGGACAGAAGACGAGAGAGAGTTCTTTATTAAAAGACAAAAGAATGTACAAGAATACTGAATGCTAAACAAAGAAATGCCACAATTCATCAAGACCTTGAAGCAGATAGGAGGGACCCAGAAACACCCAGGTAAGCCTCATACATGGCGGCTCCCTTCAATTAAAAATAATGGCTAGACCGGTGGCTGGGATATAAGTAGGCTAAACCTACCAACATCTGTTGCCAAGATTTTTTGAATGACTTATCGCGAGAGGAAAAAACTCTGGTTTAGTAGCATAACATCGGTTAATGGAACCGCTGTCATTTCGCAATAGTTTTTTATTGACATTTAGAAAATACAGCAAAAGTTGTGTGCAAATCTTTAATGGAAACACGGCTAATGACATCATATTGACATGGAACACATGGAAACACCAAAGCCGCTTTAATATATTATTTTTTTTATTAGACAAGGGAACAACTATTTGGATTCATTTATATACAGAATTATTGTACAATAATACAGCATTTTCTCCATCATACAATATGTTTTAAAATTAACAGCACGCAATTTAGCAACACAAGTCATCCA
Source organism: Gobio gobio (assembly GCF_949357685.1). Lineage (NCBI taxonomy): Eukaryota > Metazoa > Chordata > Actinopteri > Cypriniformes > Gobionidae > Gobio > Gobio gobio. Next base: position 33,331,920 of record NC_137105.1, on the reverse strand, counting down.
GCATTTATTAATATGATATTCAAAATATCAATCTAGCTTACTGCAGTGTGCAACAAGTGTCTCATAGCAGCTCAAATGTATCTAATATGATCAACAGCGCTGCTGTCGCCGTGTATCACACTCGTTCAGCTCCCACAGCACTCGGTCACGCAATCTCATCCATGAACATGATTTCTGCCCGCGTCCCATTCTGATTCTTTTCCACTGGCTGTGAGGTGAAGACGACAAGGGAACTCCCAAGATTCTGCGCTCAATCTCTGCGCTATCAAGCTACACCTTTGTTTTGAATAGGCGACCTCTAGCTGCGAAAAACGACATAGTGTGGCTTTAAAGCCACCATGAAATCAAAAATCACAATTCAAATTTTTTTAATGGAATATTGCAGTTGGCCTATGAGTTTTAAATGAACTTTTTTTAAAGCCATGTTCCCTCGTGGTAATCAACATAGCTTCCCCTCCCTCTTGCGCTGTCACCTTTTCTCTGATGACATGTTTACTGGCGAGGGCGGGACAACCTGTCACTCACATGATGTCGACCAATAGCAAACAACAACCATCCAATCAATTCTCAACATACAAAAAATCCCACCCTTTAAACTAAACCATGATCAATAAACTGTTGTGATCTCATATTTGGAATCCTTAAATGTCCTGTTCTTCGTGATCCTATTTTTCAAACTTTAGTTAGTGTGTAATGTTGCTGTTAGAGCATAAATAATACCTGTAAAATTATAAAGCTCAAAGTTCAATGCCAAGCGAGATATTTTATTTAACAGAAGTTCCCTTTCAAAGCCTACAGCGAACGGCCGGTTTGGACTACATCCCGGTACATCCTGCTTTAATTACGTCAGTAGAACAGTTTGTTGACTAACCTCCGCCCACAAGAATACGCGATAAAGGGGGCGTGGTCTTGTTGCTCCCTCGTGGAGAAGAGGAAGTGTTGCGTTCGGTTCGGTTCGGTTGCGTTTGTCGCCATGTCGTTCAGACGCTGTTATTTTCATCCCGGAGTCAAATCACCTTTGTTTGGCCTTCAGGGGCTGTAGTTTGAGCGCGTTCATCTCCCCGTTATGGTAAGAGGCGTGACCTTTCCGGTAACGTGCGCTCTGCGTGCCCTAAGCTGCTGTTGAATCACAACACGGGAACCGCTGGCACAATCAGAACTCGTTACGTATTTCTCAAGGAGGGACTTCATAGAACGAGGAAATTCTCAGGCCGTTTTGAGGACAGTGAAAACAGCGGTGTAAATTGTGTGAAAAATAATGTGTTTTTTTACACATGAAACATGAACACATGTTATATTGCACACTGTAAACACAATCAAAGCTTCAAAAAACACGAAAAACGGGACCTTTAAATAAGAAAATAATATAACTGAAAATATAGAATGTGTTTTGTGACTTGGACCTTTATAAAGAACAGATTTGGGTGTTGGGACTGTGGCAACATATTGTCAGTCACATGCAATTGTGAAAGTAAAAGCTATCTTAAGAACATAGCTTACACATACTTCTCACAACTGTATATATTGTTATATAGGCGGTGGATGTTTGGTGAACCCAGATGTTACCAAAACCCTAACCCTAAATCAAGAAAAAAAATGACTCAGAACAACCATATCACACAATTATTACCAATGATAAACAATGATAAAGGCTACCATTGGAGCATATACACAGAGTAATGGGAGTAACATGCTTCATTTGTCTATAACTCAGAAAAAACAAAAATTGTTCATTTGTCCAGGGCATATGTATTTGGAACAACCAAACAAATACATAAAAAAAATAAAAAGCAATCCGAAGACCAACATCAACACCTCTCTGTTCCTGTTAACAACAAAACAAAATCGCAATTTTACTTACTTAGTTAATACTTAATATCTATCTATCTATCTATCTATCTATCTATCTATCTATCTATCTATCTATCTATCTATCTATCTATCTATCTATCTATCTATCTATCTATCTATCTATCTATCTATCTATCTATCTATCTATCTATCTATCTATCTATCTATCTATCTATCTATCTATCTATCTATCTATCGATCTATCGATCTAATGTCAAATGTATTACCATGCTCCCTCAGATCTGGCGCTGTGTTTATTTGGTTCATCATCACCATCCTCCTCCTCATCATCATCATCATCATCATCATCATCATCATCATCTTCCTCCTCATTATCACCCTCCTCATCATCAGTATTATTACCATCATCACCAACACGATTATCATTGTCATCCAATTTTGGTTCACTTGGACATAAGGAACTGGAAAAAAAAATTACAAAATAAATTAAAATATTACAAATACTACTACTACTACTACTACTACTAAGAATAATACTGTTAAACATTTAAAAGGTGCAAAAATTGACAATAAACAATAAAACAACACTAAAACAATAGTGCAAAATTAAGAAATGATACCTGTTTCTTAACTCAAGTGATGTATTGGCTGACCAGGTCGACGGAAGGACGGTTACCATAATTTCCCTCCAGTTGTGCACATTATAAATGTATGATAACTCTACTTCTTCTCTGAAAACACAAACATCAACATGAATTTCAACACATTTTCAATCCTTGGTGTATCAAATGAAACAATGAATATTCATCAAGGAAAATGTAGAAGAATGAACATTTGTACCTGGCTCTCAGCGTTGCTGAACTGGTTAAACTCGGTAGGCTAAAAAATAATAATTAAAATAAAATAATAATAATAATAATAATAATAATACGTTTTTCAATAGGCACTATTTATTAAAATAAAAAACATTTTCACTGAAAACACAATTTATAAAATATAAAAAAAACACACAAAAGTGCTAGACACTTCTTCTGGATTAATGGGGTGTCCTTGAAAATGAAAATTGTTAACAGGCAGTAATGTTTTAAAACTGTAAACATTAGCACTCTTCATTTTTGACAGGTGGAAGCATAGAAGAAATCTTTGAAGAAATACAGAAATATAGTGTCATGTTAAACTTACCTTGTGTAGTTGTAACTTGGATACCATGCCTGTGATGAGTTCTGCGCAGCACCTGAAAAACAGGCAATTTCTTTACCAGACATAATTTCTCAAATGATATCTGTGGCAGAATGATTTGTGCTGTGTGTCTGAAGTGCTCTCAACACGTATGTAACACACTAAAGAAGGGCAATAGTAAGGACTGTGATTCCACTGGTGAATACATTTCTTGCCCCTCCTTTTTTCTCACAGCAGACCGAAAAGTCCCATTTATGATATCAGGTGCAAATGACGCAACAGTTAAGATCCAATATTGTTAACAGTTAATATCCAACTGTTTTCTGGGACTCTTAAAGACTTTGTTGCACTTCATTTTAGAGTGTCTATAGTAATTATACTATTAAGTGAGTAATATTAACAACATAGGTCTAGGGTTAAAACTAGGGGTTGGTTTACGGTTAGTTGCATAATATTATGCATAATTTACTCAACATTATGGATACTGTAAAATAAAGTGTTACCAAGACTTCTCAGAAAACTAGTGTTGTCAAATCTACTTTTCCTTTGGCTACAATACAATAAGTGCCTTTTTATTGTGAAATAAGGATTCGACGGAAAAATACCTCAAACATGTCAATACAATTATCTTTGGCAAAAACATTCAATTACCACATAATTTCCTTTATTTATACTTTTTTTCTATTTACTACATATATTTAAAAATGAACTTTATCCATAAACTTGATTTTAGATAGTTTTTGAGTCAATTTTGATAGGTGATCTTTAATCTCGTTATTATGAACATAATTTTTATAGAAGATAGAAGATGTTATAGAAGATAGTAAAGTAACTCAGTAACTTTTTTTTATGTACTCAGAAGCGACTGCCTTAAAAATATATTTTAAATTAACTAGCTTTAATTTATTATGTCAAAGATTAAATAGTAATGAACACCAGCATGTCCGGAGGCTTTGACGTCTGGATATGAACATGAACAGGTTTCTTACTGTAAGTCATTACTTTCAGTTACCCTGTTTATCACATTGTTTGCATTCATTTGTATGTCACTGCAGGAGGAACAAGGTCCTAAATGGAAAATGAAAGGTGCTCCCTCTTTCACATTTCTTCTGTAAAAAAAATCTCTTGACAAACCAGTTATGGAACCAAATGTACAAACAGTGACTGCAAAAAGTATTTGGACACTCAAGCAACAATCAAACATTTATAGATGTCTAAGATTTATGACATGCAGATATGGGCATTCGAGTCAGAGACTCTGACTCAAATAGCATTTTAATGTCTTGACTTCAGACTCGACTTCAGTTTTAACCTTAACTATTTTGTCAGTGGGAAGTTTTCAGTGGGCCCCTGTCAGGAATATGAAGGACCCAGAATCCACTTTCACACAGAGATTCTGGAAAATACACTGATGATGTGTCCCGGGATCGTTTGATTTTGGCTCATTCACAATGCCAGTTATTTTCTATAATCACACATTCCGTAAAGATCCCGTAAAGACACGTGACATCAGGATGTGACGTGTAATGTCTCTTCAGTGTCTTATGTTTACTTATGATCTGCGATTTCTCTCTCTCTCTCTCTCTCTCTCTCTCTCTCTCTCTCTCTCTCTCTCTCTCTCTCTCTCTCTCTTTCTCTCGAATGTATGATTATTTTCTGATTCGATCATAAACCGCATTGTGTTGGCTACCATTCCACTATGGATGGGGGGTGGGGCTGTAGCTATAGGTGGTAGCCTAATTTAAGTTGAACCACCACTGGACTGAGCTCCTAATGGCTCGTTTCCACAGAGGTACACTCTAAAAACGCCAATTAATAAAATGTTGGAAGAGCAAAAAAATATATGTTGAACTAATTTATTTCTTGTGGTTAGTTACAGTAAGAAGACATATTTTATTAAGTCAACAGAAATATATTTGAAAAACATTCAGTTAATTGATATTTTCAAATCCAGTTAACATTTAGAATTGCAAATGTTGACTGGACTAAAAAACGCAAATCCAGTCAATATTTTATAATAGGGTAACAGACCTCCCCGTTTTCCGGGGACAGTCCCGGACGGTGTTCTGTCCCCGACTGGAGCTGTCCCCGGAAATGTCCACGTTTTACAGCTCGTTCAAAACAACCCGCAGATATACTGCAAAAAGAAGTGCCCAACCAACACACAGCAGCCGCCTGCTGGTTATAGTTATAGTTAATAATCGTGTACTGATTATGTTCACCAGCAGATGGCGCTGTGAGATACGCTGACTCTACTTGGTCGCGCGCGCGCCGCCGCTTCTACTTCATGAAGAACGTACCCCAGAGCAGAGCACAATTATCAAATATCAAAAGAAACATCATTATCGCTTTAAAGGTAGTAACATACTAACTATTCATGTTAAATTTAAGTAATACATTTTGTATGTGCTTTTTAACAGAGGCTCAACGGTTTGCGGGATTGTTTTGTCCCCAAAAGTTCCGCAGTCGCAAAGCAGTGATTACCATCTTAACTATAAAATAACCTAAACAATTACACTTGCAACAAATACATGTGCAGAATACACATACTTTCTACTTAAATTAAGCCTAAAATGGACCAATTAAGGATAGTAAGAGTTATTTTCAACCACAAACGTAACAAAACATTTGAAGTAAAAATAAATAATTTATATAGTCTATATAAACGTGTGAAAATTAAAATATTGAAAACAAATAAAATGTTTAAATATGTGTTAAATAGTTTTATTTATCATATTTATGTTGTTTTATTTTTGTAATGTGTTTATAGTCATATTATAATATTGTTTTGAACTGCTTGTTCTTTACAATGGTTGGTTACTATTAACTGTTTTCATTGTTTTTGTTTTGTTTTTGCGGGTGCGTTGAATTGTATTAAATCCAGACCAAAAATCCTAATAATCAAACTAAATCATAATAATTATTAGGCCTAATGTTAATAATAATAAAGGGAGCCCACAACTACAACAAACAGCAAAAAAACATTCAAAAATGTATTGTCCCTGTTTTTTATTTAAAGGATAATAACAAATGAGATTTTAGTGATATTTTGACCACTCAAATAGGAAATGTCCCCGGTTTCCATTTCAGAAATCTGGTCACCTTAAATGAAGTGCCTCAGATTATTTAAGTTAATAACAGTTTAATTTATCTGCGATGTCATGTATATGTATATATGTATATGTCGGTATACCGAATCGGACTGAAATATCACGGAGGTGGAAGTGGAATAATGCATGGTAATAAAACAAAATAATACATCGAAATAAAATAAACTTTATATGAATAAAATAAAGTTTAACAACTTTCCGTGATTGACTTCCATTTTCAGATGGATGGCATAGATACGTAGATCCCTCATTCGACCTCTCCAGGCACGTCGACGCGCCACCGTTTTACTACGTGGCGCCTCATATTTTACGGTCAACACACGCGTCAAAACTTCAGATGCTGTCATCACTAGCATAAAAAAAAAAAAAAACTGCACAGCCTTTCATTAAAAGCTCAGCAATCTGTCTGTATGGTTCTCTGATGAACAACAATATTAATGATGTTAAGATAATGTTAAGATCTTTAACCAATATTTTGTAGCATGCAGAATTATCTACCATTTATGATAAACTAAATCTAGATTCCTGTATAAAATCATCTGCTTCAGTCTATTGCAGATATAGATATTCATACATGTATAACAGACACACATGCAACTTTTGAAATGTTCACAATGCGTGTTCATGACCGGCTTTGACCGTTCGAAAATTGCGGATTGCTAACATATAGCAGCCCATAGAAACAGTCACTAATGAGGCATATACGTATATATATAGCTATATATGTTTATGATGGACTGCAGACCCAGGATCAGAGAGTCGTAACTAAGGCTGCAACTAATGATTATTTTGACAGTCGATTAATCTGTTAATTATGTCTTATTAATGAGATTTTAAAATATATATACTGAATTTTTTCATTATTTAAAAAAAGTTATTTCATCCTACGGGATGCCCGATGGTCAAAATTAAGTCCCGGCCACTGATCTATATAGAGAACTGGATTGCACATGACGAACAGTGAAGCCACCGTACCGCCATATTGGTATTCCCTAGTAAGCTCACACGTTCTATTGAATTAATAGGAAATTATATGTTCCCTTTCGAGAGAGTCACTCGTCTTGCGTTAGCATAACGCAGGGGGTACTCCGTATTTCCTCGAGACTGAAGTCAATTTTATCCTTAAAATTTTCCATGTAAAACGCAGTGTAGCTGCACAGTACACCTAGCAGAGCGCAGGTGCGTGCTGATTGGCTGTGCTGCTGCAACAGCAGGCAACCTATGGTGAGGTGGCTGCGCGGGGGAAGCCAACGAGATGTCTTCTTTGTTCCCGCCCACAAAGCTCACCTGAATTTGCATAGCGAGCCTATAAAAGGCCCTGCCTCGCCATAGGGACTCAAATTCAAATCAAGTTCAAATCTCCTTCAGCGACTCTTCACTTCGCTGATCTCCGGACCTGAAGTCGCCGTCGAAGAAGCACCTTAGCGGAACCCGAGCATCTTCTGAGGACGTCGGAGCCATCCGCCTTCAGACGCCGTGTTCCAGCTACGCTATCCGGCGTTCTATATCCTTTTATCTCCACTTCACGAGCGTTGTTACAAAAGTCTCGTTGCGCTTCGTGCAGAAGCCCTCTGTCAAGCGGGGACCTTCATATCATCTGCCCGGTGTGCCTCGGCCGAGACCACACCCTGGCGGCACTCTACCAGGGCGGCTGCCCAGAGTGTGACAAAATGGCACTGCAGACCCGGCCTGCGGGCTCGGCTTGCCATTTTCGAAGACAACCCCGCTCCGCCTGCACTCTCGTCTGCTCCGCGCAGTAAAAAGCGCAGCAACCAGAGACAGCCGGAACAGCCATGTGCTCGCACGCCGGACCCTTCCCCACGTGCAGCACACCCTCCTGTTACATCCACACAGGAGGAACAGCAGCCGTCCATTCCTATGGCCTGTTCGGTCTCCTTTGGCGGACCCCGTCAGGACCAAGAGGAGGAAACCAGCGACGCTTCCCAACCAGCTTCAACCAGTGAGTGATCGGATTCTGCCTCGGAGCACACCGCTTCGACACAGGCCGCCACAAGTGTCAGGGCAAGGGCTGACGCGGAGCTGGAGCGCGTGCTCTCGAGGTCCCACCCTCAGGAGCCTGCGAGGAGCAGATTGGATGAGCGATTCCTTCAAGGTCGTCGCCAGTCATGCCCTCAAAGACCCGCGCCCTTCTTCCCGGAAGTTCACGAAGAGCTTACCAAAGCTTGGAAGGCGCCATTTTTAGCCCGCGCCAAGTCTTCCTTCTCCCCAGCACTCTCCACTGTGGACGTTTGCACAGATTCTGGCTCCTCAGCCACTTGAAAGGCCTGGGTCTCAGGATCAATACTGAAAAAAGTGTGCTATCCCCGTCCCAGAATACATGTTTTCTGGGAGTGCACATAGACTCTATACTAATGAGAGCACAGCTGACGTCACGTCGAGCGCGCGCCATTCAGAGTCTGGCAGCTTCGTTCAAGACGGGCTCGTACGTCCCTCTCAAGAAGTTCCAGAGGATGCTAGGCCAGATGGCTTCTGCATCAGCTGTGCTCAAGCTGGGCTTGCTGCGCATGCGCCCCTTACAGCACTTGCTGAAGTACCGTGTCCCGACCTGGGCATGGCATGCAGGCCGGCTCAACATCAAGGTGAACCACGGCTGCATCAGAGCCCTGGCCCCTTGGCTAGTGGAGGACTGGTACCAGTCAGGGGGGAGCGCAGACGCCACCACGAGATGGAAAGTAGTCTCGACAGACGCATCCAACTTAGGTTGGGGTGCCCTACATCAGGGCAAGCCACTCTCCGGCCTGTGGTCAGCAGAGGAGAAGAGGCTACGCATAAACTGTCTAGAGATGAGAGCGGTGATTTTAACACTCAAAGCTTTCCTTCCACTCTTAAAGGGACAACATGTCCTGGTCCGCTCGGACAGCATGACAGTAGTCTCATTTATAAACTCTAAACTCCTGCAGCCTGCATATCATGGCAGAACGCCTCTTGAAATGGGCAGCACACAACCTGAGCTCATTGAGAGCAGCGCACGTGCCGGGAATTCTGAACCAGGGGCCGGATATGTTATCCAGGAACAACGTTCCCCCAGGGGAATGGTCACTTCACCCACAAACGGTTCAGTTGATATGGAGTGTCTTCGGGAAGGCGGAAATAGACCTTTTCGCTTCGAAAGACAACACCCACTGCCCGACATATTTCTCCAAGGACAGAGATGCGCTTGCCCACGAATGGCCCAGCCTCCCTCTGTATGCATTTTCCCCGATCGCACTGTTACCTCAGGTAATCAGGAGAATCGCGGAGGGGAAACATGCAATACTATTGATAGCTCCACTGTGGAGGAGCCAGTTATGGTATGCGGATCTGACCCAGATGCTGGATGCAGCCCCATGGCCGATACCACTGAGGAAAGACCTCCTCAGTCAGGCGAAGGGGAAGATCTGGCACCCCAGACCGGATTTATGGGCCCTTCATGCATGGGCCATCAATGGCTACCGAGGAACCTCCCGGTCGAAATACTGAAAACCATTTCAGAGGCCAGAGCCCCGACAACTAGGCGGCTATACACACTGAAATGGTCGGTTTTCTCAAACTGATGTGAGACACGGGACCTGGACCCACATACATGTGAGGTCACAGAAGTGCTCCGGTTTTTACAAGAGCTGTTGGACGCGGGTCGTTCCCCCTCCACGCTCAAAGTATACGTGGCTGCAATAGCAGCGTATCACAGGCAGGTGGTGGAGCAGTCATTAGGAAAGTGCGATCTCATAGTGCGCTTCCTTAAGGGAGCCAGAAGGTTTAACCCGCCCGCCCCCTCACAGTTCCTGTATGGGATCTCTCTATAGTCCTATAAGCAATGAAGGAGCCCCCGTTCGAACCGCTACAGTCAGCAAGCATAAAGCACCTTTCACTCAAAGCTGCGTTTCTGCTGGCCCTCGCGTCCGTGAAGAGAATAGGCGACCTACACGCCCTCTCAACGAGCGCTTCCACTCCAAAGTCATCCTCAAACCAAGGCATGAATATGTACCTAAAGTGCTTTCCACTCCATTCAGAGCACAGGTGATCACTCTATCAACGCTGCCATCCTCACAGGACGAGGAAGGCGTGAGCACACTCTGCCCAGTCAGGGCCCTCAAAATGTACATAGAGCGCTCCGCAGCCTATAGGCGGTCGGAACAGCTATTTGTCTGCTTTGGGGGCTGCACTAAAGGAAGCCCGGTCACGAAGCAGAGATTATCACGATGGATAGTAGACGCTATCGCGCTGGCTTATCAAGCCAAAGGTCTCGTCTGACCTATAGGCGTCAGATCTCATTCCACGAGAGGCATGGCCTCGTCATGGGCCTGGTCTAATGGCATACCGTTAGAAGATATCTGCGTGGCGGCAGGCTGAGCCTCTGCGTCCACGTTTATCAGATTCTATAACCTAGATGTCCCTGCCTTGCAAGCAGGTGTGTTTTCTACATAGTAAGGGTATCACCCTGTATGTATTCATAAGCATCATATAGCCCGACACGGTCTGGTTACATTCTATACGGCCCGAATATGTCTGGCCAGCATATGCACAATTACCCCCTAGAAAGCCCACTATGGTCGGCTTTTAGGGGCTCATTCTCCCTAGTCGGTTAGGGCTTACGCCCTGGCTAAGGAGATCTGCACGCACAGCGTTTTACAACGGTCCCCCTGTGTTATGCTAACGCAAGACGAGTGACTCTCTCGAAAGGGAACGTCTCGGTTACATAACATAACCTCTTCAGTTGATTTTATGAACTGAGTCCCTATGGCGCGGCAGGGCCTTTTATAGGCTTGCTATGCAAATTCAGGTGGGCTTTGCGGGCGGGAACAAAGAAGACATCTCATTGGCTTCCCCCGTGCTGCCACCTCGCCATAGGTTGCCTGCAGTTGCAGCAGCATAGCCAATCAGCACGCACCTGCGCTCGGCTAGGTGTACTGTGCAGCTACACTGCGTTTTATATGGAAAATTTTAAGGATAAAATTGACTTCAGTCTCGAGGAAATACGGAGTACCCCCTGCGTTATGCTAACGCAAGACTCGTTCCCTACTCTCAGGGAACCGAGGTTATGTTCATAACCGAGTCGATTTTACTGAGAAAACATTGCCTAAGGAAGGAGACACAATTTTATATCTTACGTCTCCCTATTATTACAATGCAAATATCCTAAGCATGTAAATGGTTATTTGTCTCAAGTCGTGAATTTCCCCTGCTTATTAAAAAGTTACATTCATATTTATTACAGTAGTAAACATCAGATCAGCAGACAGAAAAGACATTTCAGCATATGTATTACAAATGTCAAGATTTAAGCCTTGTAACCAGAAATCACCTTGTACTGTTGTGTTTATATATTTGTTGTGTTTGTATTATTGTTTTCATGTATACAGTAGGCTAACTGCAAATGTTTCAACAATGATTTTGTTAACAGTATGCATTTCAAAGCAGTTACTGATTTAAACGATAATTAATTCAACAACATATAGCATACATAACACTTTACTCATATGGAAACTGTAAACACCTTATTTTTTATTTATTTTTATGTTATTATGTTATGTTTTTTAATGTTATTTCATATGTGATGTTGTCCTCAAAACTGTGTAAATTGAAGCCTATGAATACAAATAGTGAATGTGTCTATATAAGCAATGCTAAACATTAAAGGTCCCGTTCTTCGTGTTTTTTTGAAGCTTTGATTGTGTTTACAGTGTGCAATATAACATGTGTTCATGTTTCGCGTGTAAAAAAACACAGTATTTTTCACACAATTTACTTATCTGTATACCGCTGTTCTCACCGTCCTAAAAACGGCTGGTGATTTCCTTGTGCTATGAAGTCCCTCCTTCAGAAATACGTAACGAGTTCTGATTGTCCAAGCGGTTCCTGTGCTGTGATTCGACCACAGCTTAGCGCACGTGAAAGCGGTTCCTGTGTTGTAATTTGACAGCAGCTTAGCGCACGTTGGAAAGGTCACGCCTCTTAACGGGGAGATGTATGCGTTCAATAATCTCTACAGCGTCCCTGGGAAAGCCAAACAAAGGTGATTTGACTCCTGGATGAAAATAACAGCGTCTCGACGACATGGCGATAAACACACTCAACGCAACAGTTCCTTTTCTCCACGCGACCGTCCGCTTCTCCACGTGGGACAGCAACAAGACCGCGCCCCCTTTTTCGCGTTTCTTTGTGGGCGGAGGTTAGTCTGTTCTACTGCTCTACTGACGTAATTAAAGAAGGAAGTACCAGGATGTAGTCCAAGCCAGCCGTTCGCTGTAGGCTTTGAAAGGGAACTTCTGTTAAATAAAATATCTCGCTTGGCATTGAACTTTGAGCTTTATAATTTTACAGGTATTATTTATGCTCTAGCAGCAACATTACACACTAACTAAAGTTTGAACAATGGAATCGCGAAGAAGGGGACCTTTAAATACAAAAGGGTTCAAATAACAAAAACAAAAGCACAGACTGAACACACACACACATTTACCATCTGGAAATGGTAATTAAATTACACTTATTTGTATTACCACCACAACAGTCCCTTTGCATTTACTGCTCTGATAAAAAATACAAATGTAGTATTTTATACCTAACAGCCAATAAAAGGCATATTGCTATATGTGGCAAAATGTATATCATGTAAAAAAAAAAGGAAATAAAACAATAAAAAGGTATTAATTATTAAACAAAAACAGTAAAAAAGCAAACTAACCATATCAAAAGATTAAATACAGAAAATGTTTTTTATGACTAATTAAATCAAAAGATTTAAGGAGAGAGTCTACTTTAATCAAAAATAAGTCAGAGAGTAGGAAGTTACATGATCTTCTGCTGAAATACCAAATAAAAAGATTTAAACACAAAAGAGTTCTGTGTGGTGAAAAATTGTGGATCTAAGCCAACTTTGAAATCAATTTAAAAAAGGCAAACATTTATAAAGAAGTATACCTACATCAAAACAAGTCACGTTGGACAGGAGTAAAGTTTAGGTGCAATTCGCCAGTTGTCCTGCAGGGGACCTCGTAGCTCTGTCTGCTTACGATGCACTTAGGGAGTTACGATTACTCCAGAGCCCTCGTAGTTACGATGGTTTTGGGAAACGGCCCGTAAGTGTAAGATGATTCATGCGATCGTTTTTACGATCTACTTAGCAGCGGCGGAACTAGACTTTTATTCATGGGGTGGCCAAGGCTACTTTAGGGGATCCATAGAGTCAAGTCAAGTCAACTTTATTTATATAGCGCTTTTAACAATGCAGATTGTTTCAAAGCAGCTTTACAGTGTTAAACAGGAAAATAATGCAGCATAATTTTATTCAGCCGTCTAGCCATTCTGCAGAAAACAGTTATGTCATCAGTTCATTTCATACAGTGACAGTGTGGGCTTTAGATCAGTAATTAGATCAGTAATTTAGTTTATATGGTTAAGTTAGTTTAATAATTAGATTTATTTGGATATTTAGTTGAAAAATTTAGACTGAGCAACTGAGCAAGCCAAGCCAGAGGCAACAGTGGCAAGGAAACCAAAACCCCATCAGGTGACCTAATGGAGAAAAATAAACCTTGGGAGAAACCAGGCTCAGTCGGGGTGCCAGTTCTCCTCTGGCCAATTGGCCTTTCGCCGAGCCCCGCCCCCCTTAGTTACTGTTGCTCGTCCGACAAACAAATGGTCAAACACGACCAGCGCAACAGATTGCTATGACGGGAAGAGGTATACCTGTGCGTGTCAGTGACCTTTTTTGGAGCAATACCTCCTCGATATCCTCCAGATCGAGGCAAAAGGGGTTAAAGTATGCAGTGGAGGGATATATTCAAAATATAAAAATACTTAATGAAGGAGACACGACTACTATCGAGGCTAATGCTTACCGGTCTCAAGCGAAATCCGAGAAACCCCATGACCTGTACCTCAAATCAAATGCAACCAGCACAGCCTTGTGGACCAGTCTCTTGCACTGCCGGGTAAGTTCTCTTTCATATGTTATGGTCTATTATTGTCTATTGCGAGTAGCTATTTTGTTCAAATACAAGGGTATGTTAGCTATAGCTATACTTACATGTGCCTCAAAGCCATTCAAAGCTAACTAACATTTCTGTTGTTTTGAGAATAGCCGTTTTGAGAAACAGAATCAGAATGTTTATTTCCGTTGTTGATGAACAGAATTCACCAATAGAAAATTGCTTTGGCTTAAAAGGTGCATAACAGATAAAATAATAAAATTAAATAGATAAAACTAAATATAAAGCATTCAGATATCCATTTTATTTTATTATCTGTTGTGCACCTTTAACTAAGCCAAAGCTATTTCCTAGTTGTGAATTATGTTCAACAATGGATATAAAACATTCTGATTCTGAAAACAGCTAATACTAAGAACATAACTAATAACATTAATAACTAATGCTACTTCTGTAATTCTTCTTAATTTAGTTCACCAGGGTTTTGCTCTCATATTGTGGGCCTGATGCACACACTGGACCTGTGCCGTGCCAGAAGTGATGACATCTCCTCCACAAGCCAGCCCCAGCAATGGCACAAAGCCAGGGGTAAAAAAATGACAAGACAACCTGTGAGTAGTGTGGTGGCAGCTAAGGCCAAAGTCAACCGCAAGCGGAAACCCATCATGTCCAGTTGCGTTCATAATAAGTACGCCCCTCCCCCCACACACACATTCACACATACAACCTTCCATGTATTCTACATCAACACCATTATGTGCCATCACACTGTTCTGAATATATTTCTGTGTACTGTCACATGACAATACTCACCAGCATGTATTGTTATAGGAAAGAGTTAGGGACATGAGTACATGGTCTACTGAGGGAGATGACTGAGACACCCATAAGCTACATAGCTGATGAAGCTGCACCAGAGGTAGAAATTGAAGGCAGGAAATATGCATTGGGGTGTGGTCTGAGCCACCAAGTAAGATGAACAATCAAAGATGTAAATAAACCAGTCAGAATCAATAGTAGCATTACTTACTATTGTAGAAAAGATTTTCCATCACAGGTTTATTGTGATTTCAGTAAAATCATGAAGTTACAATATTAAATGGTTTTACAATGTAAAAAAAAATATCATTGGCCTGACATATTATACTCACAAAAACACATTAAACAAGGATTGAACTACATAGTATCCAGAAATCTGTTTATAGGACTTTACCATTGCAGGCTTACAAAATGCAGTAAAAATAAGATATATGAAGTAGCAATACTTTGTTTTCATGCTTTGCTACTACTGTCCCTGACTGACTCTTACTTTAGTATGTGTGGCTGGATGTTTGAAAGCATGCTCACCACATACCAGATGTGATTTATAATCCCTAACCGTGTATTAGGAATTTTGCCTGACACTATCTTGAACTTTTTTATTTTAGCGATGGCCCTCTCTACATGCACCCTGTGCTTTTGGCATTTGCCTCTTAGACCTTGAAAACGGTGGCAGGTTTAACTTCAGTCCAAGTGCCTGCATCTCTTCCCCGATTAAAAAGCCCCTATCAGCCATAATGCCATCCCCTCTATGCAAATAGCCACTGTCTATAAGTTTCTCTAGTAGCGGGAGGATGCCACACTGCCTGACTATCTCCTTGTCTGACATTACTCCTGTAAACAGGGCAGATGAAAAAATCACAGCACAACGGGGGTCACAGGCAACTAGTGATTTTAGTGTTTTTGTACTTTTGTAGTTTGAAAAGCTCTGGCTTTGTTGGCCTTTCCATTTTTAGCTCTGTGCAGTCTAATATCGCATATGTGGTCAGGTAGTCTACTTTGTAAGTTTCTGGCATGGTTTGTGTAATGACGTCTCTGTGAGGCCAAATTGGTAATTCACCTAATACATCAAACATATAATGAATCCAAGAATTGAAAATATTACTTGCTGCTTGCATGTTTATATTAAATCTGAAGGCAAGGCTTTTTAAGTCTTCGTTGTTGCGGAGTTTCATTAAAACAAACAGCAACTGGGTACGGAGGGGCATCTCTACTATTTGCCAATCATTGTGCTTGTAGTTTAGGGGTACATTTATTTGAGTGGTGTGTGGATTATTTGGAATGTCAAATATTGTGCAGAGTTGATTGAATCGTTAATATGTAAACCCTGTACTGTATTCCAACATCTTGTGGATTTCACTGCTTTGAAGAAGTTCAGGTGTTAGAGTTTTCTTTTTAAATGTGCCAATTTGTGCTTTAAGGCTTTTTAATTTAGTTTCTTTTAAAGACAATTGCAATTTAATGTTGTTGTTTTCTGCTTCCAATTCCTTCTCCTTTTCAGTGCTCTGACAGGACTGCTCCTCCTCACGCTCCCTTTCCAGCTGGCATCCAGGAAGTGGGGGGTGCTCAGGACTCTCTGTAAAGAAAAATTTGTTTGCACATTAATGATTATAATTTATTGTTCTCACCTTTTACAGCTGCCACTGGTTAGTCAAATTGGAGAGCCTTGTGTTGACCCTGGAGCAGCTACAGTTAGACAACCAGATGACCTGCCCAACTTTCCCCTGCCATCCCAACCTACCGGCTTCTGCACAGTGCTGAATGAAAGTGCCATGCATCGTTACACAGAACTGAGCATTTATTTGCCTGATTCTATAGCTCTGGAACAGGAGACCAGAGAACAGAGCACAAACAACTTATGGTTTAACGCAAGGTCTGGCCGAATCACATCAACTTCTTTTAAAAGAATCTGCTCTAGGAGAGCTGACCATGAAACACTAGCTAAAAGTTTGAAGAGCGCAGGATCAGTTCAAACTAAGGCCATGAAAAGAGGCATAGAACAAGAGCCTATAGCAGCGATTCATTACACCAAGCTCACAGGTCATCTACTGTATCCATGTGGTTTTGTTGTAAATCCCAATGCCCCACACCTTGGTACGTCACCTGACCGTAAGGTTATAGAGAGAGGGAGTGCAAGCTCAAACTATGGGCTTTTATAAATGAAGTGTCCTTCCAAGAAAAGCTTCACAGTGTGTCCCTACCTTTACAAGCAGGCTGATGGCAGCTATAAATTAAAAGAGTGTCATGCGCATCATTATCAAATAATGGGGCAGCTTAGTCTCTCAGGTATGTCCTGGTGTGATTTCCTTGTTAAATGTGAAGATGACTAGAGAGAATACACTTTGATGTTGCAAAATGGGAACAAATGAAGTGCAAGCTTGATGCAATCTTCTTTAACTATGTGGCGATTCTTATTTTGTTCTATTGTTTGGTTCGTAGTGTTGAGCAAGTTACTTTAACATTGTAATGTATTCTATATTACTCATTTCTCTTTCACTTTCACTTACAGCTTTAAAAAAATGTATATATTTGGATTACATATTACTGTTTTTTTTTACTGAGTTACACTACTGAGTTACTTTTGGCAAAAGTTAAACTGGAAATGGAAAACAATACAGTAAATACATTTACGCCAGTAGTAATGTGAAAAATGCATTCCACTCACCACTTTCAACAGCATGTTGTTGACTCTCTCCTGCATCAGTAACGTTAGTGGAGATGGAACCGGAGGAGGCATCCTGCACACAGACTCTGCGTCTGCACACAAGTTTTGTACATGAGCATAATCACCCTTTAACTTATTTACAGTAACATATAAATGTAACATGTTGATAAGCACTATTACCATTAGTGCTTATCAACATACATATTTATAAATTGGCCTACCGTTTTTTGGGTGACTTTCGACAGCCTCCAAGCTTCTCCTTAGCTGGGTTAGGGCTTGCACAGCATTTACGGGATTGGGGAACTAAGGGGTAGGTTTTCCGTTCATAAAATGCTACATGAAAGATAAAAACAAAATTATTTAAAGTTGCTTGTTGGGACACTATGTTCGACTTTGTTGTAAACTGACAAAAAATAAAGTTAGGGAGCTCAAAGACCCAACACAACAGCAGCTAATGAAGCTAACATGTTAACTAATGTTGGCTAAAGAGCTCGTTAAGCTTAGCTTAGAGAGTAGGTTAACATTCTGGCAATGATATCCATGGTAATCTTAACTTTGGTCAAAATTGTGTTCTTGCCTCTAGTTAGTAGATCTAGACAACACAGTAAATAGTTAACGTTAGCTGTTAGCCTTACTTTTGAGCAGACGTATTTATGCTTCGTAATGTTCGACACATTTAACTGGGAGTGGGGCCGTCCACACTGTTTTATCCATTGTAGGCACCGCTCACGTTGTGTTTTCGGCTTTGGGAATGGAAAGAACACAACTCCTCCAGACAATCTCTCGAGGTATCTAGTGTCCGTTTTACAAACGCCGTGGGCGCACCGCTTCACCATCTTGCTTGAAGTCAATGTTTGTCGGACCTGCTCACATAGTAATGGTTGCTATGATGTGTGATTGGACAATGGCCGTTTTGGGGGAGGGGCAGGCGAAAGGTCAATTAACAAGCAGTGTATGATTATTATTCTGGGAACTACAGGTCAGAGGTCATAATAGATCGGAATATTCGAAAGATCGGAGGCAACACGCTGGAGACAGGTTTATTGAGGATGACATATCGATTTAAGTATTATTAAATTGTAATATTAGAACAATCGGAGTCATCCCGCCGGAGATGGGTTTATTGAGGATGCCGTGTCGACGATGCAATTTCAGGGGAGTCTAATTGACACGGTCTCTGCAGACACTTCAGGGTCATGTGTTGGTCTTCTCTGGGCGCAGGTCCACCATCTGATCTGGATACGGCCCGGATCCGGCTGACTGCAGTAAACCTCGGGATAAAACAGAGAGACTATCATTAGCGTAGATGCCATTCTTCTGATGTTGTAACGAGTACATCAGGTGTTATGGAAAGTGTTCCCAGTTCCGGCTGACCTAGTTAATGCAGCCTAACAATCATTTCATTGAAAAAATGTTTTATGTGTATGCCACAGTAAAGAGATGTGTTTTTAGTCTAGATTTAAACTGACAGAGTGTCTGCTTTTCCTACAATGTTAGGAAGACTGTTCCAGAGTTTAGGTGCTAAATAGGAAAAGGATCGACCACCTGCAGTTGATTTGGATATTCTCGGTATTATCAACTGGCCAGAATTTTGAGACCGCAGTAGACGTGATGGAGTATAATATGTTAAGAGCTCGCTCACGTATTGGGGAGCTAAACCATTTAGTGCTTTGTAAGTAATAAGCAAGATTTTAAAATGTATGCGATGTTTAATAGGCAGCCAGTGCAGTGTTGACAGAACTGGGCTAATATGGTCATACTTCCTGGTTCTAGTAAGAACTCGAGCTGCTGCGTTTTGGACCAGCTGGAGTTTATTTATTAAGCGAGCAGGGCAACCACCCAGTAGAGCATTACAATAATCTAACCTTGAGGTCATGAACGCATTAACTAACTGTTCAGCATTTTGCATTGAGAGCATGTGCCGTAATTTACATATATATTTAAGATGGTAGAATGCAGTTTTACAGATGCTAGAAACGTGGCTTTCAAACGAAAGATTGGTATCAAAGAGCACACCCAGGTTCCTCACTGACGACGAGGACTTGACAGAGCAGCCATCAAGTGTTAGACAGTGTTCTAGGTTACTACTTGTGGAGCTTTTTTGTCCAATAATTAAAAATGCATTTTTTTCTGAATTGAGTTGCAGGAAATTACTGGTCATCCAATGTTTTATATCAGCTATGCATTCCGTTAATCTTGTGAATTGGTACATTTCTTCAGGGCGTGAAGAAATATAGAGCTGAGTAGCGTCAGCATAACAATGAAAACTAACGCCATGCTTCCTAATGATATCTCCCAGTGGTAGCCTGTACAGGGTGAAGAGCAGCGGTCCTAGCACTGAGCCTTGTGGTACTCCATACTGAACTTGTGATCGGTGTGACATCTCTTCATTTACTGCTACAAACTGATAACGGTCACATAGGTATGATTTAAACCATGACAAAGCAATTCCACTAATACCTACATCATTTTCGAGTCTATTCAAAAGAATGTTGTGGTCGATAGTATCAAATGCAGCGCTAAGATCGAGTAACACTAATAGAGAGATACAGCCATGATCGGATGATGAGAGTAAATCATTTGTAACTCTGATGAGAGCAGTCTCAGTACTATGATACGGTCTAAATCCTGACTGGAAATCCTCACAGATACCATTTCTTTCTAAAAAGGAACATAATTGTGAAGACACTGCCTTTTCAAGTATTTTTGACAGAAAGGGTAGATTTGAGATTGGTCTATAATTTACTAATTCTGTAGGATCAATTTGCGTTTTTTTAATAAGTGATTTAATAATAGCCAACTTCAAAGTTTTCGGTACATATCCTAATGACAAAGATTAATTAATGAAATTAAGAAGAGGATCTATGACCTCTGGAAGCATCTCTTTTAATAGCCTAGTAGGTACAGGGTCAAGCATACATGTTGTTGATTTTGATGATTTAACAAGTTTAGCCAATTCTTCTTCTCCTATAGCAGTGAATGAGTGTAATTTTTGCTCAGTGACACTACAATGCTCTGTCTGATGTGATGCTGCATGGTTAAAATTTTCTTCCTAATATTATCAATCTTACATGTAAAGAAGTTCATAAAGTCATTACTGCTGTGCTGTTTACAAACATCAGAAGTTGAAGCTTTATTTTTGGTTAATTTAGCAACTGTATCGAATAAATACCTAGGGTTGTGTTTGTTTTCTTCCAAGAGAGTCGAGAAGTAAGCAGATCAAGCAGTTTTTACGGCCTTTCTGTATGCGATCATGTGCTCTTTCCATGAATTACGAAAGACCTCTAGTTTTATTTTCTTCCAGCTGCGCTCCATTTTTCTGGCTGCTGTTTTAAGGGCCCGAGAGTGCTCGTTGTACCACGGCGTTGGACTATTTTCTTTAATCTTCTTTAAGTGCAGGGAAGCAACTGTGTCTAAAGGAATGGAAAAGAGAGAGTCAATAGTTTCTGTTGCAACATCGAGTTCTTCTAAGCTATCTGGGATGCTGAGGAGATGATGCTGATGAGGAAGATTATTTAAAAAGCAATCTTTAGTGGTGGCAGTGATTGTCCTGCCATTTTTGAAGCGAGGGGGCGGCTTTGCAACCTTTGCTAAATTAAGTATACATGATACTAGGTAATGATCTGAGATGTCATCGTTCAGCTGCTGAATTTCAACGGTATCAACATTTATTCCATGTGACAATATTAGGTCTAAAGTATGATTATGGCGATGAGTGGGTCCTGACACGTGTTACCTAACTCCAATAGAGTTTAGAATGTCTTTAAATGCTAATCCCAATGCGTCTTTTTCATTGTCAACATGGATATTAAAATCACCAACAATTAGAACTTTATCTACGGCCAGTACTAACTCTGATTGAAAATTAGCAAATTCTTTGATAAAGTCTGTATTATGCCCTGGTGGCCTGTATACAGTTTCTAACACAAATGTTAAACAGGGTTTATCATGTACACTACATAACGTTACATAAAGCACCAAAACTTCAAAGGAATTATATTTGAAACTAGACTTCTGAGTAATACTGAAGATATTATTATAAATTACAGCAACCCCTCCCCCTTTACCTTTCAGACGCGGCTCATGTTTATAACAATAATCTTGGGGGGTGGACTCATTTAAGGTAATGTAGTCGTCAGGTTTTAGCCAGCTTTCTGTCAAACACAGCACATCTAGATTATTATCTGTAATGATATCATTAACAATAAGCGCTTTTGGGGAAAGGGATCGAATATTCAGCAACCCAAGCTTTATCAATTGTTTATCTGTATTATATCTGTTGTTTATTTGTTGGACATCAATTCAATTTTTACTGTTGAATGGTTTTGATGTTTTTTTGTATTTACTAATTCGGGGAACAGACACCGTCTCTACATGATAATATCTAGGTGAAAGAGTCTCTATGTGCTGGGATTTATCTGACTCCGGTAATGTGAGACAGCTAGCAGACAGTCGGTTTAGCCAGTTTGTCTGCTTCCTGACCTGGGCCCTAGCGAGTCAAGGTTTAGCTCTAAGACTATGTGCCAAATTACTAGAGAGAAGATGGGATGGATGCCATCCTTCTTCAACAGGTCAGGTCTGCCCCAAAAACTTTTCCAATTGTCTATGAACCCTATGTTATTTTGCGGACACCACTTAGACAACCAGCCATTGAGTGATGATAGTCTGCTAACTATCTCATCACTCCTTTTAACAGGGAGCGGTCCAGAACAATTAACAGCCTCTGACATCGTACTAGCGAGTTCACACACCTCTTTAATGTTAATTTTGGTGATCTCCGACTGGTGAAGTCGAACATCATTAGTGCCGACCTGAATAATAATCTTAGAGAATTTACAATTAGCTTTAGCCAGCACTTTTAAATTAGCTTTGATGTCAGGCGCTCTGGCCACCGGTAAACATGTGACAATGGTGGCTGGTGTCTCTATTTTCACGTTCCGTGTAATAGAATCACCAATGACTAGGGCACTTTCAACAGGATACTCAGTGGGTGCTTCACTGAGAGAGGAGAACCTGTTTGATGTTCCAACCAGAACGGAAAAGTGTTTTTTTGATCCGCGATTATGCCGTCTCACCGTTACCCAGTTTCCCTGCTGCGGGGGGCCCTGCAGCCGGAACCGAAGAATGTACAGAGTTCACTAAGCTATTCGCATCCAAATCAGTATCTAAAGCTGTTACATCCTCACTACTCTCAGATAAAGTATGTATGCACTGAGGGTGACATGGCATGGTAGCGTCAAACACCGCCAAGCGCGCACTCTTGGAACCCAGAGATGTCGGAAACCGCTCTTTTATTAATAATTTGGGTACCGCTGGCACCGGGGCAGAAATCAAACTTGAACAAAGGATTTTCTCCCGGCCCTCCTCCAGGAGAAAGAGTGGTGCTGCAGCCATCTCCTGAAGAGCAGTTTCCTCCTTCTCTGGGTGGCCCGTCTCAGGGTCTCTTACAACGGCGCTTGCCACCCGGCTTGGCAGCTGCCTGAGCGGGCTGAACGTCCTTCCCACGTCCGGCTCCACGCCCGGGTGGAGGCTGCTGCTGGGCTGGGGCGGGAGCGGGGGCGGCGGCAGGCGGACGTCCTCGGCGATGAGCAGGCAGAGATGCTGCGGCTGGCGGTGGGGTGGAGGCAGCAGCTGACCGCCGGGGCAGGATGTGTTTAAAGGGGTGGTAAAACACATTCTTTTGAAGGCTTGACTGTGTTTGTGGGGTGCACTGTAACATGTGTTCATGCTTCGTTTAAAAAAAAATTGCCTTATTTTTCATATATTTGACCTTTATTCTACACTGCTCTGTCCCTCCTTGTAAAACGGTCTGATGCTTTCCGGGTTGTATGAAGCCAGTCCCTCAAAAATACGCAGTGGGCTCTGATTGGTTAGCTGGCCTAGTGTGTTCTGATTCGCTAACCGCAGTGCACGGTTGTCGGAAACGTAACGCCCCTTACCTGGAGGCTGTGCTTTGGTCGGCGTCAATAAAACCATATGAGCCCGAGTCAGACCCAGATCATTTGAGTGAAGATGATCGAGCAGAAACTGTTCAGTCCTCAAGAGTAAAGACTGCGGGTCTATAGTGATCGCTACTGAATGGCACTTTAACTTTTGTATTTTTAGAACGATTATAGCCAAATATCTGTCGCAAGAACTAACCCAAAACGAACACTAAGCACTGACTTTAACTAGTAAGTTAGCCAAATCACACACAGAACCATGTTTAGCATGCCTGAAGATAAACAATACATAAAAGCTCTAATCAAAGAATCATTTACACTAATGCCAAGTTCGCTGTTGAGATTTTAACGTTAGTGTTTGTAACGTTAGGTGTTCGTCGGATAACGTTAAGTATGAATGAGCATTTAACAGACTGGTTTGCAGAACAGCGTTGTCATCTGTTTACTTCCCTGCTACAACATATTACAGGAAAACACATCGATGAAATATAAATCAAACTTACAGGTTGTGGCCCGTAAACAGCTTCTGTTTGTAAATCCAGCTTTCAGGACAAGCCGTTGTGCATATCCTGTATTGAACTCGCGAAGTTTGTGGAAGTTTGTGTTGTCCTCCGTGAAATGTGCAGCGCGCGCGTCGTGCATCCACGCACCGGCAGTGTTTTTTTCACGCAGCTGACGTTGTGCAAATCCGGCATTGAAATCGCGAAGACGGTGGATGTTTTCCTCTGTTAGATGTGCTGCAGGCCAGGGAGCCCTGCGCGCGCCTGATTCCCCGCTGACTCAAACACACGTGCATATAACATGCTGTATGTTAAACGCTCTGCAACGCACCCCCGTCCCAAGGAAGGCTGAACAGAGCAAGTACCCCAGACCTGCAATCCGTATGGAAATAACAGCGTTTCCTCTGCATCGCGGCAACAACACTCCAGCCTAACTAACTTATACCACAACAGCGCCGCGATACAAAATGGCCTCACCCTCCCTTATTTAATATTCTCGGAGGAGGGGTTTATGTAAATATTGAGCCTGTTGATGTCACCAACCCTGGAGGAATGTCTGTAGTTGCCTACTGGCCGTTTGCTGTAGTTCTTAGAAACTGATTTCTTTAAAAGCAAATATCTCCCTTTGCTTTAAACTTTGAACGTTGTAACTTTGCAGATGTTGTTTATGCTCAAGCAGCAACATTACACGCTAGCTAAAGTTAGAATAGTGAAATCGTGGTTTACCACCCCTTTAATGGCCTCTGTCTGCTTCTGGGCAGCCGAGAACTGCTGGGCAAAGCTCTCGACGCGTCGCCGAACAACCCGGCCGAGGAGACGGGGGAGTCCAGGCTCCAATACTTGTCGGTCTCCCTCATGTCGGCCAGGTTGAGCCAGAGATGTCACTCCTGGACCACTAACGTGGACATCGTGATTTTCGTCGCCCGGAGGGCGAGGTCCGTCTCCGTCCGGAGCTACCAGAGGAGCTCTGGCCAGGACTACCCTCGTGCATGTCCATTAATGCCTGGGCCTGGTGCACCAGGAGCAACGCCATGGCATGCAAGGCGGACGCGGCCTGTCCGCAGGACCTGTAGGCCTTCACAGTCAGACTGGAAGAGAACCTACAGGCCTTGGATGGGAGATGTGGGTCACCGCGCCAGTTGGAGGTTGTTGGGGAAAAATTTAATCACAGAAGATTTAATCTTCCAGACCTGTTTTCTCTATTGTGTTTTAAATGAGTCAGATCAAAGAGGCCCACCTGTGGAAGCCATACATTGTCCCTTTTATCTTTTATTGCTCTTGGAATCTGAGTTCCTGGCTAACATGCTTTGTTAGATGAAGATGGAGGACCATTGTGTTTCTTGCTTTTAATTCAAATGAGATCCAAGACAGGAGGGGGACCATTTGTGTATTGTCTCACCTCTTGCTCAAGGCGAAACCTTCAGTGGGTTTCGCCAGATGTATGGAAAATTACTGAGGGGGTTGTTAAAACATTGAGGGTATAAAAGTTTGTGCTTTCTTTTGTTTTAGCAGTTCACACTCAAGGTAGCCTCGAGCGGCTGCGTTTGACCGTGGCTCTTCCTTGCAAGGAAAATAAATCTTTATAAAGACAATTGGATTATGGTTTGTCTCTTATTAGTGATGTCAATGAATTAATTTTTGCCATTACAGTTGGTGTCAGAAGTTTGGGATTCCTTGGATGTGCCTTCTGGACCCCGAGAGCAGGTCGGTGAATGATCATCCTGGACTTAGAGTCACAGCCTTACCCCGTAGGATTGAGGGAGAAGGGCCTGACTGCTCTGGGGTGTCCGGAGGGTCCAGCCACTGGAATCAGAGAAAACGAATCCGATGGCAACGGGGCGCTTCTGGTAAGAGACAAACTTTAAAAAAAAAAAAAAAAAAATTCAGGGGGAATTTTATTTTATTTTATAGAATTTGGTTAAATTGAATTGATAGGGATAAACCATAGGGGGAGTCTGACTCTGTGACGAATGCAACGTGGTTGATATGTTTATGGGATAGAAACTGAAATCACGTGGGCGATTAAATAAGACCTAGATTGGTCTGGGAACCATATTACCTAGATTGGGTTGGTTCCGCCCGCGGTCAGGTAACCAGGGCACAAAATCGGGCACTATTGAGAGTGTCCGCCCGGCTGATCTCGGGCGAGGAGATCAGATCTGTCCGGAGACGTCCAACAGATTAATAGCGCGCGCGCGAAAAGCCACAGAATCAGACTGCCAATATGGGGAAATCCAAAGCAAGCTAGCTGAATATGAGACACCGGTATTTTATCAAATGAGAAAATTATATGGCCAGAAATGCATGCAACGTATACGAAGTTCATTAAATGTCATGATTTGAGTGTCACCGCTGAGTGACCGGACTGGGACTGTGAAAGAGTCAGTTGAAGGAAAAGGATAAATCGATGGGCTGTTGTGAGAACGCGTGTGAGAACTGTGAGCAGACACCGAAATGCTGGGTGTGAGAGGCATTGACTGTGGAGAAATGAAACGGAGAAATTAAAATGCCACAGCTGTTTAAAGATCGCTGGTGAGTATGAACTTTGACTAAATTTTAGCTAACAATTTGAGTGATATGATCAGTAATTTGATTAGTCGGTATAAAGATTGTAAGATGAACAAGAACAAATGCTGTAAGCAGCTCCGCTCTGAAACCCTGACTTCAAAGAAATTTGCTGGACTGATGAAGATAATGGGCAGAAATGTTTTTATTGTAATTGGAAGTTAACTAGCTACAAACAAAGAGAGAACAAGAGAATTCAAATTTGTAGATGTTTGTGCGTATTCATTAATTTATAAAATGGGGGAGGTGCCATAACCGAAGGGAGATATACAATTTGAGTAACTAAAAATAATGTTGGTGAAAAAGCAGATAAACTTTGATAAAGCACCATAAATTGCAAGCCATTGTCTGTTTTATTGGACCTCGAGCGAGCTCTGTTCTCAAACAGACTGCCACTTTTGGAGCACACAGGTTGCTGAACGTTGCTCCATAAGCTAAAGATGAGAGCGTTTTAATTGTGCTCAGCTGGGCCATTGATTTTGCGCGTAACTGTGTCTGAACACCCATAAGGTGTAAAAAGTGTGGCAAATCAGGCCACCAGACTAAATTCTGTAAATGAAATCAGTAAAAAAAAAAAAAAAAAAAAAAAAAAGAATAAAACAGATTTACACTAAGAAAATGAGAAAATAATAAGCTTGATAAATTCTTTAGTGATTATTTTTGAAGGAAGGATTTGAGATAATTTTAATATGAGGTTAAAATTAAAGTTAAAGATGATAAAACGTGTTGTAAAAGATATATAAAATATATAAATCCTGATTAACCGAGTTAAATGAAAAAGATATAATAAATATGTTCTTGCTCTTCTCACCTTTGCAAAACTCTGATAATGATGATTTGACTGAATATTAGGTTGTTGAAATAACTATAGGTGTTAAAATGTTGAAAACCCTAGAAATTGATGTTTTGGTTTCAAAAGATAAGCCTGTGCTGAGCTGAAATAAACAATTTGTAATCTCAATCCGGCCACCACGTGGCCTAATTTGAGTAACAGAGACTCAATCTGAGTGAAAATTATAGCTTCTGAATTTATTTTGGGGGCAAAAGACAAATATAAAGTTATGATCACTTGAAAATGTGATTTCTGTCTAAGGATAGAGTTAAAAGGAAAATGTCTTATATTTATTTGAAAACAAAGCCAGATCTTACACTGAGCTAGTGTGAGGAGTGAAAGGTTTATGAAAATGCAGTGTAGCAACCCTGAAGGCCTCAGAGTCTCTCTCTCATCCCAGACCAGCTCAAAGCTGATATATGAGCCTGTGCCACAGATGATAGAAGATATTGATGAGTAAAAGCACAGGGCATTATGTGAACACAATAGACAGTTATTTGTTAAGATATAAAAAAGGTGCCATAAAGAGGGCAATAAGACGGAAATTGAAATGAAATTTTGATTAATGTATGATATGACCAGTAACTTCTGTCTACTCTTAGCCTTCACCATGTACAGAACTGATGGCCTTAGTCACAGATGTAGCAGAACATTAAATGGAATGGAGAGTTGTTTTGGCTAAATTCACTGAGTGTAATCCACGCACTGTTAGGTTGCGTCTTTGAAGAAGTATGATGGATTTTAGTGATTAAGTTGTGTTATAATTAACCTGTCTCCATGTTTTTGCTAATTTGAAAGCAGACCAGATGGCTCTGATGACTCTTGAATGCACTTTCCGAAAGGCTCTAGAAAATATCGGATCCTGTTTAGGGTCAAAGATCTCAAAGCGATGACGAGGTTGAGCACGATGTGGTTGTTCCCGATGACGGGTAAGACTTCCTACGGCCTGACAGGATAGCAACCCAAGCCAGGGGAATCACGATAAGTCGCCTTGGACCCCCTACCAAAAAAAAAAAAAAAAAAAAAAAAAAGGAGGAGGGGGTTTTATGTGAGGTGTGTATGAGAGGTGAGGCAGATGTCTGTGAGGCCAGCAGCATCTCTGTTGGGGGGGGAAGCTGTGTTTCGTAAGGGCCAAGGTCAAGACTGGACACAGCAGCCCCTGCCCTAATATTGGCCCCTCTATACCGCTCACCAAATACCGCATAAATTGAGAGCCAGGAAACACCCTGAAGGAAAAGAGCTATGAATGAGATCGGCATTCAAGAGCCAGCTGAGACCATGCTGTGATTGTGATTGATAACTTTGTGGAGCAGAACAAAATTGATTTGGATTAGTAAAACTGTATGATATTGAACTAATATGTCTCTATCATAGTCTTAATCCTGCAGGTCATTAGGATGGCAGAGGATAATTTGGAGACATGGTGATGGCTTTAAGATGAGGATGGCTTTTGAAGTTTAAAGAGAAGGTCTGAATAACAAAGAAATCTAAACTAAAGATAACTTGAAACAATAAGTTACACTATGAAATTTCTAAACTTTGTGAAGGATTAATGATTTAAGGGTTAATGAATTTAACATTATAGTTAAAGTCTTAGAAGACTGTTGAAAAGATTATCTGGGTGAGAGAGAGAGAGAGAGAGAGAGAGAGAGGCTGGAAACAGGGATTGTACTATATCTGTTATTGCTCAGTTAAAGCTGAGACTACACAAAAACAATGATATCAGAACAAAACAACCCAGCTGACTTTTCTAAAAATAAACAACTAATGAACGAACATATTTGAAACTGGTTAAGAGACCATGTAAAAGCACATCTTGAGAATGAGCAGTTCATATTTATGTGTCATGATTGAGTGTAGTGTGTCAGTAACCTCTGGAATTAGTGTCTTTATCATTACAGATGAGTTAAGTTAAACAAAACAAAAAAAAACTTTAGAGGAAGTTGATTATTCTGAGTGAATCTGATGAAAAGATGATCAGAACATGGGACGAGCTTTAAGTGGATTGGACATCCAGCTCTGTCTGTCACTAGTAATTATGACCAAATTTGTCATGGATGAAGACTATTTTAATTTATCTTTGGATTAATTAAGAGACAAAGTGACAATTTAACCGAAGTCACTATCCAAATGATCTAGAGACTCCCTCATATTTATGAAAGGCCGGAGGGCGAACCAAAAAGATAACTTCTAAAAGAATATCTAGATAACTTCTAGACATATTTTGATTCATACAGGAAAAAAATAAAAAAATAAATAGAAAATAAAAATAAAAATTAGGATTTCTGACAGGGATTGTGAACAATCAAAGTCAAATTAGGCTAAAATGGATATTGAAATATGAATGCTTTTTAAAATACAGATTGGTTTTAACCAGCGTTAAAGAAATTGATGTGGCAAGTTTGATGATAAGAATCACTGCCAAATGACATGATGTAAGAGGAGTTTTAATGGACAGGGCATGGAGAAAAGGGTACTTTAAAAGAAATCCTAATTGATTAATTAATTAATTTTGTTTATTGATAACAGGAGCTGAAAAGATTTTGATAAAGAATTGGGTATTGAGTATGATTAAGTATGATGTCACGAGATAAAGATGAGTGAACGAGCTGATTGAACGTAATACAAATTGATAATTTTGTCATTTTGATGAAGTATATTTAACATTAACAAATTTAGATTTATATTTGTTAATGGTTAAATATGAGGCGGGCTATGATGAGTGAAAATGGGTCTGTTGGAAATAGTAAGTAGGGCAGTTTGTGAAGAATTGTGTTGAAATGACTGACTGAAGGAAGGGTGATAAGAATGTGATGCACAGTGAGAAACTGTGGGCAAAGCACAAAATGTAAACTGAAGGATGTTTTATGTAGAGATTTAAGGCGCTAAGATGGATTATTATCTATCTTACTTATTTGTATTGTTTAGTTTGAGTTTGAGTGAATGCCAAAAAGGTCTGTTATGATTTTGATTAATCAAAAGAACCACTGATTGTTTGTTTTTCATATATGTTTTCTAAAGTGTTTAGTCTCTGAGGAGTGACTGTGGGTCTGGCCTAGGGATGTGTGTGTCGTCAAACGGTTGATAGCAGAAAGTTGGCATGTTTGAATTTTGGAGGTATCACACACCCCTAACATGATGGGAGAGCAGTGACAGTGATTACTGACTTAGCCCGGCTTACAGAGATGAAATACGGATTTGTCTTCCATTTTATTGGATATTTTCAGTATGTTTATGGGAAACTTTCAAGTTAAGACTTAAATGCGCAGCGTAACTAACAACAAAGAGTTTATTTCAACAGGAAACCGTGAGAGCAGATGCGGCTGCGAAGGCCACGGCAGCACAGCAGTCAAAGGAACCAGAATGTATTTTATTATCTGAAACTAACACAAATGCTTTGATTTCCTTACAGAGTATGCAGGCATTTGCCACAGCAGCGGAGAAGCACCTGTGGAGACGTGGCTGGAAACTTATGAATGATGTGTGAATGTGCAAAATGGCGTCTAGACAAGAAGTGATGGCAAGCCTTGTTTACCCCAACAATATTTTCAATGATTATGATAAATGGCTGCATGGGCGAGCCTGCAGCCAAAGGGGGAATGGTAATGGTAATGGTACTCAAATGAATGAAGTTTATAAGGGGGTTACAATATTTGCTGAAAATTTCGCATTTTGATGCATATTGAAATACATGAAAACGAGAAAAGGCCTTGAGTAAATCTGAGCCCGTTTGAGACATTTTTTTTTTGGAAGACCACCATTCATGGGAATGGAAGGGGGTAAACAATAGCTTGCATCAATAGAATTGTGAATTATTGCAAAGAAATGTCTTCTCTGTTGTCTGGTGTATGTGTGCAGGCGAAAACTGCTACAGGGGAAACCGGCTGAGACTCCCTTGCACAACATCAAGCCAGGAGATCACGTGGTAAAACAGGACCTGAGTACGAAGAGCTGGAAGGCGGAAAGGTGGCTAGGGCCTTTTGTCAGGCTTCTGACGACACTGCCGTCAAAGAAGCGGAGAGAGCGACGTGGGTGCATGCGAGCCATTGCAGAAAGGTCCCAACAGTGATCGGGGAGGAGGAGCCAAGAGGAGAGAGAGAAGCAGGAGGAAAACGTCTGTGCGAGCAGATATATAAACATCATTTGCCGTTATCATCTCAGGAGCAGAGACACTGGCACAACGTGGTGCTGAGCCAACCAGTTTTTAAGTTAAACCCTATTTCAAGCCTACAGAATCCAGTAGGTGGTGCTTAGAGCTGCAGCGGACATCGAGCAAGGGAAGATTCCAACAAAACATCCAACGTCTGCTCGAAAGAGAACACAGCGGTACAACCACACAGACATGTTGATTACAAAATTGAGAGTGATGCATGTTCAAGGAGATGTGTGCGTGTGCTCACGAGACTGAAGCTGAACGTGAAAGCAGGGTGTTCTGACTGCAGAGTCAGAATTGACATCAAGAATTCGACCACAGGGAACTGCACAGCGGTGATAGGCAGTATCACAACAGGTTTTACCTGTACGTTTAGAAAACCAAGTGACACTTCGCATGCGGTAATTTGGGTTCGTGGTGACAGAAACCATTTCATGCCACAGAAAGACTCGACAGGTTGCTGTTATCCAGCTTTAATGAATGTGATGAGTGACTATTATTACTACTTCTTTTTTTATTATATACACATTTTAAATTTTTCTTTTTTGCAAGTTATCAAAGAATGATAAAAGGGGGAAATTGTTGGGGAAAAATTTAATCACAGAAGATTTAATCTTCCAGACCTGTTTTCTCTATTGTGTTTTAAATGAGTCAGATCAAAGAGGCCCACCTGTGGAAGCCATACATTGTCCCTTTTATCTTTTATTGCTCTTGGAATCTGAGTTCCTGGCTAACATGCTTTGTTAGATGAAGATGGAGGACCATTGTGTTTCTTGCTTTTAATTCAAATGAGATCCAAGACAGGAGGGGGACCATTTGTGTATTGTCTCACCTCTTGCTCAAGGCGAAACCTTCAGTGGGTTTCGCCAGATGTATGGAAAATTACTGAGGGGGTTGTTAAAACATTGAGGGTATAAAAGTTTGTGCTTTCTTTTGTTTTAGCAGTTCACACTCAAGGTAGCCTCGAGCGGCTGCGTTTGACCGTGGCTCTTCCTTGCAAGGAAAATAAATCTTTATAAAGACAATTGGATTATGGTTTGTCTCTTATTAGTGATGTCAATGAATTAATTTTTGCCATTACAGAGGCGGTCGCCGGACACAGTTGCATCGCGACGGCCCACTCAACTGGTGGGATTCCCACGTAACCCTTGGCTTGCCCGCCGTCAAGGGTAGTGAGGAGGGAGGAGCCACCAGGTTTGTTTCTGGCACTGAAAGGTGTCGTTCCCGACCTAGTGAGCTCCTCATGCACCTCCGGGAAGAAAGGCACCGGGACGGGATGCTGAGAACTAGCGCGCCCCGCCCCGAGAAACCAATCTGTCATTTACTCATCACCATACATTGTTTAAATATTGCCTATCACGTTAAATTTGATATCGCTAGCTTTTAATCTAAATCACCATCACACGTTAGCATCTCGCTAGCCTGTTAGCTTGTCATCTCTGCACCCGGGTCTCCTGTTTTCTGAGTTCATTAGTTGGATTAGTAAATAGTGTCCAGCAAACAATTGTGGTAAATTGGATTAATCAACAAACACGGTAAGTCATGTCATCTCCTGTCATTGTCACTTGCTCTGCATGCTGCATGTTCAGTATAGGCTTCTCCGCAGGCGAATAGGGCTTCACATGTGATAAATGTAAGGAGATAGTTAGGCTGACGGAGAAGATTTCAGAATTAGAAACACGCATCCATCGTGTGGCAGCGAAGCAGCTTGCAGGGACCCGACGCGGACGGCATGGGAGCGGCCCCAAGTGGGGTCTGAGTGTGCTGTGCAACACTTACCTGCTTCCGCTGAGGGGTCGGCCAAATGTGGGGAGGCAGCTTGTGTGCGTCCCGACAGCCGGCACCCCCATGTGGTGATAGGAGAGGCACCTGAGGGTGACATGGCATTGTCCCGCTGCGGGTACATCTGTGGTGCCGTTGGTCCCACTTGCACGGTCGCTGGGAGCCTGGCTAGCGCTTCCCAGCCCGTCTCGCTGGCTCATCCGTACCATCAGACTCGGCTATGCGATTCAGTTCGCCCGGTGTTCCCCCAAGTTCAGGGGTGTTCATTTTACCTCCGTGCCGAAGGAGGGCGCCCCTGTCCTTCGGGGTTGAGATCGCAGTCCTACTGGCGAAGGACGCGATAGAGC
This sequence comes from Gobio gobio, assembly GCF_949357685.1. Taxonomy (NCBI): domain Eukaryota; kingdom Metazoa; phylum Chordata; class Actinopteri; order Cypriniformes; family Gobionidae; genus Gobio; species Gobio gobio. The sequence continues at coordinate 33,298,283 of NC_137105.1, read as the reverse complement.
CGGTCCCTCCAGCGAAATTAAGACCGGCTTTTACAGCCCGTACTTCATTGTACCCAAGAAAGGCGGTGGGTTACGGCCGATCTTGGATCTGCGATTCCTGAACCGGTCCCTTCACAGGCTGCCGTTCAGAATGGTAACGCAGAAACTTATCTCCAGGTGCGTCCGTCCCCAAGATTGGTTTGCAGCGATCGACCTGAAGGACGCGTACTTTCATGTCTCGATTCTCCCTTGACACAGACCGTTCCTACGCTTTGCTTTCGACGGACTAGCATATCAGTACAAAGTCCTGCCCTTCGGACTGTCCCTGTCACCCCGTGTCTTCACAAAAGTCACGGAGGCGGCCATTGCTCCCAATTAGAGAGCGTGGTGTTCGCATTCTCAACTACCTTGACGACTGCCTGATTCTTGCACAGTCACGAGAGCAGTTGTGCGAACACAGGGACATGGTGCTCAGTCACCTCAGCCAGTTGGGCGTTCGGGTCAACTGGGAGAAGAGCAAACTCTGCCCGCGCAGAGGATCTTTTTTCTCGGTATGGAGATTCGGTCGCCCTGACTGCACGCCTCACAGAGGAGTGCGTCCAGTCTGTGTTGAACTGTGTGAATTCATTCAAACGCAGGACAGCAGTTCCAATGAAACATTTTCAGAGGCTCCTGGGGCATATGGCATATGCCCTCTACGAGACAGCTCTATGCGTTGAAGTGGAACCTGTTCATCGATTGGTGCTCTTCTCGCCAAGAAGACCCCCGAAGATGTTCGATCAGTTCTGTGCTTTCCTTCCTACAGGTTGGAGCGAAGGCTGTCTCCCTCCACCCTCAAAGTTTATGTTGCCGCTATTGCTGCTAATCATGACATGGTAGATGGAAAGTCCTTAGGTAAGCACGATCTGATCGTCAGGTTCCTGAGGGGGGCGAGGAGATTAAATCCGCCTCGCCCTCCCTCTATACCCTCTTGGGACTTAACTCTGGTGCTAACCGCACTGCAGAGAGCGCCCTTTCAGCCTTTGCATTGGCCTCCATCAAGAGGGTAGGGGACCTGCAGGCATTTTCGGTTGACAAATCGTGCCTGGAATTCGGGCCCGGTAACTCTCATGTAATCCTGAGACCCCGGCCCGGATAGGTTAGGTTCTCACCACTCCCTTCCAGGACCAGGTGGTGAGCCTGCAAGGGCTGCCTTTGGAGGAGGCCGACCAAGCCCTAGCTTTTCTCTGCCCCGCTCTTCGTCTGTTACGGAGGCCAGCAGAAGGGAAAGGCTGTCTCCAAGCAGAGGATGGCCCACTGGATAGTGGATACCATCGTCTTGGCGTATGAAACCCAAGACGTGCCCTGCCCGCTCGGGTTAAGAGCCCACTCCACCAGGGGTGTAGCTTCTTCCTGGGCATTGGCTCGTGGCGCCTCGCTGACAGATATTTGTAGAGCTGCGGGCTGGGCGACACCTAACACGTTCGCTAGATTTTATAGCCTCCGTGTAGAGCCGGTATCTTCCTGTGTGCTCACTTCCGATAGTCAGTAACACCAAAGTGTCCGTTCTAAGTGTCGGCTTGCTGCGCCATTCCCTTCCTTATGGAACGGATACGTGCGCTTATATGCTCCAGTCGAGTTCCCCAGAAAACAGCGAACCCTGTTGAGTCCTCCGCAACCCGCGGCAGTCGGATGTGGTAACCCTCGTTCCCTGAAGGAGGGAACGGAGATATACATCCCGTCGCCACAGTTGCTGTACCATCACTGCATGGCCCAGTCACTGGTTCGGCTCCTCAGTGAAAAACAATAGTGTGCTGCTCTCGCTTCTTGTTTATACCCGCAGCGCGGAGCGCGAGATGCAAATCTCGCACGGCAATGGCCATTGCCCCATTCCGATCTCGAAGCTGATAGGGGCTCCCTGAAGTGATCCCAATTCGTCGTGACGTCCGACGTACGTCTCTGTTCCCTCCTTCAGGGAACGAGGGTTACCATATATAACCGAGACATTTTGTGTACCGTTACACCCCTATTAAAAGTACATTTTAAAGTTAAAGTCAAATTTGAGCCAACTAAAAAATATTAATTCAAGTAACTTTAAAAATAATTGCGAAAACGTACATTTTAAAGTTGAAGTGAAGTTTGAGCCAATTAAAAAATATTAATTCAGGTAACAATTTGTAGAGTGAAATTGAGTGAACGTAAAAAATCTGTGGAACTAGTACTAAATAATAATTAGTTTAAAGCACTTGCAATTTTTTACAGTGTACGGTACTATACGGTACAGTACGGTACACAGTCCGTTTGATTGACAGTTGTGAAAGGTACCAAAATCCCAAACCAGACCGTACCACTTTTTAGGGACCCTTCCATTGGGGTACCTAGCACAGTAGTCCGGTACCTAAAGGGGGTTTAATTGGTTGACAGAGAATCTTCACTTGTGCTTGCTTTTTCGGCTGTGTTTTTCCTTGCAGCCTGCAGCCTTGGCTCGAACAAAGCTTGTCTTCTTCTTTTGACAACATTCACATGCCGAGAAGCATGAACAAACTCTGTTGTATGTCCTCCATTTGAAGGAATTGAAAATAATCAAAGATATCTGATATTTGAAATCCAACAAAGAAATGTTCTTTACTGTTGTCAACCCCCATTTGCTTATCAGAAGGGCCATCTGGAAGACAAAAGACAGGCCTGTAGGCCACATGGGGTGCCACACCTTTACAGTGGGGGAAGTTTGGTCTGATTGGTCAGGTTGAATGTCATGTTCGAGTTTGGTCTGATTGGTCATTTAGAAAGAATACATTTGGTTTCAGTCACATGGTCAAGGGAATAGATAAAAGAGGATTGGAACTGTGGTTCTTTCTCTTTTTCTCTGGCTCTTACTCTCTGGCTCTTGAGGTCATTGGGGGCTTCTCTTCTTTGCTCTCTTCCTCTCTCTCTCCCCCACTCTCTTTCTCTTTCTCTCTCTGAGTGCATGCTGGGAGTGAACGGAGCGTGGTGAGGGTGAGTGCGTTTGTGGCTGAGTGCTAAAAAACTTTTCTATCTTCTATCTTTGTGTGTGTTTGTTTTTATGTGCTGAACTTGTTCGTTCGATCAAAGTTTAAAGGTGTTTAAACGTCTGCAACCAGCGTTGTGCTGGGAGGCATGACGAACCAAAACACAATGAGTTTTAAAGATTTAACCCGCCGCCATGGAGTGAAGGTGGAGTCTAAAATTAATGTGGAGCAGTGTTGTTTAGCGGTGGGAGAGATTGTGGGACATGATCATATTGTCTCGGCATCGCGTATGAACAGTGCAATTGTTATTTTTTTTAAAACGGTTGAAAAGGCAAATGACATTGTCCAGAGTGGCGTTGTGTTGAATGGTTCACTCGTGACGGTTTTACCTTTGAGTACCCCGTCCCAAAAAGTCATACTGTCCAACGTACCTCCGTTTATCAAAGATGAAATACTGGTGCAAGAGTTATCTAGGTATGGAAAACTGGTTTCCCCTATAAAGAAAATCCCTCTCGGGTGCAAGTTACCTTTAGTGAAGCATCTAGTCTCGTTCAGAAGACAGGTTTTCATGGTGCTAAAAAATGAAATTGATGAGATCGATCTGGTTTTTAAATTCAAAATTGATGGGTTCGATTACACAGTGTTTGCAACATCTGACACGACAATTAAATATTTTAGTTGTGGTAAGATCGGACACTTAGTTCGAGATTGTCCAAAAAAAAAAAGACAGTGCAGGTGCGAGCACTAGCACGGGACAGGGCGCTTCTGTTGTTCCCACGGCTGAGATCGCGAACATTGAAATTGACATGTGTGTGGTCGAGGCCGGTGAGATTGAGCTCGGGCCGATCGCAGTTGCGGCTGTCGAGAATAACCCTGATACAACTGAGACTGTTACCGAGCCTAGTAAAAGTCTCGATGAACAGTCTTCGATGTCTGAGGAACAGACTAAACATGCTGAAAACGTTTGTGTGGCTGACGGAATTGATGTGGAAGACAATGTTGATTTTGAGAAGGAAGCCAAATCTGTCTTTAAAATACCAGTTAAGAGAAAGAAAAAAAGCAGTGGAAAAGCTTTTAAGCAAGTAAAGAAAGATGAGGGGGGTAGCGAGAATGTGGAATCTGACAGTGATGGAGATTCATCTGATTCAAATGTGTCTCAGTGTTCAAATCCGTCTATAAGTTTTCAAAAAGATGACTTGATCTGTTTGTATAGAGCTGATGACATTAGTAAATTTCTGCAAGAGACAAAGGGATTGAAAGGAGTGCAAGTTGAAGATTTTTTCCCTGACCATAAACAATTCATCAATGATGTGAGGTTTTTAATGAAAGAGGGAGCTTTTCAAGATGTGGAGATTTATCGTCTTAGAAAACTTGTGAACAAACTTTAAAAAAAAAAAAACAATACTAAAGATGAAGAGCTTGTCAACTTCTAAAAATCTTATAATTAAATTTTTGTTCTGGTCTTTAAAATAAATATGACAAATTTTAAAATCGGAACTTTAAACTTAAATGGTTCCAGAGATGGTCATGAAAGAATTATGCTATTTGAGTCTTGTAGACAAAAGCAAATTGATTTTCTGTTTCTGCAAGAAACACATAGTGATTTTAAAAATGAGACTGACTGGAGAAGAGAATGGGATGGACAGATTGTCCTGAGTCACAAATCTTCTACTAGTGGAGGTGTGGCTGTTTTGTTTTCAAAGCATTTTTTACCTTTGTCTTGTGAAGTTGAGGAAATAATTGGTGGTCGATTTTTAAAGATCAAAGTGAAATTTGAGAAAACCACAATGGTGCTTTTAAATTTATATGCACCTACAAAAGGGTTAGAAAGAGTTATTTTCTTAGATAAGGTGGATGCTGTTTTGAAAGAGTTAAATCCAGAAGACATGTTATTTTTAGGTGGAGATTTTAATTGTACTGCTAATGACAAGTTGGATAGGAATCATTTAGAACCACACGCTGCTTCTCAGAAAATACTTATACAGCTCATTGAAACTCATGATTTATGTGATGTGTTTAGAAGTATGAATGAAGATGTTAGACAGTATACTTGGGCTCATAGTACTGAACATCGTAACCAACGTAATCTTTTTAAATTTTGTAAAATTATTCCAATGGGATTTTCTGATCACAGTTTAGTTATGTGCAGTGTTTTAACCAAGTGTGTTAAATATAAAAGTGCATACTGGACTTTTAATACTTCATTGTTAAATGATAAACAATTTATAGATAACTTTAATTTTTTTTGGGAAACTTTTATGCAGCAAAAGCATTTCTACACTTCTTTACTGCAATGGTGGGACTGTGGAAAAGTTCTTATTAAAGACTTTTGTCAAAAGTACACTGTAAATGTTACTCGAGACATAGCCCAGTTAATGAAGACTCTAGAAACAGAAATTATTTTTTCTGAAAAAAAAAAGCCATTTTGTTAGACCTGTTGGGAGTTAAAGCACAGGGAGCTTTAGTCCATTCACGGTTCCAAACTGTGACACAAATGGATGCTCCCTCAAAATTCTTTTTTTAATTTAGAAATGAAAAAAGGTCAAAGTAAAATGATGCACACGTTACGTTCAGCTACAGGGCAAGAACTAACTGAGCCTGCTGACATACGTAGTCGTGCTGTAGATTTTTTCTCAGACCTTTATAAATCTGAACTGAGGGAATGGGGTGCAGATGCTGATAGTTTCTTTCAAGGACTGCCAAAGGTGGATGAAGAGTCCAACAATGAACTAACAGACTCTGTCACTAAAAGAGCTTTATACTGCCATGATGAGCATGGAAAATGGTAAATCTCCAGGAATTGACAGGTTACCTGTTGAGTTTTACAAGACTCTATGGCCCGTCATAGGAGAGGATCTGCTGACAGTTCTACCAGAAAGACTCGGGAGAATTAATGCTGTAACAATAACATTTATTTAGGAGCTCAGCAAGCAATCAAGTTCTTTGGCGTAGGCCCCATTCGTAATTCGCATTCCGAGGGTACGGAATCTGCGTATCCTGCCTGAAGACGAAGGCAGGGGCGCAGCCCACCCCCGCGAAGTAAGGAAGGAGGCCATCTGGTGGTGATGTGGTAGATGGAGGAAGAGAACATCCTGAAGTCTTCGGGGTAGAGGGGAGAGCCCATCTGGTGGTTGAGGATGATAGGAGGGCCCGACTGGTAGTGTAGGGTGGGATGGAGGAAAGGTCCCATCTTGGTGGTGGTGGGGAGGATGGTGGTGCTGAAGCGACAGTATCTGCGAACTCAGACATGAGTAATTACTACCTTTATATGCTACAGAAAAGGACATGAATGGATAGATGAGCAGCAGGCACGTGCAGAGGGGGGGGCTTTGGGTGCTCGAGCCCCTGCCTTTTTTCAAAATGAATCAAAAGTGCCCCTCTCAGACAAATATCAATGATAATATCGTGGTCAATAAAACTAAATAAATGTGATTATTATAACATGACAATGTATACAATAGTAACGAACGGCTCAAAAGTCCGACAATTTCTGTTGAGGCATTGCCATAACGCGTTGCTATGGGTTGCGTTGCGTGCGTTTTGATTGATTGCTGATTTTCCACTGTTCGTAAACGGCTCTCGAGCCAAATATGGTCCTTTCAGAGAGTGTGTGGCCTCAAGGGAAAAAAGTATTACACAATTCACCAATGCCCGTTTGTCATGTATATACACCAACCAATCGTGATCTGGCAAAGCAAGTTCAAATTCCATTGGGCGATGTGGAGCGGTAATTTTCTGTTCTTATTCATAAATCGGTTGAAAATTACATGGACAGACGAACTAACGTTTGTGGAACAATTTCCTGCGGTTTGCCTCATTTTATAAATTGCATCACTGACAAAATGGATTTTAACTGACAACAAAATCCCTGCACAAAACCACAGCAGCAAATGTCGCATTAATGGTAAGTAGTGTTAAATTCACTTGTATTTATGTATATTGATACACCGTTTACTATTTCATGAAACTATCAAAGTTAACAAAACCCAAGTGCCACCGGCACCTACAGGCCTATTAAGCTAAGTGTAGGCTGGCGAAATGGTTACATGAAAGGACTTATTATTACCATTTTTTAATATGATGCAGCATTATGAAAGATGTCTCTTATGTTCATCACGCCTGCATTTATTTGATAAAAAACAGCAATATTGCAAAATATATTAAAATAATGGTTTTCTATTTTAAAATAATTTTAATTTAATTTAATTTAATTTAAATATAATTCACAGCTGGATTTTCAGCATCATTACTCCACTCTTCAGTGTCTCATGATCATTCAGAAATCATTTTAATATGAGGATTTAATGTCAATGATGGAAACTGTGATACTCTTTTCAAGATTCTTTGATAAATAAAAAGTTAAAAAGAACATAATGTAATAATATTTCACAATATTAGGCTACTGTTTTTTCTGTATTTTTGATTAAATAAATGCAGGCTTGATGAGCATAAGGATATATAAATATATATATATATAATGTGTATTAGATTAGATTCAACTTTATTGTCATTACACAAGTACAGGTACAAGGCAACGAAATGCAGTAAGAGGCTGGTTCGCCCGAACAGGGTATATATATATATATATATATATATATATATATATATATATATATATATATATATATATATATATATATATAATATTTACATATTGCCCCTTTTTTACATTTGAGCCCCTGCCCCTGACGAACTCTCTGCACGGCCCTGATGAGCAGGTAATTAGTGACGTAACGATTGAGTCTTCCTGGCAGAACTTGCGCTGGCTTCATTTCTTAATGACAGTCTGGAAAGAGGACTATTACCTCTAAGCTGCAGGAGAGCAGTCATCACACTGTTACCTAAGAAAGGTGATCTTCAGTGTATCAGCAATTGGCGCCCTGTTTCGCTCTTATGTTCAGAATACAACATTTTGTTTAAAAGTTTGGCTACAAGACTTAGTCAAGTTTTAAGTAAGTTAATACATTCTGACCAGTCTTATTGTATTCCCAACAGGTCTATTTTTGATAATATTGCTTTAATTCAAGATGTTTTAGATGCTTCTAAACTCCTGGGAATTAACTCTGGTCTGATTTCTCTTGATCAAGAGAAAGCCTTCGACAGAGTTGAGCATTTGTTTTTATGGAACACTTTAGAGGCTGATTAAGGCTGTGTATTGTAACATTGAGAGTGTTCTTAAGATTAATTGTGGTTTGTGTGCTCCGTTTAAAGTTGAGAGGGGAGTTAGGCAGGGATGTGCCATGTCGGGCATGTTGTATTCCCTTGCCATCGAACCTTTACTTCAAAAGTTACGAGTTCATTTAACAGGTCTGATTTTACCTGGTTGTAATAATTCTTTACATCTTTCCGCTTATGCTGATGATGTTATTGTTTTTGTAAATGGAAAGGATGATGTTATTATGTTAGAAAAAATAGTTAATGATTTTAAATGTGTTTATTATGTTAGAAAAAATAGTTAATGATTTTAAATGCGTTTCCTCTGCCAAAGTAAACTGGAAGAAAAGTGAAGCTTTACTAGTGGGAAATTGGAGTTGAGATCTTCCCGCATTACCTGGAGGATTGATTTGGAAAAGAGGAGGGTAAAAATACTTTGGTGTCTATCTAGGAGATGAAAACTTAATTAAGAAAAATTGGGAAGGTCTAATTGAGAAATAAAAGGTCGATTGGATAAATGGAAATGGTTGCTCCCTCAGATATCTTATAGAGGACGTATTCTTATCATTAATAATCTTGTGGCATCTACATTGTGGCATAAACTTGCTTGTGTCGATCCTCCGAATGGACTGCTTGTCAATATTCAAAGAGAACTAGTGAACTTTTTTTGGGACAAATATCATTGGACTTCTCAAAGCATTCTGTTTTTGCCCAAAGAGGAAGGAGGTCAAGGACTGGTAAATCTCGCAAGCAGAAGAGCCACTTTCCATCTCCATTACATACAGAAACTGGTAATGGGACCTTATTCACTTGCATGGAGACCGTTGGCTTTACACATCTTGAGAAGAGTGGGCAATATGGATATAGATTTATCATTGTTTTTAATGGATCATAAAAGATTGACTTTTACTGTAATTCCTCCTTTTTATCAAAATTTGTTTAAAGTGTGGGGTCTCTTCAAACATCGCTGGATGGAACCAGCAATTTCTCTTTATTGGTTGTTGGAAGAACCAGTTATATTTGGAGCTAAGTTTGATACTTCAGGAGAAGATGTTCCTGGGTTAACAGAAATATTATGTAATAGTAAGCTTTTTAAGCTAAAACATATCATAAATGAATCAGGATATAATTTACTGAAAGCTGAAAAAGTTGCTACCCTTCTAAGAGTTAGATCAATACGTTTTGCTCAGAAGGTTCTCCATAAACTAACTACAATTTTAACTGTTGAAGAGAAGGCACTTTTAGAAGAGTTTGGTGCAGGGACTTTAATCCCTGATAGTAAAGATCTTTTTCCAGATCTTGAAATCTGCCCTGTTATAGAAGAGTCTTGTTTTAATAGCCCCCTGTTAAAATGTGGATTTAATGAGTATATTGATTTTTGTACAGCAGAAGGGAAAACATTGTATAAATGCACTGTGAAAGTTATTAATCAACGTAATTTAAGTATCAAAACAGATACAGTTTGGAGAGAAAAATTAGGAATCAACACTGAAACTAAACCTGTTTGGAGAGCACTTTACAAACCACCATTAAAAAAAACTTGGTGATTTGCAATGGAGGATTTTACATGGAGCTATCGCTGTAATTGCTTTTGTATCTATTTTAAATCCCACTGTAAGTGATAAATGTCCTTTTTGTCTGGAACGAGAGACAATTTTTCATTGTTTTATGTACTGTAGTAGACTTAATCCTCTTTTTGATTTATTAAGTGTTTTTTTGGATTTGTTTAATATTTGTTTTTCAAAGCAAGATTATATTTTGGGGTTTTTTTACAGTTCAAAACAAAAGTTCAAATGTCATGTTGTTAATTTTATTGTTGGACAAGCAAAATATGCTGTCTATATCACTAGGAGAAATAAGATAGAAGAGAAGTCAGGACGAGATGTTGTACTAGTCTTTAAAAATATGGTAAAATCTAGAATTCTTATTGATTTTAATTTTCATAAATTGATGGGCACGATAAAAGCTTTTGAAATTCAGTGGTGTTGTAACTTTGTTCTGTGTTCAGTTGACGAAATCAATTTTTTGAAGAAATTATTTTTGCAAGAGAGTTAATGTAATTTCTATTTATTTTTTATTTTTATTTTTTAGGTGTGTGTAAAATTATATAAATGTTAACAAACATTTTAATAAATTGATTGTAAAAATCTAAAATCTTTCTCTCTCTCTCTCTCTCTCTCTCTCTCTCTCTCTCTCTCTCTCTCTCTCTCTCTCTCTCTCTCTCTCTCTCTCTCTCTCTCTCTCTCTCTCTCTCTCTCTCTCTCTCTTTCCCTCAGGTAACATTTTATTTATGCTGTGTACGATTAATGGTACAACCCCAAATCAGAAAAAGTTGGGACAGTATGGAAAACGCAAATAAAAAAAAAAAGAAGTGATTTATAAATTTACTTTGACTTGTATTTCATTGCAGACAATATGAACACAAAATATTTCATGTTTTGTCTGGTCAACTTCATGTCATTTGTAAATATGCATCCTTTCCTGTCATTCAGACCTGCAACACATTTCAAAAAAAGTTGGGACAGGAGCAATTTAGGGCTAGTAATGAGGTAAAATGGTTAAATAATGATGTGATTTGAAACAGGTGATGTCAACAGGTGATTGTAATTATGATTTGGTACAAAAGCAGCATCCAAGAAAGGTCTAATCCTTTAGGAGCAAAGATGGGCCAAGGATCGCCAGTTTGCCAACAAATACGTGAGAAAATTATTGAAATGTTTAAAAACAATGTTCCTCAAAGAAAGATAAGAAGAGATTTGGATATTTCACATTCAACAGTGCATAACATAATTAAAAGATTCAAGGAATCTGGAGGAATTTCAGTGCGTAAAGGACAAGGGCGCAAGCCTAAGCTGAACAACCGTGATCTCCGATCCCTCAGGCGGCACTGCATCAAGAATCGTCATTCATCTATAAGCGATATCACCACATGGGCTCAGGACTACTTTGGCAAACCTTTGTCAAGTACCACAATACATAGTTACATCCACAAATGCCAGTTAAAACGGTACTGTGCCAAAAGGAAGCCCTATGTTAACAGTGTCCAGAAGAGCCGTCGACTTCTCTGGGCTCGGAGGCATCTGGGATGGACCATCACACAGTGGAAACGTGTACTGTGGTCAGATGAATCAGTATTTCAGGTATTTTTTGGGAGGAATGGACGCCGTGTGCTCCGGACCAAAGAAGAAAAGGATCATCCAGACTGTTACCAGCAACAAGTCCAAAAGCCAGGGTCTGTCATGATATAGGGTTGTGTCAGTGCCCTTGGCAAAGGTAACTTGCACTTCTGTGAAGGCACCATTAATGCTGAAAAGTACATAGAGATTTTGGAGCATAATATTCTGCCTTCAAGAAGACATCTTTTCCAGGGACGTCCATGCATATTTCAACAAGACAATGCAAAACCATATTCTGCACACATTACAAAGTCCTGGCTGCGGAGGAAGAGGGTACGGGTACTTGACTGGCCTGCCTGCAGTCCCGACCTGTCTCCAATAGAGAATGTGTGGCGCATTTTGAAGTGCAAAATGCGACAACGAAGACCCCGTACTGTTGCCCACCTTAAGACTTGTTTGCAGGAAGAATGGGACAAAATTACACCTGAAACACTTCATCACTTGGTGTCTTCAGTCCCTAAACGTATTTTAAGTGTTGTGAAAAGGAATGGCAACATTACAAAGTGGTAAATGCTTTACTGTCCCAACTTTTTTTGAAATGTGTTGCAGGTCTGAATGACAGGAAAGGATGCATATTTACAAATGACATGAAGTTGACCAGACAAAACATGAAATATTTTTTGTTCATATTGTCTGCAATGAAATACAAGTCAAAGTAAATTTAGAAATCACTTCTTTTTTTTTTATTTGCGTTTTCCATACTGTCCCAACTTTTTCTGATTTGGGGTTGTATAAGTTTATCATCTCATACATCCATTTTGAAACTATTTTTAGTGTAACCATAACCTTTGTCATTAAATCATTTCTATTACGAATAGTGTGCTAACTAGTTTTGATTTGGAATTGACTTTGAAGTGCTCCCTATTGCAATACAATATAGTCACCTTATAGCAACGCTCTCCCACATATTTTGCTATTGTAACTGCACTTATCTCCGTCGTTGGTATAAGTTGCTGTGGGTGGAAATAGACGAGAAATGTGCAGTTTTCTTCCATCTTTCTGATAACGTTTCTTTAGTCTTCTGGCAACCCTGCAGATGGAACCATCTGCAGGAGTCCACTCTTATACATTGTTGTTTACTGTGTCGCTTTCTTTTTTGTGCGAGAATAACGTTGATTGCTACACTACGCCTATCAAGTAAATTGGCGGTGGAAATGCAAGCCGGATTAGGGTTTACCGTCCCTTATCTTACTGTACTGTACCGCTCGGTGGAAACGAAGCCATTAGATGATGGAAACCAGTTAGATAAATTTGGGTCTCAATTTACATGCTTGTTTGGCACCAAACATGGAATTTTCCGGGTTTCTGTGTTTTCGCTGTTATATAGGAGGCGCTATTATACATCTTCTGAATGAGTACAGAATCTCCTGATTAAAACACAGGTGAAGAAGATGCAAAAAAAACAAGCGATCATATGTAAGCAGATCCATATGTAAAATAACGTGATCATCAACATTAAACATATAAATCAAAACTGCCTAATGTTACTGAACGAAATGTCGACCCAGGGTGAGCTGTAGGACTGTGCAAGGATTAGGGGTGTTGATGGACTCAATCTACTCCTTCTGTGTTTGATCATCATTCTGAATCTGATCTGGATGTAGTCTTTGACAAAAACGTGATTTTCTCAGCTTTTTGTTCAAAATGTTGCTTTTTGTATGAAACTACTTACCCATATTTAAGTGTTGATAAAAAAGGAATGCATGAAGCTAGAATAAAACAGTTTTTTGTTGTTGTTTAAAAGCAGAGGGTCTTTTGATAGCCTATATATTGCATGCTCATACAACAAAATATTCTATGGGCCATTACATTTTTGTGAAAATGATCAAAAACGGTGACTGGCAACTTTTTTTTTTTTTTAAACGCTGGCGGGGGAAAAGTTAAAGGGTCCTTTTCAATAAATTATCCCTTTCCCTTTGTCCCTCACGAATAACCTGATTCAGTCCGCTTGTCATGATCCCACAAACAACCCGATTCAATCCGCTTGTCATGATCCTGGTGTTGTTCCCCTGTCTTGTGTTTTGGACTTTTAAGTTGAAATGTCCTTTACCATTATTTCTATGTTCACGTCCTGTATTCAGTTCCTGTTTCCCTTTGTTTTTCCTGCCTTGTTTGTTAGCATAACCACTGCTGTTAATTTCCATGACAACTAATCACCAGGGCCCGGTTTTTCAAAAGTAATCCACTAGGATTTTGGATAACGGATTGGATCAAATCTTGAAAATGTGTTTTTCAAAAGAAAAAACGGATTACATAATCGGATTAGATCACGTAATCCAATCTTGGTTTTGATCCGGATCAAACCTTTAGTTTGGGTTTTTCAAAACTTTCTTGTAGGATTTGGATCACTTTGATCCAAAAAATCTGGATTAAACTGATCCCATCAGAAGGGTGGATTCAGCGTGGATTTCATGCCCAAAATGTAATGAAAACTTAAAAAATTTATCAAATAATACTATATTTGGATCATGCAGTATCTTACAAGATATCCTTTTATTCAAAAGGTTTTAATTTTATCTGTTCATCCGTCAGGCTACAGTGATTATGTAGGCTTTAACGTATTCAGCCTTTCAGTATAGGCCTACAGCAAAGTAGAAAGAGTTTGGCCTTATAAAATAATCCCCCAAAACGCTGTTAAAATTGAGCAAAAACAATACATTTTATTCTGTCACTAATTGATATATATATATTCACTACAATCGAAAATATTTTTGTTTTTAGAATATTTATTAGTGATGCATGCAATGATTACAGAATAACCCAAAAAATGCAAAGAATGGCAATCACTGATTTTTGAAATCCAAAACAAATCCAAATCAGAAATAGTGTCTAGCTATTGCGTCCCTTGTTGCACGTCCTGTTTGCTCGTTCTGGCAGAATGCAGGAGGTTGGTTAGGGTCTCCAAGGGGCTCAGGTGCATCATTGTCAGCACAGAGAGGGACATTGCGCTTAATAGCGATGTTGTGCAGGACAATACAGGCAAGGGTTTTTTTTGTTTTTAGTTTTTTTTAAATGTGTGTGATTTCATTTCAAACAAAAATAAACTTATATTGACCCCACACTGGCTATTCTACTTGTTGCTCTTTACATATCTATAGTTCTACATTGTGATTCCCTATCCTTTTGAGCACTGGTTATCCAGCACTGGTTATCCAGATTTGGTGATCCTAAAAAGTTCCTATCCGGATCAGATTGATCTAATCCGATGTTGCTTTAAAAAACTGGCTCCAAAAGTAAGCTGGATTACGTGATCACGGATCGCAAAAAAAGGATTACTAAATCCGGATCAATTTTATCCGGATTAAACCTTTTGAAAAACCGGGCCCTGCACCTGTCCCCAGTCAGCTCCTTTGTTATCTTGTGAATAAATACCCTTGTGTTTCTCTGGTTGATTGACAGTCATTGTTTTTCGCTGTAACATGTTCCTGTCCTGTTGTAGGAGCCATAGTTACTAGTTTATTTAATTTTTATCAATTTGTTCATTTAAATATTATTTTTGTTGTTGTATTATTAATTGTTTATTTCTTTGAGTGTGTGCCCTCTATAGGTGAGAGGAAAGTTTAAAGGATATGCCACCCCTGACAGGATGGGGGCGCTGGTGCAAGAGCACAGTTTTTGACCGTACACATGGGGAAAGACAGAAAGCAGCCTTGGAGTTGTTTGTTTGATTTATGCTACAATGCATCTTTTTTTTTGATTTAATAAACTTCAGTTATCTTTTTGAAACATTAACAAGCCTCTTTGGATATATTCATGCTATTTTGCACGCGTCAGAAGTATAAGTATTGCACCATCACCTCTCACAGTGGCCAAGAAACAAGGGACAAAATTGGAAATTTGAAGCTTGTTTTGCCGCTACACCTGTGTTTACTGGTTTACTCTGGCTACCCAATGTTAGTTTATCTTGTGGATTAGTATAATTAAATCTAGCTGCAAGGTCTCAACCTTACACTGCTTGTGACGCAATAATAGATTTTTCTGAAACATTTTTTTAATAAAAGATAAAACGATAAACCATGCAGATTTATTTTCACAGCCTTCTTTGCTCATATTTACCAACGGTGCCAGCAATTCTGACCACGACTGTGCTACATACTTTTTTGATGAAAATGTTTAAATGTTATTGTTTTCCTTCAAATGGCGATATTAGAATTATATTAGATTTCCTTCTCATAATTTTGTTCATTCTTTGTCATTGACCACATCATCCATAACTTTCAGGATTGCATTTGTATGTTTTATTATTGCTGATTTCTGATGATGTGCGTCATATTAAAACCAAAATAATTCCTGAGAAGCTGGTTCCATATTTGCTCCGAGGCACCTGGATATGAATATTTGTACATCTCTCAACAAATTGACTTCCTCCCTATTGAACTGACTCCCTCCTCCCACTCCAGTAAAACTTGTGCAACCGAGGCAGCTTAAAGGGATAGTTCACCCAAAAATGAAACTTCTGTCATCATTTACTCACCCTCAAGTTGTTCCAAACTGTATGAGTTTCTTTGTTCTGCTGAACACAAAAGAAGATATTTTGAAGAATGTTTGTAACAAAGCAGATAGAGCAACCATTGACTACCATAGTAGGGGGAAAATACTATGGTAGTCAATGGTTGCTCTCTCTGCATTGTTACAAACATTCTTCAAAATATCTTCCTTTGTGTTCAGCAGAAATAAGAAACATCATACAGGGTTGGAAAAACTTGAGGGTGAGTAAATTATGACAGAATTTAATTTTTTGGGTGAGCTATTCCTTTAACCACATAGTGGCAGTATAGCCATTTATTCCAAAATAAATGAAAGAGAAAGAGAAAAAAAAAACAGTGGAAAAAATGGATAATAATCTCATACATTTTGAGTTACTTTGAAAGAACCCACAATCTGGATATATTGAGCTTTTATATTTTGCATATAAACAAAAGACAAAGTTTTAACTTTGCTCTCATCGCAACAAAACAAATGAAGACTTTGTGGATGCTGATCCTCAAACATGTGAAGATTTACTGAAAAAGTAAATTAAAGAAATTACTTGGCAAACAGTGTAACAGAAAGCTGATATAAAAAGACAAATGTTCACATGTGGTTTTAAAAACCAAGACTCTGCATTTCATTACTTCCTCTTGGTGAATATCTTTCCCACAGAGGAAAAACTGTTGACGTTAAAGGCTTATCTTTTAACTCAACTTCACGTCATGCAATCCTTTATTTTTTGTGAATTGTAAAGATTAAATCTTCACGTAGATTTTTTTCCACAAAGCAACAGTTCATAATGACCAAGGGCCCATCACGATGGTTAGGAAACATTCAAGAATATCATGCAGTGGTACATAAAACAACTTAATTTATTTAATAACGACTGAATAGCAGTGAATTACCATCTGTTCCTCACAGAAATGTATGATATAAACCATTTTTTGTTTTTATATTGTTATAGTAGGACAGACAGACTGTGGTCATTATGAACTGTCATTGTGTTGAAAAAAACATGATCATTTAAAAAAATATATATTTTCTTAAACTAACAGCGTATGAGTAAATGATGACATAACTTTCATTGTTGGGCCATATTTTCTTTAATAAGCAGCAGAAAGTTGATTCTTCACATCACGGTTAGAGCTCTGTGGTTCCAGAGAAGTTTGCAAGTACATTCTGTGGTGAAAAATGGATTTAGTGTAAATTCAGCATACCAAAACAAATGAAAAATACAATTAAAGGGGCATTATTTTATTTGCAAGAATAAGACCACAGCCAAGAGGGAGACTTACAATCTATCATTTAATCCTCGGTCTGTTTGAACAGACAATATCAGTAAATCTCCATGACTCAATTTTTGCTATCTCAGCAGCTTGACTTACTGCAATAATTTGATACCAGTGTATATTGAATTGACAGCAGATCTTTTAAAGGAAAGTCTGACGCCATGTCTGCGTCCTCATCAGATCCAGGAAATAAGGACAGTGGGAAACACTTGAATTCAGTTCACCACGAAATGTCACAACAGCCAATCCTGACTCAGTTTCACATCCTCTCAACTTTTAATATGTAATCAGTTTTAAGTGCATGAACTGCTCTTTCTGGTGCATTGTTTAGTTGGTTTATAAGGACTAAAAGCTAAGCGATGTCTGACCTCATTCTCATTCATTATCTTGTTCATGCAAAGGAGCCTGGGAACACCATACAACTCACACAGAGACAAGACATCTGGCCTTCTTATAGATAAGAGTCTCCTTAGAGAGAATGGATAGATTTTTTTGTTATTGCTTTTAGAGTCAATCGTGGGTGGTGAGCAGGGCTCACAAAATTTAAAAATCGCTGGTAGCCCTTCGGGCAGGCACTCTTCAGATTTTGGTAGCCCAAAATGAATGTAACTAGCCTAAATAAAAAAATATTTCTTTATGTAGAAAATTTAATAGAAGTCGCAACATCAAACATCAAAACCATTTTCAAAATCTCAAATATCAACAAATATAAAATAATCAAATAATCAAACGCGTTAATATTTCCAATCATTATGTTGGAAAATACTTATCAGGAAAAAAGAAATTAAATTATTAAGCAATATCTCATAGAGTTTTTCCTTTGTGTTTCATATACTGTCCACTTGGAGGTGCTCTATAGGCATATGTTTTCCTCGATTTGCTTCCCCTGAAGAGAAGCTGCTTTTGAAAACGAATGTGAAAGTGAGGCACGTTTGTTGAGTTTTACTATGAAATGAGAGTTCCATGTCTTTAATAAAATCAACACATTAATTGTTTATCTATCATCCACCCGCAATTCATTAGATTATTTTGTTATATTTTATTATTCCGAAGTTTAGCTTATGCTAACGTTCTTAGCGTACGTGTGTGTAGCAGGCCCGGTTCCAGAATCAAATCACTGAGGGTGCTCTAGTAAATGTGCTCCACCATCAGTGTACAGTGAGAAATGTATGATTTATTTACTGTTCACTTTTACCAATAATTGGAATTTAAAAAATATTTAGCTACAAATTGTCTATTAATCTATTAGTCTGCCTTTACAGCGCTTTAATGCGTTACTAGTATTTTAACATATCTTCCTGAGAACCAGAAAAAAAGATTTAGTGAATTTAGATTTTTTTTTAGGTCATTACATTGTTTGGAGCATTAAAAAAAACTAATGGATATAAAAAAAAATCCTATGTTATATGCTATATCCTCTGCTCTGTAGAGGACACCAGAACTATTTATTGAGAAAATTAAAAGACATGAATAGACAAAAACAAAGTGATTTTTTTTTTTTCATTCACCGGTCAATTTTTTATGCTTCAAGCTGTTTTTATCCAAACTTTGTATAAAGACGATTCTCAATGTTATGAAAGATACAGAATCATTTGATATACCATTTTACTTTATGCAATGTGTGTAAACATGGCCATATGCCATTCCCATTCTATGCAATGCATCTATACACTGTATCTAATTTGCATATGAACGTGTAAGAATAATAAGAATTCTTCATTTTTCATAAGAATGTCCAGACTAAAAACTGTGCATGTTGTCAGAGAAATCTGCTAAAATATAATTAAAACCTCTATTCTGGGTCTCAGGATTATATTTCTGTCTCGTGCAGAGTGGCATTTATATTTAGATGTCACTTCCTAAACTTTGCAGCATGCGATTGGCCGTCGGTCCTCTTAGCAACAATAGTTTTATTCAATGAATGTTACAGAGTGTACCCTCGAAAGTGAGCCAAGATCGCTATGATCACTAAAATGCTGTTGTTTTGTCAGTTCATCGCGATCTCACAAAGCTCCATTTGAAAAATTAAGTTGTAACAATAAATATCTACTTACATCGTGTCTTGTTAATGAGAGGTTACACGAGCCTGCATTAACTCAGCACTGAATAGCCTAAAAACAGGTTTAAACAGGTTTTAACATTCAGGTTTAAACTCAGAGTTGGTTGAACCTCCTTATGAAACGGGCCCCAGGTCTGGACTATTTATATTGTATTTAGTGCTGTCAAAATTATTTCTAGATTCTTTCCGTTTCACACATTAAAAATAACGCAACTGATGCAGCATCTGTGTTTTGTCATCTTTGTTAACGAGAAACCTGCATTAATATTCTGCATTCATTTGCTTGCCTGTACAAAGTATGCAACAACAATAAGGTGTATATTAGAAGTTGTTTTTTTAAGATTACCTAACCCACCCCTAAACTCTACACTGCGAAGTGGGCATATCAGGTAATGCAGTGAAAAATGCCCTACTGTTTATGGCAACTGCTGTTACTATCCTGCAGAGAAACCTATACTTTGGCAATTGGGTAAAGCCTTGGCTGAATTAAAAATCACTATACCCTACGTTAGTCCACTAATACAGTTCACTTGAAGGAGTGAATGAAAACGAGTGAATTCAGACAGCCATTATTTGCACATAGGCTGTACACTCGTTATTGTGGTGCAATGTGGTATTGAATGAGTGCACTCAATAACGTCCACTATGGTTTCAGACACCACTACAAATGGCTGTCCCTTCAAATAATGCCCTATTTGAGGATATAGGGGGCGATTTCGGATTAAGCCCATGTTTTGCCCTCCAGGTGGGCGTTCCTAAGCGTGTGACATCACGTGAAAACCATGAATTCACAACTATTCTGTATTTGTAATGTATTTCCAACTAAGAGGTATTTGAGGCGTTAGCTAGAAAGGTGTTTATATCAGAGGAAATGTTTATTAAATAACGATGAATCACGCCCAATAAGTCAAAGAATGTGCTTTAGGCGAAGCACAATTGATAAATAAAAGGTGTGACAACTTAGAAAGTAAGCAGCTCAGCTTAGTGAAATAAATTTGTCAAAAAATGTAGGGCATGACATGAACTGTTTTAAATAATTGTGATGTTGTCCTGCGAGTGCCAGTGTGGCTCTGTTTTGTTTAGACAGTGACAATCTGTAAACCTGAGCTAATCACAGTTCATTGCTTTGCGGCTGAAGCCATAAAGGAAAGTGCATTAGGCAGCATTCTGAGCAGGAACTGGCTTGGTGTCCATTGACACATTCCAGATTTCACACTTCCTTTCCAATCGACCATGTGAAGCATAAAGTTCTATTTATTATTTAGGTTATCTTATCTCATGAGTATGATTAAATGTTAGGCCTACTTGTGTTTAATTTATCTATTTGAAATGAGGGAGAGGATTGTTTGCTGGCAAGCATTTAGTACGGATGTTGTAGACTGTTTATATAAGTTTTAAATAGAATAAAGGAGCATGTTTACAGTGGTGAGCCAGCAAAAGTACACAACAAATAAATTGTATCCTCCTTGAGAGAATCTTTTTTTATTTCTCACTTTTCACTTAGGGCTAAAATTCCCAATTGTCAAATCATAAATTACAACATCTGTTTCTTTCAGCACACTTTTCAAAACGGATTCATGTTTCAAATTAAATTTAAGACCACAATGTGCATCAAGTAATACTGAGGCTGTGTTAAACATCAAAGAGATGAGCTCTGAGAAATTTCCATTGTCATGACAGCAAAAATGATCAAATGGTCATCAAAATGATTAAATACACCATGGATGAGGAGAACAATGTGTTATGCATTTTATTAGAAATGTAATCTTGTTTTCATTTATGGTACTTTTTTCCCAAAAGTCTTAAACATTTCCACTATAGTGCCAAATTATGTACTTTTAATATTGTATTTAATAACTGTCATGGGTTCTGTGACTCGGGTTGGTCTTATTTTCAGAGTATGGTAACACAACAACGATGTAGGCTACTAAAAACGGAAACGTTTTTCCTTTGCGTTATTCATGTACAGATGACAACATTGTCAAAATGATCCCCATTCACACCAATTCGTAAAAACTGTTAAAATCACTGTATTATGCTGTCAGGCCAGTAGTTGGCGATCTCACTTTGTAAAGAAACACTAAATGCCTGTAGGGCACTATCATACACAAGGCGCAATGCGGCATCAGGCATTTTTTGGCTAGTTTCAGCCCGATGCAGTTCACATCCAGGATCATTTTCACATCCTGTGCCACGTTGTTAAAATAGCAAATGCACTCATGCCCATATGTGCACCCATTGGGTGTGCTGGTCTGAAAAGAAGGTGTGTTAAGGCGCATTGTTGCCGCGTTTTTTGAGGCAACTGAAATAGACTGTGCCAATAACCAACTGAAACCTGGTCTAAAGCCAATGCCGCAATATTTATTTATTTTGTTATTTAAAGAGCGCGTTAGCGTATAGGCGTAAATAGCGTGGGTGGACCCCCCCAACTGAGGGTTGTCCCCCTTAAAAATATAATTAAAAACCACATTGTAAATAATATATTGATATGCTTGCCTCTGGCTTGGCGTGCTCAGTTGGGGACACTAAATTTTTTATAAATTTTTCAAATAAATATCCAAATAAATCTAATTATTAAACTAAATTAACCATTTAAACTAAACTACTGATCTAATTACTGATCTAAAGCCCACACTGTCACTGTATGATAATTGAAATGAACTGATGACATAACTGTTTTCTCCAGAATAGCTGCACGGCTGAATAAAATAATGCTGCATTATTTTCCTGTTTAACAATGTAAAGCTGCTTTGAAACAATCTGCATTGTTAAAAGCGCTATATAAATAAAGTTGACTTGACTTGACTTGACTTAAAATAATTGTGTAAGTAGTAAAACAATAAAAACGCTAAAGCGGCAAAAAATGTGTTTTAAGTTTCGAAACATTTTGAGTCCCCCCTCTCTTGCCTCACGGTGGTTTGGTCCATCGCACACCTCACCTACACACATGTCCGGTGGGAGAGAACAAAGTTCTTCAGTAGTTATGACGTTTGCCGTTTCCACAAATTTGACCTTTTGTAGTTTCCATAGAGACAATAATGGGATTGTTTTCAAAAACCTTCCCTTGTTACCTTCTTTATTTGCTTCCCTATTTATTATCCCTTTGTTCTCTGTCTTGTCTGTTCATTACCTAAAGTGTCTGGATTGTGTGCTCCCTTTGTATCCTGCCTAGTCCTGCTGACTGCTTTCCCCTACGGGGTAGTTTTCTGTTTGTTTTATTTAGCTTTTTTTAATTAAATAAAATTACTCTGCGACTGAGTACTCGCCTCCTCGCTCTACACCCACAACCTGACAAATAACATTTTGTAATTGAAGTTAACTGCTGTGTAAATGACATTGTTAGCATTTTTGGAATAAAATGCTTCTTTGTCACGCAAAGGCTAGTTTTACATTTACAATTAGATTTAAATGTAAATATGGTATGTCATAATTTCAACTTTTTATCTATATCATTTATATTTTCTTATGTGGTGGAAATGGGCTTCATATGAGTATTTAAGATTAATCAAATGCTAGCTATGAAATTAATGTTGTAATTTCGACTTTTTATTTCATGATTATAACTTAGTAAGTCATAGGGGTTGAAAAACTTTTCACTTTTGAATCACATTTATGTGATTAAAGTCGAGTTGATGTGAACTAGTTGCTGATGACATTATTAGCCTAATAAACAAATCAGCCTGAACCTTGAGCTGAGACTCGGGTTGCCTTGATAACAGCTATGGCATATGACACAATACTGTCTTTTGTCTTTGGGTTGTTATTTCTCACAGATTTCTGCTCGTTCTAAATCAGATACAGATAAATTAGCACAATAAAGATTACATTTATATGGATGCATTAGTGAGAGAGTATGTGAATTAATTCTACCTGGCAGCGTCTCTCTACTAGTGAAGCTGTGGTTTTAGTTACTAAGAAATATATACTAGAAATATACACCGATCAGTCATAACATTATGACTAATCTTATGTTGGTCCCCCTTTTGTTGCGAAAACAGCCCTGACCTGTCGAGACAGGGACTCCACTAGACCCCTGAAGGTGTGCTGTGGTATCTGGCACCAAGATGTTAGCAGCAGATCCTTTAAGTCCTATAAATTGCGAGGTGGGGCTTCCATGGATAAGGCTTGTTTGTTCAGCACATCCCACAGATGCTCGATTGGATTGAGATCTGGGGAATTTGAAGGCCAAGTCTACATCTCAAATTCGTTGTTGTGCTCCTCAAACCATTCCTGAACCATTTTTGCTTTGTGACAGGGCGCATTATCCTGCTGAAAGAGGCCACAGCCACCAGGGAATGCCGTTTCCATGAAAGGGTGTACATGGTCTGCAACAATTCTTAGGTAGGTGATAGGTGATAGGCTTCCTGATCTCATACAGAGCAGACGTGCCTTCTATCTGCTCCCTGCTCTGCTTTGGCGCTGATCTTTTTGTCTTTTTTTCTTGACTCCCTGCTTGCTGGACTCCTGAAAATACTGAAATTGAATTAATTAACTGGTCTCTCAGCGCGATTGACAAGATTTTCTCACTGAGGAAAGGTGCTCCGGGAGAACCCACCTGCCCGGACGGGACCTTCCCCGCGGGCTACACGCGGGACGCCTGGAACAACTGGCAAGGCCTGTGCCTGGAAGTCCTGTCCGTGGAGGATATTGAGGATTTATTAGGGGCCAAGCACCGAAGGTGCGAAGGCACCTATTGAAACCGTTCCCGTTCTTATTATTATTATTCATCTTCTTCTTCTTCTTCTTCTTCTTCTTCTTCTTCTTCTTCTTCCGCCACGAAGTCTATGGCAGCCCATAGAACCGTATGGTAAAAAGTTGTGAAATTTGGCACACTAATAGAGGACAGTCTGAAATGTCACCGTAGCAAATTTGGAGTCTCAAACTCAATCCCTCTAGCGCCACCATCAGTCCAAAATTTGACTCATGTTTATGCTAATAACTTTTGAACCATAAGGGCTAGAAACAAAATTCTTTTTCCCTCTGATTCCTTGGCTTAAGACGATTCGATTGCACCATATGACGTCATTTTCCGTCATAAAACTTTTCCCGCCATTTTTAATTTTCCGAAAAACCTACTTTTACGAACTCGTCCTAGACGGTTCATCCGATTTGCACGAAAATTGAACCAGATCATCTTCAGACCATGCTGACAAAAAATCTTGCAAATCAAGTTGATTCGTCAAATCATTTGCGATAAACGCGCAAACAAATTTTACATAGCGGTTGCAAAAACACTCTTAAGGCAATATCTCCGCAACGCTTTATCGTATTCAAACCAAACTTGGTACATGTCATCACAAGCATGACTTGAGGCAACATAAAGCGTTTCGGCGCAGCGCCACCTACTGGTCCGGAGATACGAAAAATTGCTATTTTTGCTTATAACTTCTGAACTGTTTGTCCAAAAATCATAAAAGTGGTCTCGTTACATTCAGGACGGCATGCCGAGTCGTCTGATATTCAATTTTACCATATCGGCCATTTTGGCTGTCGGCCATTTTGAATTTTGTCAAAAAATGCTATATTTTACAAATGCATTAGTATATTGTTACTAAACTCGGTATGTGACTTCCATGCTATGCCCTGAAGGTACTCAAAAAGTTTTAGGGCAGTGCCACCTTGTGGTCAAAAGATATAACAAACTTGACAAAAATGCTAATAACTTTTGATTAAATTAGCCTAGTATATTGAAACTGGTCATAATAGAGTCATTGGCTCATGCCGATTCAATTGCAACCTATGATGTCATGTTCGGTCATGATAATTTCCCCGCCATTTTTAATTTTCCAAAAAACCTACTTTTGCGAACTCGTCCTAGACGGTTTGTCCGATTTGCACAGAAATTGAACCAGATCATCTTCAGACCATGCTGACAAAAAATCTTGCAAATCAAGTTGATTTGTTTAATCGTTTTTGATAAACGCGCACACAAATTTTGCGTAGCAGTTGCAAAAACACTCATAAGCCTATATCTCCACAACACTTTATCGTGTTCAAACCAAACTTGATACATCTCATCACAAGCATGACCTGAGGCAACATGCAGCGTTTCGGCGCAGCGCCACCTACTGGTCCGGAGATACAAAAAATGGCTATTTTTGCTTATAACTTTTGAACTGTTTGTCCAAAATTCATGTCTTCCGCACCATGCTTTGAAGGTACTCAAAACGTTTTGGGGCAGTGCCACCTTGTGGTCAGAGGTTATAACAAAATTTACAAACATGCTAATAACTTTTGATTAAATTAGCCTAGTTTAATGAAACTGGTCATAATACAGTCATTGGCTCATGCCGAGAACAGAGATACTAATTTTTCCATATTTGGTCAAACATCCTGTCCTCAATGTTCTTATTTGATCAAAACCTACTTTTTCAAACTCATCCTAGACCACAATTTCCACCAAAATCGAATCGTATCATCTTCAGACTGTGTCAACAAAAAGTTAGGGATTTTGCATCAATAGATGAAACCGTTTTTGTAAACCGCAGCGACGAAGTTGAGCCATTATGCCAAAATTACTCTTGAGGCTGTATCTCTGCAATGCTTTGACATATTGGCATCAAACTTTGCATGTGTCATTGTTCCGTTATTCTGACCACACCACATCAATTTCGTATCTGTGCCACCTATTGGTCAAAAGTGATAAACCATTAACTTATATTATCAGTGACTCTATATATGATATTTCAGCCATTTTGCCTAATCTTCTTAAACTGTATAATTGTTAATTGTTGCAGTTGGTCTGACACTCTCAGACTACAATGCATTTTCAGCCTTTTGCTTAAAATCATCTTAAAACGTGATTAATTGCTCATTGCTCCAGTTGATCTGACACTGCCAGCCATTTTGGCATGTCTTGTCTTCTTCTTTGCGCTTGGCCCCGGTATTGCTGCTTGCAGCTATATTTCATAATTGGCATTATGATAGTGGGGTTCCTATTTCTCGGCCTTGGGATTGCCCTGACCTATCGTAAAATTGGTAAGACAGCTGCCAGTAAATTCACCCAGCCGCTGTCTGTGGAAATTAAAGAGTGCTTCGTGGATGTGTGTGACCGACTGAAGGTATTAGATCAAAGAATGACATTGATTGAGGAGCTGTATCGTAACATCTCAGCCCGGACTGCGGAGAAGCAGGGAAGAGTGGGCTCCATCGGGGGTCAGGCTAGTGAACTGCTACGCAGTGTGTCTGGTCTGACCGTGAAATTGGATGAAATGTCCAGGTCCATTCATGAACCGGACGCTCGCCACTGACGCTGAGGATCAGAACGGATTGATTGATTATGGTCTGGAAAATTACCGAAGATCAGCTAAATGGATTAAGATAGTTTCCCTCATCCCAACGTCCAGCTTGTCCCTATCTCTCGGTTGGGAGGTCAGCTTGACAGCTGGGTCCTGCTATCTTGCTTTCGTTCCCTGTGCACGGCCATATCTCCTTTCAAGGACAAGCCACAGAACTGAACTTTGAAAACATCTTAAGTTATGGCTAACATTCTCACACAACACAGGAAGCTTCAAGACTCTTACTCGCATCACACACACCTCACCCCATCCCTGCCCCCATCCAACCGTCTGCCTCCCCTTTCCTCCTTCCTATCTCCCTTACTATTCCCAACAAAAAATCCCATCACGTGACCACGTGTACTGTGTGTACTATGTATGTAATGTTTGCATGTATGCTTAGCAATCTGCATTTCTTTATTTCCGGAGAGCGTGTGGCGGCGCTTTAAATAGCTGCGGCTCGGAGGCTTGCTCCAAACTTCATTTCGTTGCATTGTACTTGTACATGTGTAATGACAATAAACTTGAATCTCAATCTCAGGTGTCAAAGTAACATCCACATGGATGGGAGGACCCAAGGTTTCATAGCAGAACATTGCCCAAAGCATCACATTGCCTCCACCGGCTTGCCTTCTTCCCATAGTGCATCCTGGTGCCATGTGTTCCCCAGGTAAGTGACGCACACGCACCCACCCAGGCCATCCATGTGATGTGAAAGAAAACGTGATTCATCAGACCAGGCCACCTTCTTCCATTGCTCTGTGGTCCAGTTCTGATGCACTGTTGGCGCTTTCGGCGGTTTACAGGGCTCAGCATGGGCTCCCTGACTGGTCTGCAGCTATGCAACCCCATATGCAACAAACTGCGGTGCACTGTGCATTCTGACACCTTTCTATCAGAACCAGCATTAACTTCTTAAGCAATTTGAGCTACAGTAGCTCGTCTGTTTGCCCATGACCCTGTCGCCGATTCACCACTGTTCCTTCCTTGGACCCCTTTTGATAGATACTGACCACTGCAGACGGGGAACACCCCACTAGAGCTGCAGTTTTGGATATGCAACTAGAAGGCCAAACTGAAATGTCTGTAGTTCCCACAGGGACCAAGGGTTTGGCATGTGCAAGTGAAGCAGCTGTGTTTACTTACAAAAGTTTACTCTGGAACAATGCTCTCTTTTTTTAACAGCCTTGAGCATCAACAGTCTTTACTGTCTTTACAGTGGCTGTCTGGATGTCATTTAAGAGGAACACACACATGCTTAATGTAAATTAAGTATCACACAGGGGCCCTCAGAATTTTTTTATATAAAAAATTATATTTACTAACTTTTATAAAATAGTTTAAAAAGTAAAAACGTTTTTTAATAAAAAGTCATCAGGTCTAATGTTATTTTAGTAATTTATAATTTGACAATAAGCATCTAAATATTTTTGAGGAAATAAACCCTTCAAATCTGCCTATTCAGTTGTAGTGTTGTATAGATGTCCGTTTACTCCAAATTAGGATTTTTACGCCTAACATTTTCAGCTCTATGATTGGTGGTCCAGCTGTGAAATTACAGAGGGCCAATCTATAACAAGTCAATGACAGGGCAATTTCAAGTGACAGGAAAATTGACCAATCGCATTGTTCCTTTTAATGGGTGGGACTTTAATGGGTTAAGCCAGAGAATGATTGTACTTCTTTTTTGAAAGTAAATTTAAATCTATATATTATGTCTTTATATTTAGAGTACTGAGTGTATACATTACGGACATACATTAAGACAGCACAGCAGTTATCTATCTAAAATAACACGATGTTCATGATAGGTTGTAAAATATTGGGTTGTTACACCAATTTGACGCTGGGAGAATGAAGGGTTTTTAAATTGACCAAATTAAGTGTGTTGCATACTTTCATAGAGTATACTTTCATACTCTATGGCAGACAGGGTGGACACATAATTACTTGACAGTGATTTCTTAAGTTATTCATGCCTGCCGGCTGTGTACGGACGTTGTTTTCCGCTGCTAGTTTGTATTGAAGTCCATGCGAAGTCTAGTTTATTTTCCCCTAAAATGGGGCGGTGAAGAAATCGACAGTTAAGTTCCCGGATGTGCTGGTAGTAGGGGAGCGCGGGGCACGCGGGGCACGCGGGGTTAGTTGTAACACGCATGGTTTAAAACTTTCCACACATGTCAGGATGACGAAACTTGGTGTATTTACTAGTTGCCATATCAACATTATTTAGAGAAAAAATTGTGCCAAAATTAAAACATCTTTTTTTTCATCTGTTTTTTGTGTTTATTTAAAATAAGACAAATCTGATATTATTTTAATCTTATATCTGTTGAGATAGTTCATTAACTCTCTAGCAGATAAGCAGCAGAAGACACGAGCTGCGGATTAAATCCCAGTTGTGCAGATGCGTGTGTTGTAACACTGCGTTACAATGAGCCCCTATTAGAACTACGCTATTCTATTCTATACTTTTATGAATTCTTTTGAGAAACCATGAGAAAAGGGTGTGAATAATGATTGAGAATGTTCAGAAATGATTCATTATTGTTTATGTTTTTACCTCTGCATAGCTGTATTTAGCGATGTGTTTGTTATCAACTCAAAAATGTGTATATTTTTAATGATTAGAAAATGCCTTTAGTTTATTTTAAAAAGTTAGTAATTGTATATTATTGACAAAATATTTTAGTTTGTCATAGATATTTTTTTGATTATATCAGGTAACATTTTAAGCTGCCATTTGGTTATGTTACAATGTGCCACTCACATGTTACAATATAGCTACCCCACATATGGGGCATGTTGTCACATTTCACTTCCATTCTTTCGGGGTCAATCAATCAATCAATTTTATTTATATATAGCACACTTAAAACAACCACGGTTGACCAAGGTGCAACACAGGTGTGATATGGTCCCTCTTCCTCTTTCCTGTCAAGAGGCATGCAGCAGCATTCTGGACTAACTGCAGACGCTGAATCAATGACTTATCTAGACCTACATATAAAGAGTTACAATAATCAAGACGAGAAGTTATAAGGGCATTTATTACCCTTTTTAAATCTTTAGGATGGAGATATGCCTTTACCTTGGCTATAGTTCTCAACTGGAAAAAACACGATCTAAGAGTGGTGGATATCTGATTATCAAGCTTAAATGCACCATCCAACACAATACCAAGACTCCTCACAGTTGAGCGACTGTTCGAAGTCAAAGGTCCAAGATAATTTATATCAAGAAGTTCAGGGTGTCCAAACACTATGATCTCTGTCTTGTCTCCATTTAAACTGAGGAAGTTTAAATTCATCCATTTTTTAATGTCCTTCATACAATCAAACAGGGGCTGCAGTGGTCTCTTTTTTTTTACATTCAGGGGCAAATAAATTTGAATGTCATCTGCATAACATATCTGCAGAAGTTTGGCAACCATATACGAGAAGGCTAGTTACATCCCGGCAGCAGAAACACAGAATTAAAACGGCAAGAAACAAAGGACAAACGCAGCATGGTACTGACAGACGGCTTGCCTTACACACTGGTGCAATCTTGGATCTGTAAATCTGTAAATCAAGAAAAAAGTATACACTGTATTAATGAAATAAAACCACGTAATTGTACTATAAATGTGGGAAATGAATGTGGGAAAAAATAAATAGTCTACTCTGAACCCCAAGTGGATTTACACAAACTGAGAAAGTCAAAAAGCGTTAGGTTGTGCCCCGCTTTCCCCTACGTATGATTATGACATGTTCCGTCTGCTGTGAGGAACACGAACGGGAAAAAAAACGCTGATAAAATTGCTAGCGCTATTCGCTATGAAAACCGCAAGCAACAATAATGAGGAGGACAACATTGCGAATTTATTATTTAAGCCGTTTTCAAGATTAACTTTTAAAAGCTGGAGATCAGAAAAGGAAGACCAAGACCAGAGCTTAATTTTGAGCAGAAAGCCAAGCTTTTAATTTCAACCAAATCAATTAAAAACGATACAACTGATGACAGCATAAATCAAGAAGCTAAAGCTCCACTGCTGGAATTGTTTGCTATTTGGGTACGTTTTTTAAAATCGAATAGGTTACGTGACTGATTTTATTCTGGCCACCGCTGCCACGGTTTTACATGTTAAGCTTTAGTTGAGAAAACAATTATTTTGCAGAATTACTGGTTAGTCTGTAAATGTACTATCTAAGTGGCCATCCACATCTGCTGTAATTCTGCATAATAGTTACATTTTCCACAAATCATACGTTTAATACAGTCTGTTACATATATTTAATTAATTATCAACGGGAAGTTGTTAATGCGGAAAGTATCTGTGGCTAATGTGTGCTTTGGTCTAAGCACTATCATGATGCATCGGCTAACATTAAATGCTGTTTAATTTGATAGTTTTGTGGCCAGTTGTCACCATATTCCGTTGAAATAACACAGATTGTGTGATGCAATTATTTGCATATGATGATTTGCATTTTTTATTACTATTTTGTTTTTGTGTGTGATAACTCTCACGCTCACTCTGATGTTTGCTTGTGGCCTTTCTTGTCAAAGGTATTATAAAAGAGAACACTGTAAGCTGACTTTAAGGCTTTAAGGCTGATTTTAGGCTTTTCCCCGAGAACAAAAAGTGGGTGAGAGGGCTAAGGTGCAAGTGTCATGGTTTGCTACTGGAATCACATCATCCTTGCAACCATGCATTAGGCCTACTAGTAATGTTTACACCTTTTTAAGAAAATGAACATGAACAATCTGCATAAAGATGTAAATTAAGCTATATGAAGTGGATATTTTTTTCTATCATAAAAAGTTTGTTCACTATGAACATGTTTGTTCAGGGACTTTTATATCCACAGGGTTTTCTTTTTGTAATAAGAAAGTAACATATTGTCACGTAAGTGAAGTCTTTTATTGTCATGTAACGAAGTTCGTTGATATGGGAAGAAGGAGGCAAAACTAAACACTTTTAGCCAATCAGCAATCAGCATAAACGCTCATTCATGACTGACAGGTGTTTAGTGCGCTAACTTGTAATTGTGTATTCAAGTGATCCCTATGCCAAAATCATGGCATAAATATACAGTAAGTTATCTACTAGTAAAGAGAGGGAGAGTGTCCCAACTCTCAAAACATGGATTACACCTGTGGGAGATGTCCATCGTCATGTCATGTGCACACTGATCAGGACATCTGCAACTTTCAAACCAACAGCTGCTGAAAGAGGTTTGAATAAACGATTCATCCATTTTGGCTGTGCTAAGTGCGTTATGTTCTATAAATATGTACTTCACAAAAGACGTACAGCAATTCTGTATTAAAGCGCAACACAAAGGTATGCACATTGTTGTTATTTTTTTGTTGGATTATCGTACCACAGTATGTATCAACGAATGACACATTTTGGCTGTGCTGTGTGCATTAACGTGTGTGAAATGCCATATTTGGTCACTTTTTCCACTTAAATCAACATATTCTTACTGTTGACATTTGAAAATGTCCAAGGGTTAAAGCCATCGGTTAATTTCTTGATTGCCATTTTGACAGTTTCCACCTGGACATTTTAGTCATATTTTCTCATTCTCTTTAATGTATTTGCCCTGTTTTGATCTGTTTTCCTGGGATCATTATTTGGTTTTAAGGAGAAAAAATTGTGCTTATCAAACTTGATATGGTATGGCAATAAAATTCTATAACATTATTTTGTCATTTAAAGTTGTGGCGGGTTTTTCTTGGAGTGGGTGGATTTTGGTGAGCTTTTGGGCTGGAAATTGTCGACCCAATCTGGCAACACTGTCAGACACCGCCATTTCTGTTTACTCACTGTATCAGCTAGCTAGAATGTTACAATGTCTGCACCAAAAAACATTGCAAATGTTCTGTTGTTGGATGTACCAACAAACATACCAGTCTCCATAGACTCCCGGCATCCGAGCCACTGAGGACATTTGAAGTACATTTTTGAAGGATATAATAAACAAAGTTAAAATGTTATATATTTGCGCAAAACCATTTTTACACATGATTGCTTCACGAACAAAGGTCAGTACAACACTGGATTTGCGAAAAAGTTGTTTCGGAAGGATGGGTCAATACCAACACTGTCAGCGTGCTGAGTAGTAGGCTAATAACTGCAAAGGATCCAGTAGCGAGTCAAAAGGTATATTTATTCTCAAAACACAAGAGTAAAGAGCACAGAAACCACAGCATGGGGGCAAAGCACGGAGATCCACAGCGCAGGAACTGAGCAAGCGCCACTGCCCCTAAACCTACCCATCACAGGAGACTGCGCAGTTTACTTTCTGTGAAAAAAACTCATCCTGTATGATTTATCAGCATTTTGAAAAAGTGAGGACATGGGGAACGTCCTCATATTTCACCCTCTTTTTGTAATACCTATGTCATACCCATGTCATTATACACATTTGTGTCCTGATATTTCACAAAAACATGCCCCCACACACACACACACACAGGAACTCCGGACAGGAAATGACGATCTGACAAACAGGAATGGGTGATGAGACAATAAATAGGCAGGTGAAATGCGGTGCAGTGCAGCTGGCTGTAAAAATGAGCGGTGATATTCAGTGACCCCGCCTCCAACACAACCACACACACACACAGAGAGAATGAGTAAGTTAATTCATGAATCCTGAAAAACACTTTGTGCTCTAACTTCATATCCAGAACAAGGAAGGATGGCACTTCCTATTTTGTGAATGTTTGCAAATTTACTTTCTGAATGAGCTTTCTAGAATGCTGTACAGTAATATGGCTAAAGTTACCATATTCTCTCACAGTGGCTAGAGCTGTGCCGTTAGTTTTATACCGAAAACGCTCACTGTCTGCGTAATTCATAAACGCACAATTATTATGCATTGTATTATAGTTGGGTGAGGGACGTGTTACGTTCCCACACAAGCACCTATACAACAATTTGTAGATTAACATGATGGTACATGCTAGTCGATGAGTTGAATCAACTTAACTCCACAACAACTAACATTACATAAATGTATCCACTAACCATTCAGTAACATCCGCAGTCTAAAAGTTGCAACCTCTTTCTGACTCTCTCCATCTGTGTCCGACTCCGGTTCAAACATGTAAGGCTGCACTCCACAACTGGTTATTTCTGACCTTTTGGCTGAGTGAGATTCGTTTTGTTGTTGACGTTGTATCGTTGATGTTGTAAGCTCGTGTAAAGGAGCTGCGGAAGGGGGACGGGGAGCAGCAGCAGCAGCAGCAGCAGCTCATTTGCATTTAAAGGGACACACACACACAAAAATGGCGCGTTTTTGCTCACACCCAAATAGGGGCTAATTTGACAAGCTGTAACAAATGATCTGGAGGGTATTTTGAGCTGAAACTTCCCAGACATTCTGGGGACACCAGATATTTATATTACTTCTTGTGAAAGGGGGCATAATATGTCCCCTTTAAGAACAAATGGTGCAACCAAAGATTAGTATCTCCGAAGTCACAGTACTGAAGAGTAGGCAAAAAAAAGGGTCCTACTTCTGGTGAGATTCTGAGGTGTGCATGCGATCCACGGGAGATCGTTTTTAGTGGTCGCAAAGTAAGTAAGCTTTAATCTCCTGAACTAGTCTTGTGCAAAGAATCCTGTAAACCAACAATCCACTGCAGTTTCAATTAATGCAACAACATTTTTTCATGAAATTAAGTTATTATAAAATGTATAACATTTGTGTTGCTTTAGCTCAATTTAAACAAGCAGCAAAAATATATATTTTTTACAGTGTGTGGACTTTACGTTCCTATTTAAGAAAGAACTTACGAACAGCTGGTGCAACCAAAACTTGAAGTTGGTGCAACCAAAACTTGAACTTAAACAGAGATGAGAGTACTAGAATAACGAACACATGATGTGAAGAGCTTTTTGAATGACATGTTTAAATTCTGTGCTTTCTGCGGGTGATTCTGTGTGGGCTGAAAAACTGTAGATACAAAACATGTGTTGAGACAAGTCCTGGAATGACATCAGGCAGAATCCATTTCTCGAATTTCCTGGATCTGGGAAAATTTCCTCAACTTTTAAGTTTATGTGCTTATGTTTTGCATCCTCCTTCCAGATGCATGAGCTTGGTTGTTTAAACCAACAGTTCAGTGGTTTACTGGCATCTCTAGTCACATTTTGCCCCCTCACACCATCATGATTCATGCCCATGCAAGACAGGCAGACAGGCTAGGAGATCTTTTTATTCGTTCCACCATATCATGTTTCAGCAGTTTACCCCAAGGCTTGGTTTGCAATCTGATTTGTGTATTTCAGATCTGAGAAACAGCCAAGAACATGTTTTGCATTGCAATACATCCAGATTTCTGGAACAGGTGGAGTTATGAACTTACACAACACTGTATTGCATCATACATAGTAGTATAATTGACATAATATACTGATGATAATTTGAATATTCCACAAACTGTGATGGGCAAAGATTAATTTAATTTAATTCATATTATCTTTTAAGAAAACAAATCTAAATAAACCTAAATAAATAAATAAAAGTGTTGTTACTATTTGAAAACTGATGTTGTTGTTGTCTAGTATTAAGACTACTAGGATGCCAAAATAAACAGCATAACAATCATAAATCAGTCGCCTTTAGGGAAATCATTCTTGATTTTATGGCTTGGTGGACTCTCTCTCAACAGGAACAAAAATATTTCGGGATTATATCCAAGATACACATTTTCACAATCTTATGAACTTTTCCCAGAACACTAAGACATAAAAATACATTATACTTATTTTAATCTTTCCTTTCTACTTGGGCCTTTATCATTATCATTTGATTAATAGTCAGGCATTCCTAAAAATCTTTAAAAAAAAAAACATTTTAACTGTAAAATTATTTTACCTTTTTAGGTACAGAACATTGATACTGTAAGTATTAACATGTCTGCATTGCATTGTAATGATTTTAATGATTAATGACCTGACATTTTCTCCCTTATTGATATTAATGGGTATTAATTCCATTATCCATTTGCACAGCTAAAACTCGTCAATGACTTCATATGTATTAATTTAAATTTGTTTATAATTTACTTTAAAGCCAAGTCAATTATGCTGACTTCTGTAGTATTTTTTTCTGTGCCGGTTGTGGGGAAAATAATATAAAACTTGCATAAGCTGATTGCTGCTATTGGTAGGCTACCTGAAAGCGTAATAAAAGCCAAAATAAATCAGAAACAAACATGCTTAAGGCTGTTCATACTGACACATGTTTAAATTCTGTGGTAATCTGTGCAGCTTTCTGTGGAGTTGTGTGTGGACCTGGGACTGTACCGAAACTTCCAACTTAAAGGGGTCATGAACAAAAAAAAAAAAATTTCTACTTGTGATTTTTGTATGGTTTTTACATTCAAAAACATCATAATGAATAAGTAATAGGCTATTTTCTGCCATGGTTTTGAGCCTCTCTCAAGACACGCTCAGTTTTAATGGCCGTGCCGCACT
This sequence comes from Gobio gobio, assembly GCF_949357685.1. Lineage (NCBI taxonomy): Eukaryota > Metazoa > Chordata > Actinopteri > Cypriniformes > Gobionidae > Gobio > Gobio gobio. The sequence continues at coordinate 33,262,429 of NC_137105.1, read as the reverse complement.
GAAGACTTGGAAGTAAACGCCCCACGGCTAGGATTGGATACGATTTGCATATTTAATGAGCTTTGACTCCCTGGTGAGTACGCGTGAGGCATTGTTTTGAAAGCAGCAACCAGAATGATTCGTTCCTCAGGGCTCACAAAATGTCTTTATCAAACAAACACAACGATTTATCTCTCATCCACCCGTGATTAATATAAATTTTATTTTGCATTAACGGGCCCTCCCGATCGGTGGATATAAGCGCAAACCGTGCATCACACACACACACACACACACGTTGCAGACAGCAAAAACTTCCGCAATTGTATTTTTCCTTCAAATATCAAGTCAAGAGAGTGAACAACGCACATCCCCGGGACGTTGGGCTTTGCAAGCCCTGTGACAGTGGTAAGTTATGTTTAGTTAGACATGTACATGATGTAACATAGTATTACATTGTTACAGATCAAATACAATCACATATAAAAACATTTTTTACTCACATTAGTGTGTTGCTTCATTCGTTCATGTAATCTCTTCGTTTGTCTCTTGTTTACAAACGAATCCGGTGAAATTAACATAACATGAAATTAGATTCCACTGTTATGCTGATGATACTCAGTTATATATTTCAGCACGACCAGATGAAATCTCTAAATTATCCAAGCTAACAGAGTGTGTTAAAGATATAAAATATTGGATGACCTGTAATTTTCTCCTACTAAATTCAGATAAGACTGAGATATTACTTATTGGACCAAAAACTGGTACACAGAATCTCTTAAATTATAACTTGCATTTAGAAGGATGTCCTGTTACTTCATCTGCTACAGTTAAAGACTTGGGTGTTATATTAGACTGCAACTTGTCTTTTGAAAATCATATTTCAAATACTTCAAAGAAAAAAAAAAGCATAATACAAGAGGAAACAAATGGGCAAACAAATAAACAAACATTAAAAACAACATACAAAAAAAGCTATTTAGATGAACATACATGCACGTATACACATATCTACATTCACATATAAATACGTACACACATTGTATATCTCCATATCCAGAATGTGTAAAGTATTGAATATATGATGTTATTGCTATCGTTTATTATTTACTGGTTCTACAAGAAAAAAAAAACAATCAAGCAAAACAGAGAGAAAAAGGAAATACAAAAAAAGGACAGAAAAGAAAAAGAAAAAGTGTAAATACTGTAAATAGCAACTAGATTCTCTTTACACAAAGTGAAAATAACATTTTCTTAGCGATAGCTAATATTTACACTAAGTGCAAATAGCTTTAAATGCTATTTAAGTGAAATAGCATACTAAGTGAAAATAGTGACATATTCTATTTGCACCATATAAAAGTAGCAGTTCTTTGCAATATGTGTAAATAGTAATTACATGCAATTTATAATTAACAGGATGCAATAATAACATAGTGTAAATTATTATATTTATTAAAATTATTAGATGGATGCCGCCTTAAAGGTCCCGTTTTTCGTGTTTTTTTTGTTGTGTTTACAGTGTGCAATATAACATGTGTTCATGTTTCGCGTGTAAAAAAACACAGTATTTTTCACACAATTTACTTATCTGTATACCGCTGTTTTCACTGTCCTCAAAACGGCTTGAAAGATTTCCCTGTTCTATGAAGTCCCTCCTTCAGAAATACGTAACGAGTTCTGATTGTGCCAGCGGTTCCCGTGTTGTGATTCGACAGCAGCTTAGCGCACGCAGAGCGCACGTTACCGGAAAGGTCACGCCTCTTACCATAACGGGGATGCATGCGCTCAATGATCTCTAAGTACAGCGTCCCTGGGAAAGCCAAACAAAGGTGACTTGACTCCGGGATGAAAATAACAGCGTCTCGATGACATGGCAACAAACAAACTATACGAACGCAACCGAACGCAACACTTCCTATTCTCCACGCGGGAGCAACAAGACCACGCCCCCTTTTTCACGTGTTCTTGTGGGCGGAGGTTAGTCGACATACTGCTCTACTGACGTAATTAAAGCAGGAAATACCAGGATGTAGTCCTAACCAGCCGTTTGCTGTAGGCTTTGAAAGGGAACTTCTGTTAAATAAAATATCTCGCTTGGCATTGAACTTTGAGCTTTATAATTTTACAGGTATTATAAATGCTCTAACAGCAACATTACACACTAACTAAAGTTTGAAAAATGGGATCACGAAGAACAGGACCTTTAATGGGACAATAAAAGCCCTCTCTACACCTGCCCCTAACCCTACCCAATAAATGCTTTTATTTTTATTAAACATTTCGTTAGGCACTTTATTTCCACTTTTAGAATATTTGCTTAATTAATTTTTTTTTTTAAGTAAATGCCTTTCCGATGTGATATGTGATGGGAAAAGGGATAAGAGTGAGCTCTGCAAAAGGCTGATTCGAACCCGGGTCGATCATGTCAAAACCTAGATCCTTTAGCCTTACACACTGATTGTGCCACTGAAGACATTAAAAAATGTGCAGGGGTTTTTTTTGGTTTTTTTCTTGTTTGGCCCAACCAGGCATTGTTAGGCACAGCTAGTGTGAATAGCGCTTGAGTGGCCATATGTCCGGATTTTGGCCGGACAGTCCGGATTTTAAGCCCCCTGTCTGGCGTCCAGCGCAGCCTCAAGCCGGACACTCATTTGTCCTCCTTTTTGGAGTCGCGCTGAATCTGCCTAAAAAAACCTGCTCTAGAATCTTTATTGGGACGCAGCAGCATAGCATCTAATGCCGTAAGATCTCTAGTCAAACAACTGAAAGTGGTGTCAAATAAATATCTGATATCATTGTTGAAAAATGTAAACAATCCTCCACAACGTGCTGGCTACGTCATATCATAACGTTAATATGCCGAAGCATCAGACCTCATTTAATCCGGAATGGACAAAAGAGCAGGAATTTATATCAAAAAGCAGTAGAGACGCTTTTCATGGATTTTGCACACTGTGACGCTGTGAAGTGGACGTTAGTAGTCAAGGGAAAGCCGCCATTGACCGACATGCCAGCACTGAAAAACATAAAAGTAACCGACAGGCCGCAGGTACTTCTTCCCTTAGGTCATTTTTTTCAAGAAGCAACATGACAAAATTTCTGCTGTAGAGCTTTGTAAAGTCTTTCATGCAGTCAAGCATCACCAGTCATACTGTATAAAAGAAATACATAAATAAACAAATAATTAATGCGAAAAATAAATAAATACACATTTCAGTTCTTAACAAAGAGCTGCCTGAGCTACTGCAGAGGGTGAACTTCTTGTGAACTGAAATGTGTATTTATTTATTTTTTCGCATTCATTATTTGTTTATTTATGTATATCTGTTATTTCCAGAAGTCCAGAAATGTTATGTTTTCAGGCACTGTGCACTTTGCAAGACTTTGCATCAAAATGTCTTGAATAAATACAAATACTGTGAACAAACACTTTTTTGCCTCTTCTGTTACACATAAACCTACATCAAGATATATCGTAGATCAAATTGTCTGGCAATGAATAGAGTAGGCTATTGCTGAATTACTGTATCATGATACCATCGATATGATGGACAAAATTGTACTGTAGTTGCGAGTACACCAGAGTCCTATGCAATTATTCTTGCCTCACTAAATGCCGAAAAGTGTCCTCCTTTTTGGTGTTATGGAAATGGCCACCCTACTTGCCAACAAGGCACGCTATTTGCACTTGGTGTGAATAGACACTCCGAAAGAAAAAATTGAAAGTAAAATGGGGGGGGGGGTTAAATGATTTCCTGTTGAAAGTTCCTGCAGTGGAAACGCGGCTTTAGAGAGCTAATTATGGCAATTTATCTATTCAATTAAATACCTTACTCACCTGTTCAGCCACTGCTTGTATATGTCTGTATATTGTCTGTATATATTTTAAATATTCTGTATATAATCTGTAAATATTCACCCAAAACATAGACAGTTCTCGCCATCTCGGCAAGCAAAGCCAATGCTGGTTCTTGTTACAAAATAAATGTAACTGTAATCCGTTACAGTTACTGAGAAAAATGGTGTAATTAATTTACAATTACTTATGAATATGTTAACGATTACAAAGGGGGTTACATATTAATATTTTCTGTAAAAAGCTAGAATATGTTGAATCAACATGACATCATGACTTTACGTAAACATACACGCCACTTTCTAAAGCCAAATGGCGTGTTATCTGTACGCATTTTGAGCAATCCGCGTGTATGTCTACGCCGTGTGATCCCGCGTGTATGTGTACGCCAAAATGAACCATTATGTGTGTGTGTGTTTGTGTGTGTGTGTCCACAATGTAAATGGATTTATAAACATACTAAATTATGTTTTTTTTTAAATTTTAAAATGCAGAATGTTTCTTGTGATGGGTTTCACTAGCCGCGTTTTCCATTGCGAATTGAAATTGCGAATTGAAAATACGCCCAATGGAAACACGTCAATTTCGCAAAAATTCCCATATATGGCAAATAAGTTTTTACGCTTGCTTGAGGTGGTTTTTCAGGCAATTCGAAAAAGGAAATTTTCGCAAAACTGCAATGGAAACAGTTTTTCCGCATTTACAGGTCACCTGGTACGGTCACGCATTGCTCTCACATAGGGCCTACATATAATTTTTTTCCACTCAAGTATAGAGACAGAGCGTATTTAGGCCACGCCCATACCGGGGGGGAAAACAATCCAACGCTCTCCATTGACTCCATTGAGGCTGCATCCTTGTCATTTCGGACTTATAAAAAAAAAACAGAACAATGTCTAAAAGCTGATATGTGACAAAGTGTACAGCAAACAAGCTAAAAAACACAGAAATAATTTTTTATAAGCTGTCGACCCAAAAAAACGAGAGTTTAAGGAGACAAAAGTGGATAAAGGCAGTAATACGTGATGTTTCAGCAGGAAGAATGGGTAAATTTTGGGATCCTGACACTCAGTATGCCTCAGTATACCTATGTGTGCAGTAAATATGTTGTCACTGTTAAGTCAAATATCCAAATGTCAGTTTTATATATGATATTTCCTGTCGCTGATTACGTTCCCCTCTAGTGTGTGTAGTTCTCAGTGTAATATAACGTGTCTCCATGGCCTGTATCCACTTTTTTGTCCTTAAACGCTCGTTTTTTGGGTCAATAGCTTATAAAAACGTCTGGGTTTTTGGTTGTGGGTTTTGCTTAGCTTGTTTGCTGTACACTTTGTCACATATCAGCTTTTAGACATTGTTCTGTTTTTTGTTATAAGTCCGAAATGACAAGGATGCCGCTTCACGCAATGCAAAGTCAATGGAGAGCGTTCGATTGTTTTCCCCCCCGGTGGGCGTGGTCTTCAGATTATGACGCGTGTTGCTCTGTCTCTATGTAACGATATCTTATGTGGTTAAAACGACATATATTTTCTCCTAATAAGGAAAGTGCCGTAACTTTATAATGACGGACACCGGTGCAACCACAAATACCATAACTATCTATAGGCCTACTGTAATTAAAGGTCCTGTTCTTCGTGATCCCATTTTTCAAACTTTAGTTAGTGTGTAATGTTGCTGTTAGAGCATAAATAATACCTGTAAAATTATAAAGCTTAAAGTTCAATGCCAAGCGAGATATTTTATTTGACAGAAGTTCCCTTTCAAAGCCTACAGCGAACGGCCGGTTTGGACTACATCCATGTACATCCTGGTTTGATTACGTCAGTAGAGCAGTTTGTCGACTAACCTCCGCCCACAAGAATACGCGAAAAAGGGGGCGTGGTCTTGTTGCTCCCTCGTGGAGAATAGGAAGTGTTGCGTTCGGTTCGGTTGCGTTTGTCGCCATGTCGTTCAGACGCTGTTATTTTCATCCCGGAGTCAAATCACCTTTGTTTTGCCTTCAGGGGCTGTAGTTTGAGCGCATTCATCTCCCCGTTATGGTAAGAGGCGTGACCTTTCCGGGCAACGTGAGCTAAGCTGCTGTCGAATCACAACACGGAAACCGCTGGCACAATCAGAACTCGTTACGTATTTCTGAAGGAGGGACTTCATAGAACGAGGAAATTCTCAGGCCGTTTTGAGGACAGTGAAAACAGCAGTATACAGATAAGTAAATTGTGTGAAAAATACTGTGTTTTTTTACACATGAAACATGAACACATGTTATATTGCACACTGTAAACACAATCAAAGCTTCAAAAAAACACGAAAAACGGGACCTTTAAGACATATATTCAAGAAATGTATTAAAACAGAAATACGCTATAGTTTCAGCCTTGCTCAAAGACTGAGGAAACAGGCCAGTTACGCATGTCAATCCATTACCGGCGATCTTGGTTTGCTTCTTATTCATTAAATATACAGCCAAATAGTTGATTAAACATTGATCAAAATTAAAATACAATTTATACAAAACAAAATTAATTTTAAAGAAAGAACTTTCTAGAAAACACAATTCACAAAATACATGTCCCCAGACATATGCGCATCTGATGTGCCTTACTCATGCTGCTCACTTTTCATAATCAACATATGAAATTAAAAGTTTATAATATTTAGACATAGCCTAACTATATGAAACTAAATAGGCTACGTTTTCTTTAACCCTCTGTCCGACGAAGTCGTCGGTGCCTTTTGATAGATTTTTTCCTTATTCCATTTCCAGTGGAAACTCACAATACTCCGTCATTTTTAGGCATACAGATAAGTGCAAGACATAATTATAAACAGTAAACTGTCTACTTTTATTTGTGTACACTCAATAACAGCAAAGGCCGTGGACTCAGGGAACGGATTATTTTGCACTCCACTCCAAACGCTGTCTTCATTTCAAAAATATATTTTGTTTATTAAACGCAGAGTTTTTCATTTCAAAAGCATTTCTAAATTCAGTTTATATTTCCAACAAACGAAATTCCAAGCCAAAATAACGAAGTGGTAAAAAAAAACCTTTGAGTTACCGCCATGCAAATTCAAACTTTTCGCTCGTCTCTGTATGTAGCAATGCGTCACAATAACCTGCGTATGTAAAAGTCGATCATTCTTTACAGATGATGGTTTGTTTGGACAGAAGACGAGTTCTTTATTAAACTCATGAAAAACAATAGAATATAAAATGCCACAATTTATCATAACACCTCATATGTGCCGCTCAAGTATAAGGTGCTTTCCTTGCCATCAGTTGGATAACACGCACATCTCTTTCCATTAAAAATAATGGCGTGCGGTGGCTGGGATCATGGGCGTGGAAGTGGGGGGAAAAGTGGACCTGACTACCCAGGGCCCCGTCTAGGGAGAGGGCCCTTTGAAAAGTCTGGAATATATTTTAACATGGAACATGGGGGCCCATCAGGACTGCCTATGCATAGGGCCCAGGATTTTGTGCTACACACCTGGCTGGGATATACATAAACCTAACAACATACGTAGCATACTTTTTGGAATGATTTATCACGAGAGCTATGAGAGCACCATGCTACTATGAGTTCAAGACCTACTTTGGCTCTGTATTGCTTGGTTCATATACAGTAGTTTATTTAACGATGTTTATCTCCATTTATAACAAATTAGCTAGTCTGCTAGCTATCTAAAGATGTCTTTAGCAGCCACACTTCTATTTATGAACCCTTCTACAGAAAATATTAAACATTTTCCTTCTTGAATAAGCTTGGTAACCCTGTCAGTTATAATATTATAAAAAACAGCACTGTACCAGTGACCTATAACCCATGATGACTGATGTATGGTGTGGACACTGAGCTACTTTATCTGTCGCTCTATTGTCCAGTTTGATTTTTGGTTTGGAAGATAAAGAATACACACACACACACAAAGACAGACACACACACACAGATTGAAGTAATTTTTTTACCAAATTGTATTGACTGCTCTAAGATATGAGACACCAGTTGGGACACAGAATAGAATGACACATGCTTATTTGATAGCTGTTTAATTTCCTATGTGGGTTTGCTTTATTTTTTTTTAAATCATTGTTTTTCCCCCCAAGGTATTGTTACAGTAGATGCCAGTGTTTCCTGTAATAGCTATGCAAAGATTTTATTTCAAAAAGGTATCTCAGCTCTTCAACTATTTCTTGTTATAATATTTTAAATCTTTATTTAACTTCAGAATGATCTCAAAGTAAAAAGAGGTGCTAAAGTCTGATTTTGTGGTGGCTGTGCATTAAAATGTAATTATTATAATCTTAATTGAAGTAATTAAGGATTTTGAAAGTCTGACAGTAATCAGTGTTGAGTACTACTGTAAGGTTACTGCCTGGTTTAAATGTTTGAAAATGATTAACAGTTGAAAACATTCATTAGAAATTTTGAAAAGTAATCAAATGTAATCAGTTACAATACTTTAATAAAATGATTGAAATAGTTAAACCACTTATTACTTATGAATAGGGTTACTTGTAATGTGTAACCTATTACATTTCCAAAGTAACCTTTTCAGCACTGCTAGTGATGTTCGATTCTTGAACAAAACATTCCTTTAAGCCGGTTCTCAGGGAGTAACCAGTTGAGCCGGTTCATTAATCTAACTGTTTCGAACTTTAGTTCCGGGTTGATAATGCAAGACGCACAGCCGAAGTAGTACATCCAACTGAAAAAAGAAAAAAAAAAGAAATACAATGAGCTGGTTCAACCAACAGTCAGAGTTTGCAGAGGATTACAGAGGAGTCTAATGAGTGAGTTGTTCAGTCTTTAGATATGTAGAACATACAGTATCTGGGTTTGTGCATCAATGTCTGTAATGTGGGCTGTAGGTGCGAAACTTTTAGGAATCTTATTCAAGATCTACTCAATATTGGTCAGTCGCATTCGACATAAAGGATCGGCAAATTAAACTGTGACCACAAACACCATTAACTTAAGTGAATGAAAGGCAATGATCAGTAATATGCATTCACACAAATAACATTTAAAGGCCCCCTTAATTTTTTTAGCTTTTAGTATGAATATGTTAGCCTTAAGGTTATGAATAATCTGCTGTGTTCCAAAACAATGACAAAAATTCTAATTTAGGAGATATAAGCATTCAAAACGTACAGTCTCTCACTTCCGCTAAAATGGATCACGTATTTTTATGACATCACCGTGGACTTCAGCTTCTCATCACATCTTCTGTCCAATCAAATGCTCTCTAGAATCTGAAGGGTCCCGTCCCCTAAATAGACACTGAATCTGCAGCTGAAATCGGTCACTTGCTTTAGTCCAGGGGTGGCGTAAAATCAAAATGTGATATAAACAAACGCTATTGGCTGTTTTAAAAAAGGGGAGGAGCTGTCTGATATATGCCGCCCTGTCTTCCTGTTTTAGGGGAAATTACGTCAACACATTGAATAATGCTGCGCGTTTCAAGGCACTTCAGTGGGCCTTTAAATTGAAATGCTTCAATATGCGTTGACACAAATGTATTGTACCCACTTTATATTAGGTGGCCTTAATGTGCTAACATCTAAATTAATAATTTTATACAATGCACTTGTGTACATGCATGTTTTTACATTGTACTTACATTTTAAAAATTACCTGAATTTATTTGAATGCATCATTGATATAACAGGAGCTGATGAAACCGGTTCATTGAAACAAAATGTCCGAAAGAACCAGTTTGCGGAAATGAATCAGACTATACATCACCAATATAGACTAATTACCAAACTCTCAGGAGAATACAGGAACAGGATGATCAACATTAACCTGACATGCAATGTTAACACAAGACAAAACACTGAGGAGAACTAAGAGCTTACATACACAAGGAGAGGTAATGAGGAAGCTAAATGAACAACAGGTGAACATTGTCAGTAACCAAGGGAACAGACTGACACACACTAGGAAACTAGTGCTGTGTTCAAAATCGCCCCTATAGGCCTATACCCTCATTAACTATTCCCTACATTAACCCACTAATACAGTCCACTTGAAGGGGTGGATTCGGACAGTGAGTGCACCAGAAGGGCTGCTGCTTTTGCGTAGATTGTGCTTGAAACATAGCAAACATGGCAGCTGTAGTAATGAAAAGATTTATCTTGCACTCTACCATGGAAACTATAGCATGTATAAACCGTAATTAAACAATTTAATAATCAATTAAAAAGGAATTTATACCTGTATGATATTACACTGGACCAGCACGGTTTGGAAAATGGATGATTGATTCAGCTCTGGGAGCCATCTCTTGGTGAGACGCGGGAATTCATTCAGCGTGCGACTCTCATGATGCATTATAGGTATTCTCTAGCCATTGAGCATACATCAGTTGTACACTCGCTATTGCGGTGCATTGTGGGATTGAACGAGTGCACTAAATAATGTCCACTATGGTTCCAGACACCACTACAAACACAGACTAGGTCAACTTACAATGACAGGGAAAACAGAACCAAAACACGATTAAACTAAACAGAACAGAACAGAATGTACATGTTACAGAGACACGCACAAGTGAGTGATACGCAATTTCAAGCAAAAACCATCCCATCAGGTCTAAAATATAAACACTTATAATAGGCTTACCATAGTGAATCAGGGTAAGACAAAAATACATTTTGGAAGAAGAATTGATGTTGTATCGACTCACATAGTGTATACCTTCACATTTTTAAGTATAATCAAATTGACACACAGTTTATGTCAATCTCATGTCAATCTTGAGTACCAATAGAGTAGTATTGCATCCTTCATATCTCCGAAAAGTCTTTTGTTTTATCATACTTATAAAAGACAGATACGCTGTACCGAGTTTTTCCGAATAAAACGTCTGGAGCAGCTGGAGGCGTATCGTGTGGGCGGAGCTAAGTCACGAGCGCACGTAGCTATTGCGTTGAGAGCGTCTGAAAGCTGTGACATCCTTAGAAATCGTGGAAAAAAATGTTGTCCTAAATAAAATATGGCTATCAATCAGATTCAGCCATACATGATCAAGAATAGGATCCAGAGGCTGAAATTTAAGCGGAGCAGCAGCAACAACGACTACAGCAGGAAGTCTCTATGTGGTATGTACTGTAACTGTATATTTTTGCTTAGCGGCTTGTGTTGAAATGATTTTAACACCATGTCATGCGCAAGTTTTACAACATTTGTGTGTGCTTACTCATGGTTTATGAGGACATGATTTGGTTTATGGACTATTGTGACTTTATGTTAGCAGTAGCAAGCGGAACGTTTTACATCGAAAAAAAATGGAATAGTAGCGCATTTGAATGAACAAGCGCGCTTTATGTGAACTGGTTTAATATGAAATAATTAATTTAGTTCAACATATTTTCCCACTCTTTGTGTATTGTTGTGTTGAGTGGTTTTACAATAAACAAACAGACACCTACAGTGGTGAGCTAAACAAATATATTTAAACACACACCATACATCGCAATGCTCCATTGATAAATTAACTGTGCGTTCATGTTGTTTACTTGATGTGCAACGAAAAAATTGAAAAAAAAAAAACGTTGCTGCTCCGGAAAAACAAACTCCAGCCACTGTCCCCTTAATGTTGGGTTATTTAGGAAGCTGTACAGAGTTGTCTTGCCCTGACAACCAAAATGCATCTTTGGTGTCATTGTTGATTTTGTGAAGTCCTGTGACCTGTGCAGCGCAGCCGACGACTTCCCGGCATGCTTTTGCTCTCTCGCTCTGGTCGAAGTGTGCACGCACGCCCTTCCGGGAAAAGTGCCCAAACGGCCCGTTCTTGAAAATTCCGCCCTTGTTCAACTTATTTTTTGAAACTTTGGCCATGTTTAGCAAGTCTTTTGTAAAAAACTAAGAATGCATGAAATAGCATTATACCCCTCCCCCCATGTATAACTTTAAAAAATGAAGTTGAAATAGTTTAAATTATTTTTATGAGTTAAAATAATGGAAAAACATATGTTGCCATGACTTATTGATCATATATATTTTTTACAGTGTAATACAATCCTTATTTAGTGTTATTCTTAACGACAATGAGAATGTGTTTGTGAAATAGGTGATGAGTTTTCTCAATTTTTACTCTAAATAAACTGTCTAAATAACTTCTCAGCAAGAAATTTGCGTCTAAAGGACGTCTGACGTCTTGGGTAAAACTAGGCAAAAAAAAATTTAATAGATGTCTAACCATAGCTCAATAATAAACAAGTCACCTAGAACATTAACATGTCAAAAAACTTAAATCAAACACCTTGTAATCACAATTGACTTTGCTTACATGATGGAATATCATACATCTTGCAAGTTATTTTAGCAAAAACTACATGGAACCAATTTCAAGGTTATTTTGCCTATAGAAGTGGGTCACTCTTAGTCAGACTATTTTGGGTCTATAGTTAACCGAGACGGCGAAATGACGGCTATTGCTTGCTGGGTTCTTTTGAAAGTTTCTCAAGGTGAAATTCCTCCTATTGTTGACTCATTTCAAGATGGTTATTAAAGCATTTGAATGCTGTTGTGTAATCTTGTGTTTTTCTTGCAGTTTAAAGTGTTGATGTGAGTGCCTGGCAGTGCCAGTTACTCAGTTCCCTGTGAATGATGTTCTAATGTTAACACACACTTGTGCTTCAGGACATTAGACATATCTCAGTGTGTTCGCATTATGTTTAATGACTTTTGGAGCCACACAGAGAGACAAATATATAGGAAAGAAAGCAAAAACTATGATATCATAAGTAAGTATTTTGCTATTAATAGAACAAATATTACATATTATTTCACCAATTTACTTGTATGGTGAAGCTGCATATTCTGCCTTCAGATTGAGTGTTATTTCTGAAGAAATAATAAATATATACTTAATTCTTGGGGAATTGGCACTTAATTTAATCAAATATATGATGGTGCTGCAAATCAAATGGTTATACAGTGGTGGCCAAAAATATTAGAACACTTGGCATCTGGGAGTCGTCTTATTGGGTCTGGATTTATTTTCCAAGAGGACAATGACCCAAAACAATCTTCTAACTATTGCCGGAACCTGCTGGATCATTGAAAATGATGGACTGGCCCACTCAAGCACATTTGGGGCGAGTTGGTAAATAAACTGGACAAATCTATTGTACATTCAAAGGGAAGCCTTTGGCTTCAGTTCCAGAAGGCATGGGATAACATTAGTGTTGAAGTTCTCAAAGGAAATACACTCACCTAAAGGATTATTAGGAACACCATACTAATACTGTGTTTGACCCCCTTTCGCCTTCAGAACTGCCTTAATTCTATGTGGCATTGATTCAACAAGGTGCTGAAAGCATTCTTTAGAAATGTTGGCCCATATTGATAGGATAGCATCTTGCAGTTGATGGAGATTTGTGAGATGCACATCCAGGGCACGAAGCTCCCGTTCCACCACATCCCAAAGATACTCTATTGGGTTGAGATCTGGTGACTGTGGGGGCCATTTTAGTACAGTGAACTCATTGTCATGTTCAAGAAACCAATTTGAAATGATTGGAGCTTTGTGACATGGTGCATTATCCTGCTGGAAGTAGCCATCAGAGGATGGGTACATGGTGTTCATAAAGGGATGGACATGGTCAGAAACAATGCTCAGGTAGGCTGTGGCATTTAAACCATGCCCAATTGGCACTAAGGGGCCTAAAGTGTGCCAAGAAAACATCCCCCACACCATTACACCACCACCACCAGCCTGTACAGTGGTAACAAGGCATGATGGATCCATGTTCTCATTCTGTTTACGCCAAATTCTGACTCTACCATCTGAATGTCTCAACAGAAATCGAGACTCATCAGACCAGGCAACATTTTTCCAGTCTTCAACTGTCCAATTTTGGTGAGCTTGTGCAAATTGTAGCCTCATTTTCCTATTTGTAGTGGAGATGAATGGTACCCGGTTGGGTCTTCTGCTGTTGTAGCCCATCCGCCTCAAGGTTGTGCGTGTTGTGGCTTCACAAATGCTTTGCTGCATACCTCGGTTGTAACGAGTGGTTATTTCAGTCAAAGTTGCTCTTCTATCAGCTTGAATCAGTCGGCCCATTCTCCTCTGACCTCTAGCATCAACAAGGCATTTTCGCCCACAGGACTGCCGCATACTGGAAGTTTTTCCCTTTTCACACCATTCTTTGTAAACCCTAGAAATGGTTATGCGTGAAAATCCCAGTAACTGAGCAGATTGTGAAATACTTAGACCGGCCCGTCTGGCACCAACAACCATACCATGCTCAAAATTGCTTAAATCACCTTTCTTTCCCATTCTGACATTCAGTTTGGAGTTCAGGAGATTTTCTAGACCAGAACCACACCCCTAAATGCATTGAAGCAACTGCCATGTGATTGGTTGATTAGATAATTGCATTAATGAGAAATTGAACAGGTTTTCCTAATAATCCTTTAGGTGAGTGTATATTGACGCTATGCCAGAGAGATGTGCTGCTGTAATTGCTGCAAAAGGTGGACATACCAAATATTAAAGTAAAAGTGGATAAAAACAGTACGACTCACTTCATCATATATTTGATGGTAAGAGCAATCATCTGCATGTTTCATGAACATTATGAAATGAAATCATGTTTTGAAAGCAAAAAATCTAATAATTTTGGCCACCACTGTATACTCTGTCATAATTGTACAATCATATTTTGTACATGCAACTTAGTTATGGTATATACAATAATGATTTAATTCATTTGAACTCGGAAATGTAAAGAAAAATCTGAGTATCCTATTTGTAATTACGACCTTGTGGTGCCATTCATGTGCGTTCAACTTGTAAATTCAAATTTTCTGACATGACTTTTACGCACCATAAAATTAATTGAAAACACCTTTCAAACAAATACATTTTATGTTGAGACTTAAAGGTAGATAGAGAAGAGATATTACGAATAGAGGGGGGTAATGAATTCTAGAGCTTGGGAGCGATAACACAAAAAGATAATCTACCAGTAAACAGCCAGAATCTAGGAACTCGCAATAGGCCAAGTTCAGACGATCTAAGTCTGGGTGGGCAGGTACGGTTGAAGTAGGTCTGATAGATAGAGGTGCAAGACCATTTAAAGCCTTAAAGGTTAAGTACCTTAAAATGAATAAAACATGGAGAAGAGGAGTTATGTAAGCACTACGTCTAGTCTAGATGAGCACTCTCGCGGGTGCATTTTGTACATACTGTAGCCTTTTAATGTTTTTTTGTTTTGTTTTGTTGGTAAGCCAATTAACAAGGCATTGCAGCAGTCCAAATGAGAAGTTCTCAGTGCATGAACAAGGGGAGGAGCGGAGACTGCAATATTACACAGGTGATAAAAAGATTTTTTTAACAACAGAAGCAATATGAGAAACAAAGGAAAGAGAGAAATCAAATAAAACACCAAGGTTACGTACAGGGGAGGAGGGTTTAACAAGAATCCTATCTATGTCAAAGGACAAAGATCATACATTGTAATCATACATTGAAAATTGAAATATTTTGATGTATTTTAAATAAATTGACACTGAACTTGAAATATTTGAGTAAGCCAAATCATACATTTACCATACCAATATCATGTAATTTCACATTTTTAGAAGTGGAAACTTGACTAGCTTTAACTAGCTAATTCAATAAATGCCACCTTGCTAATTGGTTGTACAATGCTTAGGTAGCATTGGCATAGCATAGCACTTGCTGAATGAGGACAGCAATATGATCCATTTAACATATATCTGTTCTCAAACTAAGCTCATGCTCCACTCGTCACCACGATGGTAACCCTTAAAAAAACATAACAGAAACTCTTCTAAACTAACATAACAAAACATTAAACACTACTAAATCTCCCACTTAATGCTAATCTTACACAAAAAACATAATATAACAATTTTGGCATTTACTGTCTCTTTTCTTTCTTTTCAGTGTCATGGCAAAGCATGCTGGGAAATAGAAATCCCAGCCCAGTTTTGGTTTAATTTAAGTTAAAAGAAATTTAAAAGAAAAAAGTTAATAAAACCCAAATTAATGAAACAATTCAGATTAATTAAAATGTGTCAGTTTTGAGAAATCAATAGAAAAAGAAAGTTCTAAATACTCATGAAAGTTTGTTTGAACTAATTTGTTTAATTTGATTTCGCTCTACTCAAAACGATTAATTATTTTGAGCATTAGGGTTTACAGTGTAAGATACAGTGTAAGTAGTCCATATTTGCAAATCAAATCACCAAGTGGTGTTATGTAGATGATAAAAAGTAACGGACCTAGAACTGAGCCCTTTGGAACACCCTGTGTCAGTGCAATGGTGCACGGTGGACTTATTCCCTTGTATGGTGATATAGTAGGCCTACTTTCTATCATTGAGATAACAAATAGTTTGGTTGTTGTTATTCTTTAAGACGGTTAGTTTCTCAATTTTCTTTATACCTTTTTATGTCTTTATTTTTTTTTTCAAGACAATATTTCACCAAAGTTGGGCACTTGAAAGGAGAGCGTTTGGATTTTTGTATCTGCAGTTTGTATGCGTAATTTGTATTTGAAAGGACAGCAAAGTAAGAACATGGATTCCAGATAGAAATTATGCAAGCCAGATTCGAACCTGCATTCCCTACATCAGTATCACAGCACACGTGTCAGCTGTGCCACAGCACTACGTTTTTTTCTTTTTTTGTAACTTGTTAATGTTTGCACAAGTGAATAACCCCACAAAATACAGAAAAGCATTATTTGTTAAAGATATTTATACATCTCAGTTTAAGAATGTAATTTAAACAAGTACCAGTCCCAAAGTGGATGCTTTATCCTGAAGTGAAGGAGGTATAACCCAGCACTAATTCAACAAAAGAAAATACACAGAACAGATCTCTTTAGATCAGGTGCCCATAATCCATCCGAGACAAATTGCCACAAAAGCTAGATAAACAAACACTGATTTCTGGAATACTTTGACTTTATCAAATAAATAATATCTTTGAGAGGTCCTGTGCAGACTGCATCACAGCGACCACACAATGGACTTTAACATGCGGCTATTTGACAGATAAATGTTTCCCTGCGGTCTTGCCTTATAAGGATCCCACTTTCCCCTTCTCCAAATGTCCAATTAAAGAAGCACATTAAATGAACACATGGACCCTGTAAGAGTTTCTGCTCACGAAGGTGAACAACAGGACATCCATCACTTTTGCATTAGCCCGAGAGTCACTATTTGCTGTGCAATTAAAGATTAAACAAAAAACAACATGCAGACTCTTAAGGAAATGACCTCCAACTAAAAACATATGTGTTTTACACAAAAGCTGGTGTTTATTGTGGGAAATAGCACAACCGTTTTAACAACGTCTAGTTTTCCCAGGACATTTTTCAATCTAAAATGAATAACAGTGGCTATAAAATGTGAATTTCAGATGTTCTAGTTTGATTCTGTCACTGTAATGGAACTAATTCCTGTAAACAAGGAAATGCTTTGCCAAAGGCCATTTCTGTCATATTTCTTGAGTTGAATAACTCAAGTTCTGCGCTTGGGGCTGTAAAACCAAAACCACTCGAGGGAGAGAGCTGATGGAAAGAATCTATCACAGTATCACTGTCACATAATGTCTTAAATTTGTTAAGTGATTTTGGGAATGGTCATGTCTGATGACACATAATAACCTTAAATAAAAACTCTCTCTCATGTCTGCTAGACTTGACCTTGAGTCATGGTTGTAAATTCATCAGATGAAAGGTCTGATGAGTGTGAGTGTCTGAAGAGTGTAAAAAAGTGTTGCTCAAGACACAGAATGAACATGTCCAGTGATCCATATGCTTATCCACTTTATCCCACAACTTATGTGGAATCAAACTTTTTCACTTTAAGATGAAACCGAGATTATTACTATAATGTTCTTAAAGGGATAGTCCATCTAAAAATGAAAATTCTGTCATCATTTGCTCAACCTCATATTGTTACAAACCTGTCTTTCTTCAGCAGAATACAAAAGAAGATATTTAAAGAACGTTGAACAACATTGGAGCCTACTAGACTTCCATTGTATGAACCAAAAACGGACGTTTCTCAAAATAACTTCTTTTGTTCCATTGAAGTTTTGGAACATGAGGGTGGGTAAATCATGACAGAATTGTCAGTTAGGGTGAACTATCCCTTTAACACAGATTAGCATTTGATTTTCAGGAGATTGAAAAATAAATGAATACCTCTGAACATGACTGATCCAAAATGCATAAACTTTCCTCCAAATGACTGTCATCAGTCATGGGACTGTTGCACAGTTTTATTTAAGTGGTTGGGCTTTTTCACAATGAACTGACTTGCTGTGACATGATTCAGTCCTGCATATATGGAATGTAGAAAACGAAACTGATGAAGCATGAAGTCACACAAAGAAAGAGACCTGCATTCACCATGCAGTTGAGGCAGAAAGCACGGTTCAGCTAACAAAAAAATGTTTTTCTCTCCATAAATAAAGACAATAAATACACTTAATTTGCTACAAAATTATAATCTTTTATATTCTCCATGATATCATAGGTGCAACACCACCTAACTCTTTCACCCTCAAGTCTTAGATCCATCTGTTTAGGTGTCCAGTGACCCGAAAATTCTGCATCTGTTATTTTCACAATATGGGTGAGCAGTCACTCCATAGTCTTTCCCACGAATACAGAGAGGTTTTAGAGATCAGGAGCCAGCAGTTCCTGGAATTCCCTCGTAAATTTTCAGAAAATCTTCAGGAGGGCTTGACTGATACAGGACAGGATGAATGCTGCGGTCCTTCTCCTGTGTGGGTTTGGACTTTGCGGTCTTATAAATCTTGTCCCAGAGCAGACGAGGCACCGGGGGACTGAGGATGATGAAGACCCAGGGGTCTATGATGGGGTTGACCGATACCAAAAGAAGGGATATGAGATCCTTGTTGCCTTTTAGGCCGAAGACAAGGTTGATGTACAGTTTAATCTATGAAAACAAGAACACAATGTGAACTTATGTTGTGCATAAACAGCTAAACAAAACTGCAATAGTATCAACATACACTTTCCATTACAATGTTACAGTGTAATAATTTGGTGAATACATTTTGAACAGTATCTCTATAACTTCAAAAGGGGAAAAAGTTAATTTTTTTGTTTCTTAAAAACAATTAATTCACTTCATTTTCATTAGATACTAGTTCCTACTTCTACTGACTAGTTACTAACTCAATAGAGACAACTAATTGTTTAATTGTTAACATAGTGCACATGAATTCTATTGGCATCTCTGGTTGAGATATTAATACAATTGCTTTGTTACATGTTATTTGTCAAGTAATGACGGGTCTGAATGACTGTAGTTAGTATTAGGGATGGGCAACAGTGGTCGAGTAATCGAGTACTCGAACGTGACAGCGATCATCGATCATGAGAACGATGATCGCCCCGACTTTAAAAAAATATATTTGTCTCTTTTTTATTGGTTATTGCGTAATTTTGCGCGGTACCGGAGGTCTGATTGGTTAGCGTTATATAGCCTACATAGCATTATAATGAGAACACGATGGAAATAGAATGCTGTAAATTCTCTGTGCTTAGTTCCCCGTGTATCAGCAGTTAAAGGAAATCCACAGAGAAACTAGCGAGAACACTCAGACTAGCGCGTGAAGTTCATGGGGGCATTTGCGTCCTTTTCTGCAGATGCACGTTGTAAGATTACTTTTATGTTGTCTATATCTGATTAATCTAATATAAAGAGCGTTTGGTTGAGCTTAATAAGCTAGAAAAGCGCTGCCGTTATACCGGCTGTTGTTCGTTCTCTTCAGTTTCAGCTCAAATGCATTAATGCTCGACATTATGTTTAGAGACGGTCATATTCTTTTCAGATAGGCTATTTATTTCTCAGAATCATTGATATTAGTAATGCAGCAGTGCTATACTGTTCTCATATTTTTTAACAGTAGACCTAGTTTATTTAAAGTTGTTTTTCGTTATGAGTTCGAAAACGCGCAGTGATGTCTGTAAACACTTCGATCATGAATAATAAAATTAAGTGCATGATGTGCAGAGTCAATCTGTCAAAGCATTATAATGAGAACACTATTTTAATAAAATGTTGTTTCTGTGTGCTTTGTCCGTGTATCAGCGTTGTTAAAGGGTTAGTTCACCCAAAAATGAAAATTCTGTCATTAATTACTTACCCTCATGTCGTTCGACACACCTGTAAGACCTCCGTTCATCTTCGGAACACAAATTAAGATATTTTAGTTGAAATCTGATGGCTCTGAAAGGACTCCATTGGCACAATGCACGGTTCACTCTCAAGACCCTTAAAAGGTACTAAAGACGTCGTTACAAAGTCCATCTCACTACAGTGGTTCTAAATTATTTTTATGAATCGGCGAGAATAGTTTTTGTGCGCAAAAAAACCCTAAATAACGACTTATATAGTGATGACGATTTCAAAACACGGCCTCATGAAGCTTCGAAGCGTTATGAATCAGTGAGTCGAATGAGCAGTTTGGATCGCCAAATTTCAGCAGTTTGGCGGTTTGACACGCGATCCGAATCATGATTCGACTCACTGATTCATAACGCTTCGAAGCTTCATGAGGCCGAGATTTGAAATCGTCATCACTATATAAGTCGTTATTTAGGGGTTCTTTGCGCACAAAAACTATTCTCGCCGATTCATAAAGTTATTGTAGAACCACTTTAGTGAGATGGACTTTGTAACGACATCTTTAGTAACTTTTAAGGGTCTTGAGAGTGAACCGTGCATTGTGCCAATGGGGGCCTTTCAGAGCCATCAGATTTCAACTAAAATATCTTCATTTGTGTTCCGAAGACGAACGGAGGTCTTACGGGTGTCGAACGACATGAGGGTAAGTAATTAATGACAGAATTTTCATTTTTGGGTGAACTAACCCTTTAAGGGAAGAGCGCATTCAAAATGTTCCGTTTCAAACCAGCCTGTAAAATCTAGCACGCTGAAGTTCACGTGCGCATTCACGTCCTTTTGTGTTAATTTAAGTTGTAATAGGTTCCTATTAATCTTCATATTAATATTGATATAGGGTGTGTTTGGTTGAGTTTATTAACCAGCTAGCAAGCTCTGCAAGGTGGTGTTATTTCACAGTTTCAGCTCAAAGGCAATGCTCGATATTATTGACTTGGTTATTCGAGACGGTCATTTTATAAAGATGTTTCTTTTTCAAAGACATTTATGCATCATAATCTAGCAGTTATTTTTTGCTTTATATGTTTATGTTTTCATATACCCGTTTTGATGTCACGTTTGTATTTGTCAACAACCATTTTCATAACAGTATTTTTATTATCTCAATGACGGACATGCCCCGCCCCCTGCACATGCCCCGTCCCCGAGTCTTCGAGTACTCGTTTTTGAGACCTATCGATGATCGAAATGAGAAATTGACAAAAATGCCCATCCCTAGTTAATATTGGTTAAAATGATACTAGTAACCATTAGAATACACACTAGTGTCTATTAGCAATATGAAAACTGGAATAGACACTATAACTATTTGAATTAGCTAGAAGCAACTAATTAATTAATACTAGTCTAGTACATGATGAATAGTTACTACAACTGGAATAGACCAGCAAAAACTAGTCTGAAGTGAAATATCATAACCACATACCCATAGAATCCAACGGCAAATGTGCAATATGTTACCAGTAACAGCAGAATAGTTACATTTTACCATAGTATGGAAGCTTGTTTACATCACAGAATATAAAAAGGTAATTGCAACTTTTTATCAATTTACGCTTTATAACTTTACAACATTTTCAGAAATGTGAGTTCATATCTCACAATTCTGAGAGAAAAAAAATTTGAAAAGAGTTTCAGAATACTTGGAACTGCAAGAAAAAATTCTGAGATAATGTGAGATCATTTAGTAGTTGCGAACTCACAATTCTGCTTGCAATTCCGAGTTTATATCTTACAATTTGGGGGGAAAAGGTCTGATAGATACGAATATATAGGCTACATATGATATATAAACACAATTCTGACTTTTTTTCTCAGAATTGTGAGATATAAACCCGTAACTGAATGATAAAGGCTAAATTGTGAGATATAAACTCACAATTCAAAGAAAAAAGTCACAATTGTGAGTTCACATATCACAATTTAGTTTTTTTTTTTTAAGTCGCAATTACCTTTTTCTCACAATTGCAAGAAAAAATACAAAAGATAATTTTTCTCACAATTCTGACTTTTTTTTCCACAAATCAATGTTTACATCTGACTTTTTTCTCAGAATTGCGATATAAACTCACAATTAAGCTACATAAGTTACATAAACTCGCAAAACTCACAATTCTGATATTTCCTCGCAGTTGTGAGTTTATATTTCACATTTCTCAATTTATAACTCGCAATTGCGAGAAAAAATTGCAAGTTTATATATGACAATTTTGACTTTATTTCTCATAATTGCAACTTTATTTTTTAGAATTCAGAGGGGAAAAATGTCAGAATTGTGAATTAAAAAATCGCAATTATCTTTTTATTTTTTATTCAGTGGCGGAAACAAGCTTCCAAACATAGCCTACTACTGTGATAATGACTAAGAAAATGTTCTAGTATGTAGTAGTTACTGAAAAGGTTCAAGTATATAATGTATAAGTAGCCTACTTGTTAGCTACTAATTCATATGTGAGTGATTATTGAAGAAAGTATAGGCTACTTGTAGGCCTATAAAAAGGACTAGTAATTATTGGATAACCTAATATAGGCCTATAGCCTAATTGAAAAATGTAAACATATTGTGTAGCCTACATACTATAAAAGTACAATAATTTGGACACTAAACAATTTGTTTGTGTCTTTGAGCAAACAGGACATTACTTCTAGTAATCAACCCAAGAAAAGAAAAGTAAACTCGTGTAGAGTGTTTGTGGGTGATTTGAGTGAAACTGCCTTACCACAAGAGGAAGAGAGCAAATGACGAATGCTATGGTCATGAAGCCGAGCAACACCAGATGTTCTACCTCCTTCGCGATGGAGCGTTGCCTCTTGTGACCTTGCTGTCGTCGGATAGAGCTCCGGTGCGCCTTGCGTCTTCGGTACATGAGTGAAAGATGATAGATGACGGACACGTTGCACAAAACCGTGCACACAATCATGACGAGCAAGCAAGTCGCGTAAATTATATTGAAAACTTTGTGCTCCTTTTCAAATGGGTTCATGTCAATGAAGCACCACGTACCCGGACAATGTTGAATATACTTCCCAAAACCGATGAAAGGTGTGACACAGAAAAGAGCGCAAATCAAGTAAATGAGAGCTATGGTGATGTATCCACAGCGTTTACTCAAGCGCTTCTCATAAAAGTAAGGATGTCCTAAGGAGAGCCAGCGCTCCACAGCCATGGAGAGTAGAATAGCGAGAGTGACCAGACTGAAAAATGTCATCGCATATCCAAAGTGCCCGCAAACGAATCTGTTTTTACTCATCCCGATCAAAGACTCCTTCCTCACGTACGCAGTTAAAACCAGAGGACTGACAGAGAAAGTTCCCAGCAAATCTGTGATGACCAAAGATGTAACGAGGACTTGGAACAAAGTTGCGGGCTGTTTCCTCCGCCGTATTTCCAAGAGAATTAATGCGACCACGTTCCCAAGGACACCGGCGGAAAACATGATCGCAGATGTTTTAGGAGATCCACCATCAGAGACAAATGTGCTATTCTGGCAGTGGAAACTGTCGTTTCTCGGGTCTGATGCCATAAAAAACCCTTTTCCCTGTATTATCCACCCAGGCGTAATTGTGTGCTGGTTGAAGTATATTTGTGGTAGAGGATGTATCATAGCAGAGAAGAATAAGGCTCCATACTTATAGTGGAACCGAACGTTTACGCACGGCACAGCCCATTACTTTCAAAAGAGAGAAGTAACGAGAGAGTGAGGAGGAGTTTTAGCAGAGCATGCTCTGATGTCAACAGCATTATAATGACTCAACACATCTAACTTAGTAGCTATATATATATATATATATATATATATATATATATATATATATATATATATATATATATATATATATATATATATATATATATATATATATATATATATATATATATATATATATATAATTCAGTTAAATGAATGAAAATTAAATAATAAATATGTTAAATATATGACTAAAGTATTTATAAATGATAAATGTAAAATATTCATATATTACAAGCAATACATTATAATACATTGTATTATATAATATCCTATGATATCAGATCAGTTTATAAATAGTACTTAAAATGAAATATCATTACATGTTATTTATTTGCAAATGACAAGCTATGTTTAATGTTATGTATAGTTAATGCGTATAAAATCTTGGTTTACCATCTGCATGGCATCATGACGCCTCCCAGTGGGGGAATATTTACAATACTACGAGTTTTAGGAAAGACATATTTTCTCATAACAAAACAGCAAGGTTAAAAGATGTGGAGGTGGGGACAACTTTTCAATTTTGTGTAAAAAAAAAACCAATGAAAAAAAAGCAAACACAGAAAATAGCTGGAACAGCCATCCGGCTAAATTTGTTATAAAACGTAATAAAAACAAGTTTTATATATATATATATATATATATATATATATATATATATATATATATATATATATATATATATATATATATATATATTAACATTTTGAATAGAAATGGGTACCTATCATACCACATATCTTTCCATATGTCATCAATTGAAAAAGTGTGCACATAGTATTGATCCACTTCATCTTCATATCAACTGGAGTTCCACAGGGATCAAAACTAGGACCACTTTTAATCTCCTTTTACATTGAATCACAAGCAAAGTTATCATATCCAATGGCTTTCTTTATCATTCTCGTGCAGTGATACCCGGTTTAATCTCTATTTCTACCATCTAACAAACAGGTTTCACAGCATGTCTTGAAAACTTTTCTGTCTAGATGAATGAAGCAAAATTGATTGAAAACAAAGCAGCTTTTCATCCTCCCCCCGTTGCCAAGACCATGTCATTTCAATAGACAAACTCAACCATCTCACCCACTCAGACAGCCAAGAGCCTTGACAACGACCTGTTGTTTGCACCTTAAATACCACAGTCAAGACATGCAGATTCCTCCTGCATAAAATCCAGATCATTAGTAGAACAATTGCATGTACATACAGTAGCCTGCTACGAGTTTATTAGCAGTAACCAATGCAACTGCAGAACAAAATGTTCCGTCTTTCAATGACTGTATCATTTAAATTTTTCTTCATTTTTGTAAATAATGGACATTGTAGTGAACTTGGGACTGTGCCACAGTCTGCCACTATTTTCTTATTTGAATGAAACTGAAATTGTTTTAATGCTTTGTACATATACATCATCCCAAAGGTGTTCTATCGGGACTGCAGGCCAGTCAAGTTCCTCCACACCAAACTCGCTCATCCATGTCTTTATGGACCTTGCTTTTTGCACTGGTGCGCAGTCATGTTGGAACAGGAAGGGGCCATCCCCAAACTGTTCCCACAAAGTTGGGAGCATGAAATTGTCCAAAATATCTTGATATGCTGAAGCATTAATAGTTCATTTCACTGGAACTAAGGGGCCAAGCCCAACCCCTGAAAAACCTCCCACACCATAACACCATACACCATAACCCCCCCTCCACCAAACTTTACACGTGGAACAATGCAGTCAGGCAAGTACGGTTCTCCTGGCAACAGCCAAACCCAGACTCCATCAGATTGCCAGACAAAGAAGCATAATTCTTCCCTCCAGAGAACACGTCTCCACTGAGAGAACAGTCCATTGGCAGCGTGCTTTACACCACTTGCATCCGACACTTTAAATTGCACTTGGTGATGTAAGGCTTGGATGCAGCTGCTCAGCCATGGAAACCAATTCCATAAAGCTCTCCTCGCTCTGTTCTTGAGCTAATCTGAAGGCCACATCGAATTTGGAGGTCTGTAGCTATTGACTTGCAGAATGTTTGGCGACTTCTGCGCACGGTGTGCCTCAGCATGCGCTGACCCCGCTCTGTCAAGTCAAGTCACCTTTATTTATATAGCGCTTTTTACAATGCTGATTGTTTCAAAGCAGCTTCACGGTGTTAAA
This sequence comes from Gobio gobio, assembly GCF_949357685.1. Taxonomy (NCBI): domain Eukaryota; kingdom Metazoa; phylum Chordata; class Actinopteri; order Cypriniformes; family Gobionidae; genus Gobio; species Gobio gobio. The sequence goes on along the minus strand of NC_137105.1, from coordinate 33,236,477 downwards.
CAAGAAAATAATGCAACAGAATTTGATTCGTCTGTACAGCCGCTCTGGAGAAAATGGTGATGTCATCCAGCTCATTTCAATTATCATATAGTGTCAACGCGGGCAGATCAGTAATATAGTTGAATATTTAGTGTCCCCAACTGAGAAAGCCAAAAGGCGACAGAGGCGACGGTGGCAAGGAACCAAAACTCCATCAGGTGACATAATGGAGAAAAAAACCTTGGGAGAAACCAGGCTCAGTTGGGGTGATTGTGGCCTACCACTTTGTGGCTGAGATGCTGTTGTTCCCAATAGCTTCCACTTTGTTATAATACCACTAACAGTTGACCGTGGAATATTTAGTAGTGAGGAAATTTCACAAATGGACTTATTGCACAGGTACCACACTGGAATTCACTGAGCTCCTAAAAGCAACCCATTCTTTCACAAATGTTTGTAGAAGCAGTCTGCATGCCTAGGTGCTCGATTTTATATGGCCATGGAAGTGATCGGAACACCTGAATTCAATGAATTTAGAGGGGTGTCCCAATACTTTTGGCAATATAGTGTATTTTGAAGAATGTTGGTAACCAAACAGTTTAAATTCCGTTGTATGTTTAATCCAACTATTAATTTAAGCCTTTGTCTGTGATGTCTGGAGGAAAAGATTTTAGAAAATGAAGGATTCCAATCATCAGATAATTTTTTTGAAAGTGATCCTCATTAAATGTAAATGTAAATTAAAGTAATTACAAAACAAGTAATATTTCAAATAGACATTTATTGAAGCAATTTTGCACGAATCATTTTCTATTCAAATTTGATGAACACGTGCATTGCACTCGCCTACCAAAACCCTCCCATAGACATTTTGGTAACTAGTGGTTTGTGGTTGAGGCTTCCTTTCATTTTAAATCACCACATCGTCACATCTCTTGAACTTCTTCAGGGACAATTATATTTAAGTACTCCATATCGAAGCTGCTCCCTCTCGAAATGAAGAACTGCTGGGTATTTGCTTTACTTTTTACAAATGTTTATCTCATGAATGCGATTCAAAAGGACACACTTTTCCCTTTTGGATTATCTGAAGGGGATTCCGTTCTTCAAGAAGGTGATGATGAACTATCTGAAGCCCTGAAGCTAAAAAAGCCCTTACAGTTCTACGAAGTGCAGTTCAACGTTCTTTATGTAAGCCACACAATTTTTTTCATTACCATTACATTTAAAAAAAGCATTTCCCCATTATTTTAGCATGAAATTTGCATATGCAACCAGATCTATTAAGCATGTGGAGTCTGAAGTTTAACATTTAATTGAATTGCTATTGTTTTCATACTAATGATGAGCAAAAATATTTAAAATGCATACAAATAATTAAAGTATTACAATATGAAAAGTCTTTAAAATGTTGAGTTATCACACGGACACTCTCCATTCCTCAGGTTGCCACAAATGGCTTCTTGTCCCTTCAGCTTCCTCCTGCAGAGAGTCAGTATTTAAGAACCATGTTTCCTCTGAGCTTCTCAGCCATAGCACCTTTCCTTACTGACATCAGTTCAGGACATGGGAAAGGATCTGTGTTTTACCGTGTGGAGGAATCATTAGATGTATTAAACCGGGCTTCTGAAATGGTGCAGCGTGGTTTCACTGGTTCTACATTTAAGGCCAGCCACACAGTCATCGCCACATGGGACAACGTTGCATGTGAAGAGGACAGGCTTCTCCAGTCACCATTTACACATTGTGTAACATTCTTTTGTATTTATTCATCTTTTTACACATAAATGTTTACATTTTTTTAATGCTATTATCATCATTATTAACTACGTTGTTCTGATCTGCATTCAGGTAACCAGTTTCCAGGTTGTGTTGGCTGGAAATAAATCAGATACATATGCCTTGTTCCTGTATCCTGAGGAGCAGCAGATGCTAAATATCAGTCACAATTATGCTAACATGTCAAAAGGACATGCTAAACTTCAGGTTGGCTTTAACAGAGGTGATACATCTACCACAGAAGAGCTGTTCTACAGTGTGTTTAGCTCTGATGAGACCACCAATAACCTCCATAAGTGAGTGCATGAAACCTTTTTATTCTTTTTACCATTTCACGTATCTTCCTGCAATTTATTAACATTAAATGTGGCATTATAGGTCTATTACTTATCTAAATTTTTAATTTTTGCTTATCGTTAATTCATTTGAACTGGTAATACACTAAAACAGAAAACTTAAAACATCTAAAATTTATGAATCGATTACATCGATTATCTGACCAAATATGATATTTGCAAAAAAAGCAAATTCAACATTTCTGAGAATTTGTCGCAATAATTTTAAACAAAATATGTTTTTACTCTTTATTGTGGACACTATGTTATTATACAACACTAAATATAAAAAATAATAGTGATTAACATTAACCTGATAAATGTTGTAATGTTTTATTTTTTTTAACATTAGTTACCTCTGTTAAAGTATGTGACATAACAATGAAAAATACTTATACAGCATTATTTATCTTAATTAATGTTCATTTCAACAATGTATACATTATTAATACATTATTAAAATGAAAAAGGTCTGCATAAGTTACAAAGCACAAAGTCACTCCAAAGGAAGATATTCTCTATATCAGTAAGCACTGTTTCTGAACTCCCTGATTGTAGTCTTGAGTTTTCTTCGGTAAATGAACACACCACAATATTCCTCATTAACATACACATAAAAAGGTTGAGTTGCGATAGTAGTGTGTTGAAACTCGAGGTTATGGTAAGGAGCGTGATCAGTGCCTGAAGCGGGCCAGTACGCACCGGCACTTCTATATTTTAATATTTTTTCTTGCATACCGCCACTTACAAACACTGCATGTTTCTGGTATTTAGCCACTCGGAGTCAAAGGGCCCTGTTTTAACGTTCTGAGCACATGGCGCATGTGCACTTAGGGCGTTTCTGAATCCACTTTTGCTAGTTTAATGACGGAAAAAAAGGTTGGTGCCAATCGGTTCCAAAAGGTTTGAACCTAGTCTCTTAATGAGTCATGGGTGTGGTTTGGGCATAACGTGCAATAAATCAATCAGAGTCTCATCTCCCTTTCCCTTTAAAAGCCAGTTGCACTTGCACCATGGCGGAATTTGCGAGCGGAAAAACTGAACTGCCCAACCTTTTGATGCTCTCGTCTGCTGTCAATCCCACAATGCGTTCGCTCTTGCAAAAAACTGGACGCGCGCTCTCAAATTTACTGTGTTCTCTTATGAATTGGCTCTTCTCTCCCTCAAATACAGGAATACGCAATGTGCAAGCTCAAGCTTTCCTGTGCACTCGTGGATTCAATTCAATTCAATTCAATTCAAATCAATTCAATTCAATTCAAATTGTTCTGTATAGCGCTTTTCACAATGCATATCGTTTCAAAGCAACTTCAAAAAATGCATGCGTTATTACATTACAATTTAAAGTGATTTGTCCATGTTATGCATTTAAGAAATGCACATATACAAAGTACACAGATTAGCTAACAATCTATTATTAATCAATATAATAATTAAGGCACAGAAATAAGTGAAATAAGAATACATGTTAATGAATAGGGTATATAGAAATGAGCATGGGTTCGTGTTGATGCAGAGCTGTGTCATCTGAAGTCCTCGCAGGAGTTGAGTCGTCTCTCCACAGGTGTTGGCCATCTGAAGTCTTTACGAGAAGCTCGATCCAGACTGGAGCTGACGGACTCTCTATACCTCAGGATGGGCATCGCGGGATAAAACAGAACAGAAAAAGAATTAGCGTAGCTGTTGTTCAAAGCATTAAGCAAAGACGATCATGTGCACTGATATAACTGAAGTACAAGGTTATGAGATACATCATGTGAATGCCTGGCTAAAGAGATGCGTCTTTAATCTAGATTTAATCTGATTAGACTGTTAGCATGAATCTGATTAGACCGTTAGCATCTCACTCAAAAATGACCAAAGACTTTCGATATTTTTCTTATTTAAACTTGACTCTTCTGTAGTTACATTGTGTATTTTCTAGACCGATATGGCTAGGAACTATATTCTAATTCCTGCGTAATAATCAAGGAACTTTGTTTCCGTACCATGGGTGCATCGACGCAATGATATTACGCAGCGCCTGATGGTACGGCAGCAAAGTTCCTTGATTATTATGCAGGAAAGATGGCTATAAGCTAAGCTTTACAAAAACTCAACTGTTTAACTCTAGGGGAGTTGGAAAATGAGCCTATTTTTTTAAAAAAAAGTGGAGTGTTCCTTTAAAAACTGGGTGTGACATTTCTGAAACAGCTTGAAGCAGTTGACCAATGACAACACACTGGTCCATCTGACAATCAGAGCACATTGTGCTCTTCAGAAGGACGGTTTTCATATAGACACAAACTAAACGAGAGGTGCTGTAACAATGTAACGTAAAAAAAAATGACATGAAACATGAAAACCTATTATTGTAGACCCCAAAAACAAAATCAAGACATTGAAAAAGGGCATAATAGGTCCCCTTTAATGCATTAACTGTTAACAAATGAGACCTTACTGTAAAGTTTTACCATCAATTCTGTAAAATAACTGTTAATTGTTAGCTACTAACAACAGTATTAACAAACTGAATCTTCTGGTAAAGTGTTACCTATGCGACTCTCAGGGCAGGGAACACTGAGGTAAATGGACTGTGGATTTTCCACATCGGAACCAGCCGCTTCCCATTCCAGAAGATAGTTCCTGCTTCAGTCTCCAAGTCTGATTCTATGGGATTTGATAGCTTGCGCAACACCACAGATGAAGATTTCTACATTACAGAAGAATCAAACACACCTGCAGATAAATCTATTTCTGAGGCCAAAATGGACATCCCAGCTTCACTTGTTCAACAGCCATTAAAACCAAATCAAGAACTACTACATGCTAGTTCAAATAATGGAACCAAACTGTGTGGTGTGCACTTGAAATTCTGCTCCCAGGAAAGTTACTGCACAGACTATGCAACTGGTCCGTGCTGTCATTGCCGTTCAGGTTACTATGGCAATGGCAGACAATGTTTACCCATGGGTGAGCTTTTGTAGTTTAGTATTTTCGGTCCCACTTTATATTAGGTGGCCTTGCACTTACATCAAAACATAAGTACAATGTACTTATTGTGTTCATATTGTATTGCGAAACACTTTTGCTGATATTGAGGTGGGATACGGATAAAGTTAGGGACAGGTGTGGTGGTATGGGTACGTTTAAGGGTAGGGTTATGTGTAAGGGAAGTTTCAACAGTGTAATTATAAATGTAACTACAGAAATGAATTACAGCTGTAATTACATGCAGGTAATTTTTAATATGTAAGTAAAATGTAAAAACTTGCATGTACACAATAAGTGCATTGTATCAAGTTATTAATTTAAATGTTAATACATAGTAGTTAAGGCCACCTAATATAAAGTGGGTCCATATTTTTTATACATGTCATAGCTTATGACTATGATACCATTTATACAAATGTGAAAGATAATACCTGTTTTTACAGGTATTTCTCAGCCTTTAAGTGGAAAGCTGAGTGGCCGTGTTTCTGTTGGAGACACTAAAATTCAGCTAAACAACGTGGACATCCATGGCTTTGCTGTGGTGGGAGAAGGACGTGTATACATCTCCATCAGTCCTGTCCCAGCTCAGGCAGGTTGGGCTCTGATGACTGTGAGCCCACTGGTCTCCATATTTGGCTGGCTGTTTGCTCTTGAGCTCAAAAACCATCCAAATGGCTTTAGCATAACTGGTATGATTGTTTTTTTTTTTTTTTTATTATCTGAAGCTTCATTATATTATATTTTTACAGTGTTCATGTCACTAAAGAAAAATATATTTTCTTTAGGTGCTGAGTTTTCTCATTGGGCAGAACTGGTTTTCAGCCCACAAGGCCAGCGTGTTACCATTATTCAAGAAGCCCAAGGAATGGATTCGTTCAACCATTTGAATGTTAACATAAGGATCAATGGAGAATTACCTACCATTCCCAGTGGTGCTAAAGTTCATATTCTGCCATATAAAGAGACCTACCAATACAACCAATCAGGTAATTCTTGTAAACAATCTTGGAGGGTATGACTATCGTTCTAGTTCTCTTAAAAAAAATAATAAATCCCCGATGCTAACTAATACGAAATTATGATATACTTTATAGGAAGTCAATAATGAGATAAAGTCATAATAAGGTGAAATTATGTGATTATTCATAATTCTAAAATTTTATTTAGAGAAATCAGTTAAGATTTTATAATTCAGATTTTCTCTGTCATAATTGTGACTTTATCTCATAAATATATTGTAACAAAACTGAGATAATAAGTAAATTATGACTTCTCATCATTTTAACTTTCTGTCATAATCATGACTCTGTAAGGCCCACTAAAATCCTGTTCCAGGGAAGGTAACGAACTGCGGTTGAAGGTCGGTGCATGTTCAGTGTTTCAGCTGGGCAAAATGGATTTAATTCTAATATATCTTTAATCTTAAGCAGAGATGCCCAAACGAGGGCCCGCGGGCCAAAGTTGGCCCGTGGTAACCTTTGATTTGGCCCACCAGAGAGAGAGAGAGGGAGTGATACCTTCGACACAGATTGTCATTTCTAATTTGACATAACAATTTTGTTTGTTTTATTGTTAAACTACAACAGAGTAAACTGAAATTAAATGTTTAAATTAAATGTAAATTAATAAAAAAATATTGTAAATGTGCAATTCAAGGTGCAGCACCGCGTGTTTTGCAACACATGACGCCAATAAACGCCCAATCTTGAAAAACTTCTGAAAAATAAGGACCAGCTTCATATCTCTCATTAGGTCACTGACATTGCAACCACATGGTTTTATTATTGCTTGCGTATTTGGCATTGAACTTTATTGTACATTGAACACCTGGGGATTGTTGCCCATTTAATTGTTCATTAAAATGCAAAACTTTACAAATAAAACTGCATTAGTTAATCAGATTAAAGTTGTTTTATATTTATTTTAAATATTATGACCCATAGCAACTTTAATGTAATACAGTTTGATTTAAGATGCAAAATTTACTTTTGGCCCACGGCTGTCAATCAAGTTTGATTTTTGGCCCTTCATAGGAAAAGGTTTGGGCACCCCTGATCTTAAGTAACTCAGACCAGACCGAAACCTCTTTCAAATGGAGATACATGATAACAAAGGACATTTAAATTGGATTGAGCTCCCATTTGCCTGGATTGAAAGAAGAGACCAAATGGCTCCAAAGCCACAGCCATCACAATATGCAAAATATCTCAAAGCTCTAAAAACTCTTATTAACTTCTTCCATGGGGACGAGATTGTTGTACCAGTCGCACTGAGACATTTCAAACTATATCAAGCACATATAATATTGTACAGTGAGAACCTATATCCAAATCACACAGATTTTGGGTGATCTCTCAGCATGAAGTGGAGTGGGATGTGGGAAATTCAGGAGAAGTAAAATACATGTAAATTAAGGCATTTCCCACTTGATTCACTCCGTGGGACGTTGTCTGCGAAAAGTGTCCTCTCAGTGAGTAATTGTCTTTCACCAGACAATCTGGCGTTATGCAAGTTTTCTCAGTCTTTCAACTTTATCTCATAAATTAAACAAAGGACATATTTAGGGATTGTAACACTAAGGCTCTAATGAAGAAGAAGAAGAAGAAGAAGAAGAAGAAGAAGAAGAAGAAGAAGAAGAAGAAGAAGAAGAAGAAGAAGAAGATTATAATACACAGGGTTTATTATGCGACAGCATGCAACATAACACACAAACAATACCGGACAACTAAACAGAACTAACAACTGTGGTGAATGTGGTTGGTGTCCATGTTGACTGATGAATGGCGGCAAACTAGAACAAAGGAACACATATAATTATAAAATAAAATGTACATTAATTATTACAATTATTACAATAATGACTTATCTAATTTCGATTATTTTATTGACTTATCTAATTTTTTATCTCATAATTATCACTTGATATGTCATAATTTTGATTGACTGAAGGCTGATTATTTTTGTTATGTGGCCAGAATGGGGTTCTTTAAATGATACACATCAAAACAGTGAAAAATCCCAGTGCTTTTAGACTAAACCTTAACACTCCTTGGACAATCAAATTAATTAAGCTATATCAGATATTCTCTTATATTACCTGAAGAATTGTTTATTCCAATAATAATTAATAATTAACAAATGTAACTCTTTATTATACATGTGTGTCTTTTACCATAGTGCTGTCACATGTTTTAAAAGCAATAAGCCACTTGAATCCAAAGTTAGTGCTTTGAGATGTGTTCTTTGAGCATTATTGGTTATGTAGTTTGTTTCTGGCTCAGTTGTGGCATCATCTTCACTGCAAGAATACGTGGTGGTGTCAGAAAATGGTGGATCCGAGACATTCTCCTACCGACTACACCAGAATGTGAGCTTCCGTGACTGTGAGCATGGTCCATGGACCATACCGGACTTTCAGCAGGTGAATGTGGAGCATCTGACGGTCTTGTTCACAGAAGGATCCACCCTTAGATATGCCATAATCAACCAAGTGGGACCTGTAGGAGGTAAGAACTTCTAGGTTACTAATGTAACCCCCATTCCCTGAAGGAGGGAGATGTTAGATCGATACTGACGTAATGGGGTTTTGCCTGGGAGCCCAATCATCTCCAAGTGGTAACAAATGAGCCAATGGACACAGCCCAGTGAGATTTGCATGCCGAGTCACACCTGCCTGGACATAAGGCCGGCATTACTCACAAATGTGAGCTGTCGTGAGAGCGCATCAGCTGCACGATTGAGCTCACCTGGAACGTGAATGGTGCGCAGAGTTGTGACATGCAACCTGAGCGTCCCCCGCCTTGGTGATTGATGCACGCAACAGTCACAGTGTGGTCTGCAAACCAATCCTAGGGTGAACGCATGTGATGATGCGTTTCTGCGTGAGCATCTTGAACAGGAGCTTGAGAAGGGAAATTGGCCGTAACCCCCTGCCTTTCTTGGGTATGATGAAATACTCTCTATTGCGTCCTTCACCAGGAGGACCACAATTTCCATACACAGGACAGGGGCATCTTTGCTTGCCACTGAGGTAAACAGGAGGCCGTTGAACCTGGGAGGATGCCTGGCAAACTGAATCACATAGCCGAGTCTGACTGTCTGAATGATCCAACAGGATGGGCTGGCAAGGAGCGCTGGGGCCTAACCCAAGAAGCATAGCGTCCCGAAGTAGAGGCAGCGAGTGTGGTGTGACACTAACCTGTCTCCGTGGGACTGGCTAGGGAGGCTTGAGGACAGGCCCAGAGGTTGAGGAAACTGCTCTTTTATTGAGAAAGTGGGTACCCCGGCGGCGGAACAGAAATAAAATGAAACTGAAGATTCTCCACCCAGCCCTCTTCCAGGGGGAGTGGTGTTTTTAACATCTCCTGGTTCAGAACAGCTCCCTCCATCTCTGGATGGGGTGGACGGGATGACTACGGTTGCCCCGGAGCTGGTGTAGACGCCGGAGGGGGACACCCTCGGTGACAAGCAGGCTGAGGGCCAGTCCATGGCAGCTTGGTGGCAGAAGTATCACGTTGGGGCAGGGTGTGCTTTATAGCCTCAGTCTGCTTCTGGACTGCCAAGAACTGCTGGGTGAAGTCCTCGACACTGTCGCCGAAGAGGCCAGCCTGGGGATGGGGGCATCGAGAAAGTGAACTCTGTTGGTGTCTCAGCCAGGTCCAACCAGAGATGGTGTTCCTGGACCACCATGGTGGACATCGTCTGACCGAAGGCCTGCGCCATGACTTTCGTCGCTCGGAGGGGAAGGTCAATTGCCGTGCGCAGTTCCGGCAACAACCCAGGCTCAGAACTACACTTGATGGGCCTGCAGGGTGGCTATGGCATGTAGGGCGGAGATGGCAACTCTATGGCACATGGTACGCTAGAGGAGTGGGAGGTCCATGGGAGCTGTCCCTGCAGAAGAGTGCTATGAGAAGTGGTGGCATGCTGGGTAACAGCAAAGGGGACTCATACCTACATTTAAAAGAAGGAAAGTCACGACCGCAGTGCCAACATGGACATGCTCTCGCAGTGAGAGCATGTACCATCCACAAATGCTCTCTCAGCATGCTCTCAGGCCAGACATGTCAGACAGAGTTCATGGCTGTCAGATGAAGTCAGGAAACGACCGCATCCAGAAACACACAGACAGAAATACATCTTTAAAAAGACACTTGCCACCCGTGCTTGTTCTTTTAGGAAATCTGCTCTGAGTGTCGAAGGGATGAAAGGCTGCACTTCTCAGTGCACAGAAGGCTGGATGCAAATTATCGCTGGATGCACCTCATTTCGGTAGAGAGATCTTCTACGATGAGCTGCTTCAAAGCAATAAAAATAGCTGTTTGCTCTTTTTAGAGAAATTCACTCTTTGAAGATGAATGGAATGAGCGATCGCTGTCACAACCGTTCGGCTCCAAAGCAAATTATGAATGAAGTGAGTAATGCCGGTCATATTTATATCTGTATGTCCGGGTAGGTGTAACTCGGCATACAAATCTCACTGGCCAATTGCCAATGGCTCGTTTAGTTACCACTTGGAGGTGATTGAGCTCCCAGGCGAGACCCCATTTCGTCAGTATCAACGTAACGTCAAACATGACTGACTGAATGGGAACATAGTGATAACCTAACCATTCTACAATGTGAGTCATTATAAGTTCCATTTCATATAATTTTGAATCTTGTTGTAGACTTTAGAGATGTCTTTATATATGGAGATTTATCACCTATATTTGCAGGTGAGCTCCCTGGGCTTGTGGAGTTGAACCCCTGTTCAACTGGGAAGCACCATTGTGATCCCATGGCTCTCTGTCTGCCAGGGGATGGCATTCAGTACCACTGTCAGTGTGCCATGGGCTTTCAGGGGGATGGACGCAACTGCTATGGTATAAATATTTCAGTGTTCATTTTTGTTATACTTTGACATCAAGCCAACTGTTTGCTATCCTTAGAGACTGTGTGTCATCTTTGGATGCCTTTAACACTAGAACCGCCACGGGGTAAAATTTACCCATAGCTGTTTTTCAATAAAATATGTTAAAGTTTCCTAGTCATTGACAATACAATTGTGTTTTTTTACAATCCCCTGTTGTAAAGAAATTGGGGCATTTATACCCATAAGTGCCAGCAGGTCAAATGTATCTATATAATGCCTTTATTTTTTGCACTGCCATTTTCGCACCACCTACTTTTTAACGTTCTATCTTACTAGGCAACACCTTTCACCGACTGAGATAGCAGTAATCCGTTTTAGTCACAGTGGGTATATTACACCACCCAAATGTATTTATTTCCTTTTAATTCTTGTTGACATTGCAGGCTGGTTTAGCCTATATTCAGTGATTAGTGTAGCCTGCTTAAAAAAGCAGTGAACATAAAACAACACAGAAAAAAACATAGTTGATGACTAAAAATAATACTTTAATGACTAAAGTGGCATAATACAGTGAAATAATGAGTTTTTTAGCCATATCAAAACAGTAGTCATGTGCATGGGTAAATTGTACCTGCTGGTGGTTTTAGGTTTTAGGTACAATGACCCCTGGCGGTTTTAGTGTTAATAAATGACTGCCTTAGTTAAAGTGCTGAACAGTCTCTCTTGGGTTTTGAATCTGTGATCCAGATGTTGATGAGTGTGCTGAAGGGCTCAGTTCCTGTGGTCCTCACTCTGAGTGTGTGAACATGCCGGGTGGCCATCACTGCCACTGTGAAGCTGGCTATGAGTTTGACCTTGATTTGTATGTGTGTGTGGGTAAGTGTTCTGTGTTTTGTAATCTGTCTATTGCCCTGTTTTCACCGAAATTACCCGGAACAATTTGTACCAGGAACTTTTTTTACAGGAACTATTTTCCCCCAGACCTGCTGCTGTCTGCGTTTCCACTGTGGTCTAAAGTACCGAGAAGATTAGACAAATTAGTCCGGTGATGTAGGACTGCGCACGGCGCGAATGCTCCTCCCAGTCAGCGACAGACAGTAATAATTTTTGTGCGATACAGTCTGCAACAATAACAAGTATAGAGGAGATTCAAGCAGTGCTGCTTTTGCTGGTTATGTATTGGTTTACTAAAGAGGTCATTAAACTCCTCATGAAATCAAAATCGATCTTATTTAATTTGTTAGCCCACATTACAGGTCTTAGGGTGAAAAACTAATCCGTGCAAGTTAATACACAGAAAAAAATTGTTTGCCGCGGTAATCTTTAATCAAAATCTGAAAAGTAACTTCCGGTCTTGAATGGCGTTCCCTTTCCGATGACGACTGTGTGACGGCTTGGGTTTGAATACCCTTAACCACTCCCCTCCATCCGTTAGTCTGCTATGAGCGTGAGATGGAGAGGAGGAGCGCTGAAGTAAAACCCTGCCCTCTATTCAATATTCCGTTTCACTTGGAAATACGTCACAGCACTGAAATAAAGTCAGTTGCAACTTCCGGTTCACTGGGACTTTAACAAAACGGCGGAAAGAGACGAGCACTGATACTAAAGCGTATTCTGAAGGCTCGTAAAGCTAGATTTAAAATAAGACAAAGTATGTTATTATCAGCTATTATGGACATTGACCGTGAGATGGCTGAGACGAACGCGTGCCATCAGACAGAAAGAGCAAGGTTGATATTTGCTGAACGCAGAACGATCCTTGCAAAAGACTTTTTAAAATGCCTGTTGAAATAAAATGCTGCGTGAGCTCAACCAATCAGCATGTTCAGCGCCCAAGTCCCACCCCCGAAAGTTCCCGAACTTTGAAACAGTACTACCTCGGGAGCAGGGCCGTTCGGAGGGGGAAATATTTACCCGGAACTTCATTTAGACCCTGGTTCCTGCGGTCGAAACACACCGAGTACCACCCCAAAGTTCCTAGTTCCTGGGGAAAGTTCCTGCGGTGGAAACGCGGCTAATGAGAGTTAGGGTGTTGTAACTCAACACCCTAAGTAGATGTTAGTGTAGATGTGTTGTGTGTCACATTAAGAATGACGCAAAAGATTCTCCATATTGCGTTTAATTTGCCCCACCACAAGCAACTCTAGGATATATTCTTTTTTTTATATATATATATTTAAAACAACCCAAACACACCTATATAAATATAGAATGCTGCATTAATCGGTTCCGTAAGGGAAATAAAATAAAAATAAATCAACTCAATGCTGGATTCCAAGTGATCACGGTCTTATGATGTTCCAATTCAGCCCATTGCAAAGGTTCTGCCAGTAGTGGGCACTCATGCAACGCAATGAGACAGAGGGAAGTTTGCAAGTGAAGGGCATAATATAAAACTATGGCCGTGTCCCAAATGGTACACTTCATGTGCACTTTTGGTCTTGTGGACTTACAATGGCCGCTGCGTGCGTGTGCCGGTGCATGTGCGCGTGTCCGTGAAGTCCACGAGACCGCAGGATGTCCCATTTGTCTCAGAAGGGTGCTCACGAGCACCGCCTTTGAGGTCGATATGCGCCCTCAATGCGCACTTCTGCCGAGCCCGCACTGGTGCGGGTTACGCAGCGGACTTCTTCCCGGCAGTCAAAGCGCCATTACGCCGTGAAAGTGCGGACTCAGAGGAAGACTGTGAGGGTTTAGGGTGCCATTTGGGACAGGGCCTAACTGGATTGCAGCCACTGTTTCTGTTTCTTCTTCGCCTGGGCTTTGATCCAGAGATTCTGTACTCTTTTAGAAGATAGCGCCCCCTATCGCAACAGTAAAAACATGAACAAAGCGTAATAGTAAGAACATGAACAAAGCATTGCTTCATAAATGCCGAAAAATTCTGTCAATGGTGGGTTAAGAAATATCTCGCAAGAAAAGTTGCTGTTCCAAATATCATCAGTTAATCGCGACAGAGCTTTTAATGTGAAATTACTTTTAGTACTGATTGCTTTCGAAAAACTTCACTTAGTGTGAATGTCATTTCAGAGACACCAATTTCCACACTATCGACCTTAAATAGTATTCGAAATTAGAATTAGTGTGTCCCAAATCGTAGTATGTTAAAATGAGTATCCTAAAGGTTCTCGTATAGTTGACTGTTTATGATGGAAATTCGAAGTCCAGATCCGTGCAAGACGTTAATATTGAGTATCCCATGTTTTAGACACAATATTATGTTTATTTTTGGTCCGACAATAAAAATGGATCCAAACTAAGCCAAAGAAGAATCAAATATGGGCATCTCCAAGCACACAGAACACATAAGTGCTGTTTGCATTCCTGAATGAATCAGCATTTTTGTACAAATCGTTTGAGTAAATGATTCAAGGAAGAGTCGCCACCTACTGGTGTGATGATTCCTGCCACTTATATAGACTGGCAGCCTGGGTAGCACTTTATTTTGATGGTCCCTTTTGAACATTCTGCTGACTATAAGTAACTTTGCAACTACATGTCAACTAACTCTCATTAGAGAATATTAGTAAATGGTAAATGGACTGCATTTATATAGCGCTTTCAACAGACCCATGGCCATCCAAAGTGCTTTACATATTGCCTCACATTCACCAATTCACTCACTCATTCATACACCGGCGGCGTCAGCCATGCAAGGCGCCATCCAGCTCGTCGGGAGCAGCTGGGGTTTGGTGTCTTACTCATGGACACCTCGACACTTGTTCAGGTGGAACCGGGGATTGAACCACCAACCTTCCAGTTTGAAGACAACCTACAAGAACTACTGCCGCCCAGTAGTAGATCCTTAGTAGACTGTATGCTTAATATCTGCCAACTATTTATTGTGATGGTCACCCAACATTCTACTGACTAAAAGTAACTTTGCAAGGTCATGTCAACTTATTCAAACCCTAACCCTACCAGTCTACTAATACTTTACAAACACTCTAATGTGAGTTAGTAGACATGTAGGTGTAACATTATTTATAGTCAACAGAATGTGTTAAAGGAACCATCAAAATAAAGTGAAACCGCAGCCTGCAGGGCACCCTGATGCCGTTCAGCCAGTCAAATTTGATTGTTGACTGTTGCGTAAAGCTACATATTTATGTATTTACACACTGAATGTTGTCACTTTGTTACTTTGTTACATTATACTGTGGGGTGGACAAAAGCTAAACTTAAACTAATTTCTGTGTAGATCATTGTAAAATCATACGTAAATTACAGAAATTCAATTCAATGGAGCAATTTATGTAAGAACTGTTTTATGAATGATTTAAAGTGATTCATGGATCATAATCATTCAACACTTTTTCATAAATGGGGACTATTGACATTTTTTAATTAAAAGTGTAATTTATATAACCGCACATGTGGCACACATTCAATCTTATTTCAGAGGAGGCCCATCATTCTCTTCTTTTACAGATATAGATGAGTGTTTCATGCAGCTATGTCATCCGTTTGCTTCCTGTTCCAACACCCAGGGCTCGTTCCACTGCCAGTGCTGGCCCGAATACAAGGACAACGGCTTCCTCTGCCAACCACCACGTAAACCACACATTTATCAAGGAACACACAATGCTTCCTCCCTGTCAGCTAAGTTTCACACTGTTCTCTTTGCTTATAACGCATAAGAAGTCAAGCAATCAAAACAAGTCAAATATTACGTTCATCATAGCAATAAAAAACCAATCAAAAGCAAATGTGTTGTTTAATCATTCATAGTGTGGTTGAAAACAATTAGAACATGTTCCCGGAACAACATCTTTTGTTCCAGAACTTAGATACATCTCATCATTGCATGTACTGAATTCCCATAAATGTTCTCTGGTCTTATGTTTTTTTCTACTCTAGAGAAGCCCAAACCCCCATTAACTGTGTGCCAGCAGCACAGAGACAGTCTGCAAGAGAGTTTAAGCATCTACCGAGGCCTGGAGGCTTTCATTCCTCAGTGTGATGAGAAAGGGCAGTACAAACCCCTGCAGTGCCTGGGCACCACTGGCCACTGCTGGTGTGTGGACAGTAGAGGTCAGGAGAGAGTGGGCACCAGGACAATGCCTGGCACAGTGCATGCAAACTGTGATCAGCCAGGTGTGGATTTATATTTTCACCCCCGCATTCTGTTAAGATCAGGTTGATATTTTAGGACATAATATTTAAAAGTTTGGGGTCAGTAAGATTTGTTTATGTTTTTTGAAAGAAGTTTGTGTTCACCAAGGCTGCATACATTTTATTATACAGTAAAAAGTAGTAATATTGTGAAATTTTATTACAATTTAAGAATAACTGTTTTCTATTATATATTTAATTTCTGTGAGGGTAAAACTGAATTTGCAGCATAATTACTCTTTAGTTATTACATAATTAGTCTTCAGTGTCACATGATCCTTCATAAATCATTCTAATATGCTGATTTGATGCTCAAGAAAGATTTCTTATTATCATCAATGTTGAAAACAGGCGTGCTTAAAGTTTTGTGGAAACTTTTTGAATTATTTGGATTATTTGAATGTACAGTAAATAAAAAAACAGCACTGATTTGAAATAGACATATTTTGTAACATAAACTTCTTTACTGTATTTTGATCAATTTAATGCATAATTGCAAGGATAAAAGTATTAATTTTGGCAACACTCTTTTGATAGTCCCTTTTGAACATTCTGTTGACTATAAGTAACTTTGCAACTACATGTTATCTAACACTCATTAGAGTATTAGTAGACTGTCAGCTTAATATCTGCCAACTCTTTCTTGTGTTGGTCCTCTCCAACAGATATTCTACTGACTAGGCTATTAGTAACTTTGCAAGTTAATGTCAGCTTATTCTAACCCTAACCCTACCAGTCTACTAATACTTTACCAAAACTTTAAAGAGAGTTAGTAGACATTAAGATGCTACTTTACTTATAATCAGCAGAGTGTGTTTTTTTTCTTCAAATAAATGCTGTTCTTATGATCTTTCTATTCATCAATGAATCAAATCTATTGCATATGGAGCTCCTAAAGGGACATGGTGATGAAAAATATGTTTTAATGATATGCTATCTTACAAAACCTTTGTGTTCCCCCGAGAAACTTTGTGAATGCAAAAGCATTGACGTATAATTTTTCCAACAAATCTAAAGGACACACTTCCTGTTCCTCAGTGTTGTATTGCATGTGTGTTGTGTGAGTGGTTTGCAGTTCCAACTATATATAATTATCCCTCATGGGATGGCTTAACCGTAATTAACGCTCACATAGTCATTCATTGAGGCAAGATATGGATGCGGTCAATGGTCAGAGATTTGAAAACAGATTAGTCACAGTGTTTTCCAAAAAAGACATTATTCAGTAAACTTGACACTGTACTGTGTCTCATTCTCAGCTGCTTTGGTTCCCCGTGTGGAGACTGTGTGCGAGCGTTGGAAGCTTTCACTCATGAGTCACTATAATGGTCAGCCGTCCTCTCAGGACTACATACCCCTGTGTGATGCTCACGGGAATTTCCTGCCTGTGCAATGTTACGGCACCAGCAGTTTCTGCTGGTGTGTGGACCATCAAGGCGTGGAAATTATTGGAACCCGATCCTACAATGATGTAAAGCCCCCCTGTGAGTAATAAAGTTATTTTTGGACTGATTTCGTTGAAAATACCGTAAAACAAAAATCTCAGGGGGCCCCCCAAATGCCACGGACCCAATAATCGTCACCACATTTCTCCCCTCGAGCAACAGTTCTGGCTTCCAACGAAAGTGATAACAGGCAGAATACTAAGATAAAGTGAGCAGTATTCACCTCATGTGATTTTAATATGGCTGCCCCTATGAGGGCAATTTAAAATAAAACATTTTTCTAGGCCATGAGTTTATAACTCATGTGAGTGTTTTCAATCATATTTTCAATTATTTTTGGGGGTTAAAACACTTTTTACAGTTACTTTGTACACTTTTGAAATGTCCTTCTCAACTTATATACCACATGCTGCATGATTATATGAAGATTTTTTTTTTTTCCCCAAATCATGCAGCCCTAGATTACGCAATGTCTCTTCTTTTTACTTGTCAGGTATCTCAGGTGATGCCCCCCCATTAAATAATGCATTGACATATCCTGTCATAAGCTCCTCCCCTTCAGGGCCTGCTATCCTTTATGCACAAGCCTCGCAGATTGTAGTCATTCCTCTTGATGAAACGGACCCAGTTCAAGAAAAATCCACTGTTTTACTGGCCTTAAAGGTAGACCCTCATAACTACAATATGTGATTATCCAAATTCAAAACCTATTGCAGTCTTGTTCTGATTGATCATAAAAAAATAATGCATATCATTGCAGGACTCCGTTGTGATTGGAATGGACTATGACTGTCAGGAGAACATGTTATATTGGACAGATTTTGGACGACATACCATTAACAGAGTGGTCTTAGTATTTGGGTCTGAGCCAGAGGCTATTATCAGCCAAGGTAATCAATAAATCAATACATTTATTTATTAATAATTGTGATAATGTTGTTGTCCATAATTTTGTTGTATGTTTGTACAATGGCAATAAAGAATCTATCTATCTATCTATCTATCTATCTATCTATCTATCTATCTATCTATCTATCTATCTATCTATCTATCTATCTATCTATCTATCTATCTATCTATCTATCTATCTATCTATCTATCTATCTATCTATCTATCTATCTATCTATCTATCTATCTATCTATCTATCTATCTATCTATCTATCTATCTATCTATCTATCTATCTATCTATCATCTATCTATCTTTATTATGGTGACTATAGCCACTATGTTAAGACTCTTAAGAGTTTTAAAAATGAGTCTGACCAACTAGTATAAGTAAGGGGTAATAAGTATTAAGGTATTTTGCACACCAAATTTTTATATGCACTTTTTCGTATTCGTCATATGGTGGCTCTGAATTGTCAAAAGCCCTCTTTTGCTTGCTACAGATGCGAAAAACGCAGGAAATCGAACCCGATCCGAATTTTTTCGTGACGAATGTTTTGGAGGCAGTGTGTAAACGTGATTAGCACAATGTGAAGTCGTATTTATTTTTTAACGCGCAACTTTGTACGAGAATTGTGTGTGCAAGGACCTTTACTTTTCATTTTCATTTTTTGTAATTTACTCAATGTTTAACTTGTAAAACTAGTCTAGACAGTTTATGCAACTGGACCACAGAATCCTTAATCATGTAATGTGAAATTCCAGGCTTGGTCCAGCCAGAGGGAATTGCAGTGGACACTGTGCACAGGAAGCTGTTCTGGTTAGACAGTGGGAAAGACAGGATTGAGACATCTGGTCTGGATGGCAGAAACAGAAAAGTGCTGATTGATTCTGATTTGGTCAATCCCAGAGCCATCATAGTGGATGCTAAGAATGGGTCAGTGAGATGTGATCAAAATCCTTAATTTTATCCTTATATACAAAGTTTGATCATGAAACTCTAGATGCTGCAGGCTGATAGGTCCTTAATTCAATGTGCTTGCAATCACATCTTTGGGTGCTTTCACATCTCTAGTTCGGTTCATTTGGTCCGAACCAAGGGCAAACAATTATACACTGTAGCATTTTTCAGCTTTTTTGGTTCCTTTTCACTCCACGCTGATTCCTTTGGTCCGAACCAGTTGAAAGGAACCAAAATGCAGTCACATGACAACATCCACATCCCTCATTGGCCATGGCGTATTTCCTAAACTGCTTTTCGATTTGTCAGAATTTACGTGCGGAAAAATTCCAACAGAAGAGGAAAAGCCAGCAAACAACACGGAGACAACACAACTATGGAGAGACGCATGTGCGGGCTGGTTTTGTCCCTGGCCATAATCTATTACATTGTTTGTATACACCACAATATGCAAACAATACATTTCTATAATGAAGCGCGGATGCGGCTTGAAAACAACGTTCTAATGCACTGCAAACGGCGAGCACGCATCGCTCGTCACTTCAAGCGGAGGTGTGGATTAATTCTATTAAAATTTCTATTTTCTATAGACCAAACGAACCGCAGCAAAGGGAAAAACGAACTCTAGTACGATTCAACCGAACTAAATGAGGCAGGTGTGAAAGCACCCTTTCTCTATAGGGCACAGCTGATTGGTTCCTGCTGTATCAGTAACCAATGAGCTTGCATACTTAACTTTCGAACACTTTGTTAGCATTTATTGTAGCAGTGCAGCACGCTACCTGTATACCCCAGCTCCACCTGTATACAGTAGATCTGCTAAGGGTATGTATGGGTAACACTTTAGAATACTCTTCCGTCATTAATGAATAACTACACAGGAACAAATTATTAATGCATTATTAACACTCTAGTAACTCTTATTAACTAACAAGAAACTCAAATGAATGAATTAGTAAGTAATAGCTTAGTTGAAGGTAACGTGAATAATTATATATTCAGAGAGAAATACCATTACACATAAATAAATTCTGATAAAAGAAATTTACCATAAAACAGAAATAAATGTATAAAGCTTGCAAAAAGTAGTATGCCTTGTTTTAAAAAAATAAAATAAAATAAATGTACTTATAAGTACATTTCAATTATGACAACTCTGGTGACAACTATCTCGTGATTGATAGAAAAGTTTTAGCATGATATTGAATATGGAAATGTTATTTTATTTGTTATTGGCGAACTAGATCTGCTACACTTCTTCTGCTGCTGCTGCAGAGTAAGTATGGTCTTGCTACTGCTACACAGAAATGCTTTGAGCATGTAAGATATGCTCCTGCAGCTGCATAAATAGATATACGTAAATTCCCATTGCAGATCGAGGCAGGTGGAGCTGGGGAAGGTGGAGGGTCTCATATGAACTCTGATAGCGCACTTCAGGACCAGCTTACAGTGAATACTGAACCAGACTATATAAATGTTGATCAAGCCTTCTCATTGGGTGCAGGATCATCAGAGCCTATGCCATGCTGTAATGATGCTAAGAGCAATCATGTCAACCTGTGCCCTCTAGAGTTTCATGGCTGAACTAGATATTCCAAAGTTGTGGGTCAAAAAGAGTTTTAAATTATTTTTGAAAGAAGTCTCTTATGCTAATTGCATTTATTTGATCAACTACAGTAAAAAACAGCAATGTTGTGAAATATAAAATTCTGTTTTAATATACTTTAAAATATAATTGATTCCTGTGATGTCAAAGCTGAATTTTCAGCAGTCATTACTCCAGTCTTCTGTCAGAAATCATTCTAATATGATTAATTGAGGCTGAAGAAACATTTCTTATCATCAATGCTGCATACGGTTGTGCTGCTTAATATTTGTGTGAAAACAGTGATACATTTGTTTTCAGGACACTGGAATGAATAGAAAGTTCAAAGGAACAGCGTTTATTTGAAATATAAAACTTTTGTAACATTAAAAAATTCTTTATTGTTACTTTTGGTCAATTTAATGCGTCCTTGCTGAATAAAAGTATGGCCTCAAATTTTTGAATGGTAGTGTATGTGCTATATTCGTTTTAATTAATAATTAGCATATACATTGACATCTTCATTATGTATTACTGCAATAAACATCAATATACTCACTTATATAGCACAACTGTTTTGTTTGAAGGTGTTAATCTATTGTATGTGCTCTTCAGAACCTTATATTGGACCGACTGGAACCGTGATGCTCCCAAAATAGAGAGTTCATCCCTGGAGGGACATAAGAGGAAAGTCCTGGTGCAAGAGGGTCTCATGTTGCCCAATGCCTTGACACTGGACTTCACCACAAATCACCTGTGCTGGGCAGATGCAGGTAAGAGTCTTCCAAAAAAATATTGTATCTGACTTTATCATCTACATAAGGCATTTTCACAAGTACTGTGTACTGTGTATAGTTAAACCCAAACAAGAGCAAAACGCAGGAATAACAGGATACTAGAGACTTTAATGAGCATGGAGAATAAATAAAGTAACTACAGATTAAACATTGATGACAACGAACACAGAACTGAGAAAACTAAGGGCTTATATACACAGTAAATGAAAATGAACAAAGCAAAGAACAGTTGTGTAACTAATTGGAAACCATAGTGACAAAAAAGGACAAGAACTCAGACAAGCAGAACAGTGAAAACAAAACAAAAATGAACATGACTGTTACAATCATATGCAGTTCAATATTAAGAAAAAAGTCAACTAAATCCCCAGGCTCAAAGAAACTGGAGTGCATATCTCCAGATGGAACTCAGAGACGTGTGTTCCAGGATGCTTTGGACTATCCGTTCAGCCTGGCTGTCTATAACAGCCACTTTTACTACACTGACTGGGAGAGGTGAGTCTCAGACACTGCATCGCATGCTTATCCCTGCAGGTTGAGTCATGGATTTCACTTAGCATGATCTGGCTGGCTCAATTTTTCCATATTCATGATGAGAATGTCTTTACAGAGATGGGATACTGGTGATAGATCGACTCACTAGGAAAAACACAGCTTATGTCCCTATTCAGCAGTCACACTTGTATGGGATTACAGTTATTCCATCACAATGTCTATAGGTAAGTATGCAAATTGCATATCTTTTTTGAAAAAAAAAAAAACTTGATGATGAAAGCAGTACAGAATTCCTGATCACGCTATCTGTTTCTGTTTTTCAATAGAGACCTGCGGACTTATATATTTCTGTGTATGGATGGTTCTGTAACAGAAATGTCAGAAAATAAATAAATGACAACAAAATGGACTGAAAAATTATTTAGCATTTCAGTAAATGCCACGCAGTATATATATTAACTTTTTTGTGCAATTGTCATTTTTAGTTAAGAAAAATTTCTATTTAGAAATTCTTATTTCCGTTCTAATTTTCATTCCGTTACAGTTTTTCCTTCTAATATTTATATTTTATTTTATTTCAGCTTCATTTTAATGAACAAAAACGAATCTAATAGTTTATTTTAGTTACTGATAATAATCCTGATGCCACCCTAAACAACCTGAAATACTGGCTCAAGTTGTAGTTCAGTATTTTCACCAAGGGGTGGCGCCACTTACTAACTAGTTGCGATAGTATAGTTCATCACTAAAGCCTGAATGGTTCAAAATGGTCTGTGTATAAATTCAACTAGATGAAGATGTCAAAGCAGATGTTTTATGAGATAAACAAGTCTTTAAATAAAAAATGTATGAAACAAAATACAATAAAAATAAAGTTCTATTATTTTCATAAATTATTATTTTCCTTCGGATCAATGCATTGCTTTCATGTGAAGCCTGTCAAGCATAGGGCACAGGATAAATGCAATTTGGCCCTCAACCACAATGGAAAATTCCCTCTGTCTAAAATAATGTTGACACATAATGGTTCATTTTTGTCTGACCCTCAGTAAGGCCAAAAATACTAGGGTTATAGGAGCAGAGAGAGTCCAAAAAATCTCTTCCACAAGATTGCTCCCACAACTCCTCGCCCTTGTCTTTGCATGATTCCAAACCTATGTTGTTCTGCTCAGTTAGATTAGAGCCTAGTTTCACTTTATTCTCTCGTCCATGGGAAGGTGTGGAATAATATTTGAGCATTGCCATGGGGTTTCTGTAAACCCACGGTTTGATATTGCTAAACAAACAGGATGGGTTACCCACAAGGCACAAGAACCACCAGCAGACGGCAAGACTTCACCGCTGCAGAGGCCAGACCTCCCAGCCTGTGGAGGGCAGCCAATACTGGCTTCTATTCTTCAGCCTCAGACCCCACAGCAGGTCAGAGGGTTCAATAAAGTTTACTCAACGGAGTAGCCATATACCCAGAGGTGGGGTGTGAACTTTGGCCTGGTCATAGAAGCCATCAGGCACCCGGGGGAGCAGTTTGAGCCCACTGGGTACAGTGAGTGTATATTTCTCGCATTTAACACAGTATCCTCTTAAAGGAATACTCCACTTTTTTTGAAAAAAGGCTCATATTCAGTTGACAGTTGAGTTTTGCCATTTTCGAATCCATTCAGCCGATCTCCGGGTCTGGTGGTAGCACTTTTAGCATATCTTAGCATAGATCATCGAATCTGATTAGACTAAAGAGTTTCGATATTTTTCCTATTTAAAACTTGACTCTTCTGTAGTTACATCGTGTACTAAGACCGACGGAAAATGAAAAGTTGCTATTTTCTAGGCCATAATATCATAGCGCCTGCTGCACCAATGGTACGGCAGCAAAGTTCCTTAATTATTACACAGGAACGAGTATAGTCCCTAGCCATATCGGCCTAGCAAATCGCAACTTTTCATTTTCCGTCAGTCTTAGTACACAATGTAACTACAGAAGAGTCAAGTTTGACATAGGAAAAATATCGAAACTCTTCGGTCATTTTTTGAGCAAGATGCTAACGGTCTCATCAGATTCAATGATCTATGCTAAGCTATGCTAAAATTGCCACCACCAGACCCGGAGATCGGCTACATGGATTCTAAAACGGTAAAACTCAACTGTTTAACTCCAGGGGAGTTGGAAAATGAGCCTATTTTATAAAAAAGTGGAGTGTTCCTTTAACTCCTTCTGGATTAAATGTTTATTGTACAGGGCCGTAGGAACTATCTGGCTTTTTAAAGGGTTATTTCACCCCAAAATTACAATTCTGTCATCATTAACTGATCTTCGAAACACAAATGAAGATATTTTTTATGAAATCTGAGAGCTTTCTGTCCATCCATTGACAGCTACGCAACTACCAATTTGAAGCTTCAAAAAGTTCATAAAGGATTGTAAAACAAATCCATATGAATCAGGCGGTTTAGTCAACATTTTCTAAAGAGACACGAGCGCTTTATGATGAAGATTGAATTTAGGCTTTTATTCACATTTCAATATTAATCAACTCGCACATCAGTTATGATAAACGGAAGCTCAAGAATGTTTGCTTGATGTGCGAGAACCAATGAGGTTCATTCTTGTGTGTACTTTAAAGTCCCTTTAAAGGATTAGTTAACTTTAAAATGAAAATTACTCCAAGATCTACTCACCCTCAAGCCATCCTAGGTGTATATGACTGTCTTTTTTCTGATGAAAGAAGAAATAAAGGCCTTCTGAAGCAAAGTGATGCATTTGTGTAAGAAAAATCCATATTCAACACGTTATAAAGGAAAATATCTAGCTTCTGAACTTACGAAAAAAGCGTAACTGGTGTGACATATGACTAGGATGTAGCATAAGCATTTTGACTTGCATGAGCCATTACACTTTCTTTGTAAGTTGAATATGGAAGGCTGTCTGGTGGAAGCTAGATATTTCACTTTATAATGTGTTAAATATGGATATTTTTCTTACACAAACGCATTGCTTCCCTTCAGATGGCCTTTATTAACCCCCCAGAGCCATGTGGAGTCGTTTATGATGGATGGATGCACTTTTTTGAGCTTCAAACTTGTGAGCCCTGTTCACTGCTATTATAAAGCTTGAAAGCATCAGGCGTATTTATCAATATAACTCTGATCATTTTCATCAGAAAGAAGAAAGTCATATACTCCTAGGATGATTTGAGGGTGAGTAAATCTTGGGGTAATTTTCATTTTAAAGTGAACTAATCCTTTAAGACAAGAGCTTTCCCCAAAAAATAATTATGTTCATTCTTGTGTTACGCAGCACATTTGAGCTTCTGCAAGAACCAATGAGGTTCATTCTCGTGTGTTACGCAGCACGTTTGAGCTTCTGCAAGAACCAATGAGGTTCATTCTCGTGTGTTACGCAGCACGTTTGAGCTTCTGCAAGAACCAATTAGATTAATTCTCGTGTGTTACGCAGCACATTTGAGCTTCTACAAGAACCAATTAGGTTCATTCTCGTGTGTTACGCAGCACGTTTGAGCTTCCGCAAGAACCAATGAGGTTCATTCTTGTGTGTTACGCAACACGTTTGAGCTTCCACAAGAACCAATTAGATTCATTCTCGTGTGTTACGCAGCACATTTGAGCTTCTGCAAGAACCAATGAGGTTCATTCTTGTGTGTTACGCAGCACATTTGAGCTTCTGCAAGAACCAATTAGATTAATTCTCGTGTGTTACGCAGCACATTTGAGCTTCTGCAAGAACCAATGAGGTTCATTCTTGTGTGTTACGCAGCACGTTTGAGCTTCCGCAAGAACCAACGAGGTTCATTTTCGTGTGTTACGCAGCACATTTGAGCTTCCGCAAGAATAAATTAGTTTAATTCTCATGTTAAGCAGCACATTTGAGCTTCTGCAAGAACCAATGAGGTTCATTCTCGTGTGTTACGCAGCACGTTTGAGCTTCCACAAGAACCAATGAGATTCATTCTCGTGCTTTTCAGCACCTTTGAGCTTCAACAAGAAACAATTAGGTTAATTTGCGTGTGTTACGCAGCACGTTTGAGCTTCTGCAAGAACCAATGAGGTTAATTCTCGTGTGTTACGCAGCACATTTGAGCTTCCACAAGAACCAATGAGATTCATTCTCGTGTGTTACGCAGCACGTTTGAGCTTCCACAAGAAACAATTAGGTTCATTCTCGTGTGTTACGCAGCACGTTTGAGCTTCCGCAAGAAACAATTAGGTTCATTCTCGTGTGTTACGCAGCACGTTTGAGCTTCCGCAAGAAACAATTAGGTTCATTCTCGTGTGTTACGCAGCACGTTTGAGCTTCCGCAAGAAACAATTAGGTTCATTCTCGTGTGTTACGCAGCACGTTTGAGCTTCCGCAAGAAACAATTAGGTTCATTCTCGTGTGTTACGCAGCACGTTTGAGCTTCCGCAAGAAACAATTAGGTTCATTCTCGTGTGTTACGCAGCACGTTTGAGCTTCCGCAAGAACAAACGAGGTTCATTCTCGTTTTTTGCAGCACATTTGAGCTTCCACAAGAAACAAGGAGGTTCATTCGCGTGTTTTTCAGCACATTTGAGCTTCCACAAGAAACAGTGAGGTTCATTCACGTGTGTCACGCTGCACGTTTGAGCTTCCACAAGAAACAATGAGGTTCATTCACGTGTGTTACGCTGCACGTTTGAGCTTCCACAAGAATCATATAAAGCGAACTTGTTAGTAACATTAGGGTTGTTAAATGTTAATTTTTGAGTGAGCTAACCCTTTAAACATTTCTTTGAAAAAAAGACTAACAATAACATGGTCTGAGATTAAGAACACGCAAAAAGTTGATGCCAAATGTCTAATTAACAACATTAACTTATGGTAAAATACAGCTTCTCTTGCTCATGTTTTCTCTCAGGTAGAATGCATATGGTCAGTAGCTCATTTTCTATTGAGCTAATATGATTAATAATGAATATTAAAGCCACCATGAAATCAAATTTTAGATTTTAATAGAATATTGCAGTGTTTATTATCATCATTTTATTTTTTAATTCATGTGCCCTCATAATAAAAATATGCCGACTTTAAGAACATGCAAATAATAAAATGTGAATCATTTGCTAATGCGCTGAAACAGAGAACTGATAGCATGCAAGCTACAATTACAAGCGATTATTCCCAAAGTGCAGACCCTTTTGTTTTGGATGACCGTTTGTTCATGCCAACAGAAGTAGCGACAGATCATTTCTTCCATATTGTGAAGTGTGACAGATTATCGAGAAAAAAAAAATAAAGTGAATGGATTTTGAGATGTGTGTATTCAGTGTTGCAATCAAAAAGAGAGGCAGATTTGAATGCAAACTTGCAGTTATGACATTTGGATTAACAATTTCATGCAATAACATGCATTTAGAAAATACTTAAGGTGAACTTTTATTTCATATTGACTTTAAAGCCTTTGTTTAACATGGCTGCAATTATATTCATTGCGCTGCCTACAATTGAGCACAATAAAATGTGCAATTATTATTCCTCAAAAAGTGTGGACTAAAACTTGATTTTCAAAAACTTTACATTTTGTTACCAATAAATCCAAAAATGTAGGCCTAGCGCTCAAATAACCACAAAGGTGATGCAAGACACGTTCCCATGGCATCAAAGCCAGGCGAAGCATCCAGCTGCTCGTTGGTTAAACATATGGTGAATTTGATAGTGAGCAACAGCAGTGTGAATGCTAAACAGCCATCTTCACACGCAAAACTCCATTAGCAAATATTCTGATTCATGAAGGCTGTATGCTGATGTCTGAAGTAGACTATGCATAAAGATGCCAGTGTAGGTTTAAGATTGGAAAAAAGGCATGATTATAGACATCACTGTGGTGTCCAATTAGACTTGTGCAGGTAGTTAGCGTGCGAGCAGCAGTTTGTACTGTAGTCTTGGTTTTCTTTCATCCATCCCAACTTCACTTCCAGTAATAGTCTACTCAACTCTTCCCTTCTGCCCTAAAACATTTCTATGGGTCGTGCGTTCAGTGACGCAAAACATAATTCCTCATGGTCTTTGAAAATCATGCCAACTTTGTCTTAATGGTGCGCTTTAACAAGCAGTAACAGCATACATAGTTCAGATTCATGTGTGTGTGAGAGAGAAGAATAGAAACAGAGGGAGACAGGAAATTGAATGGCATTTTGATTTGTACCAGGAGTTCTGTGTGCAAGACACTCCTATGGAAGTTGTTACATAACAGCGCAGTTTGTTCTAGCCCTTGTCTGAAACCCATTTGAGACTAATGTATAACCTCTAGCAGTTTCCACACATCGACAATCACATACACACACCTCCCATGTCCTCTATTCAAACACACAGCCCTCCTCCTTTATCATCACACACACACACACACACACACACACACACACACACAAATGGGTGGGGAAACTTCTGTGGTTAAGGTTGTATGTTACATCAAATAATAAACTTTTGATTATGAGTCAGCAAGAGCATTCAAAACAACTTCAGTTTAATTTAGGCACCATGAATAGGGCACACATTGGTGTCCAATTACTTTTATTTATTTTTATCTTTACAAAAGCACAGATCTCATGTTTTAAGTTTTAAATGTGTCATATAAACTATTCATCAAGTATGAAAAAGTAGGCAGTTGAAAACATAAAATGAACGTTGACTGGAGATTTTAAAATCATACTATTTGTTTTGGCCTGTTCCGCCTCTTGAATGACCAACAATAAGTAAGGAATAATTGACGACGGGCCGTTCAATTATTAGAATGATAATGCACACCCGAGGTGGTGATGCGGTCACGACGCAAAGCGGAGTGGCCGTTACACCTCGGGTGTGCATTATCATTCTAATAATTGAACGGCCCGGAGTCAATTATTCCGCTTATACTACGCTTACCACACCTCAAGACATCGATCCGATTATATATTTAAAGGGATTCGTCCGGTTTTTGTACTTAAATCGCTATTGTGAGTAGGACTATTTCTTCCGCGTCTCATCCAACAGCTCTTTTGCTAGTTCCGAAACGTCATTTTAAAGCTGTTAACGAAGGCTTGAGCCGTTGATAGCATTCTACTGCAGTTATTAATAAAGTTATTAGAGAGAGCGAGAGAGCGAGAGAGAGAGAGAGAGAGAGAGAGAGAGAGAGAGAGAGAGCGAGTGCTTGTGTGAATTAGGCTACCTCTGTGCGTCTCTAAACAGCGCTGTTATTACCGCGCTAGTGAAAAAATGTCACGTGTAGCCTTTAAGTTGCTCCACTATATGGGCTAACTGATCAAATCGTCAGGGCAGCGCTGACAACACCGTTCTGTGCAAACTGTAGTGCGTGTGCGAGCATGTGTGATTTCAGTAATGAGACAGAAAAGCTTGCCTTTGATGTCCGCTTCCGTTTGTTGGTTTTCATCTGGACTGTCTAATACTGCTGCCGCCCAGTTGTTGAACGTTTTATATTCACTGTAAATATTAAGATTTACTTTAGGAAAATCGTCTGTCATATTGTTGTTTTTTAGTCCTGCAATTTCCGTTATTACAGTTAACTATGCGAAGTGATATGGAACTGTAATGCGGTCAAGAGAGCTGCCTGGAACTACGTTCGCTGTGCATCTCCCAGAAAATAATTGCACACCTCAGAACGTTCATCAGCCAATCAGATTCAAGCATTCAACGGCCCCGTAGTATAACTAACAATATCACAATATGATGATTAATTGATATGCATTGTAATATTGCTTATTTCTGCCACTGAATAAAAAAATTATTTTGAATCTCACAATTCAGATTTTTTCCCCCCTCAAAAATGTGAAATAAACTATTAAATATAAACTATTATAAAATTATTGTATAAACTATTTTGAATATCAACTTTAATGACATGATATTACCTTTATGTGCAAACCTGTTGCCTCATGGTTTCCCTTTATTACAATAAATAAATAAGCAATATATTTTGACGATAAAGGAGTAACAACATTAGAACATTAGTATATCTACTGGCCTCCATTTTTTGGTAACACAACGTTATGTGACTTATTGCTTCCGAAACTTACGAGAAACTATTTGCTGGTACCTTTTCTGATTTTAATTTGTCTGGCAATGACAAGCTGTAAGCAGTAAGGAAGTTCTGTATGTGTAGAATTTTTCCAAATGGTTTAAAACACAAATGCTATTAATCAATTTTTATTTTCTAAAATGTTCTCCTTTTAATAATAGGAGCCAACATATAAACTCTAAATTAATTCATGTGGGCCGCACCCTCTACCAGGAAGATGTATTTGTTCATCCTTTGTCCTGCTGAACCCTGAGAGTTACATAAACCCTCTCTGCTGTAAAACACAATATTACAGTACAGTAGAGCACTGTGCTACACTCTTATCTCTAAGATTAGATACAGTGTGTGAGAAAAAAGTTTGACGGTAAGAAATTGAATTGCATTTCATTTCATTTCAGTAAACAGAAATTGTTTAATCACTTAATGATTGTTGTTATAATGTGTGTGTGTGCATGTTCAGGCTTATTTAACAAGGTTGCAGATGACTGAACAGGGAACAAAGAGCCTTGTGGGAATCTTTCCATGAAACCAGGCCCAAAAAGCATTGTTTACAGGAGATGGATGAATTTTCTGCATGATTTTATTGTTTATATCGTGTGTTTGTGTGTCGGTAAATGTACTGAAGCATATTGAATGAGGTTGCAGATACAACCCTGGCAGTGAGCGAAGAACATTGTGGGATTTTTTCCCATGTTGTTGAAGGTTACTGAGAACCAGGCCGTGCTTAAAGGAACACTCCACTTTTTTTGAAAATAGGCTCATTTTACAAGTCCCCTAGAGTTAAAGTTGAGTTTTACCGTCTTTTAATCCATTCAGCCGATCTTTGTATCTGGCGGTAGCACTTTTAGCATAGCTTAGCATACATCATTGATTCTAAACAGTTCATTAGCATCTCATTCAAAAAATGACCAAAGACACTTTCAATATTTTTCCTATTTAAAACTTGACTCTTCTACAGTTACATCGTGTGCTAAGACTAACTGAAAATGAAAAGTTGCGATTTTCTACACCTATATGGCTAGGAACTACGTTCTCATTCCTGAGTAATAGTCGCGGATCTTCGCGGCCATACCATGGCTGCAGCGGCGCAATGATTCGTTGGTATTCTGTGAAACATGGTGGTAGTATACACCTTCGACTTACTATCACAGCCCTTTACAACACACAGAACCATGGCTAATCACACAGGTAAATCCACAACACAATTTGTCGGCTGCAAGCCTGAAACTTTCTCTGCAACTACACGAACTTAGTGCCGGTCACATTAAAAGTTACCTAGCTGGGGGCTACTTTCAGGCGCTGTAATATCATTGCGCTGCTGTCTTAGCACACGATGTAACTGTAGAAGAGTCAAGTTTTAAATAAGAAAAATATTGAAAGTGTCTTTGGTCATTTTTTGAATGAGATGCTAATGGACTGATGTATGCTAAGCTATACTAAAAGTGCTACCGCCAGATTCAAAGATCGGCTGAATGGATACAAAAACGGTAAAACTCAACTATTTACCTCTAGGGGACTTGTAAAATGAGCCTATTTTCAAAAAAAGTGGAGTGTTCCTTTAAGCTTCCTTTAACCCTTAAATGCATACATACGTCTTTAGCGGACCGGGACGTCATTCACTACCCTCTTCATTTATTTTTTAAAGTTAACAATCTTCTTAATATTCCTCAATCAAGTATAATCTGCAAAACTTGAAAACTCTTAGCCATTTACTGAACGCAATCAAATATTAGTGTCATTGTCACTTAATGGTGGATCTGGTGAGGAAGCTGTCAGCGATCAAAATATTGATTTTTAAGGTGTTGAAAATAATAGTTTTGAGAATATGTTTTAGATCGCAAATATGAACCAGATACTGAATGTACTGGGAAATGAGCTCTGACGAGGACAGTGATGATGGTATAAAACATCTGCTCAAACTGAAACCTTCCAAGCTCCAAAAGGTAACAAAATATAATTTATTTTATTCTTCTGTAATTGTTACTGTAATATCAGGAGAGTTTTATATGATCGCCATATAAAGTAGGCGATCGACAGGTAGAGATCCATCCGTGTTAGATATAGATCCGGGTCGCTAAAGACCCGAATATGTAAGAATGATTGGTGAAAGAGTCATACATTTAAGGGTTAAAAACTTGATATTGCCCAATACTCAAAGAGCCAGATTTACTATCAGTGTGCGCCAGTGCAAACCTTCTTTTGGCATTAAAATAACTATTGTCAGGATTTACTAAAGACATGCAGTTTTTTTTTGGCTTATTGTTGTAACAAGGTTTTTTGGTAAGGGGAGAAGGGAGGCGGGAACCGGCAAACTTTCAACACAAACTTTAGTCCCAAAAATGATCAACAAAACAAAAGTAAAGCAGCAGCCCCTCATGGACGACTGCTGCATATAGGCATAATAAATCACAACATCCAGGCCTGGTCCTCTCTCGTCTTCCACTGTAGTCAAACCTCCTTTTATCCTTACTCCAGGAGGGCTACCTTCCGGCAGACTTCAGATTCAACCCTGCTCCAACACACCAGCCTGTTATTTTCAAGTAATTCTTAACACATTGATTAGTTGGTTGTGTTTGATTAGGGTTGGAGCTAAGCTCTGCAGGATGGTATTCCTCCAGGAGCAAGACTGGCTACACGTGTTGAAGAGAAACATTGGTATAGGATACAACTGTATGGCCTGGCATGTTCTTGTTTTTTGTGCTGTTTGTTTTTTTCAACATGTTTAAAATGATTAGGAGTTTTATCATACTGACCATAAAGCCCAAATTATACTTCGCAAGCATATGTGTAAATGTCAAATGCATAGCCTTTCAAAGTATACTCCATTTGATAGTGTGCACGAAAGCAGGCTGTCAACACATTGGTACTAGAACGTTTCATCTTTGTTCAGAGTCTGTGCAAGTTTTCTCCAAAAGTTTTGGCCAATAAAAATGTCTTTGTACTCTTTTAAAATAAAGTTGCAGGTATCTCTTAGCCCCCTCACACAAGTACTTGTCAATGTGGTGACTGTTGTTGTTGCAGCATCCAGTATTATGTTGTTGTTGTTGTTCTGCCCCTTTAGTTTCGCTTTCTACTGTGAAACAACGGCCTTACCTGAATCATAATCATAAACTTTTCGTTTGTTGGCCAGAGGAGAACTGGCCCCCTGACTGAGCCTGGTTTCACCCAAGATTTGTTTCTCCATTCTGTCACCTTATGGAGTTTTGGGTTCCTTACCACTAGCTGGGTTTCCATCCAAACGTGAATCAAATCTTTTCAAAGTTGTTTGCAAAAAAACCAAACAAAAAAATGTGAATTCGGTGTTTTTTAAGTTGTTCGAGCGGATGACGGTGGTATTGGTAACCTAGTAACCAACAAAAAATAAAACAAGGCATGCATAGAAAATTAGTCTTGGACTGCAATTAGTCACAATTGCCAAATTGAATGCTATGCACAGAAGAAGAAATGCTGAATTTTTGATGAAGGCACTAGCAGTAAAGGCATTATGATGACGTTGAGCCCCATACATATGGGAAAGACAATATCAGCAGGATTTTTGGAAGGTTGTGGTTGCCAGACATTTTACTCATAACCTATGGCTACTACATTTCAGAACGTCAGAGGCCACATTTGAAACGTTAGGCAATATTATTGACACCATCAGCGGAAACAACCGATTAGTCACGTGGGTTTAATATTCGCTACATCAGAACTTATTCAGCAAATGCGTTTCCATCTCCCATTATTTGCATGAACTCTTTTTCTCACAAGTCAAAAACCACAAGCGAAAATTATATATATATTTTTTTTTATTTGCTTAGCTGGGGCCACTTATTATTCTTTAATATTTTTGATCTGCCTACTTTGGCAACATTGTATGAAAACTGAACTGAGCTGGATGATGACATTTCTCCAGAGCTGCTGTGTAGATAAATTAGGGTACGTTTACTCGACAACGATGTAAAGTTGTATAATCCTGTACAGATGACAACATTATAAAAATGATTCCCATTCACACAGATTCATGAAAACGACTAAAAATGCTGTATAGTGCATGCCAGATAAGTAATTGACAATGTCACTTTGTAAAGAAGGACTACGCGCCTGCGCACATACGCATTCAAACGCGTATGCCTATAGACTAAACAGGTAATATGCATGTGCATGCCGTCAACGTTTTCACTGATTCACGTTTTTTAAGTTTACACAGAAATGATAATGGTATTGTTTTCAAATCATGCACTTTGAAACTTATTTCAAAGTTTGCGGTCTCAGGCAAACCAAAACGCCACCAAACGCCATCTGTTTTCAGTTGAAAGCGGTGTCGTGTAAGTGGCCCATAAATTAATAACTGATTTTTACAACGGAAATGAATCAACGCTGAAGTTACTTAAACTGGACAATGACTTTTTACTAGAGCTGCTGTACAGCCAAAACAATCTTTGTTGCATTATTTTCCTGTTCTCACTGTAAAGCTGCTTTGAAACAATCTGTATATAAATAACGGTGACTTGACATGTAGAATAACTGATTAGTGCGAAACAAATTCAATGCGCATGTGCGACACGAAATACGCGCATACTGTATGTATATATATTACAGAGTAATTCTGGTGACAAAATTTGCGAGGAAAAACCGAAGCATACTTTGGGGTTAAGACCATAGGAGCATCACTGATTTCCACTTGATTTCTCCCGACCAGAAAAACCCCCAGAGAACTCAGTTGAGACGGCAGGCTAAAATCCTCCACCCTAAGTATGAGAAAAGTTAAAAGAATGTTAGGGTTGCGTGCAATAACCCTAAGCCCATAGATCTTTTGTCGTCGACTTGAACTTGCACCAATAAACAATCTTCAAGAGCTTATTGGTGAGGGGAAATGAGGTGAGAGAGAGAGAGAGAGTACTGCATCTTGGTGTCTGGGAGAACAAAGATCAATTCCCACTTGTTAACCGTCACCCCTGGCACATAATATTGCTCTCTGATGAGAGTCCCTGGATGGAGGCGAATCACTCAGCCATGTCTCCGCTCGACATGTGGAAGCCATCGGAAAACACAACTCCCCTCTCCTCTGTGGGGGTGGGAATACAGCATCTGGAGTGAAGCAGGGTTGAGCCAGGGAGAAAAGTTGTGTTTGGAGATTGTGTGTTTGTCTGCAGGCCTTGGCTTCGAGTGTTCTTAAAGTTACGGGAAACTTCCCCACGTCAACGGTTGGTTGATTCATACTCAGACTTGATTATCAGAATTGACATGTGCTGATGAATGTTTGCAACTGCTAAATGACTACCTACTTACACCCCGGATCTCATTTCTCTCTAAATACTGTGTTTACCTGTGTTGATTGTTACAAGGTGGATGAAATGGCACAGAGTAAGCTGCATTCAAATTTTCCAAGTAAAAAAAAAGCAGACAACAAATTTCCAAAAGTTTGTTGAAGTGTTTGGACCTTCCTCACTCAACTACTGGTTCTTATCCAAAAG
Source organism: Gobio gobio (assembly GCF_949357685.1). Classification (NCBI taxonomy): domain Eukaryota; kingdom Metazoa; phylum Chordata; class Actinopteri; order Cypriniformes; family Gobionidae; genus Gobio; species Gobio gobio. Next base: position 33,200,773 of record NC_137105.1, on the reverse strand, counting down.
TCCTGCAGAAACTTCCAAATTCATGCTGTTATTCTAATCCGTCACGGTGCTAATGTCTGTGATTTCATTATAATTTCTGGGGTGATTCTATGCGGTGGGTTGAACAACAATTTCAGGGAGAGCACTTGGCAATAAATCCTTATCCTGCGGTTTGTGGACAGGCAGAATCCTGTAACATACTCAAAGCAAGCATTCCTGCTCCTCTAAGTTTGATTTTTGAAGACATTTCTCATTGCCTCTGCCAAGAAGCCAATCCCATGTCTACACTTAAATGGATGTTTTGGGCAGATGCTGTCATATCGAACCTACAAGAGAGCGCATGTTTTTGACAGTTCACCAGGCAAATAAAGATGCAAATCAAATACTAAGACAAACCCTCAAAGTGACAATACTTCTGTATTCCGGGATGTTGGGCAAAAATAAACGTTTAGCGCCAGATAAAAAAAATATTCAAAGCTGTTTATTTGACATACAGAGTATCCATTTTAAGGCACAACTGAGACAACATGCTAGCATACTTTTCTCTTTCCATAAACATGTTGATGCTAATATTTTGCTTTAGGGCTTCATGGTTGTTTAGGCATCCAAAAAAGCAATGGTAATCAAAACATAAAACATGCTAGAATACAAAACATAAACTGGAATTTTTAGGCAACCGTGACATTTATTGTCTTTGCCTCGTAAACATTCATATAAAAGAACTATTGACTGATTTGACATTAGCGTCAAGAAGCGGTACGGATGTAAACAACACATTATATACTTGATGATTTCATGTATACGTAACAGCTGTTTTTACCAGTGGCCATACATACAGTATGAGGCCACAAGATAGAGTACAAATAAATTGGATCATGACTAATGGGGACCTATCATACTCCCAGTGCAATGCTGTGCCAGGCTCGACGCAAGTGTTTTTTTGCTAGTTTCAGGCCAACGCAGTTATCATTTTCATGTCCTGCGCCACATTGTTTAAATAGCAAATGCATTTGCGCCCATTTGTGCGCCCACGGGCATGCTGGTCTGAAAACAAGGTGTGCTCAGGCGCGTTGTTGGCACGTTGCTATTTTGAGGCAACTGAAATAGACTGTGCCATTGACCAACAAAAACCTTGTCTAAAGTCAATGGTGCAATATTTGTATTATTATTTAAAGAGCGCCTTTTGAAAAATATGCCTATGCGAGTCCACAACGGACGTACACTTTGCTTATTACACACAGGGACGCAGCAGCACACAAACATTTTTAAATATTAAAAATAAAAGGATTCCTCTCTGGAGAAGTATTCAGTCTTTCCGGTCGCAAATTCTGCCGTGTAAATAGAAATCCGCCATGGTGCAAGTGCAACTGGCTTTTAAAGGGAATGGGAGATGAGACTCTGATTGGTTTATTGCACGTTATGCCCAAAACACACCCATTACTCATTAAGAGAATAGGGACAAATTGTTTAGACCATGCGCTAAAGTGCACTTGCACCGTGCGCTTTAGACCATGCACTTAGATCGTTAAAATAGGGCCCATGGTCTTCAAATGGTGTTTTAAATTAGCTAAAGGTGGTAATGGTGACCAAAATTGAAATTCTCACTAATGTCTTTAAAGTCGGCATGAAATTATGTTTTATTAACAAGGTTTGTGAGAAGCATGTTCAGATAATTGACACAAGTGGAGAGCACTCAACTAATCAACAATAAGAGGTACATATACATGCAGCAGTCTTACCTCCGTTCATTGACAGTTTTCCAGCATCCCTCCACCACCCCTTCTCCACACGTTTTATTCATAAACCACTTACATACACGGGGTGTACTCTGGGTTCGGGCGTAGACAGCACGCCAAATACGCATTTAAATTTACTCTCAATAAATTATATGTAAGTGTGAACTCGTGAAACGGAAGTTGTGATAGTCTTTTCTTCCCTATTGTGATTCAGGTGAAACGGCTTCTCGAACAAGAAAAAATGTAGGGCGGGACTTAATTTTGTGGTTTGCTATTGGTGTATCTCATGTGAGTGACAGGTTTTCCCGCCCCAGCGCCAGTAAACACGTCATCAGAGAAGAGAGGGAAGCTATTTTGGTTAAAGATTATGAGGGAACATGAATAAAAAAATGATGTGCATGGATAAATCATTTATAATATATACTGTAATATTCCATTCAAAACAAGTATTGCCAATTTTGATTTCATGGTGACTGCAGGGTGTGTCTTAGTATTATTCTTTTCAGGTCTTTTCTAGGTCAAGCTTTGAAGAGAGGTCTGTACAGGGGTCACATCAGAAGGGTTACTGATTAACACTGGCTAGCATTCACAGACGGCAAGCTACCAAAGGTCAGAAACATTCTCCGCACGTACGCAAACTCAGACGCAAATGCTTGGTCAACGCATTGCAAGTGCACAATTTGATTTTACATACTGTAAATTATATGTTTTTGTGGTACTGTTGAAATTACAAACTCAAGGGGGCGATAGAGTTACCTGTAAATGTCAACCATTAAAACAAACGTGTCATTATGGAGTTAGCTTGCTACTGACATGCTAACAGTTTAACAAACTTCAACTAACATACTCATAGAATTCCTCAAAACGTTGCTCTGCCATGCCAATAACCATTGGCATGACCTGAAATAGTAAAGTTACCGTACACTGTAAAAAAATCCAACTCACAAAAATTTTGACTAATGATAATGTTTTAGTTAACTGGACAATTAAATGCAAAAAAGTTGAAAATAAAAAAAAAACTATAAAAACTTAATCAGCTGAACAAAAGATCTTAAATTGGGAGACATGTGACCTTACTCAAAAGCTGTGCAGCAAGTTGCCTTACAATTTTAAGTTATGTCAACTTTTCTTTTTTTTACAGTGTAGAACACAGTTTATGCTAATGCTTGAGTAGCCTTGTTTGCAGTCATCTAGTGCGCCCCGAAAGCTAGTGCCCCACTAACTGATTTTTTCATATATTTTTTGTCACACAAGTCAGTTAAAGGATTAGTTACGATCGCTTTATATATGATGAGCAGATAATGAAAGCCTAAATTAAATCTGTTCATCATATAAAGAAATCATGTCTCTTCAAAAGACTTGTCAGATCAAACCATGTCAGAGTTTTGGGTGAATAGACTTTCAATGGAGGGACAGTAATCTCTCAGATTTGATAACAAATGTCTTCATTTGTGAACGAAGGTGAGTAGTGATTGATAACAGAATTGCACTTTGTGTGTGCAAAAGTCCCCCTCTTTGTTCAAAACAGATGTATGAATTTATAAGCATAAATGTAGGCCTACTTGATAAATGGCATGGCAGACATCACTGTTTGTCCTGCTTTCCATCTTCCCTTGTGAACCCTGGTCCACTTAACATGTGTTTACTCAGTGGACTCTCTGGGCAGTGACTGTCTTTGCCCTCACCTGTGGCTCGCATTGGCCAGCGCTTCCCCTCCTCTATTTGTATACATCGATTAGTTCCTTCTTATCTCACACATGATAGAACCAAATCACAAAATACACTGTGATACAGCGAATTCTGTTATCCAATTTCTACTACACACAGCGGTGGGAAATAGGATGTACCAGTGTACAGAAGGGGCATTGCTAGTGTGCAAATAGAATGTGTACGTGCTAACAGAGGGAACGTTTCCTTCACTCCAGAGAAATTCAGATGGGAAAACAGATGCATCTGACACTAGCCACCAGCTCAGCAGGTAAGACAGGTGCTCTGTGTACCAGAGAAACAACAAAGTCATAGATATGACCCAGTTCTCCCGCCACTGTCCCACACCCTACGGCTTCACACAGCAACCACGTGCAGCTCTTTGTGTGTGCGACCGACCCAATCCCGCACAGCCACTGTCTGACTTGCTCAAAGCTCAGTGTTTGTTTTATCTTGAATAGATGTAATAACCATAAAGTCTGGATTGCTTTAGAGCTCTTATCAGCTCATGAACACGTCTGGCTAATGTGTCATGTGTTTCTGCAAGAACAGAGTATGAAACAACAAGCACAGAACTTCAAACTGTACAGGAATGACTTACAACAAATCAGGGAAAAGTCTATGAAGACAACGTGAAGACATGGGCTTCTGCAGGAATTCATCTGATGGTACGCACAGAGGGGAGTTTTTCCGGCAAAAAACACTTAAAAAACAACAAAAACAATATATGTTCATGCTAAAAATGAAACTATGAGAGAAGTTTTCATTTTCTTGAGAATGTCTAGCATTCATGTATTGCACACTTCAGACTCTTTGAACCAAACGATGAGTGAGAACAACACCTGAGCAGAATGAGTGTCTTGACACAATAAACAATTTTAAACCTAAAAAGCAAAAAGCAACAAAATGGTAAAAGACATCCGTCTGGCACATGTTCACTGGGAAAACAATTGAAAAACACAGCAGGCAGACACAAAAACACTTTTCGGTGTGCCCAGCTAACAATTTTTTGATTATCAGAACGCTCTATTCTAAATTTCCCCGCAATTGATGGGATTTTTCATCATTTATGAGACGTTTCCCCACCATTGGTAGCCTGGCATGGCCATACTCAATTCTAGTCAGAATATGAGTCTGGTACCGCTCCATTGAGCTTTGATTATGGGGCGTGTTTCAACCGAGCCAGGAAAGACCTCAATTGGATAGACCCACAACCAATCAGAGCAACGGAGCGACGCGTAACGTTAGTTGTCAAATGTCAACAGAACTCAACTGCACTGTGTTGCCAAGTCCGTGTTTTTCTCCATGTCCGCGGGTTGAAGTGACCCCAATTATGTGATTATATAAACCCAGGAATGCGAATTTTAGCAGGCAACCTTGCCAAAATAACATATTTTGCCAACCAAACGCCATTTTTTTCCGGAGAACCCCCCGGAAAGTTATTGTTTTGGGCTATAGTTTTGAGTAGCAATTGTGCGCGACATTGCAAAAACACTTGGCAACCCTGTCTGCACGCACGCTGGATTAAGTAACGTTACAAGAAAAAGATAAGTGTAAACGATCTTTGCCAGTAATAAAATAATTTAAGGATACACAGAGTACTTACAAACACGATCATCGTTTCTGAGAGAAATAGTGAAGGTGAATGCATATACGAACAAGTTCTCCGTTTAGGATAAGAGCAAATTCAACCCAAGAGCCTTCGATGACGTGGATGATTACGTTACTGTTGATCATCTGTCCATCATCGTCTAAAGCCCGCCCTGACAATTTCAGTGGTCCGAACAGTTTCTGTTCAGGCATAATTACTCCTCCATGGAGCGAGTCCAGACCGAATTGCCCGAGCAAAAATTTTTGTGGGCGGGGCTAAATTCGGCTGGCATCCAGGCTACACCATTGGCATAATTTTCCAGAAATCCATGTTTTCATTGTTACATGGTATGGGGCATTATTATGCATCTTCTGAAAGAATACAGAATCTCTAGATCCAAAAACAAGAAAAGAAGAAGCAGAAACAGTAAGTAATACTAGCATTGCTTACTCACATGTAAGCTAAAGTGATAAACATTCAACCACATATAGCCTAAGTCACAACTGCCTAATGTTACTGAATGAAACAAAACCCATGAAGAGGTACAAGACCGTGCAAGCTTTGGGGGTGTTGATGGACGCAATCCACTCTGTTTTCTCTATATGATCATCGTTCTAAATCTGATCTGGACTTAGTCTTTGACAAAAATGCGAATTTCTCAGCTTTTTGTTAAAAATGATGCTATTTTTTTTATGCAACTAACCCACATTGAAGTGTTGATTTAAAAAAAAATGCATGAAGGTAGAATAAAATGTAAAACATTTTTTAAATAATTTTAATGTTCCTAAAAAATGTCTTCTGAATCCCATCTGGACAAAGTCTTTGACAAACATAGTAGTATACTTAACCTCCTAGGACCCAGAAAAAAAAAACTTTTTTGAATTTAGTATTTTTTCATGTCATTACATTGTTTAGAGCATAAGAAACAAATGGGGAAAAAACATTTAAAAAAAATTCTATGTTATTCATATGTTATTATATGTCCTCTCTAGTTGACACCAGGACTCAGTTGTTTAAAAAAATAAAATTACATGAAATTGCACGTATAGGCAAAAACAATGGGATTTATTTTTAATTTACCAGTCAATTTTTAGGTTTCTGGATTTTTTTAAAGCAAACTTTGTTTAAAGATGATTCTGAACTGTTATTAAAGATATAAAGAAATGCATTGATATACCATTTATGCAATACGTGGGTAAAATGGCCATACTTGGATTTTCCCATTCAATACAATGCATCTATACACTGCATCTAATTTGCATATTAATGTGTCCTTGGTGCAACAAATAATGAAAATAGAAGTGTAAAAATGGGAGTAATAATGGGCAACATTTTCATAATAATATCTAATATTTCATAGGAATATTGATATGTTATTTATTTCCCTATTCACATGTTGTGTCTCCAAAATGCCTGATAGTCCTGGCGTCCACTACAGCGGACATTTATAAAATTAATGCCCTGTTTTGTAACAAAGTCATATTTGATTAGAAATGCCATAACATTTTCCTGAGATGTTGATTTATAACAAACTATTTGAATGACAAATGACTAATGACAAAATATTATAATATTTAAATAAGAGTGCTAAACATTAATGTCAGCCTTTTTTAAAGACCAAGAAGAAGTTGTTGTCTTGGGGAAACCTCCAAACATTTGGTATTTCTGCAAAGCCCCGAATGTGCTCTTTACAGGACATCCAGACTAAGGTAATCAATCATTCAGTACTTATGCAACCCAATAGTATAAACGGTAATGGATTGACATCAATAATCAATATTGTCAAGTTCTGTCTTGTTTTAATAAAAAATTATCTGAGCACATCAATTATGTTTGTTTTACTGACTGAGAAACTGCTTCAGATGGTTCAGTGAGGGGTGGTATTTTTTGGCCAATTCACTGAAAATAATGAACCAACTCACAAGAACAATCAATTCACGAATAGTTGGCATCACTGGTACAGCCGACAGATATGAGGGACACGCATAATACCTGATGACACATTCGCATTAAAAAAAACTTTCTCGTGTAAGTCTGATCGCTCATGGTACGTAGTAAGCACGGTGTCTACAGCCATATAGCACCTGCATGAATACTTCTCATTTCCTGTGAGGCTTTGACTTGTGTCATTCCTCAGACACTTCAAATAGACAGTGACATCATCTCGCCTCAGGATAGACTGTGTAAACCACAGGAAGACTGAGCTTAGGTCATCAACGACAATGACCTTGCGGCATTAATGGCCGTTTGGATACAGGCCAGGGAGATCTTTTGTTATTTGCATCAGACAGTACAGCGCTGTTAATGTAAATTGTTGCGATAACTAGTTAAGTAGTGCAGAGGTTCTACATGGCTCACATACAGTAGTAAACAAATAACTTAAAGCTAAAGTGTAGATATAAAGTGAAGTGTGGTTTATCAGGGTAAAGGAGGCGTTGTGAAACCACACGCTGTTGAATTTGGCAGCCGTTCAACAGTGCAAGGTTCACCGTCTCACTCTGAAGTGGTGTGGTAGTAGGCATATAGGCTGCCAAAAAGTAAGAGAGAGCATGCTGGGAAATTCCCTCATGATCCCCAAGGGAGGAAGGTTTCTTTGTCAAAACAATCAGTGTTAATTCATTTGTTTCACACATTACTCGGTCCAAAATAGTGCGCTGCCTACCTAGAAAGCATTTTAAAGGAATGTTTCAGGCTCAGTACAAGTTAAGCTCAACCGGCAACATTTGTACTGTAGCATTATGCTGATTAATTTCCACTCATCCTTCCTTTTATTTGAAAATCAACACTCTGGGTGGTACAGTGAGGCACTTACAATGGAAGTAAATGGGCCCATTTAGAAAAACTAACATACTATTTTAACAGTACAGCCAAAAGCCAGATCAATAAACAATATTGTTGATAAAAAATTGCTAATTTTAACAGCTTAACAGCTCAAATAAAACAAGTAGCCTACAGAGGATGTGTTTTGTTAAAATAAGCTTTAGCCTACATTTCTACTTTTAAATCCTCTCAAATCTAAAAATATGTGCTATTCATTTCCATTGTGCGTGCCCTGTAACCTTTTTCAAATTTTTTTCCTCATGCGTGGTGCAGGGATAATGTATTTTTGTAGGCCAAAACGCGAGCATTTTAGCACTTCCAGTTCCATCATCCTGAAGTCAATGGGTTTTTTGAATGGGTTTCAAATGCATGAAATATAACACTAGCTTAAGATATTTTCATGTTTTATTCTATGACATAAAATGTATTAGTATTAACCCCTTGTGATTTTTTTTTTTTTTAAAGCTTATACTTCTCTTGAAAAAGGTGGTTGCTAGCAAGTGGCTTAATGTGGCTACAGAGGTTGTCACGGACATTAAATGACATCAAACCGAACAGGAAAACTCTTCTACTTACTAGTCCGCTTTCACAGCCTTAATGATGTTGAGGTATTGCGACTGTTGTGAAGTTCATTTATAGCCTACGTTTGACTTCTGACGATTATATTTATGCTTCAAAATTCAATAAAAGCTGTTAATTTGTGAAGATTATGACAATGAACAAAATGTGTAAGTTTTGTAAGTTTTCATAGACCTTACTTTCTGCAATAATCCAAAAGCCAATGGAAAAATCCTATTGGGCATTTGTCGAGGGAACCAGGGTGATGCTAACATCCGTAAAGTGGGCCTAAACTGTAAAACTGTGGGCTTAAAATGTGTACCGTGAATGGAATGTAAGTCGCTTTGGATAAAAGCATCTGCCAAATGCATAAATGTAAATGTAAACAAATACCTCATTCCTGCGCTATAAGTAAGGAATAATTGACGACGGGCCGTTCAATTATTAGAATGATAATGCACACCCGAGGTGGTGATGCGGTCACGACGCGAAGCGGAGTGGCCGTTACACCTCGGGTGTGCATTATCATTCTAATAATTGAACGGCCCGGAGTCAATTATTCCGCTTTTGCTACGGTTACCACACCTCAAGACATCGATCCGATTATATATTTAAAGGGATTTGTCCGGTTTTTGTACTTAAATCGCTATTGTGAGTAGGACTATTTCTTCCGCGTCTCATCCAACGGCTCTTTTGCTAGTTCCGAAAGAGAGCGAGAGAGAGAGAGAGAGAGAGAGAGAGAGAGAGAGGCTACCTCTGTGCGTCTCTAAACAGCGCTGTTATTACCTCGCTATAGTGGAAAAAATGTCATGTGTAGACAATGTAGACATTAAGTTGCTACACTATATAGGCCTATAGGCTAACTGATCAAATCGTCAGGTCAGCGCTGAAAACACCTTTTTGTGCAAACTGTAGTGTATGTGTGCGAGCACATGTGATTGCAGTAATGAGACAGAAAAGCTTGTGAATGTATATATATATTCATTTAATTATTATTAAATCGTTGCATTTTCTGTTTTTTTGCTTGGTTTTTTTTGGCAAAAATGAATGAAACACAAAAGGCCTTAGGCATATCTATATTATTTGTTGTACCTGCAATAATAACGGGGAAAAAAATCATGCAGCAGGCCTACCAGCTGTATTATATTTACTTTTTGATTCATGCTACAACTTTATTTATCTAGACCTACATGTTTTATTTATTGAAATTAAACTGCACGCTTCCGTTAATTGTAAAATTAGACATCGAAAATGGCAGATCAAGCGCAGGGAGCTGTGTAGTGGAGATTGTCTTTTCCTGTTGGTCCCGGCCTTGATTTTCTGTGGCGTTTGAATTTTTGTTTCCTGAGAGGATCAGGCTCCATTGTTTTCTTTCTTCTGCTGAAGGTGTCCAGTAGCTTCTCAGGCTTGTTTCACACTTGTGCCCTGTGACAGACATGATTTGCCTGCTCTCCAGCCCTGCTTCAGACAGTATTTGAACTGCTGTGCTTCTTAATGAATGGTTGGTGTATCTTTTGGATAACCCCACTGCCTCGCAGATGCAAGGAAGCATATTTCCGAGGTAGTTCACACCCATGGGTTCGTGAGAATACCAGAACTCTCGCCTGTTAAGCTCCTCCTGTGTCGCTTTCAGAGGATGAAGATAGAAGGATGTGGCATCAGGCGGGCATTTAATGAGGTACTTTTTGAAGCTTTTAACTGGGGAAAGAGTACTGATGTCTTTCCCAGCCTTTCAAATCTTTTTGAGGACAGCCCTGAATACGTCGTTGGATGACTTAAATTCCGATTGACCAATGATGTTGTATTTGGATATATAGTGGTTCAGTCCAGCTCTAAGGGAAATAAAACTTGACACTGAATACTCTGCGCCGGATGCGTTTCGGAAAGTGGCATAGAAAGCTCGCAGCAGGGTATTTAAAGTGGATGCCCCCTCTCTCTCTACCTCATCCAGAGACGTATTTTTGGCTTTAAGCCAGTCGTTAAACACATTAACTGCCCAAGCTGTTGTTTTTTTGGTGTTTTTCGTGTTTTTCTCCCTCGAGTATGTCTAGCTGTTCTTCGCTAATCATTTTATGTCTTTTGTTGTTGCCGGCTGTCTTTGATGTCCGCTTCCGTTCATGTTGTTCTTCATCTGGACAGTCTAATACTCCTGCCGCCCATTTGTTGAACGTTTTATAGTTCCCGTAAACATTAAAATTAACTTTAGGAAAATCGTCTGTCATGGTGTTTTTTTTTAGTCCTGTAATTTCCGTTATTACAGTTAACTATGCGAAGTGATATGGAACTGTAATGCGGTCAAGAGCTGCCTGGAACTACGTTCGCTGTGCGTCTCCAAGAAAATAATTGCACACCTCAGAACGTTCATCAACCAATCAGATTCAAGCATTCAACGGCCCCGTAGTATAATTTGTGGTAATCAACATTATGCCACAAATGTTGTTGATTGAGCTTAATAGAGATTGCAGAATATTTCTTTAACCCTTAAATGCACAACTGTTTTGCCAATCATTCTTACATATTCGGGTAATGACCCGGATCTATATCTATAGATTTCGTGATAAAACTCTCCTGAAATTAGAGTAACAATTACAGAAGAATAAAATAAAGCGTATTTTGTTACCTTTTGGAGCTTGGAAGGGTTCGGTTTGAGCAGATGTTTTATACCATCATCACTGTCTTCGTCAGAGCTCATTTCCCAGTACATTCAGCAAATGATAGTTCTGAGAATATGTTTGAGATCACAAATATGAGCCCATTCGCTATCGCTGAGCCATTTCAAGATTTGCTGATGATACTTCCTATTCTTTTGTTTTATGCCTGCAGTAACTATGAGTGAAATGTCACTTCATCATTGTGTATCAGATATTGCCACCTTGTGGAATAACGGTGAATTGCACTTATTCCATCATTAGAGATTCAATTATTGTTGTACAGAAAAAAATATATATGTACACTCCTCGGGTCGTTAGCGGCCCTATACAATTTTCTTGTTATATTGTTTATAATGAATTGATTGAGGAATACTAAGAAGGTTGATGTCTAACTTTAAAAAATGAATGAGTGGGAGGGTAGTGAATGACGTCCCTGGACAGTAAAGACGAGGTATGCATTTAAGGGTTAAAGGCACTATAGTTTCCTTCTATGTAGCCAGACGTAACAAAAAATGTCTTGCGCCTCTGCATTGCTAGGAACCTTCCTCACACATTGTAGTGACCTTTTCTCTGTCTGCGACATCCAGATTATTGCTTATTGACCATGGTAGGATGCATAAATAATGAATGAATAGCTGCCCATTTAGGACACATGACCATGCTGTTACTTATGGAACGAACATATTATTGGCCTGCCCAAGGCTACAGTGTTAAATGATGTATATAATAATTTTTTGAGTCATTTAACCATTCATTCTATAGAAGTAGAAGGTGTTTAGGACAAAGTTAGACAGTTTTCACTAAACAAAAACATGCTTTCAGGGTTGTTAAGCAAAAAACACAGCAATGCTCTAACATTACAGTTAACAGAGAACGTTCCCATAACTTTCTTTAAAAGTTATGTAAATGCTTGTAATGTTAGTTATTATGCGTTCTTGTAATGTTGAGAGAATACATTGTTAGAATAACTTTTTCGGAACATCCATATAATGTTATTTTTATTTGCTGAATGTTTTCATAATGTCATCATAAGATGTTCTAAATACAACGTTCATGGACAACTGATATGTTTACTTGATGAACATTCTCATAACATTGTTCTTTATAATGTTATGAATATTTGCTGAATGTTTTTTGTAATGTTTGCATAAAACGTTGTGAGAACAATTTTAATGAATTGTCCTTAAAGTGGTATTTGTCATAGTCAAAGGCACATTTTTTTGTATAGTGCTTTTCAAAATATGCATTGTTTCAAAACAGCTTTACAGAAAATCATGATGTTATAATGTTTATAATATCTTAAAATCTTCATACCTTAGTCGCATTTAGCAGATTCTCAACTTTGGCTCTGAAAGTTATTAACAAACATGCCAGTAACGTTAATAGAACGTTATTTATATTGTTCATGGAAAATATTTTTTGGAATGGTTTAGTTGGACATTCATCTAACACTTATTAGAATGTTACAAAAACATTCAGAAATAAAATTTTCATAACGTAATTGGAATGTTAGCAAAACGTTGTGTTAGCTGGGATAAAGCATTCTATAGTTTCTGAACCAGAGTAAGGTTTTTGTTGAGAAATAAATTCAAAGTACAACGTTACTAACAAACAAACTCTTAATAATTGAACATGCACATGTTTGCTCTTATATCTAATGTACATGTTTTTGTATCTAGTTTAAATTTAAATGTTTCAAATAGTCAAGTATTCCAAAAGCATTTCTCTATTGGAAATTCAAGATAATTAAAATGAGACCATTTGACCCAATGTGTGTATGCTAATACTTTTTATTAAGGTACTGTATCACACCATTAGCTTAGCAACATGCTAACATCAACCCTATATTCCTTAGTCAGGGTGGACGCCATTTTGAATTTGATGAGAATGAAAACAAAGCAGTTCGGGATAGACTTACCGCCTTTACAATGGCATGCCCTGTATAAAGGTCTTAGATCACATGTCAACTTTTTATGGATTTAAAATATTATTAAAAAATGTGTCAGCTAACTCACATTCTCTTAAAATAAAAGTTTTTGGAAAGATATTAATGAGCTGAACAATTGTCATGTTGTTAAACAACAGTCCAATCCAGTTAAGTAACTCATGAGGTTCCAACCAGACAGTTAGGTTTGACTAGGTTTTAAGTTAGCTAACACTTACTGTACGCTATTCGACATCACTTAAATAAAAAAAAGAAAGAAAAAAGATAAAAATCTACTAATATAAACATTCTAAAAAGAATCAAATGGGGGCAGATCAAAACCAAGAGAAAGGACAAATCTGCGTCATTCATTGTCTAGCTTTATCTTGCTGCTCTTGTCCTGTAAGGATTAGATTTCAGGAATGGGAATAAATAGGGATAATATCCTGGCCACAAAGAGAGGCTTCTCTTTCATGTGAGGTGAAATACTAGATCTCATGGAGTCCGGCGGCAGCCTGAGGCACTGCAGATTCCCTACCTTTCCCCTACTACAGAAGCGCATCATAGATGATCCGCCACCTCACGTGTTGATTTCACCTCTAGTTTTACCCTCTGGACAGTGACGGGAGCTGCAATTGAACAATGGTGATTGTTATATCACAAATGCAAATACCACTAAACCCTGGAAAGAGCCAGTGACCTAAATGCATAGGTACCGTCAGCTGATACTGCAGTGGGACAGGTCCTAAGGATACGACAAAATATAACTTTGCAAATCAGGCTAGATTCATTTAAACTGCTTACTTACTCGTTTCAGTAATTGTTGTAGTTTCTTGGTGATATGAGTAGTTTTTTAGAGAATCACTATATGGTTGTTCTGGGTGATTGCTGAGTGGTTGCTTACATGACCTAAGTCAAAAGAGAACAAGTCTCTAATTTGAACTGATTTGAGGTAACAGACAGGATGCAGAGTTGTATTTCACATTTGAATTAAAGGAAGTCAAATTAAAATGATTAAAAGACGTTCACAGAACTTGTTAGTGTAGTTTGTAGGCTTATATACAGGGGTGCACCACTCATGCCTACCGACCTGGTGGACAGCCGTTAATGCACAATCACTGTTTTAGATTGGCTAACTGTAATACTTCATAAGATTTCCATTGGAAATCGGCTCTGTGCTTAAACCGGCAGTACATATACTTACTTCCTGGCAACCCGCCAAAATAAAAGCATGCTGATTTTAGGTTTGAAGATGTTGAAAATTCATTAAAAAAAAAGAAGAAAAAATAAAATGTAAATTTTAGCATTATATTTTTAAGTGTAGGCTACTATAAAATAATTGTATTTTTATTTAATACTCTTTTTTAAAGGTCCCGTTCTTCGTGTTTTTTTGAAGCTTTGATTGTGTTTACAGTGTGCAATATAACATGTGTTCATGTTTCGCGTGTAAAAAAAAACTGTATTTTTAACACAATTTACTTATCTGTACACCGCTGTTTTCACTGTCCTACAAACGACTGAAGACTTCCTTTATTCTATGAAGTCCCTCCTTCAGAAACACGTAACGAGTTCTGATTGTGTCAGCGGTTCCCGTGTTGCGATTTGACAGCAGCTTAGCGAACGTAGCACGGTCCTGTGTTGTGATTCGACAGCAGCTTAGCGCACGTGGAAAGGTCACGCCTCTTAACGGGAGATATATACGCGCTTAATAATCTCTACAGCGTCTCTGGGAAAGCCAAACAAAGGTGATTTGACTCCGGGATGAAAATAACAGCGTCTCGAAGACATGGCGACAAACACACTGAAACGCAGCACTTCCTTTTCTCCACGACGTCCTCTTCTTCTCCACGTGGGACAGCAACAAGACCACGCCCCCTTTTTTCGCGTTTTCTTGTGGGCGGAGGTTAGTCTGTTCTTCTGCTCTACTGACGTAATTAAAGCAGGAAATACCAGGATGTAGTCCTAACCAGCCGTTCGCTGTAGGCTTTGAAAGGGAACTTCTGTTAAATAAAATATCTCGCTTGGCATTGAACTTTGAGCTTTATCATTTTACAGGTATTATTTATGCTCTAGCAGCAACATTACACACTAACTAAAGTTTGAACAATGGGATCACGAAGAACAGGACCTTTAATACAATAGTATTATCACTCTTTATTATTTTGTTTATTATTTTACTGAAAAAAATACTTATATATTGTGGAACAACACTGTAAACCTTAACGCTCAAAATAATGAATTGGTCTTAAATTAAACAAATTAGTTCAGTCAAATGAATTTTTATGAGTATTCAGCACCTTGTTTTTCTTTCAAGTTCACAGAACTCATATATTTTCAGTAAACTGAACTGTTCATTGTTTTGAGTTTTATGAAATTCTTTCTTTTAATTTAACTAAACTTAAAGGGTAACTTCAGTGATTTAGCATTAAGCGTTGTATCAGTAGGAACCCGGTAGTATATTCGAATTATGGTACTTTTCCCCCTCATATCCCCCTCAGACGAGAGAATTATGCATTTTATTTCTGGAAAAAATCCTCAGATGATGCAAATATCGTCATTTTGCGTCATCAGAGGATTTTTGGCCAGAGCCTAGAGACTACAGGAGCTAGTTCCGCATGTTTTCAACCCGCCCACAGGGGAGGGATCTCACTCACAGAATGTAAATGCTAACGCCAGCTGCCGCTCCGCTCGGGCATTCATAATGTAGTTGTACAGAGCAAAGTGAGTGTTTCAACTTTTCAATGAATTCCTAAATCTGAATCTGAAAATGCGCCAGACTGGACTCGCGCCGAGAATGACAGCCGCGCTGACCTCACCTTAGCTCTGCTCAGCTCTTCTTTCGTGAAGAATGAAATCTGACTCCTGCTGTGTCTGTGACGTGACTTTCGTTCGGCTCACTCACACTTTATTGAAAAGACACATTCAGTTTTTAATTGTAGTGTCTATTCTCTAACTAAACGAAATTATTTTATTACTATGAATATCAAAACGACGTTGGGGCAGTGCCGCGGTGGGCAAATGATAACCAATAGCCGTGGCTTTGGGAGTGGCCTCATAGGGCAGCGAAGCAAGTGCATTCTGGGAGTTGTTGTCTTTCATCCACATGAGACAAAAATACATTTTCTGTCTTTTCTCAGTCTAGAAGGCACCAAATTCAAAAATAATTTCACATTTCTACTACATAAATGACACAGTTTAAATACACATTCATTTTCCCAGCGCTGAAGTACCCCTTTAAGTTTAACTGAAACTGGGCTGGGATTTCTATTTCCCAGCATGCTTTGCCCATGGCACTCGAAAGGGAGAGTAAATGCTAAATTTAAGTGTTATTTAATGTGCTTTGTGCAATATTAATGTTAAGTGGGAGATTTAGTAGTGATTAATGTTTTGTTATTTTAATGTAGGAGAGTTTCTGTTAATGTAGGTTTTGGAGAATTGTGTGGTGCATAGCCTACTGCTTAGTGTGAGAGCAAGTATGTGAAATGCTTTTAGTTAGCATTTTCTGAATTAGCTTGTTATAGCTAGCTAAGTTTGTTCTAATAAAAATGTTCACATTGAGGTTACACTGTAAAAAATGTTGGGTTATAAACAACCAAGTTTGGTTGAAAATGGACAAACCCAGCAATTGGGTTGTTTTAACCCAGCGGTTGGGTTAAATGTTTGCTTAAAACAACCCAATCGCTGGGTTAAAACAACCCAATTTCTGGGTTTGTCCATTTTCAACCCAACTTGGGTTGTTTTTAACCTAGCATTTTTTAGAGTGTACATGAAAATGTAAGTTAAATTGATGAATTAATGTACTCAAACAAGTTAAGAACAAAATCTGCCTTACTTAAACTTTGAATTTCTTAACTTAAAAATTTGGAGACAACTGATTGCCTCAATTTTGCCAACTTATTTGGGTTTACAGTGAATACTATTATTATTATATATATATATATATATATATATATATATATATATATATTTATAAAACTTATGCGCATCCCTGCTTATATATAAGTGTGAAAGAATGGTTGGGAGGGAGCATGAAGAATCATTTTCACATTTATTTCCATCAAGAGGTGCATACATTTTTGGTCAAGATCTTGTATTGAAATTGCAAGAGTCAAGCACTCTGTAAAGTCTACTTCAGCACATCCCAAAGACTTTCAATGAACTTAAGGTCTGGATTCAGAGGTGCCAATTCATGTGTGAAAATGATTCTTCACACACACACACACACACACACACACACACACACACACACACACACACACACACACACACACACACACACACACACACACACACACACACACACACACACACACACACACACACACACACACACACACACACACACACACACATATATAATCTTATATAGTCATTATATTTAGTCCGTTAAAGGGTTAGTTCATCCAAAAAAAGGAAAGTTCATTATTTACCCTCATCAAGACTTTTGTCCATCTTTAAACACAATTGAAGACATTTTCTCTCATAACTTTTGCCCTTCCATCGAAAGTCCGCGCAACCAAAATGTGCATGATTCAAAAAGTACAAAATGACGTTGTAAAAGTATTCCATATGAATTGAAAGCTTAAACGTGCTTGCTTGATGTAGAACCAATGAGGTTTGTTCTTGCGTGTCAGAAAATACAGTTAACTGTTTAACATAATAATTGTGCATTGTTCAATGTTTATATGTAAGCGATCATGTCTTTTCAGAAGTCTTGGATTAAACCGCTCGATTCATGAGGATTCATTTTATGATATCTTCATGATTTTTTTTAAGTCTTCAATGAAGGGACAGGACTCTTAGGTTGAATTAAAAAAATATATCTGTGTTCAAAGATGAACAAAGTCTCACAGGTTTGAAATGACATGAGGTTTACATAATTTTCATTTTTGGGTGAACTATCCCTTTCATACTATAAACCGGAAAAACGCATAATATCCCAGAATGCTCTAATTTACCACAACATCTTCAAACGGTGCCAAACAATATCTGTGTAACAATATAGTGGTCATTGGTTTCGTTTATGACCTTTATTAAGCACAACCCTTCCCTTAAATTTGTTGCATTCAGAGTATGAAAGCTTATGTTTGATGAACATGTCATGGTCCATGTAACAATGCTGCAAACTAGAGAATTGTTTTTTTACTGCTTTCTACTATGTTTCATTATAGCGTTCAGGCCGGTTTAGGCACAAGAAGCGGCATTAGCAGTCAGAGAATGACGTGACTGAGTACTGTATTTGCATATGTTCACCTGGCAGATATTTTCTCACCAAAACACTTAATAGCTTAATGCAAAACAGATGAATGTAATACATTTCGTGATCCTGGAAATCTGCCTTTGTTTTTCCTTGGAAATCTGCAATTTAACAAGGGTATATATAATGGGGTGATTTTTTTTTTTAATGCTGTTCACGCAATGCTCTTGACATGCCAAGGCTCCTTTCTGCTGAGTTAGAGGGCTTTCATTTGCAAATGACTAATCCTTCATTACATAAAATGACAATGTTGGTACATTAGACTTAATCGGTCTTCCAGTAGGGGTACAGTATGAGAACTTTAATGGGGTTAGTTCACCCAAAAGTGAAAATGTCATTATTTACTCATCCTTCCAGAGGCCTGTTGCATGAAGCCGGTTTCAGTTGCTACCCAGTTAAGTTTGAGATTAGTCTTTTGCTGCTATTTATTATAGTATTCATAGTTATTTATCCATGTTCGATGTGATTGGTTGTTTGCTGCTCGTCATGCTTCAGAGTTAATCACAAACTCTGGAGCAAACCCTGAGTTGACAGAGAATGTATATACCAGGATGTTGTTTCAGGATAAACAAAATATGTTGACCCAGGAACGCGTCTAACTCTGCAAAATGTGGACGTGCGAGTGTTGTGAGCCTGCTGAACCTGATCTAAACCATTTGTATGGTTTTGTCACCTCTAAACTTACTCCGAAACTGTTTACATCTGGTATTGAGATGCATTTTAGTCTATCGGTTCACAAGTGGACGAGGGAGACACATACCCGTTTACACCCGGTCTTTTAATCCATTCTCTTTTGCCCACTTTAAACCACTTTTGTCCTGATTTCTTCAAGGAGAGGGTCTATGGACGGGTAAGTGTATGGGTTTATTCAGATCTTTCGATCTAATGGACAAAATAAGCTCATGCAATTTACATATGAACGCGCCCGGAGATGGCGGAAAAACATTCGGAGAGCAGCAGCTTTTATTTCTGCTCTGACAGCTGCAAGACCATGTCGAACGTGATTAGAAATCAGGAATGGAGAGAGAACGCTTGGTACGTTTTTCGTC
The DNA here is from genome assembly GCF_949357685.1 of Gobio gobio. Lineage (NCBI taxonomy): Eukaryota > Metazoa > Chordata > Actinopteri > Cypriniformes > Gobionidae > Gobio > Gobio gobio. Next base: position 33,181,501 of record NC_137105.1, on the reverse strand, counting down.
TTCAAACCAAACTTTGTGGCTGTTCGACCACATGAGTGTCTACACTACGAAAGCAATCCGCAACTACAAATGCGTTTTCGACTACCTCTGGAAGTGGTCGAAAGTGGACAAGCTCAAAACTTTTAGACCCTGTTTACACCTGTATTTAGCTTCGTCCATAAAGCATCTTAGTACCAGGTGTAAACCGGGCCTCAGAGTTTGTACAACTAGCTTCATGCAACAGGCCTCAAATCTGTGTGACTTTCTTTCCACACAAAAGGTGGATTTCTGAAGCATTTACTGCCAACTTGAATTTATATAGTCAATAAAGTACTATTAAAGTGGTCCATGACTTGTGTGCTTAAATTTAGATCTATTCATCACAAAATCTTTAAGACTTCAGAAAAATTAAAGTAAATGTAAGTCGTATCTTTTCAATAAATCCTTAAACCACTTCATAAAACCTCATTTGTTTAATCTGGGTTGTCCTTCCCAAATGCATCTTTAGCCAACAATGGTCACAAGTTCGGTTGTTACTGCTGACATAGTTCAATGAACAAAAATAAGAGCAAAAAACAGAGAGCAAATAAAGAAAAGCACTCCTCAGATGCAATGTTCGTTATTTACAGCAATAATCTGACATTAATTCAACCTCACATCTATAAAACGTCTATTAGATGTTATTACTTCACCTGCGTTATGTCATTTGCAACAGTTTGTGGTTCAAGCAAAAGATTTGTGACAAATGTCCTGTGCTTTCGGGAAACATTTGTGACTAACTAATTATTATTATTGTATGGTAGTTAAGAAGCTATGTCCCACCCCAGGTTATTGAGTTTAACTTATTGGTTTGATTATTCAATCACAATATTAGCTCACTGAAGGGAAAAATGATCAGTGAATAATAACTTACTGTATAGTTTGTTCTGTTCACCACAACAACTATCGTATGGCTTTAGAAGACTTAAAGGGATAGTTTACCCAAAAATGAAAATGTTGTCATTTACTCACCCTCAAGTTATTCTTTTACAATTGACGGTAGCCATTGACTTCCATATAGGAAAAAAATACTATGGAAGTCAATGGCTACCGTCAATTGTTTGATTAGCAACATTCTTCAAAATATCTTCTTTTGTGCTCGGCAGAAGAAAGAAACTCATAAAGGTTTGGAACAACTTGAGGGTGCTAATGACAACATTTTAATTTTCAACTATACCTTTAAGGCCCCAATGCACTTAAAGCTAAATCAAAGAACGAACTGGTGTCACGTCATTATGGTCAAAATCAGGCTAAAACGAAGTTTGTTTGGAGTTTGTTTTGGGAGTTTGAAACAGCTTGCCAAAGGGAACTTGTAATGATGTAATAGAGACAGAGCGGCACGCGTCATAATCTGAAGACCATGCCCAACGGGGGGGAAAACAATCAAACCATCTCCATTGACTTTGTATTGTTTATCGTTTAAGGACAAAAAAGTTAATTCAGGCCATTGAGACAGAGCGCGACGGGTCATATTACACTGAGAACTACGGCGACTAGAGGGGAACTGTCACATGGTGTCTTGGTGTTGGTTCATGTTCATTGTTCTTGGTTCATGTTTTAGTTTATCATGTTCTTGCTTTGTTTTAGTGTCTTGTTCACAGTCTTGTCATGCACTTCCTGGTTTTGTCATGTTTCAGTGTCATGTGAATCCCATGCCCTCATGTGATCTTGTGTCTTGTCCTGTCATTGGTTCATTGTCTCATCACTGTTCACAGGTGTCACTTGTCTTGTCATTAGTCTGTGTGTGTATTTTAGCCCTCATGTTTGCCATGTGTCTTTGTCTGTTATTAACGTTGTAACCTGTTGGTGGTGAGTGTTCTCAAGTCTGTTATATTTAATCAAGCCAAGTTTATTGTCAAGCCAAGTTTTGTTTGTTGTTTTGCCAAGTTTTGAGTTATGTTAGGATTTATGTTTGGATAAATAAATGCTGCACATGGGTTCTGAACATTTGCCTCCAGTGGATCTATATGTTACAGAATAACAGACCTACAAAATGGACCCAGCAGTTGTATCCTTGCTTCGTCTACGCCAGGGAAACCAAGCCATAGAGAACTATGTGGAGGAGTTTTGTGGACTTTGCTACCAGGTGAACTTTAATGATGTTGCCCTCAAGGGTATTTTCTTAAATGGACTTAATGACCTTTTAAGGTATTTGATGCCAGAGAGCAATTCTCCAGGAACTCTAGCTGGATATATTGACTATGCACTTCAGTTGAGTGGCTCATCTTTTACTGTGGGAACGGTGGATGAGGAGCTCCACGTTCCCACAGTACTCTCCACCCCAGTGAGCCCAGCCCACGTCCATGCTCCAGCCCACGTCCATGCTCCAGCCCACGTCCATGCTCCAGCCCACGTCCAGGCTCCAGCCCACGTCCAGGCTCCAGCCCACGTCCAGGCTCCAGCCCACGTCCAGGCTCCAGCCCACGTCCAGGCTCCAGCCCACGTCCAGGCTCCAGCCCACGTCCAGGCTCCAGCCCACGTCCAGGCTCCAGCCCACGTCCCCGTCCAGGCTCCAGCCCACGTCCCCGTCCAGGCTCCAGCCCACGTCCCCGTCCAGGCTCCAGCCCACGGCCCCGTCCAGGCTCCAGCCCACGGCCCCGTCCAGGCTCCAGCCCACGGCCCCGTCCAGGCTCCAGCCCACGGCCCCGTCCAGGCTCCAGCCCACGGCCCCGTCCAGGCTCCAGCCCACGGCCCCGTCCAGGCTCCAGCCCACGGCCCCGTCCAGGCTCCAGCCCACGGCCCCGTCCAGGCTCCAGCCCACGGCCCCGTCCAGGCTCCAGCCCACGGCCCCGTCCAGGCTCCAGCCCACGGCCCCGTCCAGGCTCCAGCCCACGGCCCCGTCCAGACTCCAGCCCACGGCCCCGCTGTCCCACCCAAGAAAATTTTGGGGGGGGGCAGGGGGTACATGGAGGCCATGAAGGCCACGCCTCTGTGGGCCCCTGAACCGCCATTACCGCCATGGCCTGATGAACTGCCGTTGCCGCCATGGCCTCCCACGCCTGAGGGTCCAGGTCCGCCCACGCCACAGGGTCCAGGTCCGCCCACGCCACAGGGTCCAGGTCCGCCCACGCCACAGGGTCCAGGTCCGCCCACGCCACAGGGTCCAGGTCCGCCCACGCCACAGGGTCCAGGTCCGCCCACGCCACAGGGTCCAGGTCCGCCCACGCCACAGGGTCCAGGTCCGCCCACGCCACAGGGTCCAGGTCCGCCCACGCCACAGGGTCCAGGTCCGCCCACGCTCCCAGGCCCGGCCGTGTCATGTCTGGGTCCGGTGCCCCTGCACGGGCCTGGCCCCCCATCCCTCCCCCAAGACCGCCCCCCAAGACTTTTTGTTAAGACTCTTTGTTAGGTTATTGATGTGTTGGTGTTGTTTGGGCGTCAGGGGCCGCCCATAGAGGGGGGGATCTGTCACATGGTGTCTTGGTGTTGGTTCATGTTCATTGTTCTTGGTTCATGTTTTAGTTTATCATGTTCTTGCTTTGTTTTAGTGTCTTGTTCACAGTCTTGTCATGCACTTCCTGGTTTTGTCATGTTTCAGTGTCATGTGAATCCCATGCCCTCATGTGATCTTGTGTCTTGTCCTGTCATTGGTTCATTGTCTCATCACTGTTCACAGGTGTCACTTGTCTTGTCATTAGTCTGTGTGTGTATTTTAGCCCTCATGTTTGCCATGTGTCTTTGTCTGTTATTAACGTTGTAACCTGTTGGTGGTGAGTGTTCTCAAGTCTGTTATATTTAATCAAGCCAAGTTTATTGTCAAGCCAAGTTTTGTTTGTTGTTTTGCCAAGTTGAGTTATGTTAGGATTTATGTTTGGATAAATAAATGCTGCACATGGGTTCTGAACATTTGCCTCCAGTGGATCTATATGTTACAGGAACATAATCAGCGACAGTAAATATAATATATAAAACGGACATTTGGATATTTGACTTAACAGTGACAAAATGTTTACTGCACACAGACATATTGAGGCATACTGAGTGTCAGGATCCCAAAATGTACCCATTCTTCCTGCTGAAGCTTCACTTCGTATTGCCTGTATCCACTTTTATCTTCTAAATGCTCGTTTTTTTGGGTCGACAGCTTATAAAAACTTATTTCTGTGTTTTTTAGCTTGTTTGCTGTACGCCTTGTCACATATTAGCTTTTAGACATTGTTCTGTTTTTTTGTTATAAGTCCGAAATGACAATGAGGCAGCCTCACGCAATGCAAAGTCAATGGAGAGCGTTGGATTGTTTTCCCCCCCGGTGTGGGCGTGGCCTAAATACGCTCTGTCTCTATTGGTAAAGGGGCTTCGCCTCCTTTGACATTGAAAGTTTCTTTCGAAAGAATTGAAAGTGACACTGACACTGTTTTTTCACATTTAATACTGTAAAAAGGCATAAAGATGTAAACTATTGTATTAAATGCTGTAAATAAACGTAACTTGACTGGAGTGCCAAATTGTGCAGAGTTTGTGCAAACATATCCACATCACTATGATCAAATACATGAAGACTGTTTGTTTAGTGGACTTCCAGACCAGTTTCATATTGAAAACAGTTGCCAAGACATTCTTATAAAATACACTTCTTATCTTGAGTTCCACATAAGAAACTCATGTGGGTTTGGAACAACATGAGGGTTAGTAAATATTACAGCATTTTCAATTAGGAGTGAACTGTTCCTTTAAAACTAACACGCAACTAATCAGAAAATTCATGCTTTGAATTGATTCATGGATGCATGAATCAAAATTCGCCACAGAGCAAAGAAGCTCTGTTGAACTCCACAGAATGCACAGGGTAAATTCAGGCCACATTTCATCACCCATGAACGTTGTAGTAGCATAGTACTACTTTGTTTACTGGCCTCTCTAAAAAGAACAAAAACCTAGCTGGGGTATCAAACCAAAACGCCCACATCCTGGACCTCCATCACCAATCTAACGGCCTGCTCAGATTACATCTCACAAATGCTTTAGTCACACCGACAACCGCCCGCACAACATTCCAGCAGCGTGACAATGCACACTCCTCCTACTCCCTCTCTTTCGCTGCACTTAAGTCTAACTTTCACTCCTTTCAAATTAACTACTGTTGTCTTTTCCTGTCTTCCGTCTCAGCTATCCATTTTCAGCTACATCATGAGCTGTCTGTAATTCTTCCCTTGTGCTTAATACTTGTTTAAAGGGGAAAATCCAATGCAGACAAACAGCTTTGCAAAGAAACACCCTTCAGCTTTGGACTGAGTGTCAGTGAGTTCGTCGGAGACGCCAGAACACTCTTGTTTAGTGATATAAAACATCTTGGGATGTTTAATGAAGGATTTATTTGCTCAGATGTTTAGGAGACTTTGGTGCGTTTTAAAAACATTTAAGAGTTATTTCATTGAACTATTGAATTTGTTAAAGAAAGAAGATCATTTGAAAATGTTTGCTTGTTCATACTCTGAAAGTCAAATGTGCGAAAATGTGGTTTTGGACAAAAAAACATTCTTCAAAAAGTCATGCAGGTTTTAAACAACATGAGGATTAGTAAATGATCATATTTTTTTTTGGGGGGGGGGGGGGGGGTGACCTATCCCTTTTTGTTAAAGTCTTTTGATAGCACATTTTGGTATCTAAGCAAATCGGAGCCAAGTTGGCAAAATATATGAAATCTTTTCCGAAACATTTTGTTTTTGGCTTAGGAGAAACAAAAGCAAAATTCTTTGCACTGTCTTTTCTGTTTATCTCACATGCCTGATTTCTTGCAGCTTTAACAAACATTTCTAGCCTGCACAAATCACACCAGATGTGTCTATCTGTTCCAGTTCCTTAAACCTCACAGATGTTGTGGGGTCTCTAGACACAACAGTTTTGGCACTGTTTTTAGTACAAAAATGTTGTGTACGACAGCGATCTGTATTTTCTTGTGGATTGATGTCTTTTATCTCTTTTCTGTGTTACATAAAACAATATATGTGAGTGTAACAGTCGTAAGCTCTGCGTTCGACTCACAGAGCAGAATTCCATGATTAATCATATTTTAAAACACGAAGCCCTTATCTGGCCAAGGGCCTCTTGTGAAATAACATACCACAGTGTGTGAACCAAAATAAATCACCGCACTCCCTTTTCCCCTTGATTTTTTTTTCTCTTTCGCTGTTTCTCTCGTTCCCTCTTTATCATACATGGGAATTTCTTCACTAACAGCAATGAGAGGCAACAAGTTGCAACATTCTGGCACAAAAACACTATTGAGAATTAAACCAACTAATTTTCAATAACAAAATACATCATCAGTCTGGGGCAAAATACAGTTCCTGCCAAAGTCTCTGAGCTCTGATGTTGGGTGCAACAGGGCAAAAAGTTCCCCTTAAGCCTTAAATGCATGACTATTTCACCAATCATTATTACATATTCGTGTCTTTAGCGAGCCGGATCTATATCTAACGTGGGTGGATCTCTACCTGTCTCGATAATATAAAACTCTCCTGATATTTGAGTAACTATTACAGAAGAATAAAGCATAGTTTGTTACCTTTCGGAGCTTGGAAGGGTTCAGTTTGAGCAGATGTTTTATACAATCATCACTGTCCTCATCAGAGCTCATTTCCCAATACATCCAGCATCTGTATCATATTCCGCAATCTCAAACATATTCTCAAAACTATAATTTTCAACATCTTCAAAATCAATATCTTGATCACTGACAGTATCTTCACCAGATCCACCATCAAGTGACAGTGACACTAATATTCGTTAGAGACCCTATACAATTTTACAAAAAATGAATGGGAAAATGAATTGCATTCTTTCATAATTGTACTATTTTTTTTTCCATTTGATATTGTTTCTAATGAACTGAATACTAAGGTTGATGTCTTTATTTTAAAAAACGAATGAGGATGAGGGCAGTGAATGACATCCCTGGTCAATAAAGACCTGAGGTGTGTGTTTAAGGGTCAAATGGCAAAATGTCATCGAATGCCAATATTTATGGCAAAGGAATAAAATCTAATAGCATATACTATCCACTAAAATAGTATAACATTCCTGAAATCTGCAGTACTCTCTCCGGAGTTCACCACCCCTGATATAGACCATTGGTGGCATGGATCTACGATCTACTTAGGCCTACAATGTTTTTGGGAAACACAGGCCAGACTGGTTCGAGCTGATAGAAAGGCAACAGTAACTCAAATAACCACTCGCAGAAGTCTGCAGAAGAGCAACTCTGAACACTTCGAACCTTGAAGCAGATGGGCTACAGCAGAGGAAGACACACTGGTGCCACTCCTGTCATCTAAGAACAGGAAACTGAGGTTTCAATTTTGGCAGTTGTGGCCAATTGGTTAGAGTCAGACTGGTGTCCCAAAGATTTGTGGGTTCGATTCTCAATACCGACAGGAAACGACAGTAAGGCTCCTAACCCCCAATCGTTTACCGGGCACCACAGCAAATGGCTGCCCACTGCTCCAGGTGCGCATGTCCACTCCAGTACTTCAGTACTCCTAATGTGTGTGCACTAACTTGAATGGGTTAAATGTAGAGGACAAATTCCGAGTACGGGTTACCATACTTGGCCTTCACATCATGTGAATTCACATGGGCTTACCAAAATTGGGCAATAGAAGATTGGAAAATCATTGCCTGGTCTGATAAGTCTCGATTTCTGCTGCAACATTCAGATGCTAGGGTCAGAATTTGGCCTAAACAACATGATAGTAAGATCCATTCTGCCTTCAGGTTCAGGCTGGTGCTGGAGGTGTAATGGTGTGGGCACACTTTGGGCCCCTTAGTACCAACTGAGCATCATTTAAACGTTAAATCAAAATGTTAACTTGGTGAATTTGCACACTCTCAATCATATGTTTTGCGGGGACCTGCTTACACCCTATTCTGGATTAGGTGGGGTGGTGGTAACCTGGTGCTTTTTCCCCCTACAAATTCATAGATATTCACCACCAATTTGCAAAACTGTAAAATAGATACATTTTCTTATATTAGGTTGGTTGTATTCTATAATATGACCATTAAAAAAAAAAAAAAAAGACAAGATGAGGAACAGCAGTTGGCAATACAGGGAAAGCTAATGGAGAGGTCAGTGTGATCTTCCTCCATAACATACAACATCACAGAAGATAAACATTTGGACTGCAGCAACACATTTCCTAAAGATTATTTGAATCCGTCTGAACCAAACAAGCAGTTAATTCAAATGGCTTTTAGAATTAACTGTAATCAATTCACAGAAAACGTGAACCCAATGGCATCATGATTGGAGCAGAGAAATCTGTTAAGAATAAGCATCAGATGATAAATCCCTGGTGCATAATAGATCACTAACACAAAAAAACAACATGTGCATCATCAGGATAGAGCTGGTATGACATTGCCAATGAACTCATTGTGCAGCCTTATTAAAAGCTGAGGGAAACTGGTTATGATTATTTTTGAAAGAAAAAGAAAAAGGTTTTCGAGTGACTCACTATGAGTAAAGAAAGGCATGGCTTGGTGGTCCTATATGCATTTTTAGGCATGATGATTTAGACACGAGTCATGTGCGAACATGGCCTGCTGTGACCTGTCCGAGGATGCAGAGCATCAGTATCATGCAAGTGTGATTTCAGGCTATCTCCAAGGCCACGGCCTCAGATGTCCATACTGAGGTAAATCAGGACATGGCAGATGATAATAAGCATACGCTATAAGCGACAGCTGCCTGGGGACGCGCTATCCGATTTCATATCAATGCATGAACATAAGTGGAAGTTCTTTCACACGGGTTTGAATCTAAAAGCTGTTTCACATTAGCAATACAGCGCTGAAATAGACCCTAACCTGAAACAGGCATTTTCATGTCAGAATGCATGGAGCTACACAACTAACCGCAGTTTCTGAACGCCACTCGGGCGCCACAAACCTAGCCATTGTTCTGTTACTTTCCATTTCCTCTGACACTTTTTACACTTAGGAGACAGGGGAGAAGGAAACGTGTGCATCTTTACATTAGAAAACGTCTGTACAAAGGACTATCCATCTCTTCTCCTGTCTTGCTCCCATATGTTGCACATTACCGGCTAATCACATCCAGACTTGGAGCCATGGAATGTCACCACCTTGCTTTTGGTTTTATTTTCCATTGCAAGTTCTACTCTCACAGGAACAATCATATCTGACTCACATTCCGCTGACTTCACTGAATAATTTCAGCAATTAATCTCCGAGTTAATGTCATAAATGGAATAGGAAGCAAAACATGACCTATGGTCACGAGCGAGGCTATAACAGGACTAGTCCCTGCGGTCACCCACCCAAAAGACAAACAAAACTTGATTTGACTTGGCCGTTTGCGCCGGTCCAGGTCTGAGTTTGTTGGAAGTCCTGCTTAAGTATGACCTTTTGTTCTGTAAATTCAGTCACATCCAGAACACATACTTTTATTGATGTAAAAATGCATCAAAAACAACAAATGGGCTGTTGGGTAATTGGAAGGACTCAATTGAGCCGAGATTATGGTTTTCAAGTGCTTCAGGGAAAACACATTTTCCATGGAACAACCTTATAGAAGTCCAAAATAAACTCATCACTCATGAATCTCTAATAAAACGGAGAATACCTGAAAACAGACCTACCACCAGATCAATGTAAGAGAGAGAAAACATCTCCCAAGTTGAAGTCCTTCCGTAATTCTAACACAATCCTCAAGTGTGATAAATGGTTAGCTATTTTAAATAGATTTCCCTCCAAAATTGAGTTCCAGGTAAAGTAAAATGTGGCATGTAAGTAACCAGTAATCTTTATTTTTTTCCAGTTTCAATTATAACATTTTTGACCACTAAACATAAATGAATCTTTCTAGGACTTAAAATGTCAGAGAGAGAGTGACAGGCAAAAATAATTTAACAGAATCACACTGACTTGTGAATAGTGACCAGAATGAATAGTCAACCTTGTGTCAATTCAAACTGGTTTGGATTATGAGGCATGGACTGCTTTTAATTATGTTAATGGTGCTTTTGCATCCTTTTTAAAGTTTGACAGCCCAAATCCTTTGAAACTTCCAATGAAAGTCATACGGGTTTAGAACAACATGAGAGTGGAAAAAAATTACATAATACAAATTTTTGTTTGAATTATTCCTTTAAAGGTGCAGTAATCAATTTCTGAGAAACACTGTTGACAGTGGATCAGACTGAGCAGCACAACACACTTGTCATTAATTACTCACCCTCATGTCGTTCCAAACCCATAAGACCATTCATCTTCGGAACACAAGCAAAGATATTTTTGATGAAATCCAAGAGCCCCTCCATATACGGCAACACGACGAGAACTTTCAATAGTCCATGTGACTACAGTGGTTCAACCTTAATGTTATGAAGTGACGAGTATACTTTTTGTGCGCAAAAACAAACAAAAATAATGACTTTATTTAAGAATTTCTTCTCTTCTGTGTCCGTCTCCTATGCTGCTTACATTGTAACCACAGTGCAGCGCTTCCGGATTCTATGTCAGAATGGCAACACCAATTGTCCGACGCTGTTCGCGTGAGCATGACGCATGAGTGTGAAGCTGACGCAGGAGCTGGCCAATACAAAGCCGGCATTCTAATGTAGAACGCGGAAGCACTGCAGTGTTTATTACTGCAATTCTCATACAATCCGTCCAAAATAGTGTTCGAAAAAAGAATTAGTATGTCCCAAATCGTAGTATGTTTAAAAAAAAGAGTATTCCAAAGATACCCGGATCGTTTAATATTACCAAATCAGAATTCGAAGTGCAGATCGATGTACACTCTAACGGCTGATATTGCCCACAACCCATTGCGAGTTGGAAGATGATTCAATTCGAACAAAAACGTGGATAAAAATTGTTAAAAAACTACAATCATGACGGATGTGCGAGTCCAACGGTTAAGTAGAGAGGTTTAGATTAAGAGGCTTGAGTGATCAATTGCCAGTATTTAACCCGACGAAAAGATATTTATTTAATGTTATCCACATTATATTTCACCTGCAGCAGCATTGAGAACTTTTGTAATGATATGTTTGGCCATTAACTTTTAAATGCATCATTATATTTAAATTACGAACACATGAGGAGAGTCTCTGCATTAAAGACCCACGAATGGCAGATCAACGTGCTACTACATTTCTCTCCGATACCGTAGGAAATTCAATTGAATGTGGAGGATTTGAACTGTGATGATGATTGACAGGGCAGTTTAAACTGTGACGGGATGCACGTAACTAAACGACAGAGTCCATTATAGATGACGAAGTAGTACGTCCCAAAGTTTGCATACTCTTCTGCTACACACTCAAAAGTATGTACTTTTTCTTCACAAAAAGAGTACATACTTTTAGGTCGTAGTATAAGTAGGCGAATTGGGACACAGCATACGTCAACAGCGTAGGAGACTGACACAGACGAGACAAGAAATTCGGGTAACAGTTTACAATAAGGTTGAATTAGTTAACATTAGTTAATGCATTAGTTAACATGAACTAACCATGAACAACACATCTGTTCAGCGTTAGTTCATCTTTGTTAACGTTAGTTCATAAAAATACAGCTGTTCATGGTTTGTTCATGTTAGTTCACAGTGCATTAACTAATGCTAACAAGATTTTAATAATGCTTTAGTAAATGTTGAAATGAACATTAGCAAAGATAAATAAATGCTTTAAAAGAGCAGTTCATTATTAGTTCATGTTAACTAATGTAGTTAACTAATGTTAACTAATGAATCTTATTGTAAAGTGTTACCGAAATTCGTCAATAAAGTCTTTATTTTTGTTTGTTTTTTGCACACAAATGTATTCTCGTCACTTCATAACTTTAAGTTTGAACAACTGAAGTCTCATGGACTATTTTAACCATGTCTTTTACCTTTATGGACCTTGAAAGTGGTCCTTGCATTGCTGTCTATGGAGGGGACAGAGAGCTTTAGGATTCAAAAATATCTTAATTTGTGTTTTGAAGATGAACGAAGGTCTTACTGGTTTGGAATGACATGAGGGTGAATAATTATTGACATAATTTTCATTTTTGGATGAACTAACACTTTAAGAGGGAAGGCCTGATAACGGACGCCAACAACGTTGCGTTTTTTTCTGCTCCATACGTGAGTAATGTTTCACAAAGCCAAGATATGCTGTTGTGGTAATGTTAGCTATAGTAATAGGTCAGTTATGAGTGTTGTTGTTCATCTGGAGCTGGTGTGCTGTTGGTGACTAACAACCAACTCTTGCTTGCATACCTTTTGTATCCTTCCTTCCGTTTGTCCGTCATCTTCACTTTTATTTTTTGCGAAGCATTATTTTGCTTCACTTCAGCTTCACAAGAGAAATCCACTCTAACATGATGTGTTTGTGCATTTTGGGGACGGAACAATGAAGAAAGGGGTGTGTTTGTTTGGGTTGATTTCAAATAGCAGTGTTTCTCAGAAATTGCTTACTGCACCTTTAATTCTAAGGAAATATGCTGAAGTTTTGACTTTTGTAGTTCATCAGAAATAATTAATTTGGTCAATTACTCACTGTTATGCCATTTCAAACCTGCATGACTTTCTTTCAGACAGGTTTGAAATGACATAACAGTGAGTAATTGACCGAATTAATTATTTCTGATGAACTACAAAAGTCAAAACATTTGAACATTCTAAACTTTGAAACTTACACTCTGCTAAAAACATAATTCATAATAAAATATCATTTTTTTCTGTATTCCACAGTATAAGAAAGTCATGGTTTTGGAACGACATGAGGGTGAGTGAACTGGCCTACTGTTTTAAAGTGTCTCATTTCATTAGCATTTGCCATGAATAAGATATCTTAGTATGATTGCGAAAGTCATGATATACAAAACAAGCTGAAGTAGACTTTGAAAAGCACTTCTGTGAATGCTTTGGATACAGCTCTAAAGCTCTGATAAAAAATGAAACCGAAGGTCAGGGTCTTTGGCGAGGGACGTTGCGGTTGACAAAGCGTCGAGGACAGGAGGTCCTGATAGGTCAGCTGAATCTGCAGATTTTATTTTTGGGTAATGTCTGGACAAAACGACACAAAGGAAACCAGAAACTATTAAACTACTGTATACTGTGTGTCCTTTTCATCTATCAATGCCTTTGAGTTTGTTGGCCTCGTAAAAAAAACCCTGTAAAAATAAAAAACACTCAATCATTGAAGGAAAATAACAATCTACGTACATGACAATCTTAAAGCTTTTCACTACTGCACATTTCAGAGATAAGAAAGCCATACAGTGTGTCCTAAAAATGACTAAATCAAGCCAAATTATTTCATGCATCTTTCACGTTCCCTTACTTATGCATTCTTTAAAATGTTCATATAGGCTACCATTCTTTCATTTTATTCAGAATGCATCCATCATTTTTATGATCATATTTTGTAATAATGCTTCTATTTGGTATATAAATAAATTATAAATGAATACAAAATCTTTGTAGATTAAAATTAAAGTAATAAAAAAAAATAAAAAAAATGTATATAGGCTACACACAAACATTAAAAATGAATGACTAATAGCTGTTTTTTTTCTATTAATGTACAATACAGCTTTTTTGCTTACACTGAGACCCACTGTCTATTAGAATAGACATCTAATTTAAAAATAACATTCAATATTATATTATGACTACGGTCACTTCTCAGCTAGTCAAACTTATATTGGTGTTGTTTAATTTGGTAGCCTATGCACTGAATGGGTTAAGTGAAATGCTCGAGAAGAACTCCAGATTGTGATTAAATGTATGGTAATGAAGTTTCGTAGAAATTAAGTTTGTATTGAGTCATGAAGTCACAGTTGAGTCGATGTAGTTCCATTTTTCACGTCAAAGCGCCAGAGAGACGTGCGGAAAAGAGGCATGACCAGAAATAGCCCCGCCCACTCCGCCAGGAAGACTGCGCAAGTTTTTATAAAGGATATGCGCGCAAGTTTTGGCAGGACAGAGGGGGCTCTCTGCGGGGCAGAACTATATCAAAGACCCTTCAAACACAGGAATACTCCCACCGTGCCTTAACAAACCATCTGTTTGTCAACTCTTAAGTATTTTCAACAACTCCCGATTCGACAATGACTGCGACCGTCGTGTCTTCTTTCTTCGACTACGAAGTGACGAACAAGGTAATTTATATTTTTGGGAAGTGGTTTTAAGCATTTTATCAGTTTATAGGAGTGCGAAACAGATCAATATCTCATAAAAATGCAGCAGTGGTTTGAGATGCTGTTTTCTACACCGATGTCAAACTTTTCTGCCTTGTGTGTGTGTGTGTGTGTGTGTGAGAGAGAGAGAGAGAGAGAGAGAGAGAGAGAGAGAGAGAGAGAGAGAGAGAGAGAGAGAGAGAGAGAGAGTGTGTGAGTGTGAGAGAAAGAGAGAGAGAGAGGAATCGTGCTTGTGAACTTTATCTAGTCTTGTGCATCTCATGATCTGCAGTAATCGATTGCTAATCGACAAGGGGCGAATATGGAAAACTAATAGATTAGATTCGTTTCATTTATCTGCGTTTATGCGTCATGAGTTTAACGTATGCTTCACATAGAGGTGTGCTTTATTTGCTCTCGATTCGATTCGGTACACAACAGGGAAGGCCACAAATCTATTCGTTTGAAATAAAACAACGAGTTCTCTAACATGGCAAAAGTGGGTTTGACTTAATGGATTTACTTCCAATAATGTACATTTTTTAGTAGGTTCTAACCGAAAAGGAAGGCAATTTGACTGATTTATCTTATTACTTTAGTTACACCTATCTTTTGAAAGTTGTGAGCTTATAAAAATCTCCATGCAACATTGTACTGTGAACAAGCAATCTTAACTGTGACGTAGAAGCACACTAGTTTTCAGCAGAACGCTTTAAGGGGCGTTTACGCAGGATGCGTTCTTGCATTCAAAACAGTTGGACGGAATGAAGCTGAACACATTTGGGCCTCGAGACGAGCTTTTAACAGTTAAACCAACGTTAAAGGGATTGTTTTACCCAAACTTAAATGTACTCACCCATGCCATTCCAAAGTAGTGTTATTAAAGGGATAGTTCATCCAAAAATGAAAATGTTGTCATCATTTACTCACCCCCAAGTTGTTCCTGGATGAGTTTCTTTCTTCTGAACACAATGACAATGAGTAAATAATGACAGAATTTATGGGTGAACTATCCCTTTAACACAAAAGTTAGGCTAATGTTCTTAAGGCGGCGTTTTGCTTTAATCAAAATGGATAATTATTTAAAAAATAAAAGTAGCTGATGAGCAATATTGTGATTCTTCTGAAGCCATCATTCATTTTAAACTACCATGTGACTTGTGAGATCAGTGATATCAACCCTATAATGCCACAGCATTTTTTAATTGAACCAACAGCAAATTAATTATGTTTGAGAGTTATTACTGTTGAGAATTGTATGTCAATAACGATTTAATTTCTCACACTGTGCTGTCACTTTACCTAAAAAGAACTGGAGTATTGCTCACCATTCAGCATATAACACAGCATATAAAAAGACAACATTTTCATTTTTGATTTAACTATTGTCATAAATCTTGACAAGCCACTTTTAAAAACCTTCCACTCAGTGAACAAGATTAAAAAGATGCAAAATAATGGCCGAAGTTGTCTCTCAGACACATGTATATAGACCTACAATTCAAACATGGCCTAGGTGGTCATTTTTCTCATCCCCAACACATAGGCTAGATTTTATTACAATGTTGTATTTCCCCTTATAGAAAGCCAGAAAAAGGTTTTGTAACTTAATGACAGTGTTTCGTAGTTACTGGCAATGCAATAAATCATAACGCTAATGCGCATTCTGCAGTAATTTCAGATGATACATGAGTCTAGCACACTCAGTTTTCGTGTTTTATGACTTAATAAACCTTTCACTTTTAAAGAGATTTCTGTGTAGGTTAAAAGTGCTGGGTCATTAGGGTTATCTCTTAAAAACAGGCCCTAGAGCTGACCTGAAGACAGAAAATACCATCAGCGTGTAATAAACTCCCACTGGTGGTATTTGGAGCAAAATGAGTCATAATCATGCCAAATTTTTGAGACATTGTTTTGTTTACTTCATTTTCAGAACAATAAGATGATGACCTACAACAGTCCCCTCTCCAGTCCCCATTTACAGTCTGTCCCCTCCACCGGTGCCAATACCCCCTTTACCCCCACCGGGTCCCTGCTGGACAGGAAGGTGGTGGGTACCCCTTCAGTGGGACTCTACCAGCGTCGCCACTCTGTGTCCGTTACCAGCTCCAAATCAATGCAGAACCAATTTATTAACAGTCTCAAGATGGAAGGCTCGGTTTCCATGAATGGGAGCAGCAACAACAAGGAGAACCGCTTTCGTGACCGGTCCTACTCTGAAACCGGGGAGCGTCTAAGGCCGAGCAACATCACATGCATTAGTGCCAACGGAAACAGCCAGGTCAACTCTAGCCGCTATAAGACCGAACTCTGCAGACCCTTCGAGGAGAACGGCACTTGTAAATATGGTGACAAGTGCCAGTTTGCCCACGGGATGCATGAGCTTCGTAGTCTAAATCGTCACCCCAAGTACAAGACCGAGCTCTGTCGCACCTTCCACAGCATCGGTTACTGCCCGTACGGGCCGCGTTGCCACTTCATCCACAACGCAGAGGAGCGCCGCGGACCCCCTCCTCTCTCTGCCTTCAACAAGATGGAGCGCCCGCGCCTTCATCACAGCTACAGTTTTGCCGGTTTCCCAAGCTCAGGTGGCTCCCAGGACAGCCCAACCTCTGTCACACCTCCGCCCATATTTTGCACCGAAGACATCAACGAGTGGCCCAGCAACCCCTTTACTTACTCGAGTCAAGAGCTCGCCAACCTGTTTGGGCCCAGTTTAGGTGGCACCACTGTTCAAGATCTGCCTGGTCCTCACTCACCCACCGCACCCGTCTTCTTCAGGCCCATGTCCGAGTCTCCACCAAGCCCTCCGGACTCCCTCTCCGACCAGGAAGGCTACCAGAGCAGCCTGGGCAGCCAGAGCGGATCCGAGTCCCCTGTGCTGGATGCGACTCGTCGCCTCCCCATCTTCAGCAGACTCTCCATCTCTGATGATTAAAACCTGCCCTCAGAGATTTCAGGCCTGAGAGGGACAAAGCACACAAAAGAGCTGGCGAGAAAGAGAGAGAGTGATTTTCCTCCTAGCAATCCCTTCCTGTCCTTGGTTTGTTTACAGCAGAGAAGTGGACTAAAGTACAGTGTTCTCGTAGCCACTGAGTCAAATCAGATACCATATTACCCAGTAGCATCAACTTTGAGAGCATACCCATGCCTCCCTGCCTGATGTAAAGCAAAAAAAAACAGAACTGTTCGCCTCTAGGCCCACTCGAATGTCTCCAAATCCTCAGTGGAACATGTTAAATCCATATTTAGTTAATTTAGTTCAAACTAAAGAGTTTTCTAAATTGTTCAAGGAATCTACTGAATATTATAGCAACTATGCGCTTTACAGACCTGAAAGTGCCACTTTTCTTGCAGAAAACTCTCGCCGGTAGATCATCGGGACATAAAGTGCCTATCAAACAATTACTTTCCTACTTTTCCAATCGCGTAGATTTTTTGGAGATCTGGGGTAGGAAAGGTTTTTTGAAAAAAAGAAAAAAAAAAGAATCAAACCCATCTTAGATTTGTATGAATCGTTCTGAGAGATATTTGTATGTCTAGTGGTGCTAAATGTGCGGTCACCATGGTAATTATCCCTAGAACATGTGATCCCCTATGCTAAAATAGTGTCTGCTGGTTGTTGGATTATGTAAGAGAGAATATGTGTGAGAGAGGACGTCCTTCCTTTATTCCTTCTGTTCATGTTACCACTAAAGATGTGACTTCAGTGGCCACTAATTGTTTCGTTGAAATGTTCTATCATTAATTCAATATTGTATTTCCCCTATTATTGTTATAATATAGTTATTATTGCATCATTACAATTATTGTTGGTATTTTCTGTTTGGAAATGAGAACTTTCAAACGGAAAGTTTCGCTTCTCAGTGCTTATTTAACTTATCAAAATGTATTTATTGCTGATTGTAAGCATTTTTTTTATTTTGTTTGTATTTATCTGGATAATGAAACAATAGAATATATTTTCCTTTATGTTAAATTATGATCTTCCGTATTAATCGTAAGATTGTGAAGACCTTTTTCGTTCAGTTTCAACAGTTAATATATTATACTGCAATGACATTTTTTGTAACTACATTTTGATTTATTTTTAAAGTGAAACTTAATTTAAAATGAGAATGCAAGAGGATTGTTTTGCATTTATTTATTATTTTCTCCCTAATGTTGGACTGCAGCTTCAAGATGTTTATGCCTCTATAATCCTTTATTATTTGGCTCCGACCGTCTAGAATGTAAACTGAGTTTTCTTGACAATAACAGTCCTGTGCCTGTGATTTTATAAATCTGATGTTTAGACTGGGATCCTCTCAATAAGACTTCTTTTGGTATGAACAAATCACAGACAATAAATGCATTATAGTACCAATCTCATGACCCCCGCGGTGGTCCAAACCTCTGATCTGACGTGTCTAAAATGGACGGTTAATAAGGGAATTGTGAAATATGCATTTGTGTATTTATTTAGCCCAGTTTGAAACCATGTTATGTACACCAGCAAGCATGTGTTGTTTTGATTTGTTATGACTCAAAATTCTTATTTATTTACAGATTTTGGACCACTTCTACTTGCTAAGTGCCTAACAGTACATTCCAAGAGTCTTGTACCTTTTAGGATTGTAATCCAGAGTCATTATTATAGATTTTAGTGGAAATTCGAGGTTAACAGGATTGACATTGAGAGAGCTACATTTGAATGTGTCCTATGTTAGCAGCCATTGCTGCGCACATCAATATGTTTTCTTTTGTAACGACAGATTGCAGTTTAAACCAATAAAATACCTATTTATAAGCAAACCGACATTGTGTTTTATTTCCACATGAATGACAAATGTGACAAAAGAACAAAGAACGGCTCTCAAAGCGCTTTCAAAAAGTCGTTTTTGTATGTTTGGCAAAGCAAGGGTAATAAACTCGAACGCAAACAGCTGTGCTTATTATTTCATGCCATATTTTGACATTCTCCCTGGATAAATTCTTATTCCTAAAAGCCACAACCTTGCATTCCACACTGATCCCAATACAGCTGAACACTATGAGACGGGGAGGATGTTAATGAACCAGCTAAAATGCTCAAACTGCTTTCCTGGAAAAGTGCTCATACACAGGAAATCAAAATTCTGTCCCGGCCCAATAGTAAGGATGTGAAAGCCCCTAAACTATGTCTTTTCCTGGCACTGATGTCTATGGCTTTCGGAATCTCTGCTTTCTAAAAGTACTGGCAATGACTGGAATACTAGATAGAAAGAACAGGCCCCTTGAGAACAGACAGTTTGTTACTGTAGCAACAGTCAAGGAGGGGTCTTCTGCTGGGACTAGCCGTCTACACGTTTGCTCCCTACGTCACTGAACAAGCATCCGTGCGCTGCGAGCACTGTCAGTCCTTGCTGGGTTTTAGTTTAATTTCCCTTAGAGAGAGAATACCAAACCAAGTTCCTGAGGAAAGCTGTGATCATGAATACAATCATAGCAGATAGGAGCCAGATGGCCATCTGAGTAGTACAGAGTTCAGCATTTTTAATGCTTTGGCCATTGGTCTTGAAAAATCCTGTTGTCATTTACAAACCAAATTGTACTTTTTTAGTTTTTCACTTATAAAAAGTTGATATTTCAGTACATATTTCATTCAGTAGTGGCCTTTGTGTTTTAAGAACGGGGTCCCTCACAACGGGATGATAATATTTAGGGGGTCCGTGGATTCAAAAAGTTTGAAAAGCCTGCTTTTTATAGGATTCATGTTGGGTCTCATTTTATAGACTTTTTTTTTTTGTCATGGTCTCTATGAATTAATGACAGCCCTGAGTTAATGATGACATAATATGCATTTTAGGTGAAGCAACCCTTAAAAAAGGTTATGTAGCAAAACATAACAGCAATCCCTTATTTGGGGTTGTCATTAGCCTCTTTCACACATAGTCTTTACTGGTAAATTACCATTAAAGGGATAGTTTGCCCAAAAATGAAAATGATCTCATAATTTACTCACCCTCAATTCATCCTAGGTGTATATGATATTCTTCTTTCGGACAAATACAATAGTTAAATAAAAAAAGCATTATAATGGCAGTGAATGGCAGCCCAAAATTAAAAAACTAAAAACATGCATCCATCCATTACTCCATCCATCCATAACTCCGGAGGGTTAATAAAAGGCCTTCTGAAGCGAAGCGATGGGTTTTTGTAAGAAAAATATCCGTATCTAACACGTAATAAAATAAAATATCTAGCTTCCGACTGACCGCCTAACGTATTCAACTTACGAAGAAAGCGTAGCGCCTCTCGCAGTTCAAAATGCTTACGCTACGTTCAATGTCATCTTCGCGGCAGTTACGTTTTCTTACGCTACGTCCGTCATCATCGTCGCACCAGTTACGCTTTTTCATAAGTTGAATATGGAAGGTGGTCCACCAGAAGCTACACATTTTACTTTATAACGTGTTAAATATGGGTATTTTCTTACAAAAACCCATTGATTCGCTTCAGAAGGCCCGTGTGGATTACTTTTATAATGGATGGATATACTTTTTTGGTCCTCAAAATATTTTGGGCTGCCATTCACTGCCATTATAAAGCTTGGAAGAGCCAGGACATATTTTAATTTAACTCCGATTGTATTCGTCTGATAGAAGGATGTCATATACACCTAGGATGGATTGAGGGTGAACTATCCCTTCAAGAGATTGAACAGGACCTTTTAAAAAATATCGGTAAATCGGTTCCTGCAATTTAACCGAATGAGAAGTTGTAACCAGTGGCAGAACTAGACTTTTATACATGGGGTGGGGCCGAGGCAACTTTAAGGGGGTCCAAAGACAGTGAAAGAACACCATGTGTAATACTTATTTGTTTTTATTGTTTTGACCATGTAACATTGTATTCTGATAAATAAGCTAGTATAAAGTTGTAGATACCAGTGAAATTTCACAATTCTTGATTCCAACTTATATACCACAGCAAAAACTACAGGCATAACTAATATAAATTTGAAACATTATTTAATTCAAGTGAACAGTCAGTAATAAAAGACAGCGGTTATTTGCACTAAGTGCAAATAACAATAGATGCTATTTAAAGAACTAAGTGTAAATAGCAACTAGATTCTATTTACACTAAGTAAAAATTGCATATTTTCTTAGCGATAATTGCTATTTACACTAAGGGAAAATAACATTTTCTTAGTGATGGATGATATTTACACCAAGTGCAAATAGCTGTAGATGCTATTTACTAAGTGAAATAGCATACTATACTAAGTCAAAATAGTGATATATTCTATTTACACCATTTAAAAGTAGCAGTACTTTGCAATATGTGTGAATAGTAATTACATGTAATTTATACTTTATTTTGACAGATACATACTCCTTGCACCTCAGTATTGTTGTACATTAACAGGATGCAAAAATAACAGTGTAAATGATTATAGTTATTACAATTGTTAAATGGATGCGGCCATAATGGGACAATAAAAGCCCTCTCTACACCTGCCCCTAACCCAACCCAATAAATGCTTTTATTATTATTAAACATTTCGTTAGGCACTTTATTTCCACATT
Source organism: Gobio gobio (assembly GCF_949357685.1). Taxonomy (NCBI): domain Eukaryota; kingdom Metazoa; phylum Chordata; class Actinopteri; order Cypriniformes; family Gobionidae; genus Gobio; species Gobio gobio. The sequence goes on along the minus strand of NC_137105.1, from coordinate 33,159,794 downwards.
TAGAACATTTTCTTAATTTTTCTTGAAAGTAAATGCCTTTCCGATGTGATTTGTGATGAGAAAAGGGATAAGAGCGAGCTCTGCAAAAGGCAGATTCGAACCCGGGTCGATCGCTTCAAAACCAAGATCCTTAAACCTTACGCTTTACTGACTGCACCACTGAGGACATTAAAATACAAGCATTTTTTAAAATCTTGTTTGTCCCAACCAGGCATTATTAGGCAGAGCTAGTGCGAATAGCACTTGCCAACAGGGCAAGCTATTTGCACTTGGTGTGAATAGACACTGGTAATAAAATAAGATCAGTGCTAGGAATTAAGTGGTCTAACAGTAATTCAAGACATGCTAAAGAAATTGAATAATCAAATGTAAAATAACATTGCATACTTTTCACTGTATAAATTAAATATAGATTAATCCTTGTTAAAAGCTACAAAACTTGTCAAGTTCAGTGAGTTAATTTTTTTTGACACAGACAGAAGCAGGTAGGCTATATTAGGCTGCAGTCCCTTTAAGGCCGAATGCAATATATTGCATCCAATATATTGACACACAACTGTGAGTCTTTCAACTGTAAAAACAGAAATAACTATCTATATTATATCTCTCCATATTAAATACACAAAGAAAAATACAGAAAAAATGCCTTTGACCCTGCCTTTGTCATTCATCAGCACTGCAGTTGGACACCATTATGCGTGTCTCGTGTTTTTAAGAGCAGAAACGCATTCTATGTGTCACTCAGAAGTAAAACATTTTGAATAGATCAAATTGAATAGATAAAGCGCTTCACCTTATGCAGGTGAATGAAGACGACACAGCGTTTAAAGATCATTTCCGATGACTGACAACACAGAATTTAGCTGTATTTTGGTGCTGATGTGTGAATGGTCTCTTAACGTTTAAAAGCCAGAACGCCATTGCTTGTGTGAACAGCATATTTGTGTATTTACCAGTAAAATCATTCTGTTAATTTTACAGTAATTTACTGAGATTGCTGTGTGAAAGGGGCTAGTGTCTATGCACACCAGGGCTGTGAGTTACTGGGCCTTTAAGAACTGACGCGAGGAATAAGGCCAAAGTCGCAGTTGAGCAATACTCACACCATAGACTTTGTAATTCCTCTATCAGCTCTTTTTGTTCCTCTGAGTGTTTAAGAGAGCAATGAGTAAACAAAGAAGAGTTCACAATGTCAGAAGATTGAAACGATTTATACTAATGCGTGTATAGAAGGGGCATTTCGGGGAGTTTTGTGCTAGGGGAATGTGTGGTTGTAGGTTTAACCTCAAGACTAAATGAGCCAAGAACAAAACAAAAGGTTCTGAACAGAACTGACTTCAGGTCATGAGTATCCAATTGTATCAATTCAAAAGCAAATACTGCTATAAAAAAAAGGGCAAAGAATCAAGGCTAATTTAAATATACTGATATCCGACAGAAATCATTCAACAGTGTTATCTCAGAACAATAAAGCCCCAAGCAATGTGTGTTTGTGTTTTGGTTGGTTTGTATTGAAGCACTCAGAGAAAGCCTGATGTGAGGGATGAGTACAGATCACCGTGAATTTTAGACTCGCGTCAGTATCTCATGACTATGCTCTGATTTTTAAATTCACCCTAAATGTTTTATTCTCCAGAGCCTTCTGGCTTGCAGGGAAAGAAGGAGTTTCTTTGGAAGGAAGGAGAGTTTTCCTCCCTTCGGTACAGGCACAGGCACAGGCAGCGATATCGCCACAGGTCAACCATTAAATGATCTGTCAAAACATGTGAACTCTCAGCCTATCAGTCTGCTTATGGGGGGAAGGGAGGAGAGATATACAGAATGAGGATGAAAGAGAAAGACAGACAGAAAGAACACCTACTCAGCATTGCGGGTTGGGTTGTCAAAACCGACTTTATCTGCTGGCGGAGAGAGCTAAAGATATCATTGTCATTTGCACTGTCAGCACAATCTGCTAATGAAGCTAAAATAATTAGATTGGAAGTTGGAATGTGATTTATTAATGTTAGAAGTATAAAAGCAGTACTTACTGCATTTTACTCACTAGGAAGGAGTAGACAATAAATATAAATACAAAGTATATAGAGAACATGTGAATGCGTATATGTGCACATATACAACCAAAAGCAAAACAAGCCGAAAAAAGAGGAACCACTCAAAATAACACCATTGTTCATCTAATCAGACAAACTTCCCTTTAAGGCAGAGGAACCATGGGAACAGGAGTCATGGGAACAGAAGCCATGGCAACGGCCAGTCAGGGTCAAGAAGCGTTTGTCCAAGACTGCTGTCTTATCACACGACTAGCGAGAGGAAAATTAAGCCTGTCAATCAATAGCTGACTGATGTTGCAGTTCTCTAACTAGATGAAAACGGAGGTAATGTTCTACAAAGGGGAGGCTTGGTCGTCAACCTGTGGAGTTTGCTCTGTCCACTTTGTGTCTGTCGTTCTTTGTTGCCATAAAGGACAAGCTGCTGATCCACCACATGTTCCGGCAATGTTTAACCATGGCTTGTACCTGAAAGAAACCATAAAGCAATAATAGTATTTAATTGTTAGGAATATCTATGGTGGATGATAAATATAAAATTCTGAGTGCCTCTACAATTTCAATAGCATCATGCTAACTGAAGTGTCACTAAAGTCATCACATGACCATCAAAATAACCTTGAAATAACCTTGATGTTCAAATGCATCATCACACTTTGTTATCTTCAGATAATGGATGGCATTGAGTGTTTAACTGACATAAAAAACATTAATCACTTCACATTTGTTTACTGAACTTAAAAATAAGTTCTGCAGCCAAGGGTTCTCAGCCAGTTGAAGGTGTGGCCTGGGAGAGGTTGTAGATGAACCCTGTCCTCACTCTGATTGGCTGAAGCCCTGGATCTGTTCCATGGATTAAAAGACTCTCTGGGTGTTCATTCCCTAGGAAACATAAAAGCATAAAATTAAAACTTTATATCAATTGTATCGAGGACCCCTGATCACCATGACTTTGTCTACAAAAGTTCAGTAAGTAACTACAATATCAAATATTTGGAGGTTAATTCGGGTCAATTTTGTTGTAAGTATGAAATCAACATGAATACAAAGAATTCATTTTTAAAAACGTACATTTTTTAAAGATTACTCCTTTTCATTATCTTGGACATCCTTATTTGTCATTGACCCATGAGTGACCCTTTAGTCTTGTGCACCGTCTTCCTAATTTACCTGATTAGATGCAAGTGGCTCATGTTTCCGATAAATGCAACAAAAAATGACCACAACAGACTAGACAAGAAAAATAGGGGTTGGTTTTACTTTGGCACAGGCTGACATCATAGTATTATACACAGATATACAGTATGTAAACAGGCATCAATTTGAGTGAAGGTTTGTGGGAGGAAATAAAGGCTCCACTGAGCCTTTAGGTTGAACCGCCATTGTAATCTACGGTACTTTAAGTCTTGGTAAGGAACAGAAGCAGTTAAATGACCAATTTGAATTCCTATAAAAACCAAGAAAACATACTCCTAGTGACCAGCTGAGAGGAATGAGTGCCAAATTGTATGTGGCCACGTTTGTGGCCGAAGACAATGTGGAACATGGCTAAATACACATCCAGCTATGTTTTGCTACTCTCATTCCTGTGGCTGTCACGCTTATTATGAAATCTCTTTATTCACAATCTGTTGCTCTTCATGAGAACAACACCTCCCATGAGGCTGGGTGCTAGTCTTATTTAGTTTTCTGTCAAAACCTCATGATGGGGCCCTAAAATAGAAGGCAAATGCATGAACACAAACTTCAACAAGCCGTTCCTACTGGCAGAGATACAAATCTGTATCGACTGGAGGATCACTGTAAGCATTCCCATTGGTAGGCTCAGCATTGATCACCTGTATAAATTGCAAACTCTCATTGAAAAGGAATTATGTCCGTCGCTTTGACACTGGCCATCAACATCAGTGAACGCACTTAAGACTCATGTACTAAAGCTAGCACAACCTCTGTAGAGTGATATTAGCATCCCACACACTGGCAACTTCCATGCTTGGAGTAATAACAGGCATGACTGAATTCTCCAGTTCCCCATAACAATAACACATTAAACCGAGAGGGTTTGTATTGGACGAGTCCTTCAAAACTATGACTAGTGATTTCTCATAACTGGTATTCCAAAGTACTAAGCATGAACATACTGCTTACAAACATAATAATTTACTTCATCTGGTTCTGTTTCCATTGCGTCATTCTACGCTGCCGAATCTGATCCCTTCCCTGTACTACGGCATCTATTCAATCTGGAGATAAGCAAACCCATAAACATACTTGAACAGAGTGCAGACGGATGTTGACTGGATCTCCTAACAAGCCTCTATATCAGACATAAAGCATTAGTTTCGAGAGGCAGCGCCCTGTTAATACCGTGAAGCAGAGTGGTCGGGAAATGCTCTCCAGCAAGTAGGCCACTCATACTCATGTGCTCTGCATTTTCCATTTGACTGCCTCTGTACAGTACGGCCTCTGTAATCACACCAGCAGCTTGAGACGAACCGTAAATGTTTACATATGCCTTTAAGGGGGCCGCTCCAAATTCACTTTATATCCAGCCTTTCTCTCACCCTTTGTCACACTCAAACAAGTGCACACTGTGCTGTTAACAAGAAAAGATGAGAGCTATTATGCTTTTTTTATTACTCCATAAAGCAGAACACATGGGGCAAGTCCTAGCAGGATTGGCGAGACAGGATATAGCGAAAGGAAACCTGTAGCACAGGAGGGGTGTATATGGCCTATCACTCACCGTTTTTCATTCTGCCCTTTTGTAAATGGAACGTAAGAGCTTTGAGAACTTAGCACGAGCACAATTGAACATGTAGCAGTACAGATGTAAAATAAGTAATCCGGTTTGCAATGCCCAACTCATTGAACCAGGACAAGCACAGAGAGAACAAGAGACGACTCCTCTTGAGGGCTCTCGCATTGACCCCCGCAACTCTGCCTTTTTGATTTATGGAGCTCAGATGGAGTCTGGAGGGCTGGGAGGAGGAGATAAAAGGTTTCTTGAAATGAACACCTTAGTGAAACCTGCTGCTGTATAACGTAACACAGAAAAGGCCCCTTCACCTGGAGCACTGCAGTCCAGAAAACTTCTCATTAGGGGGACACATCAGTAAGAGCGTCTGGGTACTGAGAGAACTCTAGTGGATCACCCCCACCAGAATGTGTTTTTGCACTTGAGTAGCATGTTGTAAGTCTTAGGAAACAGAAATCATTAGTAAGCCCCCTTTACTCATGGGCCTGAGCTATTCTGGGTGCAGTCGAAAACAAAACCCCCACAATAATCAAACCGAATTGCTAAATTACAGAGATGAGCAGCTTGAAAAACGTCTCACAATCATGGGAGCCTTTACCCCGCAGAACCACAGCAGCTAAAGCCATCCAGATCCAACACTGATTGCTAATAATGAGTCAGTGTGGTACTGGCCAAGACACATGGTACAGCTCTGTAAAATCCCTCTACTCCTCACCGCGCTGGAAACATTGAGTCAGCCAAGGCCTTTTGTTTCAAGTTTATCTGTGCGAAGATAATGTGAGGCTTCAGCTTAGACACGCTGGGTAAAAAAAATGGCACTTTCATGTTACCCAGGCTTCTAATAAGTTGCTTAGTTTGTCTTGAAAAATAGGCCGTAGGTTTAGGATCCTCTGCCATGCTTTCCTGACATGATGAAGAGTTTCGTTGTTCCCTTGTTGTTCCTGCAGATCCCATTGAACTCGCAAATCCTCCATGTGGCCTGGCAAAGGGGTAGCTTAATAAGGGCCTCGTTTTGTCCTTTGTGAGCCAAGGCTGGGGACATCAGCAAAAATGTTCTGATTCAGAAATGCTCCATTTCCTCTGTGGAGATTTGAGGACACTGTGGCTTTTTAAGAGAGCCAAAAAATGAAGAAGAGAAAGGGGGGATTGCAGTTGTGTAATTGCCCTTACATAATCACGATATAATTTTAATGAATTGGATGATAACCACCATTGACAGTAAACACCATTGTTTGCAGGCTTGTTTTTTTTTTTATGGGAGGTAGGGTCAGGGTAGTTCATGTAGCTCAACTTAACCTCATTCTTTGTAGGGTAGACCTCAGGGATTAGAAAGATGAATTCAACTGACAGTCATCTGTCCAGGTCTGACTCAGAGCCTGAAAGTGTAATGCACAGCCCATTTTACTTTCAGGAGTTTGGGCTTTGGTACCCATGTATGCAATGCCCTCTGCTGAAAGCGGAACACAGTTCTGGGAGTACGGACATTTGCAGCTGTGACAGGGTGAGTCATTCTGTTTAGCACTTAAATAGAAAGGGGGTTTCTTTTCAACAATGACACTCACATAAGTACAGACAGAAATCTGCACATGTGCTTCTGTGCACGCACACACATACACTACGTCTCAATGGGTGCTGGTAAACCAGCACCTGTGAACAGAATGAATCTTAAGAGAAACATGGCTTATGCAGAGGCTTTCGTTTGTTACTTCCATATTCACATGGATGCACGTGTGGCTGGAATACAGAGCAGCAGCTGCAGTCCGAGATGTGAGCAGATGACGGTTCCTAGAAGAAAACCCGCCAGTTCTTGCACGTCTTTTATCCAATTGATCAGGCAAGAGGGAAAGTATTTACCAGAAATTACCCAACACCTGGGTAAATCAGTAACTGAGAATGAACTGCCTTTCAGCAGGAGCTCTCTCAATGTCTCTCTAATATGAACTTGAGGAAGTGTCTTACAACCAAACTAGAGCATGAAGTTCAAAGCAGCAAACAAGTTATGTTTTTGTAACAATTTGGTCAGGTTCCAATAAGGCTTTTGCAAACTGGTTGGTTCTAAGTCGGTCATCAATGACAATAAAGAACTACATTTTGCATAATTACCAAGTTATTGATTATGACAAGCACCGGCCTCGCCATTTTTAATGATCCCATATGAGAAACACAAATATAGTTTCAGTGTTTGGTGGGGCAATGTAAAAAAAGTTTTCTTTTGACGCTGCTGCTTTTAGCAACTTATTTTCTTTATAAATCATTAAGCTTTTCTTCTAGAGAAAACTAGCAATAACACAAAATTAATCAGCAGTCTAGAAATATGAACTTCCAAACAAAATAAAAGTAGGGGAAGGTATGGGAAAAATCCCAGAATCCATGAAAAAGAGAGAAAGTAAAAGTGGAAAACAGGAACATTGACTAAGTGGCTGAGAGAAGAAAAGTAAAACTGGGATAGAGCAAAGCAAATGAGAGTTAGAAGGAGGCAAAGAAATGAAAAGTCGAGGGAGGGAGAGAAAGAGAAAGGGGAGAGGGGGGAGAAAACAAAGCCATCTTTGTGTGAGGCGCTGAGAGAGTGGAGCAGAGCCAGGGCTTAGGGGGTGTTTCACAAGAGTACACTGACTGCATTCCTGCAATGTGATTATGGCCACATTTAATTTATTCTCCTGCAGGAAACACACTTAACCCTTCACTGTCCATCGGCTCTCATCAACTGGTCTTGAACCTTTATAATTATCCAGTAAGTAAATACTAAGTAAAAAAGTTTTGTTATGACCTAACACAGCTTGCCAAAAGACCCAACTACAGACTCTGTAGTTCCTGGTGATTGCTTTACAGTCATTCATTGACTTTGCTTTGTGTTTTGCGGCGTCAGACAGCCCTAAATCCAGGCTAATTCAGCCTGAAGCAATTACACTGGGGATTCCCAGCACTGGATATTCTTTCCGTGCACAAAGGCAGACCTGAGGTGAAACTTCACGTACGTTATCTGAAACTAGAAGTATTTGTTGAGGAAATTTGCTAAAACAAATCAAAACATCTCCAGCCTCGCAACTCTAGAGAGGATCAGTGGTAAGGAGGACGGATGGATGAACTCAAAACATGCCAATGCACGTAACTTCAAAGAAGGTTCTGATGAATTTAACTGGAGATAACAAAAAAGGGAAGATTTTTGAGAATGTGGAAGCAAAATATCTCTTTCTGAAGCTCATTTGATAAAAATTAGTTTAAGGTACAATGTAATAAACCTAATAAGAAACACTCTTTTTCACCTGTATATTTGTATTAAAGGTCCCATGGCATGAAATTTTCATTTTATGAGGTTTTTCAACATTAATATGAGTTCCCCTAGCCTGAATATTGTCCCAAAGTGGATAGAAATGTTGATCGGTGTAAACCCGAGTTCTGGCTGTCTTTCTCTGCCTTTGAGAAAATGACAGGCCAGAGGAGCCAATCCTGAAGTCTCCTGGTTTGACGTCCAAGCAGGAACGGTTTCCTCCCTTTCCTCCACCCAGAGAATCTGGCACGCCCATGCAAACGCTCGAGAGATCATTGCTTGTGAACGAGTGAACGCTGACAGTTTCTCAGTGTTTGGATGTACAAATGAAAACAGAAGTCTTTTTTCAGTTCCTTCTGATCTGTGATCAGTGATTTCTTATGTGTAGCTAATTATTTATTATTCGTGCACACGCTGCGGCTTCTCTCTCCCCCGACAGAGCGGTGTTTTCGTGTTTTCTATCTTGTGAGTCAGTGTTTTTGTACGTCTTCGTCGCGTCTATCTGTTCTAGAATGTGCATACAGTCGTTTCTGCTCAACATCAGCAGAGTAATATCTTTAGAGATAAACCTTACACACGCTGAGGCTCGAGCTGCACTGGCCGGTTGGCCTCCAACATCCCCGACCCCCAGTACTGCATCTGGCCCACAGCGGAGGCACCAAACGCGGCGCGAGATTAAGCAGAAGGGGGGTAAGCGTGAGGGTATCTGGGCTAGGCTAGCCAGCTATTCCCACAATAAACTGGATTACATTCGATTACTGCTGTTGTGTCTTTGTTTGCGCTGTGTACTCAATGCGCGTCACTGACGCTTTCCATATGATAGGAACATATCTAAAAATAATGGTATTATCAACACTTACTCATAACTCGTTCATCTCGACAGCTGTAATGGTACTTTGCATGTGTTACAAAGTTGGTAATAATGATGAAGACGGACTCGGTGTGACTGGGACTCGTGTTTATTCAGAACTCTCAGATACAAACACAATAAACTCGCGCTGACTGACAGCGCTCTCATAACTCAGTAGTTACTATAAATAACTTTGTTAGCAATCGCTGAGCTCAGTCTCTGGTACATTAGTGATGTCCGGTTCGCGAACGATCTTTCTATTGAACCGGTTCTTTTTAGTGAACCGAATCAGTTCACCAAATCGGACTGAATCGTTCTAAACGGTTCGCGTCTCCAGTCAGCGCTGATCCATAATTTACTAAAGTTACTAACTTTCTGACATGAGACTGACAGCCCCTCCGACTAGAAATAGACTAATAACCTGAAGTATATGCTGTAGCTATAACAGTTCACTGAACTGAGACTGACAGAACCGATGTGAAGTGAACTCCGGTCCATCCGTCTCTCTGGCAGCAGCTCGTGCCTGCTCGTGCATCGTAGACCTCGTTAAACCACGCCCCCTCCACTCATATCAAATGCAAAGATGTCAGCCAATCACAACAGTGGGTGTTTTTACTGAAGTCTCACAGCAGACACGCCTCTTGTAACAGGGCCTTCAGCCACAGGGCAAACAGCAGTATAGAAAAAATGCCTTTTATTTCTAAATTATGACATTTTATGATGTAAAAATCATACTAACAATATAAGTACACCTCAGGAAACATTATAAAATAATAGAAAAATGCCATGCCATGGGACCTTTAAGATCATAGCAAATGTAGAGCAATACACAAATGATCACTTATTGTTTCTTACCAAACACTGTAACCAAAAAAAACCTTGCATTTCCATTAAAACGCGGTTTGGTACATTACAATTTCAAATCTTTTCATGCTCTGATTTCTCAACATGGTTAGCAAACCGCAATCAGGGCAGGAAAAGCGTGTTGGCGGAACAGCTTTAATGATGTGGAGACTCACAATTGGTCTTCTACATTCTAATCCTGATTCAAAAGCATCATAATGGAAAAAGAAGCTGTAACAACTAGCCAGGAACAGTAGAGAATGGCACTATATACTGGTACCCGTTCGGCCTGATGAAGAAAAATACCAGAATCATTACAATTGTTCTGCATTATCTAATTTAGGGCAACAAAATTAACAGTTCCACAAAGGCAATTCGTTACAGTAAGTTATTTCTAAAGATCTGCATAGAAAGCATTAGCCATTTCTGAAGACTGCACAGTGTCTTGAACAAAGCTCTGCATTAGCTTGATCTGTTGAGCCAAGCTTGATGGTCATGGTTTCTGACCTCTTTGATTCGGTCTGTTTCTTAAGTCCTGGAGGACCACACACAGGTCTGTCAGCAAGAAAAGACAACCAGTACCTATTTTGACAGGCCCGCCCTTGCTCCCTCTGTGATTCTATGTGTTTACACCTTAAACAAAGAGAGGGAAAATGAGATAATGAAGAGAAAGCAGCACATCATTGGGGTTGACCACTCCCTCAGGCCACAAATATGGTAGCCAACTCATTCTCAAGCCACCTCTTCATACAGTCTTCTACACTCTTCTCTACAACAACTGCACTGATCTCTAGGGGAATAACAAAAGCAGTTGTGAGAGGGGGGGGGGGGGTCAAAACCAATGCTGGCCTAAATAAAATCCCCTTTCCAAAGGATCAAAGTTGAACTTGGCAATTTAATTCCAAGAGGATATTGCCGTTCCAAAAGGCCTCCAGCCATCTAGGCCTGTTACGCCTCTCATTAAAGGCAGAGTCTTAAGCTGTAGTGTAGCAACAGGGGCAGCATTATTCCAGACCTGCTTATTCCTGCCCATTACGGAAAGAACGTTCTGTCAGTTCAACCACAATCCAATGAGGTTGGACCAAAGAATCTTGTCATTTAAAGGTATTACATAAAAGTTTTCCAACAGAATCTAAGGTGAGGCTTAGGACAATTATAAAGTCTCATTGTTTTAGCTGTGCCAGTACAGCTGAATTTCAGTTTCTTAGGAAACTTAAAGGGATAGTTCACCCAAAAATGTTAATTACTCCATGATTTACTCACCCTCAAGCCATCCTAGGTGTATATGACATTCTTCTTTCAGACAAATACAATCGGAGTTATATTAAAATATGTCCTGGCTTCCAAACATTATAATGGCAGTGAATGGCAGCCCAAAATTTTAAGCCCAAAAGTGTATCTATCCATTATAAAAGTAATCCACATGGCTCCGGGGGTTAATAAAGGCCTTCCGAAGCGAATCGTTTGTTTTTTGTGAGAAAAATATCCACATTTTAAAGGGATAGTTCACCCAAAAATGAAAATTATCCCATGATTTACTCACCCTTAAGTCATCCTAGGTGTATATGACATTCTTCTTTCAGACGAAAACAATCGGAGTTATATTACAAAAGTCCAGGCTAATCCAAGCGTTATTATAGCAGTAATAGTTGTTCTGTTTTTGAAGTCCATAAAAAATGCATCTGCCCATCAAATAACATGCTCCATGCAGCTCCGGGGTGTTAATAAAGGCCTTCTGAAGCGAATCGATGCGTTTGTGTAAGAAAAATATCCATATTTAAAACTTTATAAAGTAAAGTTTAGGCCGACCGCCTTCCGTGTTCAATTTATGGAAAAAGTGTTGAAAGGTCCTCTGGCGATCGAAAGACTAACGCGACCAGGTACGCTCGTCATGACGTCACATACGCATTCACTTTCAACTTTCAACACTTTTCCATGGAAGGCGATCGGCTGGAACTTTACTTGATAAAGTTTTAAATATGGATATTTTTCTTACACAAACACATCGATTCGCTTCAGAAGGCCTTTATTAACACCCCAGAGCCGCATGGAGCACATTATTCGATGGACAGGTGCATTTTTTATGGACTTCAAAAACAGAGCAACTATTATTGCAGTTATAATTCTTGGATTAGTCTGGACTTTTGTAATACAACTCTGATTGTGTTCGTCTGAAAAAAGAATGTCATATACACCTAGGGTGAGTAAATCATGGGCTAATTTTTGAACTATCCCTTTAACACGTTATAAAGCAAAATATCTAGCTTCCGGCGGACCACCTACTGTATTCAAAAGCATAACTGGCGCGGCGATGATGCCGGACGTAGCGTAAGCATTTTGAACTGCGAAAGGCGCTACACTTTCTTTGTAAGTTGAATACCGAAGGCGGTCCGCCAGAAGCTAGATATTTTGCTTCATAACATGTTAAATATGGATATTTACAAAAACCCATTGATTCTCTTCAAAAGGTCTTTATTAACCCCCCCCGGAGCCGTGTGGATTACTTTTATAATGGATGGATACACTTTTTTGGTCTTAAAATTTTGGACTGCCATTATAAAGCTTGGAAGAGCCATGATATTTTTTAATATAACTCCGATTGTATTCGTCTGAAAGAAGAATGTCATACCTAGGATGACTTGAGGGTGAGTAAATCATGGGCTAATTTTAACTTTTGGGTGAACTATCCCTTTAACTGTATTTTTTAGTATCAGTTCAGATGTTAGCTATCAGCAAGCATGACATATATTTTTTTAATTCATTAATATTGAATAATATTACAGATACACAACGACTGTTTTCAACATTCGTAATAACAATAAATGTTGAGGAGCAAATCAGCATATTAGAATGATTTCTGATCATGTGTCAGAAGACTGGAGTAATGGCTACGCTACACAAGAATAAATGCAGCCTTGGTGAGCATATTTTTTTTAACCTTCAGATTTCTCTTAGGCATTAATAGCATTTTTTATGTTTTTTATTTAGACAACAGAATAAGTAATAATTTTTTAATTATAATTTAAAATAATTAAATTCAAAGATGTAAGCTACATCACATCAGTTGAGCCACTTAGTTCATATTGTTGAATGAAGCATAAAAAACAATCTTTGCTCTGAGCAACAGGTCAAGGGAAACAATCCTACAATGAAAAGCCCTGTTTAGATGTTTAAAATCAGCTACTTGCTAAGAGTTCAGCAAGAGTGCAAAATTCAAATGCAGCATCATGCCTAGAGAAAAAGGCAGCAAATCTGGTACAGTAATTATATAATTCATATTGACGGCATGAAGGCTGAGAGGTGTACATAAAGCCTTAAAGTGAACAATACTGTCTATTAGGAGGTAATTAGAAAATGGAAGATACTAATCATTGGGCAAAATTACTGAGCTGACAAGGACATGTGTTAAGACCCAGAAGGAAACAGAACGAGGGAGAGTGAAAGAGAAAGAGAAAGAGAGAGAGAGAGATGTATACAGCTAGAAGGGAGAAATAGACAGCTAATCCCTACAAGCAGCTGTTGTGTTCTGACCTACACCAGAAGCTGCCGTCTGTGACCTCACTAACACTGGTGTAAAGGTTAATCATTAAAGTGCATATACACTAACACTCATCTCTTAGGTACAGAGAGGTGTATGACTAACCCCATGACTACCCCAGGTTATCTCAGACTCACACTGAAAACCTACTTTGAATCATACTTTTGAGGACAAGGAGTTTTTGTTTATGCATAGAATTCATGTACTGCTTCAAATACTAAACCTCAAGGACATAATGTTCAAGATTTAGTTTGTAAGAAAGATACATTGCAAGCAGCATTGTTGGGTTCTAGATGAGGACTTCTAGTCTCGGATGACCCAGACCTGAGCATCCTGTGTGTAAAAGAAAAGCTTTGCAAAAAAAAATTTTTTTAATACTTGATGCCCAATGTAGAAATAGTAAGTTGTTGACCAGGAGGGCTAAGCACAAAGCACAACCTTGAGTGAAAGCAGCCTTATCAGCGGCCCAAAATGGCAAGGTAGTTTCTCTCTAAGGCATTAAGGGATAAAGGGAAATTCACACAGAATGTAAATTTGGGGACAAGTGTTTTTTAAATTTTGTAAAGTGCTGACAAAACGATTAATTGTGATTAATCACATCTCATAAAAGTTTGTGTTGATATAATGTATGATATGGATGTATATATGTATATTAGGGCTGCATGATTCGGGGAAAATAAAATCTAAATCTAATTGCAATTGTTCTGGTTAAAATTGCGATTTAAATTGTGATTTTTTTTACAAATGAAAAGTGTGTGTATGTATGTATATATATATATATATATATATATATATATATATATATGTATATATATATATGTATATATATATATATATATATATATATATGTATATATATATATATATATGTATATATATATATATATATATATATATATATATATATATATATATATATATATATATATATATATATATATATATATATATATATATATATATATATATATATATATATATATATATATATATATATATATATATATATATATATATATACACACACACTCCTCAAAAGGATTATTAGGAACATCTGTTCAATTTCTCATTAATGCAATTACCTAATCAACCAATCACATGGCAGTTGCTTCAATGCATTTAGGGGTGTGGTCCTGGTCAAGACAATATCCTGAACTCCAAACTGAATGTCAGAATGGGAAAGAAAGGTGATTTAAGCAATTTTGAGCGTGGCATGGTTGTTGGTGCCAGACGGGCCAGTCTGAGTATTTCACAATCGGCTCAGTTACTGGGATTTTCACGCACAACCATTTTTAGGGTTTACAAAGAATGGTGTGAAAAGGGAAAACATCCAGTATGCGGCAGTCCTGTGGGCGAAAATGCCTTGTTGATGCTAGAGGTCAGAGGAGAATGGGCCAACTGATTCAAGCTGATAGAAGAGCAACTTTGACTGAAATAACCACTCGTTACAACCGAGGTATGCAGCAAAGCATTTGTGAAGCCACAACACGCACAAACTTGAGGCGGATGGGCTACAACAGCAGAAGACCCCACCGGGTACCATTCATCTCCACTACAAATAGGAAAAAGAGGCTACAATTTGCACGAGCTCACCAAAATTGGACAGTTGAAGACTGGAAAAACGTTGCCTGGTCTGATGAGTCTCGATTTCTGTTGAAAGAATTTGGCGTAAACAGAATGAGAACATGGATCCATCATGCCTTGTTACCACTGTGCAGGCTGGTGGTGGTGGTGTAATGGTGTGGGGGATGTTTTCTTGGCACACTTTAGGCCCCTTAGTGCCAATTGGGCATCGTTTAAATGCCACGGCCTACCTGAGCATTGTTTCTGACCATGTCCATCCCTTTATGACCACCATGTACCCATCCTCTGATGGCTACTTCCAGCAGGATAATGCACCATGTCACAAAGCTCGAATCATTTCAAATTGGTTTCTTGAACATGACAATGAACGTGGCCATCAGTGACTACAAACCCCCCCACTCCACCCCCGCAGCCACTGATGTCAACTTCCTGAATGAGCTAAATTACTTTTATGCTCGTTTTGAAAGAGACAACAGAGAAACTGCCACCAAGCTCAAACCCTCAGCTGACCACCCACCAATCACACTCTCCTCCACAGATGTCTGCAAGGCACTGAGCCGGATCAGCGCGCACAAGGCTGCTGGACCAGACAACATCCCTGGACGTGTGCTCAGGGCATGTGCGGAGCAGCTCGCTGGGGTTTTTACAGACATTTTCAACCTGTCTCTCGCCCAAGCAGCTGTACCATCATGCTTTAAACGCACTTCCATTGTGCCAGTGCCGAAACACTCCAGCCCGAGGTGCCCTAATGACTACCGCCCTGTAGCACTCACACCCATCATTATGAAGTGCTTTGAGCGGCTGGTCCTGGAACACCTAAAAGACTCTATACCATCCACATTGGACTCACACCAGTTTGCCTACCGCAGCAATAGGAGCACAGAGGATGCCGTTTCCATGGCACTGCACTCTGTGCTCACCCATCTGGACAGTAAAAACACTTATGCACGCATGCTGTTTGTTGACTTCAGCTCAGCATTCAACACTGTCATCCCATCCAAGTTAATTGCCAAACTTGGAGACCTGGGCATCAACACTTCAATGTGTAACTGGATTTTGGACTTCCTAACTGACAGACCCCAGAATGTTCGATCAGGATCCACCTGCTCCACATCCATCACTCTTAACACTGGTGTACCACAGGGCTGTGTGCTAAGTCCGTTTCTCTACTCCCTCTTCACCTCCGACTGCAAGCCTGTGTATGGAACTAATTCCATCGTCAAGTTTGCGGACGACACTACGGTGATTGGTCTCATCAGCAACAACGATGAGACTGCCTACAGGGAGGAGATCCAGCACCTGGCCACATGGTGCGCTGATAATAACCTGCTCCTCAACACCACCAAAACGAAGGAGCTCATCGTGGACTTCAGGAAGGAGTCAAGAGGCACACACGACACCATCCACATCAATGGAATGGCTGTTGAGCGTGTCTCCAGTTTCAAGTTCCTGGGGACCCACATCTCGGCGGACATGTCGTGGACGACCAACACCTCCAGCCTGGTCAAGAAGGCTCACCAGCGCCTCTTCTTCCTGAGGACACTGAGGAAGAATCAGCTCTCCTCGGCTATCCTGGTGAACTTCTACCGCTGCGCAATAGAAAGCATCCTGACCAACTGTGTGGCAGTGTGGTATGGGAGCTGCTCTGTTGCGGAGCGCAAGGCACTGCAGCGGGTGGTGAAAACTGCCCAGCGCATCACAGGAACTCCACTGCCTGCCATCGAACACATCCAGAGGAAACGCTGCCTGCATCGAGCTCGCAGCATCCTCAAGGACTCCTCTCACCCAGCCCACAGACTGTTTTCTCTCCTGCCCTCCGGCAGGCGTTTCAGGATCCACCGGACCAGGACCAGCAGACTTAAGAACAGTTTTTTCCCCAGAGCTGTCTCTTTACTGAACTCAAACCCCCGTTGATCCACTTCCCTCATAAACTGCGAACTCTCCTACCTCACATCTGCCTTCACTTTGTTATTTGCACTACCGACTGTTTATTACAGTAACAACTGTTTACTTATGCATTCTGCACCACCATACTGTAACTGGATTATGCTCATCTGCACTGCCGACTGTATTTACAGTAACAATGTTTACATTTGCATTTTGCACCGTACTTCTAACTGGAATATGCAACCACTTTTCACTGCACTTTTACACTTTCTTTCGGATAGCTCTGTCCATAATTTATTGTACTAACTTAATCCACTGCTATATTCCTCATATTAGCCTAACATATTATTGTATACCTCTAACTGTAAAATTCTGTTCAAGTAATAACCGTCTGTATATTTATTCATAGTACATAGTCACCTGTAAATTCTGTTTATAGTAATAGCCATCTGTATATTATATTCATAGTACATATTCACCTGTAAATTCTGTTTATAGTAATAGCCATCTGTATATTATATTCTAGTACATATTCACCTGTAAATTCTGTTTATAGTAATAGCCATCTGTATATTTATTCACTGTATATATTCATCTGTAAATTCAGTTCTACTTATAGTAATAACCATCTCTCTACTTATACATATTTATATATATTCAGAACATTTTTATGTCCTGCACTTACGCAACCATTGTATATCCTGCACTTGCTGCTATTGCACTTCTGGTTAGACCTAAACTGCATTTCGTTGCCTTGTACTTGTACTTGTGTAATGACAATAAAGTTGAATCTAATCTAATCTAATCTAATCTAATCTAATCTAATGAGTTCACTGTACTAAAATGGCCCCCACAGTCACCAGATCTCAACCCAATAGAGCATCTTTGGGATGTGGTGGAATGGGAGCTTCGTGCCCTGGATGTGCATCCCACAAATTTCCATCAACTGCAAGATGCTATCCTATCAATATGGGCCAACATTTCTAAAGAATGCTTTCAGCACCTTGTTGAATCAATGCCACGTAGAATTAAGGCAGTTCTGAAGGCGAAAGGGGGTCAAACACAGTATTAGTATGGTGTTCCTAATAATCCTTTAGGTGAGTGTATATATATATTAGGGGTGTAACGGTATACGTATTCGTACCGAACCGTTTTGGTACAGGGCTTTTGGTTTGGTGCATGCCTGTCCCGAACGGTTTCCAAATGCAATCTTTAACAGTTAACAGTCGCCTTGTTTTAAGCGCGGAACACACTTAAATCCGAGTTCCCACAAGAACATAAGTATTCAAGGACAGACACTTTTTTTCTTCTTCAGTAAACAACTGTTTAATAAAAATAAACAAAATGTAATTTTGTAAAACTGCTGTACCGAACTCGTACCGAACCGTGACTTCAAAACAGAGGTAGGTACCGAACTGTTACACCCCTAATATATATATATATATATATATATATATATACACACATACATACATACATATACATATATATATATATATATATATATATATATATACACACATACATACATACATATACATATATATATACATACATACATACAGTTGAAATCGAAATTATTCAATCCCATTGATCTGCAAGACATTTTGCTGCCAAGAACACAATTTTATGAAATCAATTCAACAAAGGAATCAGCAAACTAATATAGAAAGTTTATTCATACACATTTGATTCTGAGACCGTAAAGTTGATGAGAAATTTCAAAAAACTAATTTTGAATCTAAACATTCGTGTTCAAAATTATTCAACCCCGAAAAGTCAAATTTTGTGCAGAATCTTTTATTCTTTATAACCTCAAATAAAACGGCCTGTAAGTGCTTAGAAGATTCTGTCACGTCTCTACTGCAATCTTGGCCCATTCCTCACTTGAAAAAGCATTAGATCACTGATAATCTTTGGTTTACTTAAAAACAGCAGTGTTGAATAGGGGTTTAGTAATTATGACATAGCTGTATTACTAAAAAATCCTGTAACTCAAAAGCATTACATTATATGTATTATATACGGACATTATCACTTTTAAATTTGCCACTAAACTATTATAGATACAATTTTTACAAACTCTGTATCTTTAGAAAAGCCTACATTTTCAAATTATTACAGTCTCTGGGGGGTTGAAAAATTTTGATGTATAAAAGTTTGTTTATATAATATATGTCTGTGTCCATATATGTATATGAATGTATAGATTAGGTCGCATTCACGGCAGAGGTGTGAGAGGTTCATCGAGTTCAGCCTTCTCTAAAAACTCACATGACATGGTCCTAGAAAATGTGTGTGTGTGTGTGTGTGTGTGTGTGTGTGTAGCACAAACCTAAAGCACACCTCAATTAGATCTGCAGCAACACATGAGTTTCTTCCAGGTAGGGGCACAGTCACAGAAAGTTTGAACATGTAGCCTACCGTCTGTTTTGTATAGACATTCAGTCTTCTGTTTGGAGCTAATTTTCCTTTGCCAATAATTAAGATGACTATCCAATTATTTCAATTCAATAATAATGGGGGTCCCATTGGACATGATGCAGTCTGCTTTTCTCAAAAGTGTCCAAGAAAAGGTCAACTTCAGCAAGTAGCACATTCATCTGCAGCAGAATGTTGTACTCAAATATAAGAATGACCAGTAAAGAAACAAATTTCCCGGCAAGACATGAGTGGTAGCTACAACACATTACATCCTCTTTGCCAAGATACGGTTCTACCAGATAACTATTACAGTACTAATCCAATATTCACAAGTCATTCAGTAATGATTTGGCCTTTGGCCTGGGATGGAAGCAAAGCAAACTTTGATACAAATATATTCCTTTAAAATTCTAGAGCTTCTTATGCACATTCTTAGTTCTTGCACTGGAAACATTAATAAAAAGCTAAATATAATAAACCACAAATAACAAAAGAGGAAGCAAAAGACATTAAAAACCAAGAACTCTCATTACCAAAATATGTTACACAATCCCTTTGACTGGATAAAAATTCAGAAATGCATACAGGGGAAATGGTAATGATATACCTCATAGATGATAGAAATCTGACTTTTGTTAACTGGTCTAATACCGCAAAAAAATATGATTACAATTTCAAGAGGACCTATTATGATTTTTAACATTTTCATCTTTCCCTAGTGTGTAATGTTGCTTTTTGAGTATTAAAAAGGTCTGCAAAGTTACAAAGCACAAAGTCACTCCAAAGGAAGTTATTCTCTGCATCAGTAAGCACTGTTTCGTAACTTGCAAAAACGCCTTGATTGTAGTCTTGAGTTTTCTTCCCAGTAACATACACATCACAATATTCCTCATTAAAATAATTCCCGCCCAAGGCATATGCAAAAAAAGGGGCAAGGTCTGACTAAGTTGTGTGTTATGGTAAAGGGTGTGACATTTCCAAAACCCATTCAAAGTGGTTGACCAATCACAACAAACTGGTCCATATGACCAATCAGAGCACACTGCGCTTTTCAGAAGGAGGGGATTCATAGAGACAGGAAGAGCGTTAAATAGAGCATTACAGACAGGTTGGGAAGAGAGGTGTTGCAACTAGGCATGTGCCGGTATCAAATTTTCATGTTGCGATTAATTGCTGAAGCTTTTATCACAGTATACGGTATTATCACGATATTGAAATAAGTTGCAAAAAAAGTGTTGTCATACTATAAACAGGTTTAATAACTTTCTTGTAACAAAAGAACCAAACATTTAAATACAATAAAGCAATACACAAAAATGTATAAAGTAAACAAATATTTAAAACAGATTAAAGTGCAAAACAATTATAAAGAACAATAGGTATGCTGAAATGTACATTTACCTAAGATTAATACAAGCTTTAGAAGTATTTTTCATTGTCAGTTTGTTAACGAATGAACTAATGTTAAATAATGGAGCCTTGTAAAGTGTATGATTGAACAACAGTCAGAACATATTCAAACAATGTCTAGGGCATGTAATTTAGCTCAGATTAAAATATAAAATGCTCAAGTTTGAAAATGAATAGCCTTAAGTCTTTAAGTATTAGGTTATGTGATGAGCGGGGAAACGGCTGTGTTTCTGCTGTTGCGTCAGCGTCCTCTGCTGTCAAAGAGTGAATGTGCACTTCAGCACCTTCGTTCCGCCATGTGCTCAGCTCATGCACGGTCTATTTACATCATTGCGCGTTCCTCTTGGTCTATTTTTACATCATTGCGCGTTCCTCTTTGACGTGTTGTTCATTTTAAACGGTTGATGGGTAAAGTATTCTTAAAATTCATTAAAAAAATCGGAATAATTCGTAATAAATAATTATTCACGGTATTTTGAAGTGCCCACGATAACAATATTGAGCATGTTCATTATTGTGGTATATCGTATTACCGTTTACCGGCACATGTCTAATTGCAACGATGTAAAATATTCGAAAAATAATGTGTTTTTTGAACATTATGGCACGAAAGCTTATTCTAGTAGACCCCAAAAACCAAATCAAGATATTTAGGTTTAGATTTGTTTTAGTCATGCAATCTGTATTTCAGTTGTTGTTGAATGCAAATCTAGTTTTTAATGACTGAAAGTCCCACTGTTTATGTTAGTGTCATTAATCAGATTATGTAAAAAGGCATTAGACAAGACAAAATCTTGAGCAGTATTTCACATGTGTATATTTCTCAGTCCACTTCCCACTGACTCCATGCAAACAAAGGATTCCATACATACATTAAACTTATTGACAAGTTCTAAATTGTCCCTTAATGGTAGACCCTGGACTAGTTAGGCTTTGTTAGATCCTTAGAATATAAAGCTCAAGAATTTTGAGTGGCAACTGGCAAAGCTTAGGTGATTAGCCACAAATCTGTTCCTATTATGGATGGGCTCAGTTTGTTTGTGACTAGTTAATAAGACATGTGAGGCATAAGTTTGTTCTTACCTTTTGAGATTGTGATGTATAAACGGTAATATAGACTGTATTACTATCAGTATTATGCTCTTAATTTTTTATAGTGATCATAGTGATAGAGCTCTTTATCTGCTAAGTTATTAAATGATGGATCCTGTTATTTATTTAGGTGTGAAGCTCTAAGCTAAGTCAAATGAATCAGCATGTGCTGAATACGACTGAGAGGAGGCAAATTCATGATTAATGTCAGCATGCTTATATCATCTGGCGCTACGCCGTTTATTGTAACGTATGACAGCAAGTTTAAGTCACTTCTCGCTCATGGTGAGATAAAAAGGGCCATATGGAGACAGACAGACAGACAGACAGACAGGCAGACAGACACAAACACACACAGTGCCGTCCAGCTCTTCTATTCTGCAGTGACAGCATGTTCCATATGTGCTCCATGGTGAGTCCCAGCAGGCTGTTAAACAATCCTGTATCCATAAGTGAAATCCCAGACATGCAAGATCTTGGGTAATATCTCTTTTGTTGCTTTCTCTCCTTTCTATTCTGCCTTGTATTAGGACTGCAATCATAATCATTTATTTCTCTCTATAAAGATTATTTTGATTAAAATTATTTACTTAAGAATATTTAGTTTGTAGGGATCAACTGCATGACATTCTTTACGCAGGCTGCAAATGAAAAACAAGCTAAGAATTGTGTTCCTCGGTTTTTAATGTTTTAGTTATGGACTTGCACGAATGCTCTCATTTGAAACTACACTGTTTATACTTCACAGAATCAAGTATGACTGATGATGGCTTATTTACACACAGTCTAGACCTTGCAACAAAGCCAAATAATTCCAAATGTAATTAATGTGCACAATTGGTTACAATGCAACATTTAAGCATACATTTCACACGGCTCTCCCAAATAAAGGAGAAAATTGCACAGTTCAAAGGTTTGGGGTGAGCAAAATGTAAAAAAAAATATCTTATGCTCACAGAGGCTGCATTTATTTGAGCAAAATAGTAAAAAAAAACATATTGTGAAATATTATTACAATTTTCTATTTTAATATATTTTAAAATGCCATTTATTTCATGTGATGACAAAGCTGAGTTTTCACATGATCCTTCAGAAATCATTCTAATATGCGAGAAACAGTTTGACATATTATCAATGTTGAAAACAGTTGAGCTGGTTAATAATTTTCACAATAAATCACAATTCTTTAATAAATGCAAATAGTTTAATAGTTTAACCCCTTGCACCACACCCCCAATTTTGGCAAGTGGTGCATAACTTATTTTTATGAAAATAAAAAGGTTGCAGTTCAAGACTCAGAATTACGCAGACTGTTATTAATATGAAGATACATAAGCTCAAACATGTTTGTGTTGTAGAAACTTAGAAACACAATGAAGCTGAAGCCACAAGTCTGCTCATGCTTCATTTCAAACCTGAGGATGTTATCTCTTTTATGAAACATTCTAAGACCATGTCGTGAGTTTTTATAGAAGGCTGAACTCGACGAACCTTTCAAACCTCTGACGTGAATGAGACCTAATCTTCATTATTCTTTTATCATTAATCTTTTGCATTTATTCAGCCATTATTAGCCTTTATTCTGGCATTTCATGGCTTGCCCATCTACACCACTTTTATCCCACTATACATTAGTCCACCTATTAGTCTTTCTAGAAAAAGGACCTTATGTGAATTCTTTTAACAAATTAGTTTATGGAATAGAATAGCACCTGGTGCGACAAGTGCATTAGAGCTACAATTAGCATCAAGCTACATAACACAATTTAAAAGAATAATATTACACTTTTACTCAAAACTCACTTTAAATAACCATTGAATGTTTGTATTAACTTCCGATCGATATCTAATGTGGATTTTGTCATATATTAATGTTGAAATATATGTTAGCCTTTTATTTGCAAGCTAATCGCTACGCCTGTTTATAATGTAAACATCCATTATCCATTTAATTGCATGAAAATTACACACAAACCATATACTATCGTAATCGTGTGTTTATTAGCTTCTTGTTCCATGCGTAGAAATGTTTCTTTAGGTTTGTTTTTCACAGAGCTCAGAATAAGGAAAGTACAAGACAGTGTCATCCAGAAGGGCAGGAATTATGGTAAAGTTGTCACATAATGTGGTGTAAAGCTCATAAAGATGAGGAATACGCAGGAATATATTTTTTAATAAACAAACTCACAGGAGATACTCCATTTGCATAGACGCTAACATAGGGCCCTATAATTTCCACATTCACAGAATCGTGGACGGAATAGCGTAATTGGCATATTAACACGGAATCTAGTGTTAACACGGAATTTTACATATTTGGAATGAAATGCTGTTTTGTGTGGGAGATGAACAAATCTCTGGGGAAAATGCAGACCGGGGGAAGCAAATCTGGGCGACACAACCCCTCGGGTCATTTCAGCTCCCCCTTCATGGCGAAGCGGCTCTCCACGGCTCTGCTTTCGTCAGCGGAAACGTTAAGAAACTCAACGCTAAGCCCTCAGTACATAGCCGAGCAGCTCCCTCGCGCGGAGTGCTTGCTGTATTTTGCCTTGTTTTTAATGCACTTTAATGTACTGTATGGAAAATAATGTCTTTAATGAACTTGAGAGGAAATGAGATGCGCGGGAGAGCGCGTCTGATCCGTGTCATGTTCGGAAGCGGCCGCTCTTAAAGTGACAGCAGCACTGATAATGTCTGTCATTAATGTTCATCAAAGAACAACGGGAACAGAGAAAAGTGTAGCTTTAATGATGATTAATCTATATTTCACTTATCATTTATGCAGTTAAGAAAGGTGTTGATAACTTTATTAAATTTCTGTGTAGGCAATGTCTAACAGGGAAGGCCATGGGTAAATATAACATTTATTATAATGGGTTTATGTAAAGATTGTTTTAAAGTCCCTGTAAAGTCAAAACTAAACATGTGTTCTGAGTTTCTCACACCACAGATAAATGTGTTATTAACCACCCAGCCAAATTTGAATCATAAAAAAATCCGCCAAGTAAATGAGCAGCATTCTCTGCTCTCAAACGCTGGGGGTGTGTCCGTTGTCGGCCCCGAAACCACGCCCACTCGCGGGAAAGCTGCCGTGGCACAAGACAACACTCACGTACTGATCACGGCCGTCTATGATCACGACGCACCAGATGTCGGCGGGACGGGAGGATGAAGGCCGGGGCAGGGGATAGTCAGGTCAGCCCCATTCTGCAGCGGATTATCAGTGAATCCCAGTTGTCTCTCTCCGGTGAAAGTTTGTAAAACTATCCGGTGTAAAGTCACTTTAGAGGCAGGTGTCGGTGGTGATCCTCAGCTCTCCATCAAGGTAGCTGTTCACAAAATTAATCCACCTCTTCTTGATCATCGTGTTTGTTTTGTAAGCTATATTGTAAGTTTTAGACTATAGTAAATAACAGTACGGACAGTAACTCGCAATCGAGCGGGCAAACTGATGCAAATGTGCTCTAGTTATGATCGTGTTAGGGGAGGGGCCAGGCTCGTGGCTCCAGTGCGTCATCGAGCCACCGTTTTAGCCCCGCCCAGAAAATCCTGAACACAGCAACGGTGAAAACAGTTTAGCGGTCTAACTTCTGAATTCAGTACTACATAGTTCACAGTCTTTGTAATGTGTTTTAGCAATAAATTTTTTTAACATTTATAATGTGTTTAGAAACAAATCTCAGAATTGCCTTTACAGGGACTTTAAGTTAAATTGAATTAAAAGTTGTTTTTAAAGCCTAATAAATGTTGAAATTGGCAGCTTTCAGTTATACTGTAATGTAACGTCATTAATGTTTCATAGAGACATTAGTATCAGTGATACTGGCCTTCATTCATAAAAAAGACGCCTTTACAACACATATTTAAAATATGCTGTCTTTAAGTTGTTTCTAAATTAATTTGGAGTAACTGAAATTATTACAATATAAAAAAATTTAAAACTCCAAAGTGTTTTAATTGCAATTAATCATGATTAATTACAGGAAAAAAAATTAATTAATGATTAAATAAAAATTAATTAATTAATTTTTTTTTATCAATTCACAGCACTAATATTTTGTTGTTACTTGAAGTATTTAGAGTGCCGTATTTGTCCTGAAAAGTACTGAGTAAATGTGATGTTTGTTACCTCAATAAATTTAAGGTCATTCCTATTTTATGTTTTATGTTCTATTATATTAACATTAAAAGCACACTCTTTTTACGATTAAAATAACAGTTGAGGGTAAAAAAAAAAAAAAAAATGAATTCCCAAAAGTTTTAACGGAAAAAAAGGAATTAGCAAAAAATAAAATTGAAAAAACGGAATTTGGGAAATAATAAATCTGAATTTGGGAAAAAATAAAACAGATTTTATAGGGCCCTACTAACATTGACGAAGACGGAAATTAATAGAAATTATATTTTGTATTACAAAATATTTTGCAAACACATGAGAATAAATCAATATTTCTCCAAATATGCACACTTTTCGACTAAGAGCCCTAACGGACACTGTCTAATGCATAAATGTGAACACAAATAAACCGAAGCAGACGTGACAGAACATGAATTTGTTATTCTATTCAAAATATAAAAAAATTACTGATTTATTATTTTGCACTCTTTAAATAAATTAAGAAATGATATCACTGCAACCTCATAAACAGTGGTGGAGTCTTAATCTTTCTAATGATTCAGATAAGAGTGTGATGTTTTAACATGCAGTGAATGTGGAAAAACAATCTGGGGCTGTCGGCGATCTTTGTACATAAAGGGGTTGAAAAAATAGCTTTTATAGAAACATTTTGTAACATTATAAATGTTTTACTGTCACTCTTGATCAATTTAATGCATCATTTTTAATAAAAAATACGAATTTCTTGAAAAAATGTTACTGGTTTACTTATGTAAATGTGACAGATGGTAAAAATTGTTCATGTCTTCGCATTTTTTGACAAGGTCTGGTGAAAGAGTGACTATGGTTTTGTTTCTTGGCAACAAAATTGACTTGAGGCTTATTGGAAAGTTGAAATGCTGAGATCAACTATTCATCCTTCAACTTCCATCAAAATCACATAGAAATGCATCATGAGTCATGACACTTAAGGCAAAGGAAGTTGCAACACGGAGGGATGACAGCATTATAGAATGAGATAGAAGTAATGAGATCATTTATCGAGATGAGGCAGCGTTGACTGGTTTAGTATGTCATGGTAAACATTTAAAGGTTAAGAGCCAAAATATTTATTTCCAGTGCATATTTTTCAATTTTTTCTAAATGATAGAAGTTGTGTGTTTATAAGCAGTTGTCACTTTAAATATTGCTTTAAAAAAAAAAACGTTTCTCTCGCCTCGAGACCCCTGCATTCCATTCCACTTCATCCAGATGTTTTGAAGTACATGCGTCACGTAAATGCCCTCAAGAAACGTGTCTGATTGGGGTCAAGTGAACTGGGCTAGAACAGTCAACTGTTGTCAACTGTTTTATACTGTTGTCTGAGGTCAACTGATTACGTTCGTGTGGTTTTTACATCATAATGAATAAGTAATAGGTAATAGGCTCTCCTGGAACGCTTGGTTTTTATGGGCGTGCCGCCCTGAAGACTTGGAAGTAAACAGCCACTGCTATGATTGAATAACAGTTTCGCATAATAATGAGTTTTGGCTCCCCCGTCAGTACTTGTGGGGAATTGTTTTGAAAACTTCCAATGTGGAGAAACGGCAACCGGAATCCGCCCACAGGGCTGGCAAAATGTCTTTATCACACAAACACAATTATTTATCTCTCATCCACCCTTAATTAATATTAATTTTATTGTTTTATTACTTGGCCCGCCCGATCGGTGGATATATCCGGGAACCGCGCATCACACGCGCATGCGCACACACGCACGCACGCACCCACGCATGCACCCACGCACACACACACACACACACACACACACACACACACACACACACACACACACAAGCCAAGCACGTGCATCAGCAAAACTTCACTGCAGACAAATCATGTTCAAAACTTCCACAACATAATCAGTAGATATCAAACAATCTGTAACAATGCAATACTATCACATATAAAAAACTTGTTTTCCTCACATAAGTGTGTTGCACCGTTTCTGTTGGATCCAATATAGAAGGCACAGCATTGTGTTTTAATCACAATATGTCTGCAAATCCAGACCTGTATCTTGTTTACAAACGATTCCGCGGTGAAATGAAGCAAACAAACGTGCAATGTCTTACACACGTGAGCTGGAACTTCAACCACACATTCCTAATATTAGAATCCGAAGGAAGCTTATGCAGCCACTGTGTTCTTCCACAACCAGGCACAGCGCAATATCTTGCTATCTTCGGCATGTTTATTACTCGGTAGCGTGATAAGTTTAGCTCCACGTGTTGGTGGGCGGGCTTGAGGCGGCGTTTCACCACACGATGACGAAAATGAATTAAATGAAAAGTTGATTTCTCAATTCATGACACCTTTAAGGTGACGTTGTTACAGTGTAATTTAACAAAAGCAATAATATTAATTGACTACATGTAATTACTATTGGGTTAAGGTTAGTGCTTGATTTAGGGTGAGTTACTTGTAATTATGATTTACTGTTATTACTAGTAAATATATGTTATGTGTAACCATAAAATATTGCAGAAATTCTTTTATTCAGCAAGGTTGCATTAAATTGATCAAACGTGAATGTAGATTTTTTTTTACATTGATATAAAAATGTATATTTCAAATAAATTCTGTTTTTGAACTTTTTATTACACAAATAATCCTAAATAAATATTATCAGCGTTTCCAGAAAAATAGCACAGATTTAAATT
Source organism: Gobio gobio (assembly GCF_949357685.1). NCBI lineage: Eukaryota > Metazoa > Chordata > Actinopteri > Cypriniformes > Gobionidae > Gobio > Gobio gobio. The sequence goes on along the minus strand of NC_137105.1, from coordinate 33,131,270 downwards.
GGGGTATATGGGGTATAAATAAATACAAAATTATTGAACAGCAAGTCAGCATATTAGAATAAGTTCTGAAGAATCACGTGACACTGATCACATTTTAAAATGTTGGAGGAAGAGGTGTTTGTTTCAGATGAGGAAGTTGAGGTTTCTATTATTTCAATAATTTGCATTAGCATTTTTGGCATCTACCACATACCAGTAACCAACAATAATCATTTCTGGATTAAAGTGAAGTACAGAGGCGTGTTGAGATCAAATATTGGCAGGAAGCATTAGTGTATGCGTGTGCGATTGACTTGAGGACATCGTGTAAGGAGCTCAGAGAGAAGTGAGTGAAGAGTGTTTCAAAGGCCTTTCTCATACAGGGTCTTTATTTGAATCTGGCAGGCTTTGCGCGCCACACATCAAAGATGCACTTGTTGAGAGAGAGACTGATTAACACAACTGATGCACAGAGCCAGACCACAGCAAAACTATTCAATAGCTGGATTGAACTGGACACACACAAGACTCTCTCACTCTCCAACACAAAGACGCACAACCACACAATCACTTTATAGAGAAGCCTTGTCAGCAAAGTACAGAAATAGGGAATTGCTTAGATGTAGTGATACAACAAAAAACTCATTCTTGGCTTAAACTAAAAATTCAGGAGACATTTGGGGTGAAAATTTAAACCGAAAATATTAAATAAATATTTTAATTTAGACTTATGTTCCCTCAGGTTCTTCCATCAGGCGTCATTACTACCATGACATCTATGCTCCAACATTTAAAATATTGTATAATATATATATATATATATATATATAGTATTGTTTTTTTTTTTATTATGTTTTTTTTTAATTATTGCACGACTAAGTAAATGATTGATGTTTGGCTAATCTAAGCACATGTGTAGCCTATAAAATACACAACAAAGTAAACACTACCATTCAAAAGTTTGGAGTCAGAGCAATTTTTGGAAATAAATTAAAACTTTTATTAAGCAAGGACACATTCAATTTATCAAAAGTGATAGTAAAGACTTCTATATTCTAAAAAAAATTCAATTACAAATAAAATGCTGTTCTTTTGAACTTTCTATTCATCAAAGAAAAATCTATCAGTTTCAACAAATATAAATGTTAAGAATGTTTCTTGAGCACCAAATTAGCATATTAGAATGATTTCTGGAGGATCATGTGACACTGAAGAAAAAATTCAGCTTTGCCATCACAGAAATTACATTTTAAAATAAAAATTACATTTTGTGTTTGTTTTGATCAAATAAATGCAGTCTTGGTGAGCATAAGAGACATCACAAATATATTTTAAAAACAACTTGCTACCCTAGAACTTTAAAGGACAAATGTATATTTTCCATTTCTAAATGAAATGTGGATTCTTTGACTTTTCACGTGACATTTCATGTGGAATAACCATAACTAATAATTTAACAAATTAATAGATAATCAGAATAGTTGTTAGTTGCAGCCCTAAACTTATTGTCACAACACTAATTTCTCTCTAAACAAAAGCACCGAATGTGCTAATTTAGTACTTGCTTCCTCTAATAAAACCCAACAAAAACAAGAACAAGCTCCTGAATGTGAGCTCATATCAGTATGTGGCACAGGCATTAACAGGAAGCGTGAGCTGTTTTTTTTTATTCATTGTTATTAATTTATGCTGAACTGATACCACTGATATTAAACATAGCTTTTAGTAAAACTGTATAAGCAAACTACTTCCATTCCAAACCCCAAAATGAAGTCGAGTACATCAAGGTGAATTTCTTTGGAATTCTTCTCCAAGTGCTGTTAAAAATCCACCACATATACACCACCATAAACCTCTGCAAAAGAGCCAAAACAGTCCCACTATGTTTTCCCTCTGATATCCTGTTTCCCATTAAAGTTTTGTGGTGTTGGGAATCCACACAAACCGCCCCGAGGTAAACTGTGAAGCCCACGGATGAATTCAAATGGTCCTGACAGGACAGCCAGAGGTCCTAGAAGTTAAACTGCAGTGGGCAGAAGTTCTGACCAAGAAGGTTTAGCAATACAAACCACACACACACAAATGAGTGTACTTGTGTTATTAGCCTTTTGTCAAACCAACCATGGTATTTTTTTTTTTAATGATATCGATTAATGGCACTAACATAAACAGTGTGACTGTCAGTTATTAAAAACTAGATTTGCATGCAACAACTGAAATACACAATGCACGACAAAAAAAAAAAAAAAAACATTATAGGGGACCTGTTATGCCCTTTTTCAAAGTCTTGATTTTTCTTTTGGGGTGCACTAGATTAAGTTTTTGTACTATAATTTTTTACATATTTTACATTGTTGCAGCACCTCTCTTCCAAGTCTCTCAGTGACGCTCTGTTTAGTTCCTGTCTCTATGAAGCCCCTCCTTCCGAAAAGTGCAGTGTGCTCCAATTGGTCGGCCGGACCAGTGTGTCGTGATTGGTCAACCACTTCAAGCGTTGTTCAGAAATGTCATGCCAAGTACTATAACTATGAGTTTCAACTACTGCCGTCAAAATTAACGTGTTAACGCACATGAATAATTTTTTCAGTTTAACATGTTAAAAATATGTAACGCAATTAGCGCAACATCCATTTTTTTCCCTATCATCCTTTGGATATCTTTACATTATATGATCACACTCTTATTCATGCACATGCTTTTAAACCATTCAAACTAGGGCTGTTAATCGATTAAAATTTGTAATCGCGATTAATCACACGCTTATCGTAAAATTAAGCATACGGCATGTACCTCATTAAACACATTCATTTTGTCATTATTTGCTATATCCTACATATCATTTGCTATATGTCTTTACTGCAAGCTTCAAGGATCATTGGAGACTCCAAAAGGGCACCAAATAAGGACCATATAATTATATTATATAACATTACAGAAAAAACGTTACAGAATTCAGTGTATAGTATGTGTACAGAGCAACAACAACGAGATTGACTGAATAAACCTACGATTAATAATCACAACAACGTACATATGACAAATCAAACATCCTTCCTGAGTGTGTGGAAACAACGCGAATGTACTGTGTGTCTGTACATGAATGCAGCGTGTGATCAGTGATCTAGAGCGCACACATTCAAGCTTTGTTCTTTGCGCATCAATATTACAGACTCTCGCGCACTTACTGTACAACACCTGTACGTCACCAAAACTGCGCTCTTCAGAAACAATAGCAGAATACGACAGAGCTCGTGTTTTAAAACAAAGCACACACTGGAATGAATAATTCACTAAAAACATGAGTCTCTATTCTCTCTGATATGTCTGATGTAATCAGCCTGGCCTTCATTACATTAGCGCTGTTTTGGACTGTTTGAATGAATTCGATTACTGGATCACTGAAAACTTTCCCAGTTTAACGACTTAAAATGGCCTGATCACAAACAGGGAAGCAGAATTGGGTTAAAGCGTTAGAATGGAAATTTCCCCCTACCAGGGTTACAGGTGCTTGTAGATGCTCAGTGTGATTGTGATAAACTCCCAACTTCTAAGATCATATAACTGCGTGACGAAAATGAAGTTAATGACGCAGCTTTGCGTACTTCTGTAATTTATTTGCGTAAAATTATTTCAACGTGGTAAGGAATTTAAATTAACCGCATGCGTTAACGCGTTAACGGTGACAGCCCTAATTCAAACACGATAAGACACAAAAGAGAACAGTGCTGTACTGGCATGCACGTCTGTGACATACACACGACTTGTGCACGCAGAAAGGCACTTCAGACGGCGCTTGGTTTCTGGGGGTACATCACGATATGGAAATGGCTTTCCCCCGCCCCCGTGCCTTTCTTCCCGGAGTTGCAAGAAGAACTTGGGCAGTATGGAAGCATTAGTGCATTATAAAAGGCCAAACATGCCAAAATCTGCTTCAAATGTTTTCCTCTCTCACTACCCTTGATGGTGGGGCGGACCGGGGGTTCATGGGGAATCCCCATGGTGGGGTCACCCGCAACTCCCATCCAGCACCTGTGTGACAACAGAAGCTCTGGCTGCTAAGGCTTACAGTGCTGCTGGACAGGCCGCCACTGACATGGATGCGATGGCCACCCTGCCAGTCTACCAGGCCAAAGCACTCATAACGTACAAGGGTAGTTCTACAAGCTGGTGTTGATGCAGGAACTGCACATGGTGACTGACCGTGATGAAAGTCACGGCCAGGCCCTCGTCCAGACAATGTCCACCTTGGTGGTCCAGAAGCACCCCCTGGCTGACATAAATATTTCCCCCTGGCTGAGCCTTGCAGAAGTGTGAGATGTCGAAGAAAGTTCGCTTTCTCAATGTTCCCATCTCACAATGGCCCTTGACCCTGCGCAGCAGTTCTCTGCAGTCCAGAAGCAAGCAGAGGCAATCAAGAGCCTGCCCCGACGTGCTGCTAGCAGGCCCTCGTGAGCTGCCCCTCAGTCTGCTTGTCACCAAGGGTATCCGTCCCCCTGCAGCCAAAAAAGAAACGTCAGCAGCCGCTAATTCTTCCAAGTGGCCGGGGAAACACCACCCCTTTGACGGGCGACCTGGAGATGTAAGTCTGGGGGAAAGCACAACCTGGTCATAAGGTTCCTGAAAAGCGCTAGGAGGTTGAATCTCCCTCGACCTCGCCTCATCCCCTCTTGGGATCTCTCTCTGGTCTTAACAGCCCTACAGAGAGCTGTCTTTACAGTCAGTTGAGATTAAGATCTGGTCTCTTCAGACGGCGCTCTTGACTGGGCTCCCTTCCATCAAGAGGGTCAGGGACCTGCAAACATTTCCGGACAGCGAAACGTGCCTGGAATTCGGGACGGCAAACTCTTGCGTAATCCTGAGACCCCGGCCTAGATTTGTGCCCAAAGTTCCCACCATTCCTTTCAGGGACCACATGGTACTTGCAAGTGCTGCCCCCAGAGGAGGCAGACCCAGACCTTGCATTGCTGTGTTCCATTCTCATTCTGCGGCTGTATGTGGACCGCACACAGAGCTTCAGAACTTCTGAACAGCTCTTTCTACCACAGAGACCTTCCACATCTAGCACTGTCCTAATGGTCAGTCCATATGTGTAAACTCCATGTTCCCTCCCTACGGGCAGGATGTGACCACCGTAGCATCTCTTTCCATTGGAATAGGTACGCTCACTGTATGGGTAAGTATATGCAGCAGCGATTGATATTCTCCATGCAAAGCCCTGTCCTTTTTCCACCCCAACAAGTGCAGGGGGATTAGGCGGCTTACACAGGGCAGTTAACGTCTCTGTTTCGTCCTTCAGGGAACTGGGGTTACATTAGTAACCTAGACATTACTGATAGAGAATAACTCCCTTTTGGAGTGATTTTGTGCAGACCCTTTTCATGCTCAGCAGCAGCATTACACACTATAGAAAGTTGAAAATTAAACAAGCATAATAGGACCCCTTTAAAATACATTATACATGTACTTCCCATAAACAATTTCAATATGTCGATTTGATGTCACCTACAACCAGTTCCTGTGCGATATCACGATATCATTCCTGTGCGATATCAGTTTTGTCAGTACACTTTGCATCAAGCACACTCACCCTCAAGACGGATGCCCTCCTTCTGAACAGTGTAGCTCAGCACAGCAAAAGGGGCCACGGGTGATTTAGCTACGACAATCTAAAACAAAACAAGAAGAGATTTGTCACTTCATGGTCACGATATCAATACAAGGCCAATAATAATTAGGGCTGACAATGGACTCATTTAAATGAAATTAATATATTAATCAAAGTAATTACAAATATTATTATAATAATTACACACAACTGTTCACAAGTTTGGGGTCAGTCATTTTTTTGTGTTTTTGAAATCTTATGTTTACCAAGGCTGCATTTATTTGATCAAAACAGTAAATTCTATTTCTATTTTAAGATCTATTTTGATATATATTGTAATTCATTCCTGTGATCAAAGCTGAATCTTCAGCATCATTACTCCAGTCTTCGGTGTCACATGATCCTTCAGAAATCATTCTGATATGCTACTCAAGAAACATTTATTATTATTATCAATGTTGAAAACAATTGTGCTGCTTAATATTTTTGTGGAAGCCTCGATAAAAATTTTAGGATTCTTCGAAGAATAGAAAGTTAAAAAGAACATTTATTTGAAATATATATACACTAATCAATGTAATGCATCCCTACTTTTTTTACTGACTCTAAACATTTGTACAGTAGTGAACACACACACACACACACACACACACACGCACACACACACACACTTAAAAAAATAACATTACATTATTAATGTGGCACTCATTATTAAGTGAATCACTGAACTAAAAAATGGCTTTAGAAGATAATGTATTGTTTATTTTTGTATTTTTTTACAAAATGATCTATCAGACTAAATTAACAATCCTACTTGTATTTCCATATTTAACATATCTGAACTCTTTCCCTTTATGCAACAAAAAGGGCATATATCTGGATGCTACGTCAATGGGCATAAAACAAGCATAGGATACTGGAAAACGGCCTGTAGGAAAGCAGCAGCATTGGGTTACAAGACTCAGCAGTGTCTGCCGGCAACCTGCGTCAAAGCCTATAAGAGATTCTTGTGAATCTACATTACTCCTTTTGTCAACAGCCTCTAATATCGAAACCCTGCACTGGGGTGTGCCATGTTCAAAATGAGATACCTTAGAGAAAATTACTCAACAAAACTCAAAAGAGGAAACAGGCGCAAGGTTAGGGATGAAACTGTCTGGTAACTGTTGTGCAAAACACTCATCGGAAATGAATCAAATCCCCAAACAAAAGTAAACAAATGAAGCTTTTGTGACTTCTGCCTAATATGACTGTGGTATATCTTGTGTACTCATGAAATGAAAAGGCATTTCCTTCTCAAGTTAACCGTCCACAGACGGCAAGACTTGCTCTAGGGCTTATTTGTATAAAAATAAACTGGTACATTTCCTTTTTTTCGCCTTTGCAGGGGTATCTTGTTATCTGTGGTTAAGAATGAGTTAGTTTTTACAAACCTGCTGCCAGTTGCTTTGTGTGAATGCGGTTCCTCACTGATGTGCCGTGACACACAAGTGCAAAGCTTTCCAGTCACACAAACCAGTCCAGTTCCCTTCACGTTGACCCAAACACACATATTTCACATATGAAGTAGCATGACTTTACCCGTAATGGCTAACATCCATAGTAAATGGCTGCAAAGCAGGGAGTTTCTGAAGGATTTTTTTTTTTACTGAAATGGCCTTGCCAGAGCCACTGAACCGCACAAAAGAGCCAGGCACCATTGCCTTCCTTGTGTACCAGCAGTTTTGGACCACTGCCTCTCTATCAGTGTGCCTTTCTTTAGGTGGGAGCTCAGTCGGAAAAGAGAAAAACAAAGTATTCAGGGCTCTAGGGTGTACAGGCAATGAAGTATGCCATCATTTGACAGGATGAAAACAAGTAGGGCTGGCCGACACAATGAGAGGGGTGGTGGAGTAGGCGGTTTTCTTTCTTTTAAGCTTGTCTTAAAGATGAAATCACTGTGCAGTTTTATTTTCTTGTGTTGACGTATTTCCGGTTGAAACAGGAAGTTTAGGGGAACAAATTGAAGGTAGTGAAAAAATAACGACTGAATCATGGTCAACTTTTTAAGGTTGCATTAGTTCTGGAAGTCTAATGCATTAGTTGCATTAGTCTGGAAGTATATTTGTATATATATATATATATATATATATATATACATATACACACACATATACACTCACCTAAAGGATTATTAGGAACACCATACTAATACTGTGTTTGACCCCCTTTCGCCTTCAGAACTGCCTTAATTCTACGTGGCATTGATTCAACAAGGTGCTGAAAGCATTCTTTAGAAATGTTGGCCCATATTGATAGGATAGCATCTTACAGTTGATGGAGATTTGTGGGATGCACATCCAGGGCACGAAGCTCCCGTTCCACCACATCCCAAAGATGCTCTATTGGGTTGAGATCTGGTGACTGTGGGGCTATTTTAGTACAGTGAAGTCATTGTCATGTTCAAGAAACCAATTTGAAATGATTCAAGCTTTGTGACATGGTGCATTATCCTGCTGGAAGTAGACATCAGAGGATGGGAGCATGGTGGTCATAAAGGGATGGACATGGTCAGAAACAATGTTCAGGTAGGCCGTGGCATTTAAACGATGCCCAATTGGCACTAAGGGGCCTAAAGTGTGCCAAGAAAACATCCCCCACACCATTACACCACCACCACCACCAGCCTGCACAGTGGTAACAAGGCATGATGGATCCATTTTCTCATTCTGTTTACGCCAAATTCTGACTCTACCATCTGAATGTCTCAACAGAAATCGAGACTCATCAGACCAGGCAACATTTTTCCAGTCTTCAACTGTCCAAATTTTGGTGAGCTTGTGCAAATTGTAGCCTCTTTTTCCTATTTGTAGTGGAGAGGAGTGGTACCTGGTGGGGTCTTCTGCTGTTGTAGCCTATCCGCCTCAAGGTTGTGCGTGTTGTGGCTTCACAAATGCTTTGCTGCATACCTCGGTTGTAACAAGTGGTTGTTTCAGTCAAAGTTGCTCTTCTATAGGGTTGGGTACCGAAATCCGGTTCCAATATGGCACCGGTACTTATATAACCGGTATGTACCGGACCGAATCAGAACGCAGATTTCGGTTCCTCATTTCGGTGCCAAAATTCAAACGTGCTTTCGTGCTTTGGCTGCACCGAGCTTAGAGACAGACGCTCAGCGCTGGTCACATCACAACTCATGACAACTATTCAGTGTTTTCAACGACATCATGTTTATTTCAGGTTTCAGACATTTAAATGCTCATAAGTAGGCTACTAGCAAAAACACACACTGATGTCTATGAAAGCGGCAAGGACAATCCTTTCAGACGTTTATAATTTGACTAACGTTACGTGTTTTATGCACATCAGATACATGCACATTATATAGTAATTATATCGTTTACTCTATTCTTCTTCCAGTTCACTGGTCACTTACTTTCATGTATTTTGTAAGACGAGAATGAACTCAAGTGTTGTAAATCCGACAGATCCGATTCAGAGGCGCAAACTAACATGGCGCCTCCCATTGCGCTTTATAGATCAACTAACACACATTCACTCACACATTTGAACATCAGATAGTTCGTGACACAGTTAAGAAGTTTGTGAATATTTTGCATAAAAAGAAAACACGAAATAAACCCGATACAGCTGAGCTGTCAGCGCTATAGCGGCTGCTGTGTGTCATGTGAGAAGCATGACGCGTCGCCATGGAAACATTAAGGCGATGCGTTCTAAAATATTTAGCCAGAGAATATGATCATATTTCAAAATAAAGCTGAAGCTCGAAGCTGGTTAGTAGCATACCAAGAATACAGACGACTGCTGTTATTACTGTAACTGTTATTTAGAGTTATATTAGGCTTGTTGTAGTTGGAATAGGTGGCTTAGGTTTTACTGTGAATTTGTAAATAAGTCAATTATAATTTGTAAATAAGTAAATTGTGTTTTGTATTTATTTATATTCATACATTTAAGTATACATTAAACTTTTAATAAATGGTTCAATTTAAATAAAAAATAAATAAATAAAAAGCCATTTAATGTCATCCACCTCATTTTGTGGCCTTTTAAAAAAAAAAAAGTATCGGTTCAGGCACCGTTTAGGCACCGGAACCGTTTTAAAAGTATCGGTTTGGCACCGGAATCGAAAAAACCCCAAACGATACCCAACCCTACTCTTCTATCAGCTTGAATCAGTCGGCCCATTCTCCTCTGACCTCTAGCATCAACAAGGCATTTTCGCCCACAGGACTGCCGCATACTGGATGTTTTTCCCTTTTCACACCATTCTTTGTAAACCCTAAAAATGGTTGTGCGTGAAAATCCCAGTAACTGAGCAGATTGTGAAATACTCAGACCGGCCCGTCTGGCACCAACAACCATGCCACTCTCAAAATTGCTTAAATCACCTTTCTTTCCCATTCTGACATTCAGTTTGGAGTTCAAGAGATTGTCTTGACCAGGACCAGACCCCTAAATGCATTGAAGCAACTGCCATGTGATCGGTTGATAAGATAATTGCATTAATGAGAAATTGAACAGGTGTTCCTAATAATCATTTAGGTGAGTGTGTTGTATGTATGTATGTATGTATGTATGTATGTATGCATGTATGTATGCATGTATGTATGCATGTATGTATGTATGTATGTATATATAGACACACACACAAACACACACACACATCTACAGTATATGTGTGTGTATATATATATATATATATATATATATATATATATATATATATATATATATATATATATATATATATATATATATATATATATATATATATATATATATATATATATATATATATATATATATATATATATATATATACAAATATTTTGAGAGCATAAGGAGACAACTACATCATTCGCAGTGCTTCATAAGAGTCGGTGGTTCAAACAGAGATGTTTTGGCAGGATTTGCATGCCGTGACTCCGATTGGTGGAATTTTCTGTACAGCATTATGGGTGATGTAGTTTTTCACTACACATTCTGCTGTTAAACATGATTATTTTAAAATAAGTTATAATAAAGTGAACAGATGGCAAACTCTGCACTCACAACAGGTGTGTCTTTAAAGGGTTATACGTTTTTGTTAAAATCTATTTCCCTATGGAGAAAATGAACAGATTTTTAACTTCCGGAACCCAACTTTTACACACTATTAGGGGAGGGATATTATCACTCTAGAGAGAATCTAACTGACCTATCGGTAAGCCCCGCCCCCCTTAGTTACTGTTGCTTACTCGGACAAACAAACAGAGTTGTTATATCTTACAATGACAGCTGTAAGTGTGAAAACCTTATCCCAAGATGTTTTTGGACACAGAATGTAACGTATACCCCGTCCGATTGATGGCCAAACTTTACTGATGGTCGTTTTTCACTCCAAAAAAATCATCAAAAGAGCTGAACAGTGCGAATTAACGTCTCATTCACTCTTTCCGTAGCATTACATTTAACATACACAGCAAATTACACAAAAACACTCATACAACTAACAGTAAACAAACATACACAGAGTGTATGACTTTTCTGGGGTGCAGTTAATGGTAAACTTTGTATCTGCAAAACAACTCCGATAAACTGCGTGCAAGCTCTCCCTTTCACTAACTTACTCGTAAACTAATCCCCATCAAAATAAGAGTCCTTCTTAGTAAGACAGATAATGTAGGCCGTAAACATAAACTCACAAAAATATCAAAAAATAAATATCAATATCATTTTTGAAAAATATATAATAAATGTATACAAAAACAAAAAACGATAAATCACCATAACGCCTGTGACACAGAAGGACCACCTCTCGCCGAGTAGCATTCAAGTGGGACTTAAATATATAAAAGATTTAAAAATAAATATGGTGAGAGATTAATTTGGAAGCGGTGGTTTACAGATCTCAGTGCAAACGGGAGAAGCCTCATTTTACAGTCGTCACGATCGCAGATGACAACATTAAAAAATTTAACCAGTTTAATATGGAGAGGCACTGAAATGTAGACCTTCGTGTTTTTGACCTACACCTTAGTTATTTCGGTTTGTATGTTAGCAGGGACTTTAAATCGTAACTTAATGAGAGTATTTCAAACAGAAAATCCTCTCAGGATAGCTGGAATCAGTGTTACCGTACCTCAGGCACGACATTTTACCATTTTTGTAGCATAAACACCATCAAACCGATGAGAGTTTTGGATTTTCCAATGTTTCTCTATGGCGCTGAAACCTAAAGATGTCCGAGTTCCGATCCCAGCGCAACTGATACTCAACTGCCATTGGCTCATCTGCGTTCGAGGGGCGGGGCTTACCGACAGGTTAATTGGACAAAAAATTGGTCCATTTTCCCGCAAGAAAAAAAAATTATATTTTTAATATCTACTAAATATTTCGGTCACTTGGTTAGATGTTTTTTGGTTGGTTTTGAATTTGTTCATTATGGCAAACAAAATTTTGCTTATTCACACAGAGGAGTAAAAGGGTGTTTACCTGTCTCCGTTCTGTGTCTTCATACTGGACAATGAGGCGTGTGTTAACACTGTGACTCCATGTGTTTCCCAGCGCCGCTGTCACAAACCCAGAGTCCTCCTCAGAAGATACTGAAGGCCCAAAAAAACTAAACATTCAGTCAAAAACATTCAAAAACCAATTTCATGCAGTCATAGTTTAAAGTAGCTGTAATAGTTCAATTAGAGTAGGCTAAAAATTGGCTTTGGTGAGTAAATAAATCAGTTGTTTGCCAATTAGCCAGCTGCTGTATAGAACTTGCAAGATGGTTTAAAACAAATTGAAACAATGATCACCTGAATCTCTCTTAAATTACTTGATTTAAATTTAAAAAAAGACATATCCTTTATGAGAATAGCTGTTTCCATCCACCTATTTGTATGTGCATTTTGGGATATCGCATAAAAATTCTAAAATGCGCATAAAAAGAAAACAAGATACATTTTTTATCCGATAAGAAAACATGCACATAAACGATGATGGAAACACATTTACCAAATAAATTTCTCGATGCGTATAAAATAAAATCATGTGACTTTTAAAATGGGACCGAATAGCTGGACTAACCAGCAGACCGATCTCATTGCACAATATCTGAAATGCTGTTCTGGTCATTCTGAAATGCCTGAGTAAAGTTTGTCATCAAAGTGGTTCAGCATAATTCCGAAATGTTTTTATTGCGGTTCATCTGCGTGCTCTGAGACACATTTAGTCATCATTTTGATTAATTAGCTATACTGTTCAAAAGTTTGGGGTAAGATTTTTTTTATCTTTCTGAAAGGTTTCTTATGCACACCAAGGCTGCATGTACTATTGATAAAAAAATGTAAGACTGTAAAATTGTATTACAATTTAAAATAACGGTTTTCTATTTTAATATGTAATTTATTCCTGTGACGCAAAGCAGACTAATATGCTGATTTGCTGCTCAAGAAACATTTCTTATTATTACAAATGTTGAAAACAGTTGTGCTGCTTAATATTTGGTGGAAAAAGCATTTATTTAAAATATAAATATTTTGTAACAATTTAAATGTATTTTGTGTAACATTTAACCTATTTAAACAGTGATTTCTGAACACTGACAGCCTGACCCCGAACTTGAAAAAAGTACCGTTTCGTAGTCAGTAACATTTATAGCTAGTATATTTTCTCATTTCACCCACCATTTGGAGGTTAATTTTGTACTCTGCATACAGCTGTTAGACCATCTTGCACCATTTCCCCAATTGCTATAACTCACTCATCTACTGTGAATCACTTGAAAACTTGGAGCCACAGAGTCATTATTGTGGTTTAAAGACTGAGTGTAGAGCAGATGATAAGCCCGAAGAACAATAGAAGCGCTTCTTTGGGTCAGACACCTGAGGAAGTTACCAATGTTACTATTGACATAACACTCATCCGGGTCTTCTTCGAACTGCTATGTAAACACACCTGTGTGTTTTTGTTCGCCTGCTGTGCCTCTGAGGTCACGGTCTGAGTGTCTTTCTCATGATTCTTTGTTGCGTAACATTTAAGCACCATGCTGTAATCTGACAATAGCATTCACAACTGTCACATCAGCAACTCTCACTTCCTCAAAACATTTCCTGTGGAAAGTCGAGTGCGGGAGAAACCTGAAAAGGCTGGCACGGCATGTCAGTGAACTGGATGTCTGGAAGGCCCCTCCTCTGAAAAAACAACATCCTCAATAACCCCCCCAAAAAACTGGAAACAATAGCCAACCACTTTACAGCTCCAGATGGGTTTTGAGCTCTGTTTCACATTAACGGATAAAAAGGGCAAACTCACTAAACAGTGCCACTTTTAACACAGAATTTCACCACAAAATCATGCTTTATTTACTAAACACACGCAATCCAGTTGAACCAGGTGCTAACTAGACTGAAATATTGCTGTGCTGAGAGTATAGTCACTGTCATTCTTTTCAGAGCAAACAAGTGAAATTGCATTTTAAAATGCATTTAAATTTACCATTTCAAAATTTCCTACGCTGAATTTCCCTTAAAGGGCACCGATTATGCCCCTTTTTACAAGATGTAATAGAAGTCTCAGGTGTCCCCAGAGTGTGTCTGTGAAGTTTCAGATCAAAATTCCTAACAGATCATTTAATATACCATTTTGAAAATGCCAATTTTTGGGTTTGAGAAAAATAAGCTGTTTTGTGTGCGTCTCCTTTAAATGCAAATGAGCTGCTGCTCCCCACCCCAGAGGGCTGAGCCTTCACAGCTCGTGAACATCAGTGAACACGCAAATGAAAACTGAAATATGACACATCTGTTTGGCTTTGATTATCATCTCTATCGCAGACACGCTCACGTGACATTGCAGTTCTTCATCATCATGAAATATTAGCATCTGCATGCGTTTTAAAGCCATATCACGCTCAACCTTACAGTTTATGCTCTCAACTTGAGCACACACACCCGACGCAAGCGCACAGAGAGCTGGATGTTGGTGCGTCTGTGAGTAGGCTATTAACTCTTTACCGACCAGCGTGTTTTTAAAAAGTTGCCAGTCACCGGCAGGGTTTTTGATAATTTTAACAAAAATGTAATGGCCCATAGAATATTTTGTTGTATCAATATCTGAGATTTCATACAATTATGAATATCATGCTATATATCAAAATAAAGAGCAGACCCTCTGCTTTTAAACAAAAACAAAACGTTTTATTATAGCTTTATGCATTCCTTTTTTATCAACACTTAAAGCTACACTGTGTAACTTTTTTAGTCTATTCTTAGCTAAAAACACTTAGTTCTTTCAAAAATATATGTGCTCATTAATGTATATTTACTTCTTTCTAGTAATAAAGTATTCTATACTGTACAAAATTCTCTGCCTCGCGCATGTGCGCGTCAACTTGTTCAGACTTGTCTGGTGCATGTGCAGAGAGTTTTCATCTCAGCAGCGTCCAGTAACAGAGTTATACAGAGTTTTCCTGGCTTGTTTATTCCTCAAAAGTCTGTTTTTCCTTGTGTGGTATTTCTGTGCGTTAATAACTCCGTTAGTTATAATAGTTATTGTCATTGTAGATGTGTTTCAGAGTGTGTCATCGCGTAATTCAGTTGATGTCACCTCAGAAGTATTTTTGTGTCAACATACAATAGCCTAATGCTCACCTATTTGAATAATCATTCAGTTATTTTGTTATCAACAATGTTTATTCGTTTTTAGAAAATATTTGCTTGTAATGTATGTTGATGGAAATAATTATCAGGTCTGATCGGCATATTAACAATTGTTATACAGAGCGCACTGCAGTGCTAAAGCTGCGCACACACTTTTGTAATCCGACACCGCTTGTTAGCAGCAGCAGCGGCAGCTCCGCTCCTTTTAATGCAGCTGCATTTAGCGCCTATATATGGTACAATAAGCTCTGGTTTACGGTTACATTATACACATGTAACTTATAAGTATAGTTATACAGTTCTTAACTGTGTATGTATATTTACCATCCTTATTTGTTCTCTCACAGAAAAAACATTTATGTACATATCCACGCAAACCTGTTTATGCTTTGCAATTGGATGACTGAATAAACATTACTATCATCAAAGTTCACTCTGGATTAGCTGCAGTTCTTTCTAGCCGAATAATTAGGCCAGTTGAGTTCCAACCATCCCACCACGCACAGAATATCCCACAGGCACCGTGTCGAATGTGGACGAGATCGAACTGGAAGCCATGTTAATCTTGAACTAAATCGGCCACCGTAGGAGTTGAAACGAAATCGGAATTGAGAGGAACAGAAACTATTATTCACTGGATGGTCATATACCTTTTCACCACTAGATGGGGGAAAATATCACACAGTGTAGCTTTAAATATGGGTAATTCATAAAAAAGCAACATTTTGACACTATATTGCCAAAAGTAATGGGACACTTCTCCAAATCATTGAATTCAGGTGTTCCATCACTTCCATGGCCAAATATGTATAAAATCAAGCATCTAGGCATGCAAACTGCTTCTACAAAAGCAGAAAGAATGCTTTTGAAAGAATGGATCGCTTTGAATGAAGTGAACACTGCGTAGAGAGCTTCATGGAATGGGTTTCCATGACCGAGTAGCTGCATCCAAGCCTTACATCATCAAGTGCAATGCAAAACGTCGGATGCGGTTGTGTAAAGCACACTGCCACTGGACTCTAGAGCAGTGGACACGTGTCCTCTGGAGTGACGAATCACGCTTCTCTGTCTGGCAATCTGATGGACGAGTTTGGGTTTGGCGGTTGCCAGGAGAACGGTACTTGCCTGATTGCATTGGGTCAAGTGTAAAGTTTAGTGGAGGGGGGATTATGGTGTGGGGTTGTTTTCATGATTTGGGCTTGGCCCCTTAGTTCCAGTAAAAGGAACTCTTAATGCTTCCGCATACCAATACATTTTGGACAATGTCATGCTCCTAACTTTGTGGGAACAGTTTGGGGATGGCCCCTTCCTGTTCCAACATGACTGCACACCAGTGCACAAAGCAAGGTCCATAAAGACATGGAAGAGCGAGTTTGGTATGGAGGAACTTGACTGGCCTGAGTCCTGACCTCAAGCCGACAGAACACCTTTGGGATGAATTTGAGCAGAGACTGCTTGCCAGGCCTTCTCATCTAACATCATTGCCTGACCTCACAAATGCGCTTCTAGAAGAATGGTCAAACATTCCTATAAACACACTCCTAAACCATGTAGAAAGCCTTCCCAGAAGAGTTGAAGCTGTTATAGCTGCAAAGGGTGGGCCAACTCCATATTAAACCCTAAGGATTAAGAATGGGATGTCATTAAAGTTCATGTGCATGTAAAGGCAGGCGTCCCAAAACTTTTGTCAATAAAGTGCATTTTCTACTGAACAGCAAGTCATCAAATAAGAAGAGCATTACAACTTTTTAACTTAGCATTCCTAATATTCACCAAAATCAAAGTATACAAGACCATTAATTTGGTGTAACTTAAACCGCCACTAATTTAAACAGTCAGTTCACTCCAAAATAAAAAGAACTAAAAATCTGTCTTCATTTGCTCATACTTATGTTGTTCCAAACTATTTCACGCATCTATAAGACAAATGAAAATATGTTTAATGAAACCTCAGAGACTTCTGTATCTCTATTGAAAGTCTGTTCCACCAAAACTTCACACTTCAAAAAGTAATCCATATGAATAGAGCACTTTTCAGTCCAAGTCTTCTGAAGAGACACGATCGCTTTATATGATGTTCAGATTTAATTTAGTCTTTTATTCACATATAAGCATTGATCAACAAACATATAGAGCACATCAAATATGATAAATTGATGCTCAAATGTGTTCGCTTGATGCACAAGAAGCAATGAGGTTTGTTCTGCAATCTGAGGGTGCAAAAAAATCCAAATATTGAGAAAATCGCTAAAGTTTTCCAAATGAAGTCCTTAGCAATGCATATTGCTACTAATACTTTTTTATTTACAGTAGGAAATTTAAAACATATCTTCATGGAACATGATCTTTACTTAATATCTTAATGATTTTTGGCATAAAAGATAATACCTGTACGACTTTTTTTGTGGTCCAGGGTCACATTTTATGAAGCGACGAGAATACTTTTTGTGCACAAACAACAAACAAAAATAACGACTTTATTCAACAATTTCTTCTCATCTGACGAATCGATTGTCTTGCTTTTTTTAGCTTTAAGGAGAATTTACAATATAAACTTGTACTTACTACTTAAACTCAAACCAATACTTCATGTAAACATATTTATTTGGTGAGTAGCTGAGTAGCTTTATTTGGTCAGTCAGACAGTCATTATTGCAAAATAAACATGTGCCGATGTGTGTAAAGGAGCACATTTTAAAGAGACGAGTGCCAATAAAACACCAAAAAAAAGCCAAGAACCATTTTTGGTGCCATATAGAACCTTTTTTTTTTTTAGAGTGTAGTCTGCTGTATTCTCCACTCAGAACTGATCAGCAAGATGAGGAACTACATTGTGTGAATTGCGTTCAACAGATTTTATGTGCATGTCTGCACTGTTACTTTATTTGAATAATTACTATATTGTGACTCAGGCACTAAAACCGTGTGTACAGTGCTATCAAAAGGAACAACTCATTCTGAGTTGATTCCCCAATAATGTCGGAAAGAAACGCACACTAATGACCATGCGACTTAATGCGAGTTCATGGTAATAAGGTTGGAGACGGCCAGACTAAACAAATGTGACGCCCTGTTAAGACCCAGCTTCTTAAATCAATGCTCTGGGTTTCAGTACAATCCGCCTACTCTCTCCGATCCCAAAAGAAGCGATGGGTACTTTCCCACACTGTGACAGCAGGGCTATTCAAAGAATTCAATCAGCTGTCTTTTTAATACCCTGCAAATCAGTTATTATAGGATCCAATTTGCATTTGCACCAAATTCAGCATATCCAAATGTTTTTATTGATGGATTGTCAAAACGAGAGTTGTTGACTTGGGCTGGACATAGACAAGGAAATGGCTTTCATATGGTGATGTACATTCAAAGATAATGTGGTTAAAACATTTGCAGACCTCTTTTGTCCTTTGGGCTGATTTGGTTTGAAAGCTGAATTGTGCCAATAATCATGCAGAGGTGAATGTTTTTTTTAATGTTTCATTGATGTTTATAAAGGTCACCTGCTGACTATATGCTTTCATTGGTGGGTTTGTTTGAATGACTAGTTGGCTTTAAGGAGGCCCATTTAATTACACTGATTTAAGGTCAGATCTAGCACACATCGATCATGTTTCTCACGGGGTGATTACATTTTTGTGTTTAATTAAAGCCGTTTTAAACTTTGACATTGGATAAGAGAAAAAATATTTAGAAATAGTTTAGACGTTTACATCTGTTCCTCGTGGCAAAAGGACTATTTGCATAGGCCAGCTAAGATATTCTTTCAAACAGCTGAAAACTCAACTCTTCCGTGAGCACTTAACCTCCTCTTAAAAAAAAAAAAAAAAAGTAGATTTTGGGAGTTCAAGTAGATTGGTATATTAACATTATAATAAAACATACGGTTATAAGTTGTAAAATATACAAGTACCAATGTGCCATTCCATAATATCTGTAACATTGTATTTTTAAAAAGTGAATTTCTTGCAAAAGCAGCTGCCGTTTTTTATGGGATAATTGGGTTTTTATTAGGACATTTTTGTGTAGCTACTGGACAATAAATCTTACCTAAAGCTACCACAGCTTTTAAATCCCTGATTTGAGCTTGCTTGATGAAGCAGAGGCGGACAGTAATGAAGTATTTTTACTTTCTGCTCAAGTAAATTTTTGAAGTATATATACATTATGTACATTATCAGTTTTTCTTTGGAAAACTTTTACTTCACTACATTCCAAAGCGTAATGTCGTACTTTTTACTGCACTACGTTTCATAAATAAGTGTTGTTTTTTTTACCTTTAATCATTAAATTAAAAATGTAGAACTTTCTTACTTGTACTCAAGTAAAACTTTAAAAGTAAAAGTCAGAAAGTACTAATTTTTATGTAATTAAGTATTAAATTATATTCAGTATGAAACGTAGTGCAGTAAAAAGTACAATATTATGCTTTGGAATGTTGTGAAGTAACATTTTTCCAAAGAAGAACACTGATAAAGTACATATACTTGAAAATTTTACTTGAGTAGAAAGTAAAAATACTTCACTACTGTCTGGCTCTGGCCTCTTCGTACAGGAATTTTTTTTTATAAATAAATAAGGGAAACTTCCTAGAAAACTCTTCCTAAAAATTGGTTGGGGGAAATTTCACAACACAATATCAGTTTGCTAAAATAGAACGTTACAAAAATGCAGGAGAACAAAATGAGACAATGGAAACCTCTGGCTTGCTTTTTTCCTATCGTACTACACAAAATAGCCTTCTTATCAATGTTCAATGCTCTGAACTAAAACACTGTGATCTCTTTTACACACAGACCTTAGACTACAAGCACTGGAATCAAATCTGACCTCAAAAGTAATCTGAAGCCAATGGCTGGTTACTAAAGCAGAAATGGTCAGTAAATCTGCTGAGGTCTATTTGTTTCAAGCTTCAAGCAGCAGCCAGTTGTAGTTGAGAGCAAATTCTATTCTGGACAAACTTATAGTTTGTATCTGCTTCCATAGTAAATCTGAGATCTCAGATTAACTATGGAAGCAGATACAAACTACAAGTGTGGCCTTTTGTCTACAACTTCAACGAAAGACCTCAAAAGTAGCTTCCTTTCCAAAGGTCAAAGAAAATCACATTTTATCAAGAACTGGCTGTCTTAATATTGTGTGAGACAAGTGGACTAAACGATACTGCTGCTATTCAACACTGGAAATACTAGTTGTTTTATTAAATCTTTTTTGCGCATTTATGGTTTGCTTTATATTTTTACAAAGGGTATGTTCAAATTGCTGTCATGTTAATGCTACATTATAATATAACATTTTATTGTAAATCTGTAGTGGAAAAGAAAATCATTTAATTTTACCTCAGACTTTGATATAAGTATTGCGTATTAAATTTTTCAGCTGTATTCTGTATGAGATTTGACTGTTTAATTCATATTATGGACTGCTTATACAGACTTTTTTAACTGTCCTCTGGGGGTTTGTTAGACTTTAGTTGATTCGGTAACCGAATTTCCGATTAAACGTCATTGAATTTAGTCTTTTATGCGTTTTTGCACGACAACAGCATTTTGGGGGCCTGAAAACGCAGACTTTTGAAAATGGGTTTCAAAGTGCACGTTTTTTAAAAACAATCCCGTTATCGTCTCCATGTAAACTACAAAAACAGCAATTTGTGAAAAACGATGACATCATGGCCATGAGTGTTACGTGTTCAGTCTATCGGTGCATAGTGTTTCTTTACAAAATGACATCGCCAACTACTGGCCTGGCATGAATAAGACAGAGTTTTTAGTCGTTTTCGCGGATCCGTGTGAACAGGGATCATTTTGACAACATTGTGATCTGTACACGGCAAGCTGTTTTTAGTACATCGTTGCAATGTAAACGTACCCACAGCTTGAAATGCAGACATCCTTATTTTAGGTGCTAAGAGGTATCCAAATTGCAAACAGTATTTGTAAACTAATTTTGCAAATGTAGACATTTAAAGAAATGGCTCACTCAAAAATAAATATTCTGTAATTATTTACTGTCCCTCATATATCTACAAATTATGAATTTCTTTTGTGAAACACCAAAAAGAGACACTAAAGTAGGGTTTTGCAAAATACTGTTTTTTTTTATAATTGTTATATCTAAAAAATTAAATATTGATATTGTGTTAATACTACATATATGACAATATAAATAATCAGCGCCAGTAACTAACTCAATTTCTGTAGATATTGCGATATTATTGTAAGTCTGACACAGTGTTGGACTTGGTTATGTCATTGTTCTTTTCAAAATTGCTATAGATATCGCAATAACATTGTTAAGGTGAATCATTGCATTGGAATAAGTTATGGCATTTTTCTTTTCAAAATTTCTATAGATATCATGATAATATTGTTACCGTTGTCCATTTTATTACAAGTCTTCTGAATACATAATAATCTTCGTGAAATATCACAGACAATAGTTATTCATGAAAAATTTGCAAAAAGCTCTCACTTGATCACAAGATTCTCACTTGTGCAACATTCAAACATGGAATCTCATAGATGTACAGGAAAACGATACTAGCTCTCTAGTGTCTTGTAACAAATCGATATGCATTTAAATGTTGATTTGAAAGCAAGCATGACATTTTTGTCTTTTATGTGTTTTTTATGAAAAATGACACCAATCTTTCACCATCTGAAAACTATCAGTGTGAACATTCTAACAAACTTCTGCTTTCAAACTTCAGAACAAAGAAAGTCATGAATTTGGATCGACATGAGGGTGAGTAAATGATGACAATGTTTTCATTTCTGGGAGAACCATCACTTTAAGTGAGAGGTCAGATAAGACCAAGGATGGAGAGAGAAAGGCAGAAAGAAGAGATAAACAGGGTGAGGCTGTATAAGGGCCATTCTTTCCCTACAAAATCCCAAGAGATGGAAAAACATTGTGTGCATGTGTGAGAGAAAGATAGAGAGTAAATGAGTGGGAGAAAGAGTTACTGGTAGCTCCACCTTGCCGAGTGGAACAGTGAGATGTAAAGAAAGAGGTGTCTGAGGGTAACGTTACAGGACAAAAAACATGTGTCTGTTAGATAACATGAGAACAGAGCCTGTATCTCTTTCCTCAAAGCTTTGCCCCAAAACAAGACCCTATCCAACTGTACACCTGGACATATGCCAGAGGATACTTGCAGTATTCCATATATACAGTGACAGAAGACACGGGTCATTGCACAGCCGAGGAATTAGAGACGTCCTGGGATTCGCAGAAGGCCCAGACAGGTTTGTTGAGCGAGAGGATCACGTTTTCAGCCCCCTGGTTAGAGTAATAACATCTTCTCCAGGTTCAATGATGTAGTTCCATAGAACCTACAACAGCTGCTTGTGTGGAAGGTCATATCTGACGCTCATTTGTCCACATACCATCTCGGAATGGCTTGGAACGATGGCTTCCATTAGCCAGATCAGAGAACAGCTCATCAGGGAGGGATGAAACAGAGGAGCCTCTTGACTGGAATTCCTGGTCTAAATTTCCACCATCAAACCCCGACACAAGGTAATTTTAAACAAAAACATTCTCAAAAATCAGTTTAGACTCAAGCAGATGATGGAAGGCTGTTCTTACCATCTGCCTGATTCCACTGAGGACAGTGAACCTTCTCGCCCACATGTGTGGTGATCTGGTTAGTTAAAACCACCTGAGGGAGACAGAAGGGAAACATCTGCAGTGGAGTTTAGTCCATTTTGACTGGATCACACAAAGATAAGAATAAACATTCTGCGGACACCATGCAAGTTAAAGGTGCAGTGTGTAGTATTTATGAGGATCTATTGACAGAAATGCAATATAATATACATAACTATAATTTCAGTGGAGTATAAAGACCTTACTCAATGTACCATTATGTTTTTATTACCTTAAAATGAGTAATTTCTGTCTCCATACACCGCGGGTCCCCTTACAGTGAAATTGCCATTTTGCGCCGTCATGTTTCTACAGTAGCCCCCAACGGAAAAACTTCTCTACAGAGCGCTAGTTACTCTCTGCTCTCTCTGACGACGACATTTTTGTCCTGTGTCGCCCCGTAGCTTCTCGATGTGCTTCAAAAGGGAGGGGTGAGTGTTGAGTGATTGCAATTCACAACCTCACTGCTAGATGCCGCAAAAATTCACACACTGCACCTTTAAGCGGATATTGAATTCATCATCACACTACTTATCTGTTGACATGGCCCAATAAATAGCATTATGTAACGAGTTATGTGGTATACATTTTAATACATATGTTATTAAAATGAATAGAATACATGTATATTTAAACAATTTAAAATGTATTCATTAAAAGGATGGTTCAACCAAAAATGAACATTCTGTCATCCTTCACTCACCCTTATGTCATTCCAAACGTTCATAAAGAGATCGAAAAACTAATCCATATGAATTGAGTGGTTCTGAAGAGACTTGGTCGCTTTAATTGATGAACAGAATGAAACATAAACAGAAGCTTAACCGAACCTGCTTGATGTGTGAGAACAATCCTCTTGTGGAAGCTCAAACGTGCTGTGTAACACAAGAATGAACCTCATTGGTTCTTGTTGAAGCTCAAATGTGCTGCGTAACACAAGAATGAACCACATTGGTTCTTGCTGAAGCTCAAACGTGCGGCGAAACACAAGAATGAACCTCATTGGTTCTTGAAGCTCAAACGTGCTGCGTAACACAAGAATGAACCTCATTGGTTCTTGCTGAAGCTCAAACGTGCGGCGAAATAAGAATGAACCTCATTGGTTCTTGAAGCTCAAACGTGCTGCATAACACAAGAATGAACCTCATTGGTTCTTGCTGAAGCTCAAACGTGATGCGTAACACGAGAATGAACCTCATTGGTTCTTGTTGAAGCTTAAACGTGCTGTGTAACAAGAATTAACCTCATTGGTTCTTGTTGAAGCTCAAACATGATGTGTAACACGAGAATGAACCTCATTGGTTCTTGCTGAAGCTCAAACATGATGTGTAACACGAGAATGAACCTCATTGGTTCTTGCTGAAGCTCAAACGTGCGGCGAAACACAAGAATGAACCTCATTGGTTCTTGCTGAAGTTCAAACGTGCGGCGAAACACAAGAATGAACCTCATTGGTTCTTGCTGAAGCTCAAACGTGCGGCGAAACACAAGAATGAACCTCATTGGTTCTTGCTGAAGTTCAAACGTGCAGCGAAACACAAGAATGAACCTCATTGGTTCTTGTTGAAGCTCAAACGTGCTGCGTAACACAAAAATGAACCTCATTGGTTCTTGCTGAAGCTCAAACGTGCTGCGTAACACAAGAATGAACCTCATTGGTTCTTGTTGAAGCTCAAACGTGCTGCGTAACACGGGAATGAACCTCATTGGTTCTTGTTGAAGCTCAAGCGTGCTGCGTAACACAAGAATGAACCTCATTGGTTCTTGTTGAAGCTTAAACGTGCTGTGTAACAAGAATTAACCTCATTGGTTCTTGTTGAAGCTCAAATGTGCTGCGTAACACAAGAATGAACCTCATTGGTTCTTGTTGAAGCTCAAACGTGCTGCGTAACACGAGAATGAACCTCATTGGTTCTTGTTGAAGCTCAAACGTGCTGTGTAACAAGAATTAACCTCATTGGTTCTTGTTGAAGCTTAAACGTGCTGTGTAACAAGAATGAACCTCATTGGTTCTTGTTGAAGCTTAAACGTGCTGTGTAACAAGAATGAACTTCATTGGTTCTTGTTGAAGCTCAAATGTAATGCGTAACACAAGAATGAACCTCATTGGTTCATTCGCATGTCAAGTGAATATGCTTGAGCTTCCGTTTACAACAACTGATGTGCCAGTTGATGAATTATTCACATATAAACAGAGCCTAAATTCGATCTGTTCATCATATAAAGTGATTGTGTCTCTTCAGAAAATTTGGGCTAAACCACTCAATTCATATGGATTAGATTTACAATCTCTTTATGAACTTTTTGAAGCGTCAAAGTGGTAGTTGCGTAGCTGTCAAAGGGAAAGAAAGCTCTCATTTCATCAAAAAGATTTTAATGTGTTCAGAAGATCAACTATAGTCTTATGGGTTTAGAACGACATGAGGGTGAGTAATTAATGCAAAAATAACCCAAAGCTCATGACCATAGGTGAGAGTAGGAACGTAGATTGACCGGTAAATCGAGAGCTTCGCCTTACGGCTTAGCTCTTTCTTCACCACAACAGACCGGTACATCGACCGCATTACTGCAGAAGCTGCACCGATCCGTCTGTCAATCTCCCGTTCCATCCTCCCCTCACTCGTGAACAAGACCCCTAGATACTTGAACTCCTCCACTTGAGGCAGGAACTCTCCACCAACCTGAAGTGGGCAAACCACCCTTTTCCGACTGAGGACCATGGCCTCGGATTTGGAGGTGCTGATCCTCATCCCAGCCGCTTCACACTCGGCTGCAAACCGTCCCAGTGCATGCTGAAGGTCCTGGTTAGAAGGGGCCAACACGACAACGTCATCCGCAAAGAGCAGAGACGAAACCGCGTTGTCCCCAAACCTGACACCCTCCGGCTCTGGCTGCGCCTAGAAATTCTGTCCATAAAAATTATGAACAGAACCGGCGACAAAGGGCAGCCCTGCTGGAGTCCAACATGCACCGGGAACAAGTCTGACTTACTGCCGGCAATGCGGACCAAACTCCTGCTTCGGTCGTACAGGGACCGGACAGCCCTTAGCAAAGGACCCCGGACCCCATACTCCCCCAGCACCCTCCACAGGATGCCGCGAGGGACACAGTCGAATGCCTTCTCCAAATCCACAAAACACATGTGGACTGGTTGGGCAAACTCCCATGAACCCTCCAGCACCCTGTAGAGGGTATAGAGCTGGTCCAGTGTACCACGGCCCAGACGAAAACCAGACTGTTCCTCCTGAATCCGAGGTTCTACTATCGGCCGTATTCTCCTCTCCAGTACCCTGGCATAGGCTTTTCCGGGGAGGCATTCATCTTCTTTTTTTTTTTTTGTAAGACAGCCAGGCCAAAATGTATGTCCTCACAATTTGCCATGTTTCATTGCATTATCACAAATAAACTCCAAGCAAGCACATCTGCGCAATATGCTTACAAAATCTTTTTTTTCTTTAAAATATTTGAATAAAGGGTGAATATGTAAATTTTGTCAATGGTCAACAATGGCCACTACTGTATAAATTCAAGAGAAAAAACACAATGACAACAGAAATTGTGCAGTAACAGTTTCAATATCAGATTTTATCCTATTTTATACATATTATATAAAATGTGAGATTTTAGAGGCTTTCTGATAGATCACTTCCAGAAATCTACAAAGAGGTCAAATAATGGATTGTTGAGGGCCTTGCAGCATGATCTATCTTAAGTACATGAATACTGGAGTTAATTAAAATATAGTACAGTACTTAAGCTTGTACTCAAAAGGCTAACACTGTTGAAACTAGGTCAATGTTCTGATTTGATCAAATGTGGTACTTGAAGTGGTCTAAAGTGAAGCACTGCACTAGTGTTTATCTTACATGGCTCTCTTACTCAAAACTACACAAATAAAAACAATCAGCCAAAAAAACATTTCAACATTCCTTTACATTTTTAAAGCTTGGGAGAACAAACTTAATTACCTCATTACGGTTTGGCTCTAGGTGCTAAAGTGTAAGGTTTTATTTTGGAAACTTAATGGGTTGACCTATTTTATGGTTATGAGCTTTTATGTGTGTGAGGGGGGCTATAACATAGTTACCTACCTCTAGGAGTTATCTACCATATGGTTTCATGTTGAGGCCCATTTCTACTGCTGTAGAAAGCTGTATTAAAACTCACTTGTGGCCACTGGCGTTGTCAAGCACAGACATTTACTGCACTGATTTAAAACACGAAAGCTATCTTTAAAATGATCATGGCTGAAGGGGAACCAGAAGCAAATAACTGCAGATCAGATGAGTTTGGGGTTACAGTCTGGGATGTCCTCTGAGAATAGTTGACTAGTCATTTTGAAATAGGGGAATGCCCAGTATTTTGTTGTAACACACTTACATTTAAACATGATCCTAATGTCAACAAAGCACAAAATGGTCAATCAAATGATATGTCCATCGTAATTTGCCTCAACTATAAACACCATCTGTAGCCACATTTGTAATGCAACCCATAATAAATCTTAAAATAATATTAAAGTTACTGAATTTAAATCTATAGTCTCCACTGATTCAGTCTAGTCGTCGTCTTCACCGCTGGTTAAGCACAGTTCTAAGTTGTCTTCATCGCCGCTGGTTAAGCCAAGTTCCAAGTCGTCTTTGTCGCCATTGAGTCAAACCAGCAACAAGCTTCCTTCGTCGTCCATCACCAAGTCTCCTTCGTCACCATTGACTCTGCCCAGCTCCAAGGTTCCTTTGTCACGGATAGTCCTGCCCAGCCTCCCTCTCCCTCCTCTTCTGCCAAAGCCATCCAGTTCCTCTCTGCTGTCTCTCTTCAGCCCCTCTGCTCCACCAGTGGTTCCACCCAACTCCACAGACTTGGGCTTCCCAGTCATCAGCTCCGCTGTGGTCTGTGGATCCCTCAGCTCCACCTCAAGCCTCTGATCCCTGGACTCCACCTTGGCCCTCCAACCCATCAGCTCCACCTTGGTTCAACACTCCCTCGGCTCCACCATTGTCTGTCATCTATCAGGCTCCGCCAGGCTTCCTCATCCCTCTGGCTTCACATTGGTCAATCATCGCTCTGGCTCCACCTTGGACTTCCAAGTCATCAGATGTGCCTCGACCCTCTTCCCCTCTGGCTCCACCAGGCTCATTTTTCCCTCCGGTTCCATTACTGTACTATCTCCCACCATCTCTGCCCCGGTCTGCCAAGCTCCACTGTGGCTCTACAGGCCTTCGATGTCACCCTGGATCTATTGGTCCATCTAGGTCCCCTCTGGTCAAGTCTCCAGCTCACTCAGTCAGGCTCCTGGCTCTTCGCCCTATCAGCTCTGCCGTGGGCCTTCATCCAGTCTTGGATCCAGGTCATCCTCTGGCTCCTCCAGTCTCTGCTCTGGTTCCTCCCATCTCCGTCCTGGCTCCTCCCACTATTAATTCCACCTAGGGATTCCCTTCTTCCAGCCCCTTCAAGGTCATGTTTGTCTCCAGGTCCTCATTGTCCACCAGAACCCCCTCCCGCCTCTGATGGACGTTTACAGCGATTACGATAATGTCACGATCATGTCTTGTTTAGTTCATAGTCATGTTCTGTGTCATTGTCTTGTTCAGTTTAGTTTCTAGTCATGGTTTTTCTTGTCATTGTTTTGCCTGAGTACTTGTTCATTCATTAGTTGTCATGGTTCCTGATTAGTTCAAACCTGTTCCCTGTTCTGTTGATTATCGTGTATTTTAGCCCTCAGTTTTCATCAGATCAACATCTTGCATTAAAGTTATGGTATTTGTGTTCTCTTCAGTGTTTATTAAAGTTATTCCTGATTGTCCGTTCTGCGACATGCAAGGGATTATCCATACAGCTCAACTGTGACATTAACATTACATTTCTTAGTATTTTGTTAGCCTGGATGCCAGCCGAACTTAGCCCCGCCCACAACATTTTTACTCAGGCAGGAATTGATCGGTAGAGAAGTAATTATGCCCGAACAGAAACTGTTCGGACCAATGAAATTGTCAGGGCGGGCTTTAGACGATGATGGACAGATGATCAACATTAACGTAATCATCCACGTCATCAAAAGCCGCTTGGGTTGAATTTGTTCTAATCCTAAAAGGAGAACTTGTTCGTATGCATTCACCTTTACTATTTCTCTCAGAAATGATGATCGTGTTGGTAAGTACTCTGTGTATCCTTAAATTCTTTTTTTACAACACCGGGAAAGATCGTTTACACTCATCTTTTTCTTCTAACGTTAGGCTACTTATTCCAGCGTGCGCGCAGACAGGGTTGCCAAGTTTTTACAGCAAAACCCGCCCAATTGCTAACGTTCTTCAAAACTAGCCAAAAACAAGCCCAATAGCTTTCCAGGGGGTTTCTCCGTGAAAAAATGGCATTTGGGGGGGGTAAAATATGTGTTATTTTGGCTGGGCTGGCAGCTAAAAATTCCTGGGTTTGTATATCACATAATTGGGGTTGACATTTGACAACTAACGTTATGCGTCGCTCCGTTGCTCTGATTGGTTGAAGGTCTATCCAATTGAGGTCTTTCCTGGTTCGGTTGAAACACGCCCCATAAATCACAGCCCAACGGAGCAGTATCAGACTCATATTCTGACTAGAATTGAGTATGACGACGTCAGGCTAGTATTTTGTTTCTATATAATAATAATAATAATAATAATAATAATAATGTTTAACAAATAATTTTCTGGAAATATGTATTCAATAAAACAAAACTAAATCAAACTACAGAAGCAATTAACATACATTAACATGAACTTCCTATTATTTTATACTGTATGTTTCTCTTTACAATAATCATAAAAAATTTTAATGATTCAAAAAACAATTGGCTGAAAATATGTATTAAATTAGAAAAACACTCAGGACTCAGGACCCCACTGTATCAGTTCATTTAAACTAGTGGATGAGAGGAATACAGACCTAAAATCTAAAACCTGATCCTGGGTTAGCCCTCTAGCTGTTACACTCTTCATGAGCAGGAAGCGGAAAACCATATTCCGGTGCAATCCTACCTTTCCTCTTCTAGATAAATGTGTTGGTTGCAGGAGGTGAGTAAACGTATGCATCATGAAAATCTTAAAGGGTTAGTTCACCCAAAAATGAAAATTCTGTCATTAATTACTTACCCTCATGTCGTTGGACACCCGTCAGACCTCCGTTCATCTTCGGAAAAGAAATGAAGATATTTTAGTTGAAATCTGATGGCTCTGAAAGGCCTCCATTGACACAATGGCACGGTTCACTCTCAAGACCCATAAAAGGTACTAAAGACGTCGTACAAAGTCCATCTCACTACAGTGGTTCTAAAATAACTTTATGAATCGGCGACAATAGTTTTTGTGCGCAAAAAAACCCTAAATAACGACTTACATAGTGATGACGATTTCAAAACACGGCATCATGAAGCTTCGAAGCGTTATGAATCAGTGAGCCGAATGATGATTCGGATCGCGTGTCAAACCGCCAAACTGCTAAAATTTGGCGATTCAAACTGCTGATTCGGCTCACTGATTCATAACGCTTCGAAGCTTCATGAGGCCGTGTTTTGAAATCGTCATCACTATGTAAGTCATTATTTAGGGGTTTTTTGCGCACAAAAACTATTGTCGCCGATTCATAAAGTTATTTTAGAACCACTGTAGTGAGATGGACTTTGTAACGACGTCTTTAGTACCTTTTAAGGGTCTTAAGAGTGAACCGTGCCATTGTGTCAATGGAGGCCTTTCAGAGCCATCAGATTTCAACTTAAATATCTTCATTTCTGTTCCGAAGATGAACGGAGGTCTGACGGGTGTCCAACGACATGAGGGTGAGGAATTAATGACAGAATTTTCATTTTTGGGTGAACTAACCCTTTAAGAGTAGTGTGGAAATTCCCAAGATCAAATAACATGTAAAAGGATCAGGCTTTGTGTGAATGGGCCTAGCATGTTTTTCTAATACATCTGGGCTCTCTCACACCCTCTGGTGTTTGAAATACAGAGGTGACTTGAAATGCATCACTGAAACGCATAAACATAAATGTGTAGCGACACCTTGTGGTTGACCGTATGCACTACAAGCATGGAAATGTGCAAAATTCAGATGTGCACAACCATGTAAACAATCTTACTGGGATGCAGAACTCCTGTGAGAGGTACTTCAGTACAGCAGCTTCCTGGCCCAGTAAGTTACTCCTGTGCGTTAGATTACCCGGAAGCGACGTGTCAAACTCCTTCCTTACGACAGAGGCCACAGAATCCAAAATAAGGAGCCCCACTCGAGAAGCAATTATGTCCTCCTCCAGACGCTCCAGCCTGTGTAACATCAGAACAGCAATAAAACGCCCCACTAATGTGTGTTCACAAGCTTAAATACAGCCTGGCCTAGCGTAAGAGACTATCATGATCTCACACTTCCTTTGTGCAATAATGCTGTAATCAATTTTAAATTCAGGATTTGTATTCATTGCATTTACATTTTACTTTTACATTCATGCATTTAGCAGTAAATTGTATCCAAAGCGAATTCAGTTGCATTTATTATTGCAAACAATACTGGTGAAAGGTTTGGAGTAATTGCTTTTTTATGTTTTTGAAAGAGGTCTATGCTCACCAAGGTTGCTTTTATTGGTTCAAAAATACAGTCAAAACAGTAATATTGTAAAATAGTTTTACAAGTTATAGTATTAAGATGTGTTTAATGTCATTTTAATGTCATTTCTTTTCCCACAGCCAGATCATCCTGTACCCAAAGACTGGCTTTCCACTGAAGCTGGCCAGCACCATGTGGTCTATGTGGGTCCTAATGTCCCAGTATATTGATAGGTCACTCTCCCATGGCACTTCTCGTAAAGAGTAGTGGTGTAACCCTGGTTTCCTGGCTAAATTCCCTCCATTGGACCTTATCAATCATGGCCTCCTAATAATCCCCATCCACTGTATTGGCTCGATCACTCTCTCCTCTTCACCTATAGCTGGCTTGGGGTGAGCGCACTGGCACCATCATACTGTGGCTGCCGTCACATCATCCAAGTGGATGCTGCACACTGGTGGTGGTTGAGGAGAGACCCCAGTGATATGATTGTAAAAGCGCGTTGGGTGTACAGTAGTACATAGTAAAGCGCTATATAAATGCCTCATTCATTCATCATTTATTTTGCCGATTCTGCCAGACCGCCTTCCATATTCAACTTTCGAAAAAAGTTTAACTGACATTTTATGACATTGGACGTAACATAAACGAATCATAAAAAAACATTTACAAGTTTTCCACAAAAGTATTAAGCAGCAAAAGTGTTGTCAACATTGATAATAAAAAACATTATTAATAAGTAAGCTTCAATAATTATAGATAATAACAGAGCAGCAAATCAGCATATTATAATGGTTTCTGAAGGATCATGTGACACTGAAGACTGGAGTAATGCTGAAAATTCAGCTTTGCATCACAGGAATAAGTTATATTTTTAAATATATTAAGATTAGGGATGTTCAGTGTGTGCAGAATTATTAGGCATGTTGATTTTCTGATCATATCTTTTTTCCAGGCACATTTGACCAATTCCAAACCACATTAATCATAATAACTACTATTACATTTTGTATTTAATCATTTATAAGTGATATATAATTGTTCATGAAGGCTGGAAATGAAAAACAACTTATATTCAGGTGTGCAGAATTATTAGGCCCATTTTCTTTTACAGATAAAATGAGCCAAAAAGGAGATTTAACTCAGACTGAAAAGTCAAAAATTTATTAAATGCCCATGAGAAGGATACAATATTAATGCAATACTAGAAATTGCAGTTAAGGCATGACCATTGGACAGTGAAATGCTCATTAGGTCAGCAGGGTCAGACAAAAACAGGTGGTGAAGAAAAGACATATTAACTGTAAAATAATTAAGAATTAAGGTTTAAACCACAGTTTGTTCAGTTTTTTTCCCCCTGCTGTACCGAAAACATACAGAACTATGATTTAAAAAATGGGATAATTTAAAAGTGAGATCAAATGTCATTTTTGTGTGACACCCCTAATTTAAACAGAAAACAATTATTTTAAATTGTAATAATATTTGACAATATTACTGTTTTTACTGTATTTTTATTTTTTATTTTTTATTAATCAGACAAATGCAGCCTTGGTGAGCATAAGAAACTCCATTAAAAAAAAACATTATTTCAAACCTTTAATTGGTAGTGTACATTTTATCACATCATGGCACTCATTCCCTTGCCATTGCTAGCGCCATGCTCTATTGTTAAAGCTACAGGGAACTGATCACCTTAAAAGCTCTTCATAGAAATTTGATTCATGAATTGAGCTGGAGTGCATTTCATGAATAAAATGAAATAATGACAAGCGTCATTTTTAGATTAACTATTCTTTTAAAAGTACAGTAAATTTAATGATATATTATATGTCTTTGGGAGGCGTTCTAACCTATTCAGGACATCCTGACAGGTCAATTCCCTGAAGAGATGAACACGAGATGCCATCTCCAGCAGACGCGCCTTCACTGAGAAGAATTCTGGGAATCTGGCCTGTGCCATTTCTATCAATCTTAGAGAGGAATAAGGTTAGTTAAAGAGGAAACACAAAAAGTGCAGATCAGAGAGAGCGTGCAAACTTTTTCACACCTTTCAGCCGAGAATGCCGACTCTGTGTCGATGTAGATGACTCCACTGTCCAGACCTCCCATACTCTTTGGAAGTGTAGCCAAAATGCTGAGCATAATACAGAACTGAGTCTTTCCACAGCCCGATGGGCCAGTCACCTGACAAATAAAACACAGATGGTCATGATTACTTGAAAAGACAGTTCACTCAAAAAAATGACAATTGCTATTACTTACTTACTTTCATGTCATTCCAAACTTTTGTAATGTTATAAAGATTTATAAAAACATTTTAAATGATTTAAAATAAGACAAAACAAGCTTTTAAAAAAAATATAAAAATCAAGATGTGAACTGGCATTTTAATTTGTACCCTCATGAACTATGATTTGTATTTAACTTGGGAGCCAAAAAGGTTGGAAAACTATTAAAACTACCAATGCTGGCATTGTTTTATTTTGCGTTCTAAAAACTGGACAAAAATTATTCTTCTATTATTATTTACTTATTTATATATTATGTAAAAAAAAAAAAAATCTGATAATACTTTACACAGTATGGTCTTTAAATAGGTCTTTATATATAAAAATATGTGTTTTATATTTTATATCTCAACATATTTGGCGCTCAGTGACATCAGCTACATAACTGTGTAAAAACCAACAATTAGGGGATTCGCTTTTTTAAAGAATGCATTTAAATGCGGTCGTCACTCCCAAAACTTTGCAGTTTGTATGTGGCCATAAATATTAAAAAAGATATAATGACATTAGAAAAACAGCATAAAAATGTTAGGGGTTTTTAGCCATAAAATAGCTTTGTGTGAGGAAAAGAAATGCATGTATTTCACTGATAAACTTTTTCTCTGATGCAGCTTTTTATGCAAGTTTGAATTCATGATTAATGACATTTGATGTTAATGACATCTAAGCAGCAGTATGGATAAGAAAAAATCATATTCGTGTCACATGAAGAAAATAACATGGATTTGGAATGAATGTGGTAGTGAAAGTATATTTCGCTTATATACTTTCGTGTCTTCTTGCGCTTGAATATTTAAATTGTCAAGGCTATACACATGCAAAGGATAAACTTTCATAAAGATGCTGCACTGGCCTGATCAGGACTGACAGTTCTGTCAATTGTCCCGAGCATTGTCCAGGCTGGCCCAGGCAGTCCTTGTCAAGCCCTGCTGTTGTACAGATTTAATTTTGTTTTAGCAAGCATTTAATTATTTTACCCAGAGAAAAATGTTGGATTATGCAACAGACATTATACAACTCAGTGCCTTCACGCAGTTAATTAATAAACCATTGGTTTGTTATATTGGCCTTTTTCACACTATAGCTGTCATAGTTAAGTTCAGTTTGTTTTAGTTTTCATGGACATTCAGTTTGTTTTCATCAGTCACATGTGTTCCTTTGTTCTATTTCCCGCCACAATCTGTCACCATGGACACTAACCACATTCATCACAGCTGTTTGTCATATTAGTTTATCATCTGTGTATTTGCTTGTTTTCAGTGCACGAGCACACGGTTTTGCACGTTGGATTGTTAGTTGTCTTATTATTAAAACTTGTATTTACCTACGTATATTCCTGTTCATCGTCTTCATCTTCCTCAGACCAAGCGTTACAATAGCCAATATGCCGATGTTTTTTTATTTAAATTGATCAAAATCAGCCGATACATTGGTGCATCTCTAGTTCTGACTTTTTAATGTCGACTTAGTATGTCCTAATTTCTACTAGCATGTCATAATTTCAACATTTTACATCATAGTTTCGACTTTTCATGTCATAATTATGACTTAAGCCGGGTGCACACTGTACGATTTATAGTAGTCCTTTACGACTTTTGCTTGTCAAGACTGTAGGAACATGATCCCCGCTGTAATCCATGTCACACTGTAGACAGAGTCACTCCTACTAGCCACTTTGGCGGGATGAATTTTATATAATATATTAGTGGAAAGCGGTGACTTTTTTTTAAATCGGGTATGCTGGGTGGCGCGTTATGTCAAAAATGCAGATACGTCGGATTGATTTATAATATGCAAGACACTTGCATTTGAGTGCTGTTAGCTACTCAGTTGCTTACTCTCATGACACATAGCAACACACGGCTAAAGTATTCCTAATATGTTTGACATTTTATTAAAAGCAGCCGACATTTACCTGTTGATGCCTTTACAAGCACCCATAAAAGCTGTTGAGTTGCGTTGGAGTTGACTCAGGCGCGACGTGCGAAAGAGGCGTTTGCAAAATATGCTGTATTTTTGTCATTCCCCTAGGTGGCAGATGACAAATAAGAACCACCACGGCAGGTGTAAATTTAAATCTACTGTATTGCCAGAAGTGTTTTTATTTTAAATTAAGCACACAAACCCGCCTCCCCTCACTCACTTATTTCATTTTCTCAGGATGAATATTGTTACAGGGCTTGAATTTCAGCATGAGAATGTGCGTATTGCACATCAATTTACTCATTCCCACAGATGTTATGCTTACACCCAAAAGTGTGCGCACATAAAGCCTCCTCTCAGTACTAAATTGAGTTCTTGGCGAGTATTCACGCATGTTTTAAGTGAACGTAAACAGTTTGCAACAAGTAAAATTAGGTACTGCTCCTTTAAGGCGGAAAGCACTCCCCTACTCACTCGCTGATGAGTGGGCAGTCCGTAGATGGAGCCCGAGCTGTGAACATTGCATGTATGCGTGTAATATTTTTCTGTTGCTCTTTGCCCTGTTTATTTCTGTTCAGTAACGCAGTTGTTATTGGAGTGTTTTGCAACCCTGTGTGTGTGTGAGATCGGCGGCGCTGATAATAAACCCCTGTGAAATATCAGATACATGAGTTTTGCTTACACTTGGCTACAACCATTCAGGCAAGCTATCCGGCCTCTCTGTGTAAAGTGTTACAAGTTGAAAAAGAAAAAGCATCTGTAACAGTATATGGGTCCGTGCGTCAGGTCTTAAAGTGACAGCAGCCTAATATACTGTACCTGCTGCCACATTATGAGATAATATAAAAAATATCTTAGTTTTCTCCATGGTTTTGATGTCAAAATTGTGGCCAGTGAAAATGCTGAGTGGATAGTAACATTGGAAAACCACTAGCCACAGTGGTTGGTGAGTAAAAATGTCAATATATCCAGTATTCTGTTTTCAACCCCCTAATCCTTATTTTAGGTTTCATTGTACATTTAAATACACACAAATACTAAAAAACATACGCTACATACAAATACACATTGTCTAAGTAACTATAAAGTTTACTCTATTCTTCTCCCACTTCACCGTCCACTTACTTTCACGTATTTCAGGAGAAGTGGATGAATTGAACACATCTTCAGAACACAAATTAAGATATTTTTGATGAAATCCGAGAGCTTTCTAACCCCTCCATAGACAGCAATTGAATGAACACTTTCAAGATTCAGAAAGGTAGCAAAAACATTGTTATAACAGTCCATGTGACTACAGTGGTTCAACCTTAATTTTATGAAGAGATGAGAATACTTTTTGTGTAGAAAAAAACAAGCAAAAATAACAACTTTATTCAACAATCTCTTGACATCTGTGTCAGTCTCCTACGCTATTGACATAGTAAATACAGTCCAGCGCTTCCGAGTCAGCGCTACGCCAGAACGACTTACCATTGGCCGAAGCTGTTCACGTGAGCACCACGACGTATGCATGTGATGCTAACGCTGGAGCTGACCAACGGAAACTGCGTAGGAGACTGACACTATTTTAACAATGTTTTTACAACCTTTCTGCACCTTAAACGTGTTCATTAAACAGCTGTCTATGGAACGGTCAGAAAGCTCTCGGATTTCATCAAAAATATCTTAAAGGGGTCATGAACTGGCTTTTAAAAAATGTTATACTGTTGTCTGAGGTCAACTTATGACGCTTCCGTAGTTTTTACATTCAAAAACATCATAATGAATAAGTAATAGGCTATTTTCTGCCCTGGTTTTGAGGCTCTCTCAAGAAACACTGGGTTTTGATGGGCGTGCCGCACTGAAGACTTGGAAGTAAACGCCCACTGCTAGAATTGGATAACAGTTTTGCATATTTAATGAGCTTCAGCTCCCCTGTGAGTAGGCTACACAAGGAATTGTTTTGAAAGCCTGTGAGAAACGGCAAACAAAATGATTCATCCCACAGGGCTCACAAAATATCTTTATCAAACAAACACAATGATTTATCTCTCATCCACCCGCGATTGATTGGAATGTTATTTTTGTATTACTTGGCCCGCCTGATCGGTGGATATAAGGGCGAACCGTGCATCACACACACACACGCCAAGTACGTTGCAGACTGCTTGATCGAAACTTCCGCAATTGTATTTTTCCTTCAAATATCAAGTCAAGAGAGTGAACGCACATCAAGAAAGGAACGTTATTTCACTATTTAGGTTAGCCAATCGGCAGGCCGTGCTTACTTTTTGGTAGCCCGTCTGGAAAACACATAGCCCCGGGACGTTGGGCTTTGCAAGCCCTAGCCAATACATGTCCGAGTCTGATCCCGATTCGCAATGAACCAACAACAACACCAATAAAGGATTGTTCAGCCTTTGACAGCGTGCTAAAGTTCAGTTAGACACGTACACATAATCAATAGATATCAAACGATCTGTAACAATGCAATACTATCACATAATAAACATTTTTACTCACATAAGTGTGGTTAATCTCATCCTGTCTGCAAATCCAGTCTCTTGTTTACAAACGAATCCGGTGAAATGAAAGAACAGACACGCAATGTCTTCCCCACGAGAGCTGGATATTAATTAAAAATAAAGTTCATCCATGCATTCATAATATTGGAATCCGAATGAAGCTTATGCGGTATGTTTAGAAATTCAATGCGGTTTAGCTCCATGTAGGCCTGTGTTATGTTAGTGGCACGAGTCAGTGGGCGGGACTACAGAATCAGGTGTTGTTCTTCTTCTGTTGAGGCGGTGCTTCACTACACTCTGACGTCATAGCCTGGCACATTCTGAGATCGAGCGTTTGCTGGACCTGGGCCCGGTTTTTCAAAAGTAATCCACTAGGATTTTGGATAACGGATTGGATCAAATCTTGAAAATGGGTTTTTCAAAAGAAAAAACGGATTTCACAATCGGATTAGATCACGTAATCCAATCTTGGTTTTGATCTGGATCAAACCATTAGTTTGGGTTTTTCAGAACTTTTTTGTAGGATTTGGATCACTTTGATCCAAAAAATCTGGATTAAACTGATCCCATCAGAAGGGTGGATTCAGCATGGATTTCATGCCCAAAATGTAATGAAAACTTTAAAAATGGATCAAATAATACTATATTTGGATCATGCAGTATCTTACAAGATATCCTATTTATTCATAAGGTTTTAATTGTATTTGTTCATCCGTCAGGCTACAGTGATTAGGTAGGCTTTAACGTATTCAGCCTTTCAGTACAGGCCTATAGCAAAGTAGAAAGAGTTTGGCTTCATAAAATAATCCCCCAAACAGCTGTCAAAATTGACCAAAAACAATACATTTTACTCCGTCACTAATTGATATATATATATATTCATCACAATTGAAAATATTTTTGTTTTTAGAATATTTATTGGTGATGCATGCAATGATTACAGAATAACCAAAAAAATGCAAAGAATGGTAATCACTGATTTTTGAAATCCAAAACAAATCCAAATCAGAAATAATGTCTAACTATTGCGTCCCTTGTTGCACGTCCTGTTTTGCAGGAGGTTGGTTAGGGTCTCCAAGGGGCTCAGGTGCATCATTGTCAGCACAGAGAGGGACATTGCGCTTAGTAGCGATGTTGTGCAGGACAATACAGGACATATTTGAAACCTGTTATAAATATCCTCAATGTACAGTGTTTGTGTTGTAGGTCTCAGATGAGCGGACTGCTAGAAGAGGATGGGGTGGGGTTTTTCTTGTTTTTAGGTTTTTTTTTTTTTTTAAATGTGTGTGTTTTCATTTCAAATAAAAATAAACTTATATTGACCCCACACTGGCTATTCTACTTGTTGCTCTTTACATATCTATAGTTCTACATTGTGATTTCCTATCCTGTTTGAGCACTGGTTATCCAGATTTGGTGATCCTGAAAAGTTCCTATCCGGATCAGATTGATCCAATCCGATGTTGCTTTGAAAAACTGGCTCAAAAGTAAGCTGGATTACATGATCACGTATCGCAAAAAAAAGGATTACTAAATCCGGATAGATTTTATCCGGATTAAACCTTTTGAAAAACCGGGCCCTGGTGTCTATAAAAGCTTTTCTTTGACTAACAAGGACGTTTTCAGCTCTGAAAGGATGACATGATATTCTTATATCACCATGACCTTTTATATATCAAAAGCTCAAGGGAAAGTTGATTTCTCAATTCATCACCCCTTTAATTGTTCCAAAGATGAACTATTGTATAAAGTGCTATATAAATAAACGTGACGTGACGTGACTTTACTATAGTGTCGAACGTTGCTTATAAGCAGCGTTTGTTATATGGTTGTTCCAATATCTGAGGTGACCTTTTTTTTTTTTACTTAGAAGAATTAGGGCATTTTTCATTGTTTTTAAGCCAAAGTTTATTGATTTGTAATAAAGGAAAGCTTTTTTTATGATAGTCAAAAAGTTATAACCCTAGTGTTATAACCCCGGCTTTAGTATGACTGTTATCTCATAATTATGATTTACAAGAGCATGATTTTTTTTTTCTCATGTGGCAGAAACAGGCTTTAAAAGCATTATGGGGAGTAAATGGCATAATCTCAATTTAGGATGAACTATTCCTTATTCCTTACCTCAGTGAGGGTACCCCGTGGCAGACCTCCCTGCAGTAATCTGTCCAGGGCAGGAAGTGATGTGGAGAAACACAGCTCTCCCTTTTTCCTCCATAAATCCAGTGCCTACCAACAAAAACAACATCACTAATAATGTAAGACTCAGAATCAACAGCATCTGATTGGGTGCGTGACTTACGGTGCTCACAGCCGGTACACAAGCTTTACTGACCAGACGCAGGAGCTCCAGAGAGGCTGGATAACTGAGTCCAGCTAGACGCATGAGCTCCACGGGAGTGGCGGACAGAACATCCTATAAGTCAGAGTTACACAAGTCTTCTCTTTACGATGATTCTTCCAAGAGGTGGTTATTAATATAATAAAAGAGCAGGATGCTTGAACTCTCTTACCTGGCAGGTTTCCACCTGATGCCGCTTGAGTCGCTCGCAGAGATCAGCTGAGACGCCCGTCCTCCGTAACTTCTTACTTGCCATTGACACACACACACGCAAAAACCTTAAAAGAGTAATGCTATCGTGATATAACTATAGGCTAAATGAAGACCTTTGGTGACGACTGTACACATGATAGAGACAGCTTTAGATTTTAGGTTTGATTAAAAAAAAACGTTATGAGTTTTGCGAAGCGCGCCCGGAAACAAAAAAACAGTGCCTGTGGATTGTGGGTAATGTAGTTTAAAAACGTAGTAATATGAAAACGGAGCAAGATGATTGAAAGGACTCATGAACCAAAATGTAAATCAGGACAAAACTAAAGAGTTAATATTCTGGTATATACTGTAGAGGAGCATACGCTTTCGGTCTACTTTGTTTTACGAAAATTAACCATTCTAGTAAAAGTGTTAACCATGTTTTTTTTTTTTTTTTTTTTTGGCAGATTGATTACCATTTGTATAGCAACAAATACGACAGTTCAACCATGGTTAATTTGTGGTTAACATGGTTTAACCATGTTTTATTTGTAGGAAAACCATGGTTCATTTTTTGTAAGGGTTAAAGTAGGCCTATTTGAAACTTCAAAATATTTTCACAAAATAATGAAGAAATAATGTAAAAGAGGGTTTACATTTCTTCTATTTACATGTGTGAATGTTATATTTATTAAATCATACATGACAAAAAATATTTTTCATTGGGCCACTTTTGATGAACAATAGCCTACCAAAAGTATTTGACAATTGATCATGACACAGAAAGGAATTATGTTTATTTTAAAAAAGAAAATAATGTGATGAAAAAATTGAGCAATAGATGATGTTGTGTTTATTACTAAATGATGTTACGATTTAACTGCTGAAAATAAATCACAGTCCTTACCATAGGCTATTTGTTTGTTTTGGCTTGATTAAATGCTTTCCTATTGAACCATAATGTTGTGATAACCTTGGTGATCCTCCCAAGTTATTTTTGTCAACTCTACCCTCTTGACGTCAATACGATGGATGTATTTTTATGATTTCCTCATTTTAATAATCTTGGGAATTTTCTTGAGATGAGACTCAATTTACACCTGCATGGATGAAAAGCAAGGTGTGGTGAGATTCAACAAAGTTCAGGGTATACACAAACAGAAGAGAAAGAAAACAGACAGAAGATCTAAAACTGAAAAATGTAGTTCTATAACTGTAAAAAAAAGTACAAGTACAATCAACTTTTACAAAAACTTATTTTGATGAGTAAATGTAAAAACATATGTTGTCATAACTTTTTTTATCATATACTTTTTACAGTGAACAGAGTTCCAACATTCTTGGCTAAAAATGCAAGGGAATGGAGATTACAAATTTAAACCATTTCTCACAATATTCTAACATGATAAATGTGTGGGAGCCAAAGTACCCAATCCTCAAAAATAGTTTAGAGTCATTATGGCTTTTGAAAATAAAGATGCCTTTTTTTAGAGTGCATAATAGTCGCCAAATCAGATGACCAAGTCTTTGAGGAGAGATCACTGTGATAAAATCAGCACAAGAAACATTTTTAACATCTGAAAATCAAATCAAACTGCCTCAAATGCCCTTTTAAAATGAAAGACGTGCTCTAGAGAAACTCACTGACCCCTCACAAACGTTTGAGCCCACAAGTCTGAGAAAGCTCTCATATGGCATCTGATGGCCGGTGTGAAGTTTGACTGGGACACACAGGAGGCCCATGTATGGACAAAGTATCGGGCCTGTCTTTCACTATCTCTGTACCTGATAGAGATAAGCACCCTGTCTGTCCATGACACTTGGCAAAAGATCTACAGCCAGGCTCTGGTTAAAATAGACTGAGAGGAATTACTGCAGATAAATCTGGCCGATATAAATATAATGTAGCATTTTAATATAAAATACTTAATATGTAATTTGTAAAATATTCAGCAGCAAAACTCAAAACATAATTATGCCAACTGTTAATTATAAATACCCTGTGGAAAAAAAATGGCAATGTTTTCATCAATTTACAGCAACTGCTTGAAATACAGAAACATGCAGGACATTTATAAAGCTTAAACATACTCACAAAAATCAGTTCTTCTGAACCGATGTTTAAAGCTTTTTCGTGCTTAATAACATGATCCACCTGTTTCTGTCTACAGTAAATGGCCCTTGTTCATCATTATCAGTGGTTCCTTCATGTATTGATTTACTTTATTTGTTCACTTGTTATTTTAGTTCTGTAAACAGCACTGTAATGGCATACAAGGGTCAAGGTGGATAAATGCAAACAGTTAAAAAAATGTCAGTCGCACTCTCTTCATTTGTATCTCACACGTTATATTCTTTCTCTTGCTTTATCTTTTATTAGAGGGTCAAAAAAACAGCATGTGCATGAGTAATTTATTCAGTCTTTAAATTCACTTCAAATTAAAGTCGCGTTTCCACCACAGGAACTTTCCCCAGGAAATAGGGACTTTGAGTACTCAGGCTGCGTCCGAAACCTGGAAAATGCTGCCTTCGGAGGGCACATTTCAAGGTAGGAAGGCATCAAGGCACGTCTGAATCTAATGTTAGCTTCACTTCCTGTCTCCTGAGATACCTTCATCTGATCGATTTTTGAAGGCAGCATATATGTATCCTTCGCTGCCTTTGATATCCCACAATCCTGTGACAGTTGAGCTGAAAAAAAGGGCGTCCGAAAGTTGCGTTTGCTGGTCAGTTTCTGTGTAAATGTATGTTTTTTACCAACATTTTCTACTTCTGATGTAATTTCTAGCGAGAAATTTCTAATGTAATAATTAAATATTTTTTTAGTTCTCACCAAAGCTCTCTCTATTTTGTTGTAGATCATTAAACTGTTACACTGCCTAAGAAGCCTGTCCGAATCAGTTTCGTGAGGTGCCTTCATGCACAAACGCTGCCTTACAAGTCATTGTCTGATGAGGCAGTGAGGCAAAGCGTGGGACTTGGGTGAACATGCTGATTAGTTGAATTCACGCAGCATTTTGATTGGTAGACTTCACCCAGCATTTTACTTCAACCATCATTTTCTGTTGCGGTGCGTGCAGTAAAAGTTGTTTGCTATTCGAATCAACAGTGGAGTTTAAAAAATACAACAGATGGACCAACGACGAGGTTCAGGCTTTATTAAGCTTATATGCGGAGGACGAAATCCAGCGGGAATTGGAAACGGCGACCCACAATGAAAACGTTCCCCTACG
Source organism: Gobio gobio (assembly GCF_949357685.1). Taxonomy (NCBI): domain Eukaryota; kingdom Metazoa; phylum Chordata; class Actinopteri; order Cypriniformes; family Gobionidae; genus Gobio; species Gobio gobio. The sequence continues at coordinate 33,087,343 of NC_137105.1, read as the reverse complement.
TCACCAGACTATAACTAATACTTTAGACCACGATGGAAACGCAGATAGCAACAGGTCTAGGCAAAAAAGTTCCTGGGACAAATAGTTCTGGATAATTTCAGTGGAATTGCGGCAGAAGCCTTGTTTTAAAGACCCTTTGTGGTGAAAATCCCGTTTTTTATGTTGTTTAAATGTCTATGTGGTGTTTTTAATATGCTTTAAGACAAACCATGTGCAAATTCATCAGTATTTTCTCCTTAAAACTGTATAGTGTCTCAAAAACACATTTTTGACACGCCCCTGTTTCCTACCAACACAAACATGTAACCAATGGGTCAACATGTGGGGCGGAGCTTTTCTCCACTGACTTTCTATGATGTTCAAAGCGTTTCTGAGGATGCTGCTTTTTGTTTCTAAGGCAGCTGTCTGACTCTGAGATGGTGAACGGGAACATGGTGTGTGTAACATTAGCAACACATTATTAGCTGTTTGATAACACAGTCAAGCCAAAGGCAAACAAATCAATTACCGTTATGTGTCCATGTGATACGCTACATAAAGCGCATTACATTCTGATACATCGACTTGTAGACGGCTTTGTATAATTCACTCCTCCTCTTTTTCTTTTGAATCAGTTTCTGGTTCAAACATATATGGAGGCTGGGGCTAATTTGCATATTTATGCCTCTGAAAATGAAGCAAGAGCAAGTTACATTCAAGCTATTTTAAGGCATGAAGAAATTATTTTCACAGGGGGAAAAAACATTTAAATATTACATTTTGATTATCAAAGATGAGTTTTAAGGGAGACAATTATTGACTGTAGGCTATAATTAAATGAAAGAAAAGCAATTAAAGAAAAAACACTTAAAGGGTTAATTCACCCAAAATGAAAATTCTGTCATCATGTCGTGCGACACCCTTAAGACCTCCGTTCATCTTCAGAACACAAATGAAGATATTTTAGTTGAAATCCGATGGCTCAGAAAGGCCTCCATTGGCACAATGCACTATACCCTCTCAAGACCCATAAAAGGTACTAAAGACGTCGTACAAAGTCCATCTCACTACAGTGGTTCTACAATAACTTTATGGAGCAACGAGAATAGTTTTTGTGCGCAAAAAAAAACAAAATAATGACTTATATAGTGATGACGATTTCAAAACACCGCATCATGAAGCTTCGAAGCGTTATAAATCAGTGAGTCGATTCAGCGGTTTGAATCGCCAAAGTCACGTGATTTCAGCAGTTTGACGGTTTGACACACGATCCGAATCATGATTCGACTCGCTGATTCATAACGCTTCAAAGCTTCATGATGCGGTGTTTTGAAATCAGTCATCACTATATAAGTCGTTATTTAGGTTTTTTTTCCGCACAAAAACTATTCTCGTCGCTTTATAGAGTTATTGTAGAACCACTTTGTAACGATGTCTTTAGTGCCTTTTATGGGTCTTGAGAGTGTAAAGTGCATTGTGCCAATGGAGGCCTTTCAGAGCCATCAGATTTCAACTAAAATATCTTCATTTGTGTTCCGAAGATGAACGGAGGTCTTACGGGTGTCGAACGACATGAGGGTAAGTAATTAATGACAGAATTTACATTTTTGGGTGAACTAACCCTTTAAGCAAAACATGGTCAGGTAAAAGTGTCTGAATAATATTGGTCCCAAATTTTTATAAATTTTACTGGTAGTCCACTGTATAGGAATTTTTGGGTATAATATGTCACAGTTTATTTTGCTATCCTCGCTTACAAAAATCCTCACTTTACATAAATATTATCCTCACTGAATAGTTTTTGGTTTGACTGTGTATAAATATCATCAATGAAGTTTAAAAAATATGACAGATGGACTGACGACGAGGTTCAGGCTTTATATACACACACACAAAGAAAAGAAAAAGTATGTGAACCACTTGAAAAAATCTGTGAAAATGTGAATAATTTTAACTAAATAAAAGAGATCATACAAAATGCATGTTATTTTTTTATGTAGTACTGACCTGAATAAGATATTTTACATAAAAATGTTTACATATAATCCACAAGACAAAAAAATGCTGATTTTTTTTTTTTTTAAATAACCCCATTCAAAAGTTTATGAACCATTAATTCTCAATACTGTGTGTTGTTCCCTGGATGATCCACGGCTGTTTTTGTTTTGTTTTGTGATGGTTGTTCATCCAGGGAACGACATGTTAAAATTATTCACATTTTCACAGATTCTGCAAATGGTTCACATACTTTTTCTTACCACAGTATATATTCATGATGAGGAAATTTAGGGGAAAAGTCTAAAATATGTTGCCTGCACATGAAATGATATACCATCATACTATAGGCTATAAATGAAATGCAGCCATGTTACCTGATATTCTGGATTCGGAATTAGCACATTAATTTAAGAACATTGACAAAGAAACAGGGTTTAAATGGCATTTAATTATTCAATCACATTTTTTAAATAATTTAGTAGGTCTCAGTCATAGCTGCGTGAGATCTAAATTTCCACAAGCATCTTACTCCTGAAAATGAGACAGTCTGTATTTCAATGTGTTTTGGGTTTTTATTGGTTGATTAAATAGCCTACTTATTTCACTCAAAGCTGTTCGCATAAATATATAGCCTACACATTTTTAATTATTGCTTAATTAATATAGCTTATTATATTATAATATTAGCATATAGTATATAAATTATATAATATTTTATATAATTGACATTATGTCTATGCTCGACAGACAGGGGGGGGGGGGAAGCAGACATCGGTAGTGTAATAAAATGAAGGGTGAGCACATTCACTAGCCCCCTGACGTCATCGAGGGAGGATCCGCGCTGGCAATCTTGAAAGAGAGGATGCGCTCTCGCGCTTTGAGCATCACTAAGAACGAGGGAGTCGCATTTACTGTGTCAGATCTGAATTTAAGAGAACTTGCTCAAATCAAAAGGAAATCCTAGCTTTGCACGGAACATGGCATCAAAATGTCCCAAATGTGACAAAACTGTTTATTTTGGTAAGTCGTCAATTTTGCTTCCTTTCCGAAATGCCATGAATAAAACAATGCACACGCTGTCTGCAACGTAGATGTCATGCAGTGTCTGAATTTAGCCTAATTTCATTATCATTTACCGTGGTATGCGTTGTAAATAACGTCTGCAAACCACACAGTGTGGGCTTGATTATTATCTGGCTAATCACGGGTGCACGATATTCTTACTAAATTAATTACGTTTGATGATTAAGATTTGTCCACTTGATTACAGACGCTGCAGCTAATCAAACTATTTTTATCTGCTGAGATTTGAGATACCTTGAATATTGCAGTATAGCCTAATACAAACCATGAAGATCACCCATATGAATATGAGAGAGAGAGTTTTCATTATTGCTGAATGCATGACGCTGAAATGCAGAATTAGGGTAAATAAAAGTATATATGACTGTATTACGTGACATTTAACTTAAAACGTGTAGGCTACACTATGCAAATATAACAAACAAGTGGATTTTCAATTTAAAACTCAGGTTCATATGTATTATTTCATGTAGGCTACTACTCTGAGTACTTTTTCATTTTTAAACGTGATCAGCTACACCCTTAAGATTAAAGGTGCCAGGAAGAACCAAAAAGGGGTTTTCGCAGGGATGCCAACCATTTTTGGTTCCCTGAAGAACCGTTTTGTGATTTTTTTTCTAACCATTTTGTCAGTATTAATCTGGTTTGACCCATTTAATAGGTGTGGTTAACACTTTCTACACTCTTCTGTCCAGATATTTATGGGCCTTTCCTTTCATTCTCAAAAAGCCTGGTGTGAATGGGGTGTGTGCCACATTTTGATTTATTGGAATATGTTAAACAGGGCTCTGCTTTTTTTCTTCCTCTTTATCTTCTCTGGTTAAATGTAACTTGGTGGAAATTCTTTTAAACTGCAGGTGTCTTTTGGCATTTGTCCCTACAGTGTAATTAGTCATTATATTAATTTATTATTTATCATTAACAGCTGTTGGCTAAAATATATTTTTGTGAAACTCCCTACAAGGTTTCACTCTCACTGTAAATGAACAGCATTGGTTAACTTTTGAGCAACACACCATGATGCTCATTGCAGAAAAATAAAGGTTGACGATCAACATGTATGATTAGCAGATTAAAAAATTGTCTCTGCTAATATCATATGCTGAGGCTGAGCTGACTCCCTCCCACTGAGCACTATAATAATTAACATGTGAGAATCTGCTTTGTCTCTGGCTGCTACTCGCTCCCATGAGACTTGAACAGCTGTGTAGTGTGACCTGGAGAAAGCATTCCTATTCAATTGAATACCACGCAACCTGGCAGACGGCTACTTTTAAATGGCTTTTAGTGGAGAAACACGCTTTTTGCCCACATAATTGAGCAGTTATGCCATGAAAGTAAAGAAGAGAACCAATTCTTGGTGTGTGTGCAGGACTTTCTCTTTTCCGTCAGTGGTTAATAACCTTTTTTGTTCCTAAAGACACCATGAAATCAAAATGGATAATTCTTGTTTTTTTATGCAGTATTTATTTATAAATAATTTAAATTTAATTAATCTCGTAATATTTAATGGGTTAGTTCACCCAAAAATTTAGCAAATTTCATCAAAAATATCGTCATTTGTGTTCCGAAGATGAACGAAGGTCTTATGGATTTGGAAAGACATGAGAGTGAGTAATTAATGACAGAATTTTCATTTTTGGGTGAAGTCCCTCCCTCTTGCAGCTTCATCTCTTCTCTTCTCTTCTCTTCTCTTCTCTTCTCTTCTCTTCTCTTCTCTTCTCTTCTCTTCTCTTATCTTCTCTTATCTTATCTTATCTTATCTTATCTTATCTTATCTTCTCTTCTCTTCTCTTCTCTTCTCTTCTCTTCTCTTCTCTTCTCTTCTCTTCTCTTCTCTTCTCTTCTCTTCTCTTCTCTTCTCTTCTCTTATCTTCTCTTCTCTTCTCTTCTCTGTTGACATGTTTACTGGCGCAAGGGAGGGACAACCTGTCACTCACATGAGGTCGACCAGTAGCAAACAACAACCATCCAATGATCCAATCTTGTCCCAATGGACAAAATCAAGTCCCGTTCTATTTTATATACTGCCCGGCCCAAAAAAAAAAAAAACGTTGGATTTAAATAGGCAAATGCTTAAGAGTCTATGATTGGATCATTATTGCAGTGATTATTATGTTTCTAGCATGTTATATTTGACAGAAATTAGTTGGAATGCACACTACCTAATTACGAGCTAGAGACAAAAGAAGTGAAAAATGTCAATTTGGGTTGAATTTGAGGTTTTCACAAAAATTAGTTCATTAAGCCCTCGTCTAGCGACCCAAATGCTCCAAATAGCAATTAAACATCTAAAAGTATCTTTATTTGTATGTTATATTACGTTTAGATTAATATTTATTTGTTTGGCAACAATTCTTCTAACTCTGATTGATCGAATGTGTAGCTTTTCATTTCTTAAACAACCATGTAGGAAGACATATCATGGCCTTATTCCAGAATGACAATGTCAAGATTCATCAATGCTTCTCTTGATGAACTGACAGTGCAGGAGTGGTTGGTTTAAGAAATAAAAATCTACACACTCCATCAATCAGGGTTAAAATAACTTTTGCCAAACATTTAACATGCTAGAAACATAATCACTGCAAAAAGTATTGCAATCATAGATTCTTAGACATTTGCCTATTTAAATCCAAACAGCGACTTTTTTTGGCCAGGCAGTGTACGTCACAATAGGAAAGAAAAGACAATCACAGATTCTATTTCATGTCGTCTTAGATTATTTCGATTAGTAGTATATCAAAAACTCCTGTTCTCTTGTTTCTAAAGTGTTTGCAACCTCTGCAACTTTCTGTCAGCTGGAATTTGCCATGAATGTCCTCACTATGGAAACAGCTCAATTGATACTCAGGTTAAGAGGGAGGGCATCATGAAACCATTAAGCAGAACAACAAGTCTAGAGACAAGGACTAATTACTGTCTGTTCAACTATCTGCACATTAGTCAGCAAAAAAAAAAACATTCAATTTTTCAACTTGCTAATTTCTTGCTGTTGGGGTATGTCTGTTTGTGAGGAGAAAACAGAAAGTGCGATATTGTATGCATTTTACATGAAGTGGGGATCAAAAATAAATGCTGAAAAATTGTTATTAAAAATAACAATATTAAATAATAATATAATATAATAATAAATAAATATATTTACATTTTAGCGAATTGTCTGGAAACAACAATACATGACAATGGAAGATGCCAAACTGCTACATGCCGGAAAGTAGAACACTCTTTTTATTGACTACATCCATATCCACTGCATTCCATTAAATTACATGCATTTAATTATATACTCTACACACTACACATTGGTCTAATGCGCATCAAGGCTGTATTTAACTCTTTCCCCCCCAAACACAGAATTTTCTGTTATTTGTAAGAAAACGCTTCCCTGCCAAACACAGAATTTTCCGTTTGTTCACTGTTAGACGCTATTATGTATCTTCTGAATGAGTACTGACTCTCCTGATCAAGAAAATAACGTGATCATCAACATTAAACATATAAATCAAAACTATCTAATGTTACTGAATGAAATGTCTATAGAACTGTGCAAGCATTAGGGGTGTTGATGGACTCGATCTACTCCATCTGTGTTTGATCACTCTGAATCTGATCTGGATATAGTCTTGATTTTGAAAAATGTGATTTTCTCAGCTTTTTGTTCAAAATGTTGCTTTTTTTTATGAAACCTACCCATATTCAAGTGTTGATAAAAAAAAGGAATGCATGAAGCTAGAATAAACATTTTTTTGTTTAAAAGCAGAGGGTCTATTCTTTCTTTTGATATATTGCATGTTCAGATATTCATACAACAAAATATTCTATGGGCCATTAATTTTTTGTGAAAATGAGCAAAAACTGTGTGGCTGGTAAATTTTTTTTAAAACGCTAGCGGGAAAAGAGTTAATCGATCAAAAATACAGTAAAAACAGTAATATTAATAAAATGTAAAATAACTGTTCCCTTTTGATACTTCACTCGTACCCTGATGGGGAAAACGATTGTTGAAGCCTTTTTCAATAATGCAGTGAAACTGCACGGCCATTGTTTTTTTGTAGTTCAAGTGAATCGAGCCAATGACGAGGTAGCAGAGGTGCATGAGAAACCCGCCAGAATCCACAGAAGGGACGGGGCCATCTTGCAATATAAGAGGGCATTCTGGCATAGGGTCCTCAGATTAATTCTCCTTCAGCGATGACGATCATCTCTTTGCGGGAACTTCGAGATTACAAGTCTTCTCGCCGCTGACAAGCAATGCAGAGGATAGAGACTGACCAAGCGGCAACCTCCCGCAGTTTCTCTTGAAGCCAATACGGAAGTGCCTTAAACTGCAATTCATTGACTGGCCGCTAGGGACAGACTCCAGAAGGGAGCAGAATCTCATTGAGCCCCATGTTAAAATGGCCAACTTTACAGCAGAATAAAGCATGTTTACAGCCTGGTACAAATTGTGGTTTTGGTCTATACGGCTAATTTTGCCCTTCATGACAACTGTGAGGGTGGTGAATTTTTTTATAACTCATTCGTTTACATTATATAAAGCATTAAAGTTCTGCATAATTAAGGGCGTGGCCACTTCGAGTGACAGGTGGATAGCCATTTATCTGCTGTCTGTTAGTCATTGCGTCACTTAAGCTCCGCCCACGTCCCGCCTTTTTGCCCATTTTCTGTTATCCGGGAGTGACGCGCTGCCAAGATGGCAGCGGCCATCTCTTCCATACTTTGCGCTTCAGAACGGCTCATCAGAATCCTATGGGTGACGTCACGGACACTACGTCCATATTTTTTTACAGTCTATGAGACTGACTCAGCACGCCGACATCTGCTTCACAGCTGATCCAGCATCCTGCTCGTGAGTCCCCTTCTGCCATCCGGTAATTCTAAAAGAGCTTCTAAATAAGAACATTTCTGTCACGCCACCAGTGTGGCTTGTGCAGGGCACCCCTGCACACTGATGACGAGCAAAGGGAGTGTGTTGCCTGTCTGAGTAAACCCCCACACAAAAGCCGCGCTCACCGAGATTAATTGCTCTCACAGTGAGACCATGAGTCTCACCTCTCTGCACTCGCGGATCGCTTTCCCTTTTTCTTCCAGGACCCTCAGAGGAAAAAACAGCAGGGCAGAGGATCTGAGCGCTCTGATATGAGTGAGCTCATGCCTGCTCTGGTCCCTCTGCTAGCGCGAGTGGTATGGTCTCATTCGAGGGATCTGACGAAGATCTCCCAGATGACAGCATGTCAATGGCGGACTGTGATGCTGAGAAATGGTTGGGCTCGCTGGATCACCCCATCCCCTTGCCACCTAGAGAAACGACTGACGCCAGAGCTTAAATGGATGCCGCTCTTTTACGTGTCCTCTCCAAGGCGGTCGAAGAGCTCGGTCTGCAATGGTCTACCCCTGAGGAGCCCACATGCAGTCGACTGGACGGATGGTTTCTGGCCCCTCGTCAGCAAGCAGCCCCATTCTTTCCAGAGGTCCACGATGAGCTCACAAAATCATGGTGCGCTCCCTACTCAGCCTGTCTACGAGCCTCCACTTCTTCCGCTCTCACCACTGTTGATGGCGCCAAAGAAAAAGGCTATGAGAAGCTGCCTCCTCTCGATGAGGCTGCGGCCGCGCACCTCTGCCTGCCCACTGCCATCGAATGGAAAGCGAAAGTCGCACACCCATCAAAGCCCTGCAGGACTACCTTAACCCTCACTGAACAAGCCTACACTTCGGCTGGACAGGCAGCTTCCTCGCTACATAACATGGCTGTCCTTCAGGTTTTTCACGCCAAACTCCTCCGCTCCATGAAGTCTGGACCTGACCCAGCTGCATTCAGAGAGCTGCGCAGCAAGACCGACCTGGCCCTGTGCGCTACAAAAGCGACGGCTCAGGCCATTGGCAGATCTATGGCCAGTTTAGTGATGCTGGAGCACCACTTGTGGCTTAATCTTACGGAGATCAAGGATGTGGACAAAGCCACCTTTCTTGACTCCCAGGTCTTCCCCACTTGTCTCGGACCCACCATCGATGGCTTCACTGAACGCTTCATTGCTCTCTCTCCTGCTGAAGCGTTCCAGTTCTCGTGCTGCTCCGAGTCATCCCAGGACTGTGCTAACTCAGCAGCCCGCGAAGCCCGCGCCCTCGACCAGTTAGCCTGCGCCACAGCCTGAGCCTCACCTACCCCTTCCCGGCACAGGGACCCCGTCCTGAGATAATGCTGGACCCAGTGCCTCAGAAGTCGTCCTGAAAGACAGGAAGAGGAGGGGGCTAAGTCTCACTGCGGCCGGACCACCCCCCAAGCAGCCTTGTTTATGCCTCCTAGCGCCCTGTTCAGTTCTGGGTGCTGGAGACAAAGTCACTGAGCCCGTTCAAGTTTACGCACCCATGCAACCGCTGTTATACTCAATACTCAAAAAGAGAGCCCTTTTCCTCTTCCTCTTTCCACAAGCTCCAGGCCCCTGCACAGCGGCCTGTCGCTCGATCCAATCCAACCCCTTGCCACACGGACAAGGCTTGGGAAAATGGATTTTGGGAATAATTAAATGAAGTTATTCACTCCAATTCGCTCAAAGACGAAAATGCTTCAGCAGCATGGTCTCCACCTCGGTAAGGAGCCACGAGGCCCTTTTCCTCTGCGTCGAGGTGATGAATTTACTGGCAAAGGGAGCTGTGGAGATGGTCCCTCCAGACCAGAGCGAGTCGGGCTTTTACAGCCTTTACTTCCTCGTCCCCAAAAAAGATGGCGGCCTCAGACCCATCTTAGACCTAAGACACTTGAATCGTGCTCTTATGAAACGAATGTTCAGGATGATTACCTTGAAACAGATCCTCTCGCAAATATGCCCAGGGTACCCCCATCACAGATGATTTTTGAGATTCCCCTTCGAGGGAGTGACATATCAGTATACAGTCCTTCCATTTGGGCTGTCCCTAGCTCCACGCACATTCACAAAGTGTATGGACGTGGCTCTTTCCCTCTCTCAGACAGGAGAGAGGGGAATCTGCATCCATTTTTGCAACGTCGGAGGCAGAACTAAATTCTCACAGATCCGTGCTACTCAGCCATTTTGAGTGCCCGGTGCCAAGAGCTCACTGTCCGCCAGCCAGAGTCTTCGTCTCGGCCCAATTGAGGACCGCAGTCATGCCAGAATGCGCTCTGGCCATTCGACAGCTTGTGGCCTCCTTCAGAATTGGAGCCTCTCTTCCAGTCAGATCTTTTCAAAAGATGCTGGACCTCATGGCCTCTGCATCTCCAGTGCTGCAGCTGGGCCTGCTGAACATGCGGCCCCTACAGTACTGGTTGAAACCCCGGGTTCCAGCCCACGCCTGGCATCACAGACACCTATGTATCAGGGTGAACCAGGCCTGTGTGTCAGCTCTGGCTTCTTGGAAGAACCCTCGTTGGTTCCAGTCTGGTGTGCCCCTGGGGATGGTCTCCAGAAGGAAGGTTGTCTCGACAGATGCATCCAACACAGGTTGGGGAGCTCTGTGCGAGGGCAGACCGGCCTTCTGCCACTGGTCGGATGAGGAAGCCCGGCTACACATCAACTGCCTGGAGATGCTGAGAGGACACCAAGTCTTGGTCCGATTGGACAGCATGACAGTGGTGTCCTACATAAACCACCAGGGTTTATCACCTCAAAGCTTCTTTTCAAGCTGGTGAAATGCCTCCTGGAATGGGCACAGCTCAATCTGTGTTCGCTGAGAGCAGCGCACATGCCGGGGAAGATGAACCAGGGAGCAGATATGCTATCTCAGAGCAACTTCCCCTCAGAGGATCTGGGAGATCTTCGAGAAGGCAGAGGTCAAACTCTTTGCCTCAGAAGACGACTCTCATTGCCCAACTTATCTTTCAAAGAACAGGGATGCGCTGTCCCAGCCTTCTCCTGTATGCTTTAACCCTGATGACTCTGATTCCTCAGGTCATCAGGTGAATCAGAGAGCACAAACGTGCTGTCCTCCTAGTGGTCCCCCTCTGGAGAAACCAGCCTTGGTTCTCAGAGCTGACTCAGCTGCTCACAGCAGCTCCGTGGCCCACCTCCCTGAGACGGACTCTACTCTTTCAGGCGAACTGGATGATTTGGCACCCCCAACCCGAGTTGTGGGCACTGCACCTCTGGCCTCTCGATGGGAGCCTATCGACCTCCCCGAGAGAGTTTTAAATATTATTTCTGATGTGAGAACCCCATCTACAAGACGCCTCTACGCTCGTAAGTGGTCTGTTTTCTCTGCCTGGTGCACAGCTTGGAGCGAAGACCCGACCTCTTGTGACGTATCATTGATACTGTCCTTCCTCCAGGAATTACTGGACAAGGGTAATGTGGTTTATGCTCAAGGTTTATGTGCCTGTAGACAGGAACAACCGGGTTGTTCTTTTTCTAAAAGGGTCCAGGAGGCTGAAACCGCCTCGCTCTCTCACCATCCCTACATGGGACCTGTCTGCAGTGTTATGGGCTCTTAGGAGCCCTCCCTTCATGCCGCTTCAGTCTAACTGCTACCTCTAGCATCGGTCAACCGAGTAGGTGACTTACAAGCACTCTCTTTGATCGCTTCCTGCCTTGAATTTGGACCTAACGACTGCAAAGTCGTCCTCTAACCAAGGCATGGCTATGTGCCCAAGATGTTCTCCTTTCCGTTCAGAGCACAATACGTTACTCTCTCTGCGCATTTACTCTGCCCTGTCTGGGCTTTGAGAGTTTACATTGAGCATTCTGCCTCATACAGGCAGTTGGAACAGCTCTTTATATGCTTCGGAGTCTGCACCAAAGGGCATCTGGTCACAAAGCAAAGACTGTCCAGATAGATAGTAGATGCAATTGCATTAGCCTACTCCTCGATGGGCCTACAATGCCCCATCAGGGTATAAGCTCACTCTACCAGATGCATGGCGTCGTCTTGGGCTTGGTCCAGTGGTGTGTCCACTGGGCCTCGCCACCCACATTTGCCGCTTTGCAGGCACGGGTCCTCTCTGTGTAATGGAATTTACCTCTGCTGAGCTCAATCCACTACGAACCCACACTCCAGGACCAGTTTCTTCCAAACTTGGCCTCATATGAGCTCAAACTCGCTACAGTACCCTGTGATTCTGATTTAGTTCTGAGTTGCTACTTTCAGGTGTTCGCCTTCCCTTCTTGGAAGCTCTTGGCCCTTCTAGCGCCTAGACTTACAGGGATTTCTTGGAACGATTATCTAGAGCCGGGTTTATTCTATACGGGTTAATCTTATTCCCCTGTGTGGCTCCGACATATACGTCCAAGCCTCTAGCTGGATAGCTGTCGCCCTACTATGTCTTGGTTCCTTGGGCCTCTTATTAGTGCTTAAGACCAAATTATCATGTACTTGTCATTCCGCAGTCATAGCACTTTGTGATTGAACTGGTTCCCCATCAGCGTCTAGCAACGATGTACAAGTGAAGTATCGAAAGGGAACATACTCGGTTACTAACGTAACCATGGTTCCCTGAAATACGGGAATGAGGACTATGTTTCGTGCCGTGCTATGTTGCTGCACGACTCAAGTGTTTGTCGCTTCAGTCAAATTAACCTGAGGATCCTATGCCAGAATGCCCACTTATATAGCCAGATGGCCCTGCCCCTTCTGCAGATTCTGGCGGGCTTCTTCGCCATAGGCTCGTGCAGCTCTGCTGCCTCGTCATTCGTTCGTTTCACTTGAACTACACAAACCAATGGCCATGCTGTTTCACTGTGTTATTGAAAAAGGCTTTAGTAATCAGAGAAAAAGGGGTTTTCCCCATCAGTGCCTAGCGACGCAGTACTCTTATCTCAGGGAACCTAGTTTACCGAGTACCTTTTTTCCATTTTAATATGTTTTAACATGTAATTTATTCCTGTAATGGCAAAGCTGAATTTTCAGCATCATTACTCCAGTCTTCAGTGTCACGTGTTGTGTTAAATATTTATATATAGGCCTATAGAGAGAGAGAGAGAGAGAGAGAGAGAGAGAGAGAGAGAGAGAGAGAGAGAGAGAGAGAGAGAATGTGCTTTTCACATGGTAGAGAAATATTTTTTTTTAAAGATAAATAATTACTAGAATGTAGTGTAATAAAATAAACACTTTTTATTGGTTTATTCAAAGTCATCCCTTCTTTATGAACTGTTTTATTGCCTTATATGCATCATGTACTTGCAAAGTGAAGAAAATGGATTTGTTACCTTAAGGCAACATCCTGCCATAGAACACATAATAATAAACATACTTGCCAAAACATCCCTGAATGGATTTCATAAAGTTTGACCTAAAATGTTATTGTGCGGTTCTTTAGTCTTGACTTACACTGACATGATGTGATGTCTGCTCTGTGAAGAACGGCTCATGAGGGTGTTCTGTGCTCCCTTAGGCATGTGCCTGGAATATTCTGGCCTCGATATGAAGGGGTGAGGTTTGATAAGAACCTTTCACTCTTTAAGAGTGTTTTGCTGTTGTCCGCATATCCCTGACAGTATGGACATTAGGCTTCATAATATATCTTAGTGGACTCACTTACACACATTCAAATCGGCATGACAAAGATAGTCTTTTCTTCCATATTGTGAAGTATATCCGAGTGAAACCGCTTCATGAACAAGACAAAAAAATGGTGGGACTTGATTTAGTGCATGGGGAATTGATTGGATGATTGTGGTTTGCTATTGGTGGATCTCATGTGAGTGCCAGTAAATATGTCATCAGAGCAGCGATGCCACTGCAAGAGGGAGGGGAATGTACCTTTATTAAAGATTACAAGTGCACATAAATTGTAAAAGAAAAGAACGATCTGCACTGATAAAATCTTTATAATAAACACTGACTTTAAGATGTGCAAAATAACTAACTGTGTGTTAACTAAATAGATAAACACATGTATGTGGTTTATAGCCTGGTAGACTGTTTTTTTGTTTTTCTATCGAGACTCAGACAAGACTCAAACCACCATTTCATAGAAGCTCTGATCTTTGCAAGGCACCATTATGGTAAGAGTCTCTACAGAGTAATTTCAGCTCAATTGTTATAATGAATATAGTTGCTTCAGAGGAGAGTTTTACACTTGTATTCAAAGAGCCTCTTAAGCCATCATCTTAATATACATCTTCAAATAAGTGGAGTAAAGGGGATACATCTTTTTGTGTCTTGTAGCGGAGAAAGTGACATCTCTGGGGAAAGACTGGCACAAATTCTGTCTGAAATGTGAACGCTGTAACAAGACCCTGAATCCTGGAGGACATGCAGAGGTGAGCGTAAGACAGTTAAAATACAGAGAAAAAGAAAGTGCTGAAGATAAAACCCCATTAAAAAAACATTTCCTTCATTGTATATTCTACTAAACTAATTTGCATATGCATATGTTTATCTGGCAAATATCGCATCTAATGTGGTCACAATATTGATTTATAGTCTGAAATAAATTAAGCAATATTACATGAGCAAGAGTTCTGTTCCAAATATCAACACAGATGAAGCCATAGAGCAATGTAAAAACAGCAGATGAGCTGAATGAACATGACAACTCTGACAGTAGGTGGCTCTTATAGAAAATCAGAAATATAGTGGTCACCCCAGTTGCTATATGGTACACATAGCTTGTCAGCTTGTCATGGAGAAAAAAAGTCGAACGGTATTTACATGTTTTCCAACATCCATTCAGATTTTTGTTATTCGCTATGCTGTTAATCACACAACTCCAAATACAAGAGTACAGAGACAATTGAGGCGGTTCAGGACTTCTGGACTCTACATCTGCTATTCACTGTTGCTTAGCAAAATAGTCTGTTCATAAGTTTTATGTAACTGCAGCGGATTGTCTTATTTGTGTCATGTTAAGTGGTTAGGAGTACAAAATAAACGTTATTATTAATTTTTTAACAATAATTTTTAAGAGAGAACAGAAAAACAAAACAGCTTTATACAAAGTCCTTAGGAAACTAAGGACTTAAATACATAAGGAGTGGTAATGACCTGAACAGAAAAAGGGGTGTAATTCATTAGGAAAAATGGAAACTAATAGGGAAAACAGGCATGCAGACAGGCAAACAGGAAAAAAACAGAGCCCGATCACACGGAAATGCGAATAAATAATACGAGTGTGCGCGTGCATATGATACGTACTTTATGGCGTAAAGTAACCCCCCACCCCTATCCTACCCAAGAGCACCTATACACGCCATAAAGTGCATATCATATGCACGCGAAAAACAGCATACCATATGCACGCCAAAACTCAATTTGGCGTATACATTCCACGATATTGCACACTCGTACAATTGATACGCATTCTCATGTGATCGTGTTGGAAAAACACCATGATAATAAAACAGAACTAAACAGACCATAACCATTACAGTAGCTCCCCCTTCCGGAAGGCGCACTCTTAATAGTATAAACTGATGGGGGAGGCAGGGCAGGGGCTCTGGAGGAAGACAAGGGGCTGGCAAAGAGCAGGAGACAAGAGGAGATGGTGGTGGGAGAAACCAATGTAGCAATAATGGTGGGAGGAGCAGGAGGAGCCTGGCGGGGACTCAAAAGCCCATGGCAGAGTCAAAGGCAGGAGAAGCCATGGTGGAGATTTGGCAAGTTTAACCAGGAGACAACAGATGGAGACAGAGCCAATAGAGGTGAAGACCCAGAGCCAATGAGACCTGGCGACACGAATAAGGAGACTAGTGCTGCGTCCCAATTCACATACTATTCGTTCTAAATAGAATTCGAAATTAGAATTAGTGTATCCCAAATCTTAGTATGTTGAAATTATTCCAAAGATGGTCTACTTTTTCCGGTTAGTATAGTTAGTTCCGCTTTAATATATTATGTGTTTTAGACAAGACAGGTGAGCAACTGTTTGGATACATTCATTGACAGAAAACTAATCATTGTTATATCTAAACACAGTTAGCCTTATTGTTTATATCTCGTTTTCTCGATTTGCCGCGAGAACCATGTTTTACCATGCCTAATATTGATCTAATTTACTGCAGTGTGCAACAAGTGTCTCATAGTAGCCATCGAGCAAACGCACAGAGTAGCATTATACATTTCAACACGATCAAATATATCTAATAGGATAAAACAGCGCTACATTACCCCACATACGCATGACTGGAAGTAACTTCCCTTTTGCATTTAATTATCTTCATTTTCCCTGATATCTCTGTCTCGACTCTCTCCTTTGTGTATTAACTTTTTTGCTACTTTTCTTGTACCTGTCACTTCTTCTTTAGTAGGTCTACCGTTAGGAACAGGACTGTCTCAACGTTCTTTAAAAAAAAAAACACACATTGTCTAAATTTGTTTGAGGTAAATTCAAAGTATTACATTAGGACAATGTGTTGTTGTTTTATCTTAAAATGTCTTAAATATCTAATATTTTACAAAACTATTTAATGCAAATATATATTTAAAAAAATCTAAATTGCTTAAATGTCAAAATTAGTACAATAATACGTCATGACAATATCTTTATAAAATCATAATACTGAACAAGTTATTGCCTTATTACTAATATTTTTAGTGTTGTTGTCTGTCCTAGCTCCCTCCAAACTTATAAATCGATGTGAATATCAGTCTGCTAAATTACTACTGTAATTTTACTACGGATAATAAAGATGTCATTTATCATACAGTTTTTTGAATGACGATAGTAATGGGGTGCTACTGCTAACATTTGCTGCCTCCATTGCCTCCTTAGAGGAAACACCAAGATGTACTTAAGTCCTACTTATATGGGTCAAAAAAGCACTATAAAAGGTATTCTAGCGGTGAGATTGTGAATTGCTTCCACCCACTGCTCACCCCTCCCTTTCAAAGCACATAGACAAACTACAGTGGCCGACACAGGAAAAAGATGTCGTATTAGACAGCAGAGTGGCTAGCGCTCTGTAGAGCAGTTTGTCCGTTTAGCGCTGCTGTAGGCGCAAATGGCGTCTTCACAGTAAGGGGACTCGCGGTGTATGTAGATAGAAATGGCTCATTCTAAGGTAATAAAAACATAACGGTTCATTATGTAAGGTCTATATACACCACTGAAAACATAGTTATGTATATTATATTGCATTTCTATCAATAGATCCTCATACATATTACACACTGCACCTTTAAGTTGAACTAATTGCATGTAATATGAATTCAAACTAGAACACTTAAAGAAAAGATGTAGTTAAGTGTCCAAAAACATTACATTCAGTTTGCACTTAAGGATGATCTTTTAAAATATATTATTTCTGTTGTTCAGTTGTTTGCTATTTCGATGTTGAGATTATTTGATGTTATAATCTTAGGACAGCATGAGTGTTAATTTTTGAAAACAGACAAGGATGGCAGGAACTGGATGCCTAATTAATCTCAGTGATGTACTTTATCCACTGTTAACAGCATGATGGGAAGCCATACTGCCACAAGCCATGCTATGCTGCCCTCTATGGACCAAAAGGTACAGTACATCTAATTAGTGTCTTGGATCTATCTATTCATAATTTGTGGGGCTTGCAGCAAGTAGGACACTTTCTTCTTTGATGCTACAGATTCTTAATGACGCAGACAGCCTGCACAGAAGCAGTTTCATCTCTTAAATCTCTGATCTTGAGATATGGATTAACGCTACATGGATTTAAAGCCCATGTTGAATTCTTACATTAGGCTACTGAAATGTTTAAATACCATCCATATAATAGAATCAGAAAAGAAGCAGCTGTACTGTCTGTCTTCTTTCTGTAGGTGTGAATATTGGTGGGGCGGGATCATATGTCTATGAAACACCTGTCAACGATGATACTGCCCCTGTTGCCATGGAAACCAAAAAGGCTGAAGAGAAAAAGGCTACCAGGGGTCCAGTGAAGGGTGAGTTTGTCTGACATATTGGTTGTACTACTGTAGATCATAATGCAGAGACTTAAATTCATAGGGGTTTTTTTAATGGTGAACCATTTTTTATAATAGTGTTACTTTAAAGGTATAGTTCACCCAAAAATGAAAATTAGCCCATGATTTACTCACCCTCAAGTCATCCTAGGTGTATAAGACATTCTTCTTTCAGATTAATAAAATCGGAGTGATATTAAAAAAAGTCCTGGCTAATCCAAGCTTTATAATGGCAGGGATTGTTGCTCTGTTTTTGAAGTCCATAAAAAAAAGGCATCTGTCCGTCAAATAACTTGCGCCACGCGGCTCTGGGAAGTTAAAGGGTAACTAAACCCTAAACCAACTTTTTTTAGTTAATGATCTGTAATACTGGGGCTTTATTAATGCTGTTCATTGATTCGAGTAAATGTTTTGACATTTGAGTATAAAGTGTTTTAATTCTATAAAATATGGTGTAAAACCGCCAAAGTGCTGCCCTCTTAAGGTTGAACGGTGGCTACTGCAGTTGAATTTTCCTATTGGACGTTGTGGTACATCGTGACGTAGGATGGTACCAGGGACGGATTGGTAATCTGTGCGTTCTGGAAAAGTCCAGAACGGCCGTCCAACTGAGGGCCGTCGCCCGGCCGTCGGCAAAAAAAAAAAAAAGTCTATGGCTAGCAGAAAACGTAAGGAGAAAGGTGGATGGGGAAAAAGTTTCCAAGTCTCTCGAGTCGAGACTACTGGCTTTTTGGTTGCAGTGCAACTGCCAGCACACTACATCACTTGGAAGAGCCTGAGCTTCCACAGCCTGGTCATGATGAGGAGGGACAGACAGAGTTAACTTCACACCAGCAAGAGGTCCTGGTAAATGCCAGTAGTAGCAGGACACATTATAATAGGCTGCCTTTATCCCTATCTTAGTGAATTGCATAGTCAGCTAGCTATCAACATGGGTGTGCATGGGGTGGAATGTGTAGCCTATTCGTTTTAACCGAATCGGCACGGGCGTCACTGCTCGGTGCATGAATTTACATGGAGAATACACAATATAAAAATAAATAAAACTATACTAAAACGATACTCGGTTACTTAACGTAACCTCGGTTCTCTCTAGAAGAGGGAACGAGTATTGCGTAAGTTCCTTACGCTACGGGAAAGTATTCTTTCTTCGAGATTTCTGAAAAACCCAAAATTATCCTTAATTTTGTAACATTGTCAACGCAGTGCGGCAGCCTGGCAGACCATAGCAGGCTATTCCAGCGTGCTATTGGCTGCTCTGCTGGCAACTGCAGCAGCCTATCGGTGAGCCCGCGTGACGTGGCGACCAATGAGGGCGCTTCGCGCCCACCTGGCTTCATTTGCCTACAGGTGGGGCGTGGCCACGTGTATATAAGCAGGGCTCACGGGCTGCATATTCGGTTTTCTTAGTTCTGAAGCGTAAAAGCCAGCGGGGCGCACGGCAAGGAACGCAATACTCGTTCCCTCTTCTAGAGAGAACCGAGGTTACGTTAAGTAACCGAGTATCGTTCTCTTACGAGAGGTTCTCTCGTATTGCGTAAGTTCCTTACGCTACGGGAACATATTGTCAACGCCGTGCGCGCCTCGCATACAGCATATGTATCCCAGGGAACCGGGGACCATAACACTGCTCGGGCAGGGTGGCCGGTAAAGAAAAAACGGGCCACCACATATACAGACACTTCATTCGAACTGACGGGTGGTTTACGACGGGTGGTTACAACACCCTGTCCCATGAATGAGGGAACGGCACCTGCCGGTCTCCTTCAAATTCACCACACCTTGTCTCATGAATGAGGGAGCGGCAACGCCGGTCGCCTTCAAATTCACAATATCTTGTTATATGAGTGAGGTAACGGCACCGCCGGTCACCTTCAAACTCACAACAGCTCGTCTCGTAAATGAGGGAACGGCACCGCCGGTCTCCTTCAAATTCACATGAGCCTAGTACCGAACTTACTACCAGTATGTGAGCTATGTCTGCGCAGAATCACTGGGCAGAACCAACGGCCCTATTGAACTGATAACACTTTCGCCTGTAAGGCAGGAACTTCCAGATTGTAAAATCTCACGAACGTAGACGGGGAGGCCCAGCCTGCCGCCATACAGATATCGTGGATGGAAATCCCTCTGGCCCAAGCCCACGAAGAGGCCATGCCTCTGGTGGAGTGTGCTCTGACACCTAGCGGGCACTGCAGGTGTTTGGAAGCGTATGCAGTTGCAATCGCGTCCACTATCCACCTGGACAGGGTCTGTTTCGAGGAGGCGAGACCTTTAGTGCGCCCACCAAACGAAACAAATAGCTGCTCAGAACGCCTGAAGGCGGCGGAGCGTGTGACATAAACCCTCAATGCCCTGACAGGGCAGAGGAAATTGCCACCGTCCCCCTCATCGGATGCTGGCAGAGCCGAGAGGGAGATAATCTGCGCCCTGAAGGGAGTGCCGATCGCTTTGGGGACATAACCATGCCTCGGTCTGAGAATGACCTTAGAGTCATTAGGACCGAACTCCATACACGCCGGGCTCACTGAGAGCGCGTGTAGATCCCCCACGCGTTTCACTGAAGCCAGAGCTATCAGAAACGTGGTTTTCAGCGAAAGGAACCTTGGTTCCACAGTCTCGAGCGGTTCAAAGGGATGAGCCTTCAGGGCCTCTAGGACCAAGGCCAGATCCCATATAGGAACCGACGGGGGCCGCGGGGGATTCATCCGTCTGGCTCCTCTGAGGAAACGGACGATGAGCTCGTTCCTTCCTAGCGTGCTACCTAGCGTCGTCTGAGCGAACGCTGCTATAGCCGCCACATACACTTTGAGCGTGGAAGGGGACCTGCCCAATTCCAAAAGCTCTTGGAGGAAGGAGAGCACCCGCTGGACCCCACATTGCTGTGGGTCCAATCCCTTGGAAACACACCATTCAGTGAACACCGACCACTTAGAACTATATAACCGCCTCGTCGAGGGGGCTCTAGAGTGTGAAATCGTGTTCATAACCCCTTCGGGCAGGTCAACGGGTATCCGTTGGTCACCCATACATGCAGAGACCATCGCTCTGGATGGGGATGCCAAACTGAGCCTCCTGCTTGAGAGAGAAGGTCTGCTCTCAGCGGAACTGGCCAGGGGGGTGAGTGCGACAGCTTCACCAGCTCTGGGTACCAAATCTGGTTCTCCCAGCGCGGTGCTATAAGGAGCACCGGACGGCGCGTTTCCCTGATTTTCGCTATGACCTGGGGCAATAGGGAGATCGGCGGGAAAGCATACAGCGGGAGGCTGGGCCAAGTTTGGGACAGCGCATCCTCGCTTTTGGACAGAAACGTCGGGCAGCGGGCGTTCTCTTTTGTTGCAAAGAGGTCGAGCTCCGCTCTGCCGAACAGGCGCCATACCAGCTGGACTGTCTGGGGGTGCAGGGACCATTCTCCTGGGAGAATGAGGCCCCTGGACAGCTTGTCCGGGCCCACATTGAGGTGGCCCGGCACGTGCGCAGCTCTCAACGAGCGCAGCGAGCTGTGTGCCCACACGAGCAGGCGTTCTGTCAGATTGCCCAGACCTCTGGACCTGACACCGCCCTGCCGGTTCACGTAGGACACCACTGTGGTGTTGTCCGACCGGACTAACACATGGTGTCCTCGTATAAGCGGGAGAAACTGCTTGAGCGCGTTCTCTACCGCTATCATCTCCAAACAGTTTATGTGTAGGAGTTTTTCCTCGCTCGACCAAAGGCCCGAGGCTGATCTGCCCTCGAAAACGGCGCCCCAACCCGTGGTGGAGGCGTCCGTCGAGATGACCTTGCGGTGTGAGATGGCTCCCATCGTCACTCCCCTCTGGTACCAGTCGGCTACTAACCAGGGCTCTAGGGCTGACACGCAGCCCTGAGTCACTCTGATCCTGAAGCCACCGGACGCCCAGGCCCTGTGAGGCACTCGGGCGTTTAACCAGCATTGCAGCGGGCGCATGCGCATTAAGCCCAGCTGGAGCACAGCTGCAGCTGAGGCCATACGTCCCAGCATCCTCTGAAACAGCTTGAGAGGTGCGATTTTGCCTGGCCGAAAATACGCAGCCATGCGCCGAACTTGGCGCGCGCGATGGGGTGACAGGCGGGCTGACATTGCCACAGTGTCCAGATTCAAACCCAGAAATGAGGTTGATTGCGTGGGCACTAATGAGCTCTTGGTCCAATTGACCGTGAGCCCTAGGCTGTCCAGATGGCTGAGCAGCATTGCCCTGTGGGCGAGGAGCTCGGCCTCCGACTGCGCCAGGATGAGCCAATCGTCCAGATAGTTCAATACTCGCATCCCTCGATTTCTCAGAGGAGCGAGGGCCGCGTCCATGCACTTCGTAAATGTACGGGGTGCTAGTGACAGGCCGAACGGAAGGACGGTGTATTGATAAGCCTGGCCGTCGAAGGCGAATCGTAAGAATGGCCTGTGACGCGGCGTTATCTTGATTTGAAAATATGCATCTTTCAAATCTAGGGAGATTAGCCAGTCTCTCGGGCGAATATGCGCGAGGATCTGCTTGGTCGTGAGCATCTTGAACGATCTTTTCATAAGAGCTTTGTTCAGACGCCTCAGATCCAGAATCGGTCTGAGCGACCCATCCCTTTTTGGCACGAGAAAATACCGGCTGTAAAAGCCTGACTCGCTCATAGAGTGGGGAACCGGTTCTATAGCCCCTTTGCACAGCAGCGTGGCTATTTATGCTCGAAGTAGATGTGCTACTTCCTCGCTCACTCTCGTCTCTGTACGCGCACAGAAGCGCGGAGGGCGGCGAGCGAACTGCAGAGTGTAGCCGTGCTTCACTGTTTTCAGCACCCATTCTGATACACCTGGAATGGCTTCCCACGCTCTCGCGTGCGCCACACGGGATAGAACGGCCTCCGGGCTCGAAACGCCGCGCTTCGCGGGTTTGACGGCCCGTATAGGAGGGGCGGGCGCAGTGCGCGCGCTCTCTGTGCTGTGGGCCAGCCGATCGCTCGCGATGGCTGGCCGCCCTACACACTGCATCTCTGCCGCTTCGAGCGGGGAGTGGCTTGTGTGCGGCCCTACACTCATCGCTCCGGCCACCCTGGGCGGAAAATAAATGGTGTGTGGCGTGGCGCGTGGCGCCTGAGGCGTAATGTTCGCGAAAATGTGTGAGCGCGTTTGAGCGGGCACAACTCTTACGCGTGGAACATGACCGGTTAAGAGTGGCTGTGTGACAGCGCGTGTGGTGGTTAGTCGTGGACGCAAACAAGCGGACACGTGACCTAACTCTAGCACTCGAGCGGCCGGTGGCCGCTTTATGTGAGTGGGGGACACAGGGTTTATAGTGCTTGTGTGCAGGGGTGAACACAGAAAAGTGGGCACATTTACTGCATTTGAAACACATACGGCGCGAGCCGTGCGACCAGAAATAATGCAACTTTTGTGATTTCTCTGGTTCGCCGTAAAAACGGCGGTTGTTGACAGGCGAGAAGGCATTTTTGCCGGCTCGTTGGCTGCGTGAAATCCATCTGCAGCAGCCACAGTGGTGGGGGCTGACAGGAAAAAGAGTTTTGACGGTGGTCCGGCCTGGAGGTGGGCGCACGGCGGCGACTGTTTAGGAAGCATCCGTCAAGTCGGTTCGGCGCTGCCACCTTGGGCGGGGCCCATTCGAGGCCTAGCTGCTCGACAGCCCGGGTGAGAAGGCGCAAGAGTTCGGCGTCCTCACCCGCTCGAGAGCGTCCGGAGCCCCGGACTGAAGAGGATGCGGAAGACCAGTCCTCGCTGTCGGAAGCCATGATGGAGCAGCTGTCGGCGCGTTCTGCGGCCGCATCCGCCTCATCCCCGGAGGCGGCAACAGAAATGGCGGCCTGGGGTGGGGGCGGGGAAGGCGAGAGTGAAGCGGGCGGGAAAGGTTCCGGCGAGCTTCTCTCTGCGAGCTCCGGAGTCCGCTGCGAGCGGCGCTTCTTCTTGCGCGGCGTGGCAGGGACTGGAGGGATATCATCTTCGAACAGGACGAGTCGAGCCCGCAGGGTCGACATCGTCAGTTCTTCGCACTCTTGGCATCCGCCAGCGTGGAGTGCGGCGGCGGTGTGATCACGGCCCAGGCAGAGAGCGCAGATCACATGGCGGTCCCCGGAGCTGAGCTGCGCGTGACACGAGCCGCAGGTGGAACGAGACATTTGTATCAACGCTCGGCTCTTTTTGTGAAAAGTGTGACGCAGCGGCGACAACACTTTGAGCGTAAAAGGATATGGGGCTGCCGGATAGCAGAGCAGGCACGGAAGGCTGAAGGTGGCGCGATGCTGCCGGCTTCCTCAGGCGCTGTCCTCTGCTTGCTTGTCTGCGCGGTCACGGCGGCGGGTTCCAGATCCAGCGATGCGAAGGGCTTCGCTGAAGAAAAGAAAATCGAATATGCAGCCCGTGAGCCCTGCTTATATACACGTGGCCACGCCCCACCTGTAGGCAAATGAAGCCAGGTGGGCGCGAAGCGCCCTCATTGGTCGCCACGTCACGCGGGCTCACCGATAGGCTGCTGCAGTTGCCAGCAGAGCAGCCAATAGCACGCTGGAATAGCCTGCTATGGTCTGCCAGGCTGCCGCACTGCGTTGACAATGTTACAAAATTAAGGATAATTTTGGGTTTTTCAGAAATCTCGAAGAAAGAATACTTTCCCGTAGCGTAAGGAACTTACGCAATACGAGAGAACCTCTCGTAAGAGAACTAATAATGTGTGTGTGTGTGGGAGAGGTGCGGGCGCGATGCCGCGATCGAACAGTGGAAACATAAAAACAATACATACTCCGTCATTTTGTTCATACAGGACATCATTCAAACTGCAAAGTGTTTGCTTATATTTGTGTACACTCGTAATAAAACAAAACATTGTGCTTTTGTCAAACTGAACTCTTGTCAAACTGTAACCTACTGTCATCTAACACACACACACACACACACACACACACACACACACACACACACACACACACACACACACACACAGTTTAAAAGCAAAAAATATGTATCCAACCCCATTTAAAAACAGTCTGTAGGTGTCATCTTTTGGACATTCATCATCGTATTGCATTGGTTTTCATTTCTTTCATTCACTTTGTTGTATATGAGAGGTTGTAGTGATGAGCTCACATTTTCTGCAAGAATGAAGACTAAGGTATTGAATTAAACGGGAAAACATCAGGCATGCATTGCTACCACTCTAAACGTGCTAACACACAAGGAAGGGGGCTAAATAATTGACAACTTTTGTTTAACCAAAAAATCCTAGCTTGCACTTTCTGTCTGTCTTCCATCAGAGTGCAGTTTTTCCTTGTCTTTGGAATTGGCACAATGTGGTGGTTGTTTGTGAAAGCTTCACAGATAAAATTAATAGGGCCTAGCCATTTTCATCATTTCACACCCTTAATATAAATCAAAGTTTATTATCATCATTGGTTTTGAGATGTTACTTGTTGTGAATACCTTGTCTGATAGTCTGACAGTATTGTGGCATAGTACATCCTGGCTAGTGTCTGTTGCGCACGGCTAAGGGCGAATGGCCGGATGATGGGCCTATTTGGGAGAAAGTCCAGGGCTGTTTTTTAGCCCCAGTCCGTCCCTGGATGGTACCTCCAACGGCTCACAATCCGCGCCCCTAGCACGAGCTCACCACGCCCTCAGAAATGTTTCCCCCAATCACATGATGAGAACGGCTTTACTCCAGTATGAACTGTCATATTACATGAAGTGGAAACATTATGAATGAAACTCACTTGACACATGCTTTAACATTGTATTGAAGAAAATACGGTTAAATAATGAAGTTGTCAGTACACGTCAGGCTTTTCTTGCGATTTTATTGCCGCCCGTCATGTGTACAGATAATTTTCATACATGAGACGCGCTTTCAAACCCTGACACGCAAGCGGTTGCCGCGGTGACCCTGTGTGTGTAATGAGCAAAGTGTACACGCGTTGTGGACCCGCCTATAGGCGCACATGCTCTTTAAACATGCTCTTTAAATAACAAAAAAAAGAATGCACCATTGACTTTTGACCAGGTTTCCGTTGGACAGTGTTGCAGTCTATTTAATTTGCCTCAAAATAGCAGCACGCCAACAATGCGCCTGAACACACATTGTTCTCAGACCAGCACGCCCATGGTGTGGCGCAGGACGTGAAAATTATAAATGTGTCAGGCTGAAACTGAAACTAGCAAAACACACATGCGCCTGATGCCCTATTGCACCAGGTGTATGATAGGGCCCAAAGCCGATTCAAAAATCTTGTTTAATTTTGTTGATATATTACAGTCAAAGGTCTTTACAGAGAGGATTTTGGATATCTCTTTTTATCATTCCATAAATTAGAAAATACTGTCAACAGCCAAAAAAAAAAGGAATCACACGTTTTAAAGAATAAAATGTTGTATATAATCAGGTCAATTATATATGAACAGATACCTTCAGAAAAGATAGGAACAAAACTGTAAAGTTTGGTTTATTTCAATGAATATTATTTAAATTAATGTTATTT
Organism: Gobio gobio; assembly: GCF_949357685.1. Taxonomy (NCBI): domain Eukaryota; kingdom Metazoa; phylum Chordata; class Actinopteri; order Cypriniformes; family Gobionidae; genus Gobio; species Gobio gobio. The sequence goes on along the minus strand of NC_137105.1, from coordinate 33,060,961 downwards.
GTGAGAATAATTGTTTACCTCATTTCCTCCAGCTGCAAGTTTCAGTTCTTTCTCTGGTGAGCCGAACATCTGCCCAAGGTGCAACAAAACCGTGTATTTTGGTAAGCGCTGACATTCAGATATTAAAGTTCACCAAATATGGATTTGTGTGGGAGGTGTGTGTTCAGCAGTGCCAGGACACACATTAGCATTTTGTTGGGGTTGACTGATGCTTACAGAAGGGCCTGTGTTTCCTTCTTTGTGTTTCAGCTGAAAAGGTCAGTTCCCTGGGTAAAGACTGGCACAGACCCTGTCTGCGCTGTGAGAGGTGCAGTAAGACTCTGGCTCCAGGCAGCCATGCAGAGGTGAGGGACAGAAACGCTTTAACCCTTAAACGCATACCTCAGTTCTTTATCAACCAAGTGACGTTTGACTCATAATGACCGCAGGCATAAAACAAAAGAATGCAGAAGTATCATCAGCAAAACTTGAAATGGCATAGTAATTTACTCTGTATATTTAATTTACTAAGTCATTTAAGTTCTGTATATGCAGTTAAATAATAGTGTCACTGTCACTGGATATTGGATCCGGCGAAGAAGCTGTCAGCGATCAAAGTATTGATTTTGAAGATGATGAAAATTATAGTTTTTGTGAATATGGTTGAGATTCAGCCAGATGCTGAATGTACTGGGTAACTCAGACGAGAACAGTAATAATGGTATAAAACATGAACACTTCCAAGTTCCAGAGATAATGAAATATGCTTTGTTTTATTCTTTTAATATCATGAGAGTTTTATGCAGTTGCGGCAGTTTGAGATCCATCCGTGGGCCATGTTAGATATAGATCTGGGTCGATTTAAAATTGAATTACTATAATTAATACTTAATTAATAATTATTACATGCCCCTTAAAGGTGCAGTTTGTAGTATTTATGAGGATCTATTAACAGAAATGCAATATAATATACATAACTATATGTTCATTGGTGTATAAAGACCTTACATAATGAACCGTTATGTTTAATTAGAATGAGCCATTTCTATCTACATACACTAAATGCCGCTAAAATTTACGCAGTGCACCTTTAAGTACATTTTGCCATATATTTAAGCATATGTTTTCCTTAAATATATTTTTGATTTGAAAAATATGTTTCTCTGTGCCAGGCTGTTGATATTTATCATATATCTGAAATACAATTTGGTCAGAATAAAATGGGTTGCGTGGAAATGTATATGTCCTGTCTCAGTTCTGTGTAATAAAGATGCAGTTGTGATATTGTTGTCCAATGCACCCTAGATTCAAAATGACATGTGAAAACAAGTATCATTTAATAGCGTACATGGTTTGTGTTTTAAACTACAGCATGATGGCCAGCCGTACTGCCATAAACCCTGTTACGCTGTTCTCTTTGGGCCAAAAGGTACATTTTCCAATTTAATTTGATAAATACAGTATATAATACCCATCATGATTTTTGTTTTTGTTCACTGTTTGCTCCCTGTTTTTGTTTAGGAGTTAATACTGGAGGTGTTGGCAGTTACATATACGAGGACCCAAACACTGAAAGCCAGCCCTAAGAACCACAAGCAGACCAGCAGTATTACAGTATTAACAACCTTAGATTTAAGCCATTTGTCTGCTTCTTTAAATCTTCCTCTCTTTCTTGAGTCTGCACTGATCTTGTTAAGAGTGCCACTTATAAACTAATTCTACTCAAAATGAGCTAGTATTACTAATTACTAACAGAAATATGTGTTTAGCCTTTTTGCTGTTTTTTATATAGGCCTATTTAATAATGTAGTTATGGTATTGGTATTTTCTGACTGTAAAGTTAGATTACAGGTAACAACTAAATTTAGTTTAGAATAAATTGTTTCTGTCATTAGTTGTGTAGCATTTTAGCACATGCACTTACAGTATTTATTATACTTTACTGACAATATATGCTTTTGGAACTTTGCACTTAAGATATGTTTATGTATTAAAAAATATTTGTATTTGTAATTAAAAAATATTGTTACGTGTATTTTTAGTTTTTGTTTCATTTCACATTTGAGATGTTAAAAGAAAGAAAGAAAGAGAAAGAAAGAAAGAAAGAAAGAAAGAAAGAAAGAAAGAAAGAAAGAAAGAAAGAAAGAAAGAAAGAAAGAAAGAAAGAAAGAAAGAAAGAAAGGCAACCTACTTGAAAACTTAGCTGCTGCCTTAAATGTGTAAGTGGTGCCAATAAATTCACTGCATTTTGACTATTTTAAAAATGAAAACTCAATCTCAAAAAATAGAAACATAAAATAGCATGAAACTCTAAAAATGTAGTAGGAAATGACACATTATTGTGGCAAGTTAAATGTAAAAATATGCTGTTAAATGATGAATAATATGATGTTGTTATAGGCTTAATATCATCTTTAATTTCCATATTTTCACAGAAAATAGCCTACAAGGATCTGCCTACTGGCTAAAATTAGATTTAATGAGAGGAGAAAGCTATAAGATATCTAAAAACATTTAAACCCACCCGTAACATTTGTAACCAAAATGTACTTTTGGGCTTGACGGGTCTAAAAAATATATTTTACAGAATGAATGTTGTCAAATTGATTTCTTTCTTTTTTTTCATCAATCCCCGCGACCATGAAAAGACAGGTTTGGAGTGTGGGTTTTTACTTCGCAGTTTAACAGTCAAACAAACAAATAAATGTTGTTTTTTTAAGAAATTATCTAAAATATATAATTATTGATTAGATTAGATTATACATTTAAAAGATTATACATTTAGGTGTACGCATCACTGTATGTTGTGTAATAGGCTAAACTAGTCATAAAAGGGAAATCTATTTTCAACCATAACAAAGCAGTGCATTCTGGGTAATGTGGTCCTAGGTGCTCACAGTCACACGCACTCTGTCATTCAACACTTTGGTATTCCTGCACTGATGTCGGCAACGGTAGTCTTAGCCGCTGTCCTCGGTGGTGGGGTTTTCTTCATTGCCAGGAGAATATTCTTCAGGCGGAAAGCGCTGAAATTACTGAGTTACCCAGCGGGTCTGATGCGCGGGAAGACTGTTATAGTGACCGGGGCGAACTGCGGCATCGGGAAGGCGACGGCAGCGGAGCTGCTGAAGCTGCAGGCCCGTGTGATCATGGCCTGTCGGGACAGGCAGAGGGCGGAGGAAGCGGCCCAGGACATCAAGAATCAGGCCGGTCCGAATCAGGGAGAGGTCGTGATCAAACACTTGGACCTCGCGTCGCTCCAGTCCGTGCGCAGCTTCTGCGAGGAAGTTATCATGGTTTGTTTACATTTTTCGCCTTGGTTCAGTAACGTTAACGTTACCTGAAACTGTGTTGCATGGACATGAAATATTGGCTACTGCACCATGGAGTATTTATTAACCCATAAATAGCACAAACCATGCTACATTTATTGAGAAAATGGCTGAATTAGTCCACACCAACTAACATGTTGTGTAAGTAAAGGTCAAGCATGTGTTGACATTAGCTATCCACTAGTGTCCTGAAATGTATGTTATATCACTTCAGTTATAATTGTAACATATCCCTACAATTATTAGCTGTGGTATTATCGACCACTATCATCATAAATTACATTTTGCCTTTTACAATGACATATTAATGAGATTGCATATTATTATTATTATTATTATTATCACATATTAGTATGATAAATAACAGCATCATAGTAACTGTTTTTTTCCCCTTGATACATTTTGCATACATAAATGGAAAATAGGAGGCACGTAGATTCGTTGGATATTCCAACCATCATTACCTATTCAAAATACAATTATTTTTACATTTTATTGTCCCTTTTTGAAGGCCTACCCTAATTGAGAAGCAAGTCTAAAGTTAAGGCTGAAGTTTATTCAATTTGAACCTGTCAATACTCCTTTAACCGTTTTCAGTGAAATGTATTTAAAAAAAAATTTAAATACATAAAATTGTCAAACCATTTTTTGGCCAAAATAAATTGTAATTAATGAATTACATGAAATCACGACATTTAAAACATGTGTCGACATGCCTCAGTCTGACCTATTTGATTAATGCATGTCAACATGGTTTTACTTTGACTCAAAAACATTTTAGGTGACACACAGCTCATGTAACAACTAGCCCTGATGTTTCCTATATGTAGATTTTATTAAAGGGGTCATGAACTTTTTTTTAATTGTTCTCTGAGGTCCACTTATACTAGCAAGAATTTTACATTAAAAAAACTTTCTAATTTAAAAATAATAGGCTATTTTCTATCCTGTTTTTGATCCTCTCTTTGAAACACTTTTGATAGGTGTGCCACATTCAAGACTTGCCACTAAGATAGAACTCACGGTGTTTCGTGTAAACGAATGATGAATGAATGGCCGTTGTTCTTATATTCATCGTTCATCATTTTCAGTAAAGTGAGTACATATCAAATGATCTGTAACAAAGTAATAATGACACACTTGCATGTTGCGATCAGCCGCTTTCATCCACGCTTTCTTAATGTTAGGATCACAAGGAAGGCCATTCAAAATGTCTTGTAATCCTCAGTGGCAACTCTATCGTTTTGTTGCTCAGTGATGTCAGACTGAGACAACAAATCCTAAACGAGTCATTTTGGGAGCTTGGTTTCAATAAAAGCTGTTTTTGAACTAATGAGGAAGTTTTGAGTTTTGAAACTTGCAGGATATTTTTATAGTACAATAATCTCTTAAGGTAGGGACACACCAAACCGACGCCACAGAACTGTGTTGTCGCCTTGCGTTGCCTAAGTTGGGTGAAAAAAGCGGCACTTGAACACAAAGAGAACTACAGCTGACTGTCAACTAGCAAGCACGTTCTGCGCCTGCGTGTAAATGAGACAACTGTCTATTTCTGCAGATATATTTGTCTATTCATCATTCAAAAAGGGAAACAGACGCTGCAGGTACACAGACTGTAAACAAAGCAGCGTGTGCTTACTGTTTTGAATATCAATCTTGCTGATCACTTTCTTTATTCCTCTCTGCTCATGTTAATATTAAAATATTCACTGAACAACCAATCCGAGTTCTCTCTCTCACCGACAGCCCGTTGCCAATTCTACATGTTGAATCGGCCTAAAAAACCCAGACGGCGTCAGACTAGAACCAACGATGCGGAACACAAATAAGTTGGCCGACGCTCAAAAATGGCCCAACGGCCGATCGTCAGCTTGGTGTGTGCCAGCCTTTATATGTCAGAAGATCAAGGACAATTGTATTTCTCAATTCATGACCCCTTTAAAGCATGTGTATTTATTTAGGTATTTAAATGGAGCCATTTTAGTTACATGTTCTGCAGTGCGTAAATGCCACAAAATACACAAAGTTGAGTTGGATAGAATAGCATTTTCCGTCTTAGCTGTACCTCCATCCCAAAGGTGATCCCTGTAGTCCTCAGGCAGCCTCCTTGAGGTTAGGGTTTTCACCATCCGTGATTCATGCCTCTGAAACAGCCTGCCAGAGAACTCGAGGGTATCACAATCTGTCAGTATTAAATTTCAACCAGGATAAAAAGCTACATCATGTATTAATAATTTTTCATGTAGATGCACAGTAGATGCAATATTACAAAAGTGTGATTTCTACCAAAATTTTCTAATTGTGTTCCAAAATTAGGAGGAGCCAAGGATTGATGTTCTTATCAACAACGCTGGTCTCTACCAGTGTCCCTACAGTAAGACAGAAGAGGGTTATGAAATGCAGCTGGGAGTGAACCACCTGGGTCACTTCCTTCTGACACATCTCCTGCTTGACCTCCTGAAGCAGTCGGCTCCCAGCCGTATCGTTGTGGTTTCCTCCAAACTCTACAAGTATGGCAGCATCAACTTCGAGGACTTGAACAGTGAAGAGAATTACAACAAGGCTTTTTGCTACAGCCAGAGCAAGCTTGCCAACCTACTTTTCACTCGCGAGATGGCCCGCAGGCTGGATGGTACTGAGGTAACTGTAAATGCCCTCACTCCGGGTATTGTAAGGACCAGATTGGGTCGGCACGTCAACATACCCCTGCTGATTAAGCCTCTTTTCTTGCTGGTCTCTTGGTTGTTCTTCAAAAGCCCACTGGAGGGTGCTCAGACCCCACTATACCTGGCATGCTCGCCTGAAGTTGAGGGTGTGTCTGGAAAATGCTTTGCTAATTGCGAAGAAGAACAATTGCTTTCTAAAGCCACAGATGACCATACAGCCAAACGGCTGTGGGACCTGAGTGAAAGCATGGTGGGCCTTAGAAGGTGAAGGGAAGAAGCAGAACTGCCTTTCACAAGTGTGGCAAATTTAAATGTCGTACATCAGTGCAATGGATTTTTTTGGGGTGTGTTTATGGCCAAGTACCTGAGGGACTTGCTGGTTAGGAGACAGGAAATTAAAATGTCCATCTGTTCCCCATATCTTTGCTGCAGTGTTTTTCAGAGATGGCCTCCGGCTTGTGACTCACTCTTCTCTGTGAATGAGAGCCTGAAAGTATCGAGTCCAACATATCCCTTGAATACAAATGACAGGAGCAACGTGCCCAAGAAACATATGGCTCAGAGCTAAGACGAATACAGAATAACATGAACGCTATTGCATATCTCTTAACATAGATTAAAGATCAAGATTGCTGAATGTTGTTCTGGAATTCATTTTACAGACTTATTCATTTATGATGTGAACTAGTGACACTTTAGCCTCTCAGAATATCACCGCTGTATAATAGACCCGGCAACTCCCACCCTGTGACTTATTTCAAGATATATTTAAAAAAATGTGTGACATCCCAGTGTCCAAACGAAATAAAAAAAGGAAATGCGTAGGCTGTGGCTCTACGGATTGTGGTGTGTCACTACGCAAATGAACCAGAGTAATGGCTGTTTAAACTTCATTACCTCCGCTATATTCTGCTGTGCATTAGCCATTATTAGATATATTTCATTCACCGTGGAGCTGTAGGGAGTTTACTAGCTACAGTCGTCAATCATACACACTAACATGAATGTTTTGAGTGTAAATGCAGTGCTTCTGTTATACTGTAAAGACTGAATAAATTGAATGCTGCAAAAGAAGTCTGTCGTTTGTGGAGGAGGACCAAGGTCCTTCCTTTGTATGCTGTCATTCACACTGTACAAGGAAACATGTTATGTAGGAAACAGAACTCTTAAGTTATACATTTTCCCCAATTCACCTCAGCAGCAAGCTTCACTCTCCAACAGGAGTAGAGCAGGAGACAAAAGGGAGTTAAAGAGGCAGACATGGTGCAACTATTGTGCTTTATTAGATATAGAAAGCGAAACAGAAATAACAGAGTCATGCATCATTGTGTCAACTGACACAGGATCCCAGCTGATTAAGAAAGAAGAGAGGGATTGAATCGTGAGGTAGAGAGGGCCTGAGGGAGGGGGCTTACAGCACTGAGGAACAAAAGAGAGAAAACAGAACAATCACCTCAGAAATTCCATCGCCCAACAAAACACATCAGGAGTTTTAAAATAAAATGCCCAGTGCTTCCAAGATATTGTACTCGCTTGATGAAGCAATAGATTTGAGTAGTACCAAATCTATTTGGAATAGAAATAGATTAGAAGTATCACTTTGGTTGAGACATGATCTTGAAGGGCTGATTTAGGGTAATATAAATCCGTGCAGAGTTTATTCTCAAAATTGTTTTCACAAATCTGTGAAACGATCCGCCAATAGATTGTAGTTAAATCTTTTTTAAATGGTTAACTTGTTTGAGGCATTTTTATTTGTTTGCAGTATAATTGTGCTGATTGCCTTATTTATAGCAATAAAAATAATTTACAATTATATAGATTGTTCAATCTCTCCATAGTTTTACATTTATTAAACAATTATAGATATAGCATACTTAACAATAAATACAGCTATTCATAAGTTATATAATAAAAGATCGAATTTCTTGTCAAAAATTAGCATTTCTTTTTACATAGCATGTGCTGTCCATTCACAAACCCTTTTGAGCCCAGAAGGCTTTTGGTAAAACAAAGATAATCTCTCTCTGAAGACAAGTTTCCAAAAATCCATAATGCACCTAATGCACTTAAAATACTTTCTCACAAACCACACAGAACCATTAATAAACTTCCAAAATAGGCTATACAAATAGTGCTGCGTGTTAGAGCTTCATATCAACGGTAGAAACATGAGGAATTCATGTTCGATGTTTAGAAAACACTGTAACAGATACAGAAATAGAGAGTAAAAAGATAAGAGCTGATGGACTGAAAATATTCAACAGAAAATTCTTATCATGTGTTTGGCTCAAACTGTGGCTTAACATTCAAAAACTACTGACAAAGCGGGTAACCAGGAAACCCTGCTCTTAGTTTAGGAGAGTACCATAGAGCTGTAAAAGAGGGTAACCAGGAAATCCTGCTCTTAGTTTAGTAGAGTACCATAGAGCTGTGCCTTGGTGAGACTGTCCTTGCGTGACAGCCCTAGTGTGCCAAATTTTTGGTACGGTTGTTGTGGAGGAGGTGGTGGGGTGGTTCCCTGAGGGGACACGCTGTGCCTCTCAGGTTGATAATGCTGCAGCTCTGCAGCCATCTCCAGAGATCCATGGTCCAGTGACTCATTTGAACTGTTGGGACTTACATCAACGTACTCTGTTGCCTGGCCCCCAGCTGCCACCACACCGTCCTTGGGGCTGTAGAGGCTCTGCTCAGACTCTTGGCTATCCTCCTTAGAGCGGTACAGGTGAGGCTGGCTTTGCTGCTGCTGCCGTAGGCCTGGGCTGCAATCAGGGCTGGGGCTGGAGAAGGGGTCTAGTACCCCAGCATGATGGTGGAATACATCAGTACCCTCTTGGAAGCTACTGTAGAGAGGACCAAGGCGAATTTTTGCAGGCCGGACAGAGAAGTGCTGCTCAGAGAAGCTATAAGGTGAGGCCCGCCCAGGACTGCGGTATGAGTGGGCACTTAGATCCTCCACACTCAGTTGCCTCCACCGACCAATCAGCTCTTCTTCCTCAGGAGCAAAAGCACTTCCACGGCGACTGTCGCCATAGGTGATGCTGGGTGAGGTGGAAGTTGGCAGGGGCTCGTAAGGTTCACTGTAACAGGAGGACATTGTTCTGCTGTAGATGGGTGAGCTACCATTCTGATGGTGGCTGGTCTCAGGCGGTTGGAACGCATGGGCCTTTGTGAAGGCGCTTGGACTCTCTCTCTCCCAGGAAGAGTCGCTTTTGTGCTCATATTCAGCCCCATCCCTCCAGTCCATGTATAGGGCATGGTGGCGAGGAGAAGATGCAGCACTGCTCGGAGGATCCTGACCCTTGTCTTCTGATCCTGCTGCACTAAAGCTGGAGTAAGAGCTGGAGCCGCCTCCCAGAGAGGTTGTAAACTTTCTGAAGTGGTCCTGCGAGAAGCCAGGCTGCAGCGACATGGATCCCTCTTCTGGGTTGCTATCAGTGGAGTTCTGAGGTTCATAAACCTTCCTCTGTCCATGGAGGTCCATGCTGGGTCTGCGCTCTCGTCTCCGTTCATCAGGGCAATAAAGTGCTGTGTCACTGCTGTACAGATCTGACTTGTAAGTAGCTCGGAGGCCAAGGCGCTCGGTGCTACCCACGAGGCTGGTGCCCACAAGGAAGCCCTGGCGTTCCTGGGGTTGTGGGCTGGGTGAGCGAGAGGCTTGACTGCTGCAGACCTCATCTGGTTTTTCCAAGACCTTAGCAATGACAGAGGCAGGCACTGTGTCGGCATATGGGGAGTGGCAGAGAGAAGAACCCTCCATGTGCAAGCTCACACGCTCCTGAAACTCTGCAGGCAACTGAGAGAGAGTGAAACACAGATGTCCATTAGATGTACCCATTGAACAATAAGAGTTGAGAAATTCGCACACAAAGAGAAAAAGCTAGGCTGTTATGGAACCCTATCTGGCAGGGATAAAAGGGAAATAATAGCATAGATCAGGTCAATATCCTTAAAAGGCAGAAAGAAACACACAAGAGCCCTCAATGAGCACCGAAGTACATTTGCAAAGAAGACAGCCAAAGATATTAAGTCTTCAAATCTGTACTAATGGTATACGTAAGTACATGGTTTTTAGTTTTTCATTTAGCAAAAATTGGCCAGAGGGAAGAACCACAGATTTCATTGCCACTGACACTACACACACTACACTACACACTGAGTACTAGGCATCAATCCAATATCACAACTCTTTTTTTCCCCCCTTTTTAGTGTTTTTTTTTTACCTCAGTTCTTTCACCATAGCAACAAGAAGAAAGTAAATTGCATCTAATTAGCTAACAGAACATGGCTAATTATATAAGCATGATAAGAGGAGCCAAGACAAAGCAAAAAATGTAGTCCTTCAAAACCAATAGGGTTGGTCTTGGTTCAACAAATCCGATTCGATATCTAATTCATACGACATCTATTGCCCTTCTGAGTATTCTTGCTTTGGAGACTTTTGGGTTGCTTTTAAAATAAATTTCTCAGAAATTCTAATTACAGAAACTCTGTAAATAGTTTTTCCTCATAACCACACGAGACACCTTAGCTATGTCCAACTGACTATTTTTAACGAATGCTAAGTGCCAATTATTTGATATTCTCATATAAAACAATTTTCAAGGCTTAATTCCCTGAACACATTGTGTAACAGACACATTGATGTTTCCATTCAGGTATATCTGCCAAGCATGAGCAGGTTTTTAAAGCAGGCAGAATGCCAAAATAAGTCCTTGCTCTAGACATCATGGGATTGGCATGAGGCTTGGAGCAGATTCGATGAATAAAATGCCAAGTTTATTGGAACACACTATTATTACTTAAACTTCATCCCCCTTTTACCCTGCCAGAATAGTCGCTCATTCTTAATTGGGACAGAACCTCAATATTTCTTTAAACAAGAACTTTAGATTTACTATAGTTGACCTAAATGCTAGTATGTCCCACTAAATAAAAATAATCCTGCTTCTTGGTTTGCTACATTCATATCAGTCCAAAAACATTTAGCTAACAGTTAGTGGTTAAACAATATAGCACTAAAGGGGATGGTTGGGTTTATTTAGATGAAATATCTTTTGGAAAAGGTATTCTGTGGATGACGTGCAAACAGGCTATATAAATAGACTAGAGGTTGTGCTATAAATAACAATTATCCAGCACATAGACACACTGTGTTCTAATGTTATTCATCATTGTTATATAGACATATAGAATGCATTTTCCATTTTTTACTGTAGCACATGTATGTCTTGCCGCATGTGATCAGTTAGCTGAGTAGTAAACCCAGCTCACACATGGTACAGGGCATTATTTTTGCCTTGCAGCAACAATGGGTCTATAATACTCTTTTTTCTTTTTAACTATTAGCATCCTTGTATATAGGAATATTTTTAAAATAATCAAACACAATGAACCAGATACCTTAAACAGTTAGTTCACCCAAAAATGACAATTCTGCCATTAATTACTTACCCTCATGTCGTTCGACACCCGTAAGACCTTTGTTCATCTTCGGAACACAAATTAAGATATTTTTGTTGAAATCCGATGGCTCAGAAAGGCCTTGATTGGCAGCAATGTAATTTGCACTCACAAGACCCATAAAAGGTACTAAAGACGTTAAAAAGTCCATCTCGCTACAGTGGTTCTACAATAATTTTATGAAGCAACGAAAATAGTTTTTGTGCTAAAAAAAAAATAAAAATAACGACTTTATTCAACAAGTTCTTGTCTTCCGCCTGGGCCTTTGACATGAGCTCAAGAAGCACCACAACGCATCCGCGAGAATATGATGTAGAGCCGGCGTTCTGACACATGACCCGGAAGCGAGGAGCTTTGTTTACAAGCAGATGCCTTATCAAAGCTGCTAAATGAAAGTTATATTCTCAATTTTTTTTGCACAAAAAATTTTCGCACAAAAACTATTCTTGTCGCTTCATTAAATTATTTTAGAACCACTGTAGTGAGATGGACTTTGTAACGACGTCTTTAGTACCTTTTATGGGTCTTGTGAGTGCAAATTACATTGCTGCCAACGGAGGCCTTTCTGAGCCATCGGATTTCAAAAAAAATATCTTAATGTTTGTTCCGAATATGAACAAAGGTCTTATGGGTGTCGAACGACATGAGGGTAAGTAATTAATGACAGAATTTTCATTTTTGGGTGAACAAATCCTTTAATTGTATCTGTCATAATGAAAGAAAGCTAAGGAAGTCCATATAAATGGTAAGCACATTTTTTATTAATGCCTTGTAATTTAAGTATGTGTTCTTTGTTAAAACTGCTTGCATGCTGACTTACCTCAGATAACTGGGCTCTGTAGTGTGACTTATTGCACTGCAAGAGCTGTGCAGCCAGGTTACAGTCCTTCCTGTATAACTCCTATTGAGAGTGGTAGAAAAGGAACATTAGATTATCCAAAGCCAATACATAGGGCTGCCATTTAAGCCTCCACGTATAAAAGAAATCAGATTGTCATTATTTCTCTTACATTATCCTCTCTCAGTTTCTCAATGGTCATCTTAGCTTCCATGAGATGATTGTTAAGGACGATGATTTCTCGACTAAGAGCCCGTTTCTCATCATCGTGGTGCTGTGACTGGATGAAAGGAGCACATTTTTCAGAAAAAAACCTCTATGATATGCATTTGCAATGATATAGGCCCACCAGTAGGAATATAGACAAATTTACACAGTGAGAATTCAGTGCACGTGTTAAGTCATTCTAGGATATTCCTGCAGCAGATGGGAATTAATTGCCGTACTCAAAGGAACATCAGTAGAAGGCTGAGATCAGATGATTTTCACATAATTTTCCTTTCATACCTGGACCATAACCTTCAGGGTCATCATTGTGTAATATGTTGCTAAAAAAAAAGTGTTTACTATAACAAACTCGGAGTAAACCCTGAGGGGTGGATCCTAATACAGACATGTAATGGTCATACAATGTACTGCGGCAGGCAGACTAATTATAATTTAATTGTTTCGAACTTCAAATTAACAAACAGGCTGTGATGCAGATTCAGTGAGTATAATGGACTCACTATCACACTGTCATGTGAAGGCGGACGGGCTGTTGTAATGGACTGTAATTAATGTCAGGCGCACCAGTGGCAGTGTATTGATATTCAAATAGACTCTTAGTGCATTCAGTGCTATTGTACATGTTTAACACATTCACTAATATGTTACACACCACAAAATGCGTACACACATGGACAGAAGTGCGGACAGCGATGTAAACACTTTCATCCAAAAACCCATTTAAACAAGAAAGCACTTAAAGAGGGAGATGAGTACTTGTAAACACGTATGCGAACAAAAACATTCGCACATTAAAACAAAAAGCAGTGCGTGTGTGCTCGCCCAGACACCTCTTGTATAATTTATGCTTTTTTTGAGTGTGGCTGATGTGTGCACTCACATTTCGGTGGATTTTATCCTCCAAGTCCTGGTTGATCCTCTGCAGTGCTGAGTAACTGCTCTGTATTCTGTGGGAAACAGATGAACAAAACATCTTTCATCAAATCCAGCACGCACAGGAAGGTCTTATCCTTATTTCCTTAGACACATCTGTTAGATAATCCTAATTTTCTTTTAAGTCGTTTGCCAAAACTCTCACCAGCGCACCTGTTCATCTTCCACATTACGTTATGGTATCTGTTGCAATACCAATTCACAACATTTATTTTACAATGGACCGCGGAGCCCAACACATTGCCAAGCTATAACTGTACAACTTACTCCTACACACTTGGCATTGGCCAGCAGATGCCTAAGTGAAACAATTTCTGTCTCCCAATTCACTTACTATCCGTCGGAAATAGTATGCAAGGTAAAAAAATAGTGCATCCCACGAAAGTAATTTCAGGAGGAGTACGCCCATCTAATCTAAGTAATACCAAGGTATAAAAACAGCCTCTTACCACTTCCCGTTGTTAGTTCTTTCAACATCCTTTCTCCTCCTTTTGTATTTTTTGCCTATGTAATAGGGGGGTAATCGGAGCCCGAGTAGAATGTCCTGAGCCCTTCTATAGCAGACAGCAAGCCAAATCTCAGTTTCCCACTTACGCTAAGATTATATGGAGACAGGAACTTGTGAAATCATAGTATGGTTAAAATTTTAAGTCAAAGTTGTTTAGATGATATAGTTTTTCCAGTGGATTTTCGAAGTGTGCCCCCATCCAAGTTTCTTTTTGACTAATGTCCACAAAAAGTGGACATTTTAAAAGTACATGGTGTGAAGACGTCTGTGATATTTGGAACTAAATGGTATTGGCAACTATTTCACAAACATGAATAAAGAGAATTGCAGACATTTATTTTGTTCTTTCCTCAAAAACAGTTAAAGGTGCACTCAGTGATAGTTTTTTTCTCTAGTCAATATGCAAGTCAGCAAAACCAATTTACCGGTTTACTGATGACATTTCATAAATGTGCTACTGGCAGTCAGCCATTTTAATTTTATCATTTAATCATAATTTAATTTTTAGTATTTGACTGGTCATGTGATCTCAACATGGCAGACCCAATGAGTTGACCTGCTCTGTTGAAAATAAAACAGCTTTTATTTTTGATGTATTGTTCAAAAATAGCCTACTATTTATTTCTTTAGGGGTAATTGTTTTTTTTTTTAATGAGGATAAATATTACTCAATGCACCTTTATAATACATTCATAACACCCCTGTTAAAAGTATTCTCTACTGGATTAAAGTCAGGGCTTTGACTATAGTGCAATCCATACCATAACCATAACCTTAATCTTATTTGATTTTAGCCATTCAGATGTGGATATTCTCTATAGGGATGGTCTGGCATGTAGCAGAAATTACACTTTCTTCTAGTGCATCGGCTGCAAAATATCTTGCAGCAGTGTACAATAAACAGTGCTGCCATCATGTTTCACTGTAAGTATGACATTGTTACAGTGGCATCCTGTATTCATTTGCGACCAAGAAGACTTGCAACCTCTGAAAATTTAGATTTTTGTCTACAGAATATGGTCCCAAAATTCTTATCAGCAGTATGGATAATTTGTGACTTTTCTATTAAAAAACAAACAAGGATTTAAAAAATATATAGGTGCACCCAAAATCTTATATTATTTGAGTAGGAATGAACTTTGTGACCATTAAAAATGATGTTCTATATTGTAGGTATAGGCCTCATTCATGAAACACGAGCAGAACAAATTTGTGTAAATCGTTCAAAAAGCCGCTCTGACGTAAATTTTGGGATTCACAAACATATTTTTAAATATTCACGAATATTTTTAAAATGTTAGTTGGTACAAAAGAAACGTACACCTGCTCGCTACCACATTGAACGTTTTGTGTTCTAATTTAGGCAAATTGATAATATTGTACCATAATAATATTACGAGTTGATTTGCCCTGTCTTTAGTTTTTTTGACTGTTTAACTTTGGGTAAAACAGCGCTCATCACTGTCACTTTTTGCCCAGCCGTCCAATCACAGTAAAGGAGGGTGGGACAAATGTTACACCGACCAATCATCCTTGTACAATGACTGAACAACAATGTTAATAGTTAATATTGCTGGTTACTGCATTTTTATATTCAGTAATATTCTTCAAAATGAGATAGTAGCACATTACTGCCATGGATATTCTGTATCATAGCAACCAAAGTATCTCTGGAAAAACGCTTGCAAAGCGCTTTCAAGCGGCACCAGTGGGCCATTTTTAGAAGAGCATCAGGCTTTTTTTAGCTGGCTAAAAATGCTTTGGTGGACACACAATAAGTGAATATTTATTATTCGGCATATGGCCAATTATTCTATTTAGCATTTATGCAATATGCTGGAGCCAAACCGGAGAACGAAGTCCAGAAGACTCCACAACGTTCCTCGACACGTAAATTGCATTGTAACTCATGGGCTGGGATTATGCTAATTATGAACTATTTACGAATGTTTGACATTTTTTAGTATACACACATTTAACTACAGAATCTGTGGTATGCGAAGCGTTTGTGAATCTGGAGGAGAGTTTTCGTAATGGTCCATTTTACCCGCAAATTACTCAGAATTTGCTCGTATATTTACTTAAGTTTCATGAATGAGGCCCAATGTGCGAGGCCCAAAATCCGGACGTACTACATCTGCCATGTTGGCTTTGTTATGTGACCTACAATGTCAGTTCTCATTTCGATCATCGATAGATCTCAAAAACGAGTACTCGAGTACTCGGGGGCAGGGCATGTGCAGGGGGCGGGGCATGTCTGTCATTGAGATAATGAAAATACTGTTACAAAAATGGTTGTTGACATACAAACGTGACATGAAAACAGGTATATGAAAACATGAACATATAAAACAAAAAATAACTGCTAGATTATGATGAATAAATGTCTTTGAAAAGTCAATAATATCTAGCATTGCATTTGAGCTGAAACAGTGAAATACACCACCCTGCAGAGCTTGCAAGCTGGTTAATAAACTCAACCAAACGTACCCTATATCAGATTAATATTAACCTATTACAACTTAAATCAACACAAACGGACGTGAATGCTCACGTGAACTTCAGCGTGCTAGATTTTACAAGCTAGTTTGAAACAGAACATTTGAATGCGCTCTTCCCAACAACGCTGATACATGGACAACGAATTCACACAGAAACAACATTTTATTAAAAACGTGTTCTTATTATAATGCTATGATTGCCTCTGCACATCATGCACTTAATTTTATTATTCATGATCGCAGTGTTTACAGACATCACTGTGCGTTTTCGAACTCATAACGAAAAACAGCTTTAAATAAACTAGGTCTACTGTTAAAAAATACGAAAACAGTATAGCAGTGCTGCATTACTAATATCAATGATTCTGAGAAAGAAATAGCCTATCTGAAAAGAATATGACCATCTCTAAACCATATTATAATGTCGAGCATTAATGCATTTGAGCTGAAACTGAAGAATGAACAACAGCCGAGTGAACAAGAATGAAAGAAAAACTGACAGTACTATAGGCGCTGACAGATTGGCGCTGCACATCTTGCAATAACCATTTAATGATCAGTGATTCCAGACATCACTGCAGTGCACGCCTCAGTTTCACTTTATTTCGCCGCGGTCAGGAGGCATGCTGTATAACGCTAACCAATCAGACCTCAGGTACCGCGCAAAATGACGCAATAACCAATAAAAAAGAGACAATTTTTTTTTAAAGTCAGGGCGATCATCGTTCTCATGATCGATGGTCGCTGTCATGTTCGAGTAGGCCTACTCGATTACTCGACCACTGTTGCCCATCCCTAACGGTTATTGGGTTATTTACCCACTTTTTGCCTACTGTTTATGAATACGAAAAATTCAGACATACTATTAATTTCACGTCACGTTTTTCGTCTACTATAGTAGGGAAGCAGGCATATTCGTACACAGTGTATGCTTTGTGTTTTGACTAATATAAAACCATACTGTGAGAGAAACATGAAATTAAAGACTAAATCAAATAGCTTTTCACACCACAGAATTAACCTTAAAGGTCCCATGGCGTGGATTTTTTAAAATTATTTTATAATGTTTCCTGATGTGTACTTATATTGTTAGTATGATTTTTACATCATAAAATGTCATAATTTAGAAATAAAAGGCATTTTTCTATTCTGATATTAGCCCTCTGGCTTGAATGCTCTGTTTCAAGGGGTGTGTCTGCTGTGAGACTTCAGTGAAAACGCCCACTGTTGTGATTGGCTGACATCTTTGCATTTAAAATGAGTATTAGATTATGTGGTGGAGGGGGCGTGGTTTAGCGAGGTCTGCAGACTGCAAGACAATCACTGCCAGAGAGAGAGAGAGAGAGAGAGAGAGAGAGAGACGGACTTGTAGACCAGACGGAGAGCTCTGGAGAAAGATTGCTGAGAAAAGTTATATTGTACCGAGTTGTGAGTGCTGGGAGCGCAAGTTTTTGTTTGTATCTGAGAGTTCTGAATAAACACGAGTCCCAGTCATGCCGACCCTGTCTTCTTCCACCTTATTCTATGAACATGTGGAACCCCTCTCGAATACTTTTACTAAGTTTTTTTTTACCATTACAGCTGTCGAGCATTATTTTTAGATATTTTCCCATCACAAGGCTGCAGTGACGAGCATTGAGTACACAGACAGTCTGTTGATCGCGTGAATGCAGTGATCTCGTCATTACAACGCTATTTTTCTCACGAAATGCTTTCATCACAACTAACAGCAAACACGACATCGATATGAATACAGTAAGAGCTTTGTTGTGCAGCGAAAGTTACGGCAGTTTGGGCAAGTGTGCAGATACACTCGCGAGTGTGATTCACAGCTCCGAACATTATAAAGAGAGAGTTCTTTGATCGCTAATCTAGCATCTTATCACAATTGAAGTAACAGATTTGTTTCATGCTACTAAGAGAAACGATGTGAAGTTGATCGTTTAGTCACTGGCTTGATTCACGGATGCATAAACGATTTAGAAAGAAAGTCTGTGTGAACTTGAATATTTAGCTAGTCATCAGAAATCACTGATCCCAGATCAGGCATTAATGAACACTGTTACTGACTGTTTGTGGCGGTGCTGTCGAATCCATATCGTAAAAGCCTGTGCTGACATTGCGAGTAAAATAAACAATCAATTTTCTCCTAATTCTCTGGGCGGGCAAAGCAGAGGAAAGGGAGGTAACGTTTTCCCGTATGACGGCATACAGGGAAGATTCCAGATCGGCTCGTCTGAGCTCTCATTTTCTCAAAGGCAGAGCAGGACACCCAGAACTCGGTTTACACCTATCAAAATTTCTAACATGGGGACCATATAGGGGAACTCATATTAATGTTAAAAAAACTCGCTGTAAAGAAATTTTCATGCCATGGGACCTTTAAAGTTAAGTCATTTTTATAGTGATGAATTTAAATAGATGCTAACGCTAACATACTGCCATGTTCTTTTGCTACACTCAAAAGTATGGTGGATGATTTAAAGCCAGATGCTATTGTGTACACTCTACTTACCGGCGTAATTTGTCTGTGAACTTGTCGAGCTCCTCCTGAGCTCGGCGCAGCTCAGTCTCCAGGTACTGCCTCGTGGAGTCAAACTCGCGCTCTAAAAGCTCCAGCTTATGAGTGGTGTAGGAGAGACGCTTCCGCAGGTCTTCCTTCTGTTCCTGCAGAGAGCTACATATAGATGCGCATGTGATTACATTCACTTCAGTGACAAAATCTGACAAAAATAGTCCCTGAATCCTTTCTACATGGATCAGGCAAAGATTCAGGATCAATAATGGGAATGTAAAAAACAAAACTTGAGAAAATTGAGAAATTAATCTCAGCAGAACCTCTGTTTGGGCCAGTTTTATGGATGTATTTTGCCGTATTTTCACTGACGTGATCAATAACTGTCATACAACCCACTGATCACATTTAGCGTGACTCAAACCAACTCGTGTCAAGAGTGCTTTGATAAATCAGGTTTACTGATCTTTTTAATCCCCAACACTCTCCCCCCCCCCCCCCCCCATTTCCCACATTGATCCTTAGTCACATGACCAATGGCATGTTCAGACGGTCTATTTATAGATCAAACACACAAGCGGGGATGGTGAGAGAGATGGATGGAACCTACCAAACACAGCTTTTTACGCTACGTAAGAGAACCACTGACAGCTCTTAATGGCTTAGTATTGACGGACAGATGTGTGGTGAGAGGTAATGACTTTTCTGGCTGCGGCTTTGAGCATGCCACAAACCAAAGCTTGATCAGACGGTCAGACAACACGTGTCTGAAGCGGTGAGAATGTAACACGTCTGAGAGATAAATGTACTGACAATCGATACACACATGTATTTGGAAGCGAGCACACACGCAAGACCACACACACTTATTCTCAGCAGGCCACATGTACAGCAGAACACACACCGCACAGTTTCACACACTATTATCACTAGTGCTGCTTCAATAGAGACTAGAGGAAAAAAAAGGGTGAAAAAAGCATTGCATTAAGCCAAAGCATTAAGCCAGACTTAAAATGAAAGCTGAATTCCCTTTACAAAATATAGTAAGCTGGTACCATGGTAATATTATCATAAATAATTACAATATTCATATATCATGTTATTCATAAGAAATTAATAAGAAATGTCTTCTTCTAAGAAATGTCAAAGAACACTGTGGTAATAATATACTTTGTGTTTGCAAGTGAGCTGCTGAATTAAAAATAAACAAACATTTATAAAGTTAAATAGTAAAAACTAACTATTCTGAATAATTGCAAATAATCACATGCAACATTAAAATAAAAAATTTGCAATCATAAATTGTAAATTAATGTAATTTATATTTAACATTTAAGCCATATATAAATATTTTTCAATATAAAATAACTAATATATATATATATATATATATATATATATATATATATATATATATATATATATATATATATATATATATATATATATATATATATATATATATATATATATATATATATATATATATATATATATATATATACACACACACACACACACGTATAGTTTTTATCATTCATTAACCATTTTAGAACATAATATTTAACTTTTAATTTAAAGGTGCACTGTGTAAATTTTAGCGGCATCTAGCGGCGAGGTTGCGAATTTGAGGTTGGCCGACACAGGACAAAGATGTTGTCATCTGAGACAGCACAGAGTAGCTAGCGATCTGTAGAGCTGTTTGTCCGTTTAGGGCTTCTGTAGAAACCCATTGGCGGCACAAATGGCGTCTTCACTGTAAGGGGACCTGCAGTGTATGTAGATAGAAATGGCTAATTTTAAGGTAATTAAAACATAACGTTCATTATTTAAGGTCTTTATACTCTAAAAAATGTGGGTTGTTTTAACCCAAATTTGGTAGCCTAGAAATCTAGATGCACCCTAGCGGCAGCAAATGTAATTTGCAGCCAGGGTCGTCTAGCAACTCTCTGTTGGCTTGCGATCTGGAAAAACCAAACTCTAGATATGCCAATCACATTGTGTTTGGAGTCGGTGGGCGGGCTTAACATAATTATGGCAGAGTTGCGGCATTTCCGCGTGCTACTTTTAAACAAAGAAGCTGGCGAACAGCGGTCTTTCGAATCGGCTTTGGCCACGACTCTGGAAGGCTTGGAGTTAAGCTTTTCTTTGAGAAAAGAACGGCACTGAAGTCATTCTAAAAAAAGGAATATTGCCGACCGGATACGGCAAAAGTTGAATCAATCAACTAGCTCTGCTTCACCTTCTTCGTTTCTCTGGTTGGTTGTAGCGCTGTCCTATTGCGTGCAGAGGGAATTTGAAAGACAACCGTTTATACCGCCCCTCGGATTGAGCCCTGCCAATGGTGAGTTTTCAACATCTTGATGTGGGTCTGGCTTGTCAGGCTGCAAATTTGGGTCAAATGTGGACAAACCCAACCGTTGGGTTAAAAATTAAATTTGTAAATTTGACCCAACAACTGGGTTTGTCCATATTTGACCCAAATTTGGGTTGAAACAATCCAGCATTTTTAGAGTGTATACACCACTGAAAACATAGTTGCATTTCTGTCAATAGATCTTCATAAATATTACACACTGCACCTTTAAGTGAACCTATAACAATATTCACATAAACCTATAATGTCCCATTTATATTGTGCAATGTATAAATATGTATTTGATTTGACATTTTCTTTCACATGTGGTAGTTTATGTGAGAATTAACCAGCGAAAATAAACATATCAGAATGGATATGCAAATTGTGTCATGTTTCCAGCAAAAACAGCTTTCATTATCACACAGTGAATTTGCAAGCCTGCTTATGATTAACCTGTGGAGGCACAAAAGAGAAATATGAAATAAATTTAGAAAATATATTGAAACTGTCCAAATTATTAAAGGATCTCAAAACAACTGAACGACTTCAAGGCAGACAAGCTTGTCAATTTTTTTTTCCTCTCCAGTCAATATTTTTCAGGGGGATTAAAAAAGATATACCCTTTCCTAATATATGCCATTGTACTTTTGACTCGAAACCTGGCAGTTACTGACACATAGTGTGGCAACTACCCGGACTCTACTTCATATGAAGGAGACAAGATGGAGGTAAGTATATGTCTACACTGATCAGAGTCTGTATATTAAACTGCATGATTTGTGTTGGTTCGTGTATTGGTTTACTGATTTCTTTAAACAGCCCTATTTAGCGAACTAATAACACTTCCATAGTCACAAGTGGATTGGAGAGCATGATTATCATACTGTATGTAGTGTGTACAATAGCACATTCATTGGTCAACACTTGTAGCAGCAGCACTCATGATGGTAAAGGTGGAACCAATCTGTCACAGCACTCGACGGATGCACATGGTTGATGGGATGACTGTGGTGGGCGGACGACGGGGTTGAGAGAGCATCTTACCTCTTTTTCTGATGTTTACAACCATTTCGAGAGGTTTTAAGGGCGGTTTTCCCAATATATATCTTTTTCATGGTTTTTCGCAGTAGGCACCCTCTCATGAGGGTCTGTGTATAAATTCTCCGCTCCCTATCAGGGATTCCACTTATTCCTGCTTGAGTCTGAGGTTACTTTTCCCATGCAGTCCTGACAGACCGCTGGAGATCCTGCCAACAGAGCAAAGAGAGTGCCGGGTGGCGCTTGCAATCATATAACAAAATAATAGCGACAGCAATTAAGAAAGTGTCATCAAACTTGCGATTCATCTTGGAGCTTCATGCATGCGAGAATGAGCGCACAGCGACAGGCCTAATTAACCTCTTTGGGCCGATGCCACTGCGCTGATGTTTCGTGTGACTGGGGGTCCCTCACACAAGTGCATTCGTGAGCAACGAGATGAATTAAGGTAGGAACGTGCTGAGACAGCTTGCGACTTCATCAAATAAACATTCACATGCACAACCTTCTGTGCATGTAGATCCGCCTAGTTAATCTATAGAGCACTGCAGCTTGGGGAATATATACTGCACATTTATGACACTTTCCACTAATAGGGTTCGAAACAATGCCCGAAACTCTCAAAATGTTGAAAGGAGGTGCTTCAACTTCAGAAAAGGATTGTCAACTGCACCAAATCTTAGATGAGCTGTTGTATTTATTTTCTATGAGGTTTGAATTTTTTGCGATGCTGTTACTAAAATTTGGGTTATCAAAATTAACAAAACATTTCTAAATACAGTTTAATACCCCCCCTTAAAGTGTTTTGTTATAAACATTAAATAAAATCTTTTAGGTTGTATGGTATATATTTTTTTATGAAGTTTGAAATTTTTGCGACCCTATTACCAAAATGTTGGTTCCCCAAATTAACAAAACGTGTCTAAATACAGTTACCCTGATAAGGGTGTTTTTTGTTATAAACATTAAATAAAATCTTTTAGGTTGTATTGTATTGATTTTTTTATGCGGTTTGAAATTTTTGCAACCCTGTTACCAGAATTTGGGTTACCAAAATGAACAATACATATCTAAATACAGTTTGATACCCTGATTAGGGTGTTTTTTGTTATAAACATTGTAAATACAGTTTACACAATTTTATAAACATTAAATAAATAAATGATAAAATAAACACACACACAAAACTATGGGTTATTGAGTGATTGTATGGAGGTTGTGAATACATTGAATTCAATGTATTCACAAATTAATCACACATTTCTGTAAATAATTGCAAACAATCACATTAATACAACATTAAAAATTGCAATCATAGATATAATTTTACATTGAATTGTAAATTAATGTAGGCCTACTGTAGGAACATCATATTTTAATTTATATTTAACATTTAAGCCATGCTAGTTAATAGATACAGATAAATAGATCATCTAAGATAGTTTAAATTAAAAAACAAAACGAACAAACAAACATGGTATTTGTGTCACAATCATGTCCTGTTTCATAGTCATGTTCTTTTTAGGGTATGTTTACACGACAACAGTGTACTAAAAAAGGAAAAGGTTTTCCTTTTTCACGTTCAGATGACAAAATTGTCAAAACAATCCTCGTTCACACAGATCTGTGAAAACAACTAAAAACACTGTATTATTCATGCCAGGCCAGTAGTTGGCGATGTAACTTTGTAAAAAACCACTACACACTAATGACTGTACATGCTATACACATGAGCATGATGTCACCATTTTCACAAATTTGAGCTTCTGTAGTTTATGATATCATTTTCAAAAACGTGCACTTTGAAACACATTTTCAGGCCCCCAAAATGCCGTTGTCATGTAAATGAACAGCCAAAACGCATACAAAGTTTTCAGTTTTTAGCTGAAAGGCGGTTTTGTGTAAATGGCCACTCAGTTCTTGTTCACTCGTTACCATGGTTTCTGATTAGTTCCACACCTGTTCCTTGTCCTTGTCTAGTTTAAGTTGTTTTCTACATTCCAGACATCTCGGAATTTGGATTTTTCCCACCTCATTCTTGGAAATAACATCTGGATTGTCACTCAAAATCAGCAGCAAGATGCGTCATTTGACGTCACTTCCAAGATGTCGGCAAGTTCTGCTTCCAATGAGCATAAATGTAAAAACAAACTTTAACATTAGACATTAGGTGTATGTAATAACACCTTTGTTTTTGGTTTTCGTCAACTGATTTCAAAGCGATTTTATGTTGTTTTTATTCTGTTTTTGCCATAATTGACACAAAAACGCAAAATGTTCTCGTTGTGTCGCAGTAACATCATGTGGTCAACATGTGAACATGACGTCTGATTTCCTGGAAGTGGGACATTTATTCCAATGTCAAACCTCATCTGCAGCATTAGTTCTGTGTTAACGTCAACATACACTATATTGTTAAAAGTTTTGGGACGGCTGTCTTTACATGCACATGAACTTTAATGACATCCCATTCTTAATCTGTGGGGTTTAATATGGAGTTGGCCCACACTTGTAGTTATAACAGCTTCAACTCTTCTGGGAAGGCTTTCCAAAAGGTTTAGGAGTGTGTTTATGGGAATTTTTGATCATTCTTCTAGAAGCGCATTTGTGAGGTAAGGCACTGATGTTAGACTCTAATTCATCCAAAAGGTGTTCTATCGGGTTGAGGTCAGGACTCTATGCAGGCCAGTCAAGTTCCTCCACACCAAACTTGCTTATTCATGTCTTTATGACCTTGCTTTGTGCACTGGTGGGCAGTCATGTTGGTACAGGAAGGGGCCATCCCCAAACTGTTCCCACAAAGTTGGGAGCATGAAATTGTCCAGAATATATTGGTATACTGAAGCATTAAGAATCCCTTTCACTGGAACTAAGGGGCCAAGCCCAACCCCTGAAAAACAACCCCACACCATAAACCCCCTCCAACAAACTTTACACTAGGCACAATTCAGTCAGGCAAGTGGTCAGGAGTGGTCAGACTCGTCCATCGGATTGCCAGACAGAGAAGCGTGATTCATCACTCCAGAGAACACGTCTCCACTGCTCTAGAGTCCAGTGGCGGCGTGCTTTACACAACTGCATCCGACGCTTTGCATTGCACTTGGTGAGGTAAGGCTTGGATGCAGCTACTCGGTCATGGAAACCCATTCCATGAAGCTCTCTACACAGTGTTCTTGAGCTAATCTGAAGGCCACATAAAGTTTGGAGGTCTGTAGCTATTGATTCTGCAGAAAATTGGCGATTTCTGCGCACTGTGCACCTCAGCATGTGCTGACCCTGCTCTGTGATTTTACGTGGCCTACCGCTTCGTGGCTGAGTTGCTGTTGTTCCCAATTGCTTCCATTTTGTTATAATATTGACAGTGGAATATTTAGTAGTGAGGAAATTTCACTAATGGATTTATTGCACAGGTGGCAAACTATTACAGTACAACACTTGAATTCACTGAGCTCCTGAGAGTCTGCATGCCTAGGTGCTTGATTTTATACACCCTGTGGCCATGGAAGTGATTGAAACACCTGAATTCAGTGTCCCAATACTTTTGGCAATAAAATGTATATGTGAATATGTAGTGTTTGCCCCGTGTTTAAAGTTATCTTTAATGCTGATCCTTCTTCCGTCACACTCTGTTTTGGATTAATCTACACACAAATGGGATATTAATTTTTTATTTATTTGTTTATTTAATCAGGGAAAATACACATTAATAATACAGAAAATATGTAAAGTTATGATGTTATGAAGTTATGATATCACATGTTCCCAACTCAAAAAAGAAAACTTAGTTAAAACACTACAATGATGAAAAATATTTGGCTTTTCATCTAAGACCTTAAAGGCCTGTTCACACCAAGAACGATAACTATAAAGATAACTATATTAGTGTCCACACCAGCAGACAATATCATTCTGTTTATTCTAATCGTAACTTTAAATGCTCAAGCTCATTACAGCAGGATGGATTCTGATTGGCTGTCAATGTTTTTATCATTCATCAGCTGGATAAAATTGTTCTGAAAGTGATTCCAACGATATTGTTTCTCTGTGCCGTTATTGTTATCGCTGTGGTGTGAACTCTACTATTCTTTAACACTGAGAATGATTTTTAGAACAATATATTTATTGTTATCTTTACAGTTATCATCCTGGGTGTGAACGGGCCTTAAGAGCTTGTTTATAAACTTTCAAATGGTTTAAGTTTGTGTCCAGGTAGTCATACAATAGGCTATGCGATATGTGGAAAAATTCATAAACTGCTGCTTCCTTGTTCAAACTATTTCTAATAAATCTAAAATTGGCTAAATTAAATTTCACTGTGTTAACAACTTTATGGGCATGTTTTTTTAAAAGAAAGCTGAGAATCTATTATTATTGCTAAATATTTAAAATCATGTATGACCCTGGATAAACACTTCTGCTTTTACATCATCATTTGTCCTTTTAGTAAAAATATATAAATAAATAAAAAACATTCAAACAGTTTTCTTGACATTAAGATGTAAACATGAATTTATATGCAGCCTGTTGCTGACTTTTTGCATTTACATACAAAACAACATCATCAGCATACATTTGACAAATAACATCAGAGGGGCAGACATTTGGTAAATCATTTACATACATACCATACTAAACAACATTGGACCTAAGATAGATCCTTGTGGGACTCCAATATTAGAATACAAATATTCTGATGTTGTATAACCCTTACGCATGTTTTTTTTTTTTTTTCTATTTTCTATTTTCTAAATATGATGTAAACCACATTATGGACTCAACTGAAAAATTTCAATGACATAACCTAGAAAGCAAAATATTATGATTTACAGTCTCAAAAGCTTTCTGAAAATCCAAAGAATACAGCACCAACTATACCTCCTTTATCCATCTTTGATTTGATTTGATTTGACAGCATAAAACCCTATTTCAACCTATTCATGGAAAGTGCCTTATACAGTTTTTAATTTTTTTGACCAAATACTCTGAATAAAAGCCATAATTTTCCCTGTTTTCCTGTCCCTATTTCCATCTTGTCCATCGGGTAAGGATGGAGAGATTGTTTGCAACGATTGATTATGCATTTCTCTTTGGTTTCCCCCACCTCTGACTCATCGCACACTCACTTTTTTTCTCTCTCCCATCTGAATCACTGCAGGGCGTCAATATAACACATCTTCCTAAATCCTCCCCCACGAACATTTACCACATCACGAGGGGCAAGTATACTCCCACAGCAGGCCATGGAAGTCAATGCGTCTTATATCACGAGGGGCTGCATCCACTGCATTGGCTGCATTTGATCTTTCGGAAAGAGCTGCTGACATTTTAGAGGTGCGAGGGGAGGGAATGAAAGACAAGTGGAGCTGGAAGATTAGAGGGGCAGGAGGAGTGAGACGGAAGAACGGAATGAGTGCGACAGAAAAACGAGAGGTGTGAAACGGCCTCTCATATCACCTCCACTTTGTATTCTGAGCTTATCAACGCAGGGAGATAATCTTCCAGGAAACCCCCTCATCACAGACGCACACATTGCTGCATAGACATAGACCCGAAAATGCACCAAACACTCATGGATCAACTAAACAACAGTCAGACTGTCTGAGTTCAAAGTCAACATGGCATCAAAATGGACCAAATATACAATTGGATCTCATATGATAAACACTAATAACATTAATTACATTAACACTAATAATATTTTTTGTGGCAAAAATGTTTTCAACATAAACAACATATTTCCATTTTTTTTCTGTACTATGGATGTCAATAGGGACCAGAAACAGTTTGGTTACCGACATTCTTCATGTATGTTCAACAGAAGTCAGAATTTAAAGGTAAAGTTCACCCAAAAATGAAAATTACCCCATGATTTACTCACCCTCAAGCCATCCTAGGTGAATAAAACTTTATAAAGAGAAATATCTAGCTTCCTCCAAAGCACCTTCCGTAGTCAACTTATGGAAAAAGCGTAACTTGTGACGCATGACGTCAGATGTAGTGTAAGCGTTTTGAACTGCGAGAGGCGTTACACTTTCTTCGTAAGTTGAATACGGAAGGTGGTCTGGAGGAAGCTAGATATTTTACTTTACTTTAAGGTTTTAAATATCGATATTTTTCTTACACAAACACATCGAATCACTTCAGAAGGTCTTTATTAACCCCGTGTTGATTACTTTTATAATGGATGGATGCACTTTTTTGGGCTTCAAATTTTGGGCTGCCATTCACTGCCATTATAATATTTGGATTAGCCAGGACATTTTTTAAATATAACTCAGATTGTATTCATCTTAAAGAAGAATGTACACCTAGGATGGCTTTAGGGTGAGTAAATCATGGGGTAATTTTCATTTTTTGGGTGAGCTATCCCTTTAAGAAACATTTCTTATTATTATCAATGTTGAAGTAAATAATAATATTTTTGTGGAAAATGTGATACATGTTTTTCAAGATTATTTGATGAATAGAATGTTTAAAAGAACAGCATTTTAA
Organism: Gobio gobio; assembly: GCF_949357685.1. Classification (NCBI taxonomy): domain Eukaryota; kingdom Metazoa; phylum Chordata; class Actinopteri; order Cypriniformes; family Gobionidae; genus Gobio; species Gobio gobio. Next base: position 33,032,109 of record NC_137105.1, on the reverse strand, counting down.
AACAAAATTGAAATAGTTTGTAACATGTATTTACTGTCACTTTCATCTGTTTATTGTTAAATAAAAGTATTAATTTCTTAAAACAAAACAAAAATCGTACTGATCCCAAACTTTTGAACTTGTGGTTCACTTCGAATTTTACATAACCAGAAATTACAGTAATTACATTTCAGTAAAGCAGGCAGTAAAGGTTCACTAACTTAGAGAGTCTGATTCAAACTGCTAACTCATGAGTGAGTTTGAGTCTTTTTCTTGAATATTTTTGCATGATTCATTAAAATGAATCTGTGCAGAATTGGATCGTTTGTTTGTGAATTGGATGGTGCATGCGTCCATTGTTCTGTGCATAAAACACTGCAGCAAACTCTGTGAAATTATATCACAGCGTGAAACCATATATGAATGAACACGTTATCCCTACCGTCAGCAGCGGTAGGCAGGTATATTTAAAATTATTGTTGCACATTTTTTTAATTTTTGATGCGTTTGCGGTAATGGGTTTATTACTTGCAAACTGTAGTTCATTACTGAATACAAATTACATGATAAAAAATTGTAGTTAGTAACGTAATATATTACATTACTATTGCACATTTTAGGATCAGGCTTCTTTTTAATTACTTTTAGTTTACTTTTGGGTTACACTGACTCAAATAAGTACTGAGTAATATTAATTAACTACATGTACTTAGGTCTACTATAGAGTTACTGCTAAGGTTAGGGTTTGGTTTAGGGTTAGTTACTTGTAATTATGCATAATTTACTGTTATTGCTATAGTAAGCACCGAGTAACGAGTAACTACATCACCTTAAATAGAGTGTTACCTATACTTTTGCTCTAACTTGTTTATAACATTGATGGTATAATTGATAAAAAATACAGATAAAAATTTTTTTTCAATTCTTTTATCAATTTACTGCCATTTTGTGAACATTAATTAATCATGTAATCAATCATTTAATTATTTTCCTGTAAAGCTGCTTTGAAACAATCTGTGTTGTATAAAGCGCTATATAAACAAATGTGGCTTAACTAGTAACTGTCGTCTGACTATATGTAGTCAGTTACTACCCACACTGTGCATTTGTAACCATTTTAATTGCAGTCAGGACCTATTTAATATCTCACATTCATGGTCTTAAAACGTATGATTCACGTAATTCAGAAGAAAGAAAGAAGAAAACAAGTTTTATGTGGAAAAGCTTTCTAAAGGAAAGTTTCTCATAATTGTAATGCAATTTTTTTTTTCGCCAGACATTAACAATTAACATTAAGAAATAGCCAAAGCAGCATAGATAAATAGCTATTTATGCATTATTTCAGTATACTGTTTTAGTGAATACAACCTAGAGCTTCAGTCTCCACATTCCCGGCCAAAAATCCTCCTCAAAAGTCAAGACGGAAGTACTCCTCCACAATCAACTGTAAACTCGTATTCAGGTCTGGCTCCTTTCTGGCATGAAACGCCCACTTTTTACAATGCACTCAATTCCCAATGGATACAATCATGTCCTGCCCTACATTTTTTTCTCATTGAATGTTCATATTATGGAAGTACAACCATTTGTGAATGCCATTTCATTCTTTAAAAAGAAAAGCCGATAACTCACACAAGACACACTGGAACAATCCAGTCATTTATCTGCACTGACTTGATTTGTTGTTACTCTCGCTGTCTTTCTCGCCTCTATCTCTCACTCTCACTTTCAATCTCACATCATCCCTCCTTCCACCAGCCACCCACTTGCAAACAGCGGGGAATAATTATGGCTTAAGTGGATTATGCGGCCTGCAGATGGCAGATAAACGAAAAGAAGAAGAATCAGGACAGTCTATCCGGGCAGAATTGAGGATGAGCAACGGAAATCTGATGGGTGGAATGGGATTCCAAAAAGCTGCAGCAACACGTTGCACCGAGGGCCATGTTAAAATGTGTCACGGTGCCCAGCAAATCAACTGGGAGTCATTTTTGCTGTGGGATTGAGATTCATTTTTGTGCAAAATTGCTTAAATTAGGATAGGAAAGTTTTGTGGGACGTCATCTTGTCATGACACAGAATGATAATGGGTTGTTTCGTCCCAGAGGAAAAATGGTTTTCATCAATGGCTAATGCCTACGGTTTGGTATATTTTCAAAATGGGGTACTATGGCGTTTACACGACATCATTTTCAAATAAAAACTTTTTATGCATTGTGGCCATTCATTTACAAGAGAACAGCGTTTTGACGTCCTGAAAACGCAAACTTTTGAATACTGGTTTCGAAGTGCAAGCTTTTGAAAACAATATCGTTATCATCTCTGTGTAAACTACAACAACGCACATTTCATGCACATACACGTTCATTGTGTAGGCGCATAGTGTTTCTTTACAAAGTGACATCACCAACTACTGGCCTGGCAGCATATTACAGCACTTTTAGACATTTTCTCGAATCCATGTGAACAGGGATCATTTTGACAACAATTTTGACAACTTTTCAAAAACGCAAAGGATGGTGGACAGCTCCAGTGTTGGGTAAGTTACTAATTACATCTTCAACAGTGCAATAAGACCATTTTGACATTAAATGTTGATGTTAAATCCACTATTGTGTTCTATAGTCTATACAGTATTTAATGCAATTACATCAGAAGTATCTGTAATTAAATTACAGACAAATTGAGAGTAATCCCTTACTTTTTCATGGGAAAAGTAATTCAATTACTTAGTAATTAATTACACCCAACACCGGACAGGTCATATCAGCAACTCATAAGGAACATGTCTTGATCATATTTCACACCCAAAATCGAAACACAAAAAATGTATACTATATAAATGGCTTACATTAAATTACTTAAATTCTTAAAATAATTTAATATAAATTACTTTCATGAACACGTCAAACTAATGACAATTTTAAAAAATCCCAATGTTCCTTAAAATATGAATAATCTTTCATTGTTATTACATTTGGTGTGAAATACAAGCTGTGCATGTTCTTGACAGTTTTGTTAGATTCAACCATTTCACTGATGTACACATTCCTCGTATTTTTAAACAAATGAAAATACAAATGCACACACCAACAATACCCCTGAGAGGCAGGGATCTGCTAGTATATAAAATCTTAAGCCTGCAAGGCTGAATGTTGGCAGGCTGAATGGTACTGAGAAAATTCTGAACATGCGGGTACATATGCAAGAACAAACAGACAAGCTCACATGTGTTAAAAAAAGTTATTTTCAGGTTATAATAAACGATTCTTCTGAACAGATGGAGAACATCAGAGCCCAAGGCTGCAAAGCATGGATTGTTTTCACTTTTCAGCCACGTCATTGCGGATATCATTCAGCTGATGGAGTAAAACAACATCAACTGAAACCAACAGAATGATCATGTGTTTTGGACGTGGTTTTGTAGATCAACTGTGATTCTGTATGATCAGAAGTCATTTTTAATACTATATTGATGACATTCAGGGGCGTAGCATAATTTAAAATTTTGCTAAATAAGTATAACGTTACTTTTCAAAAACCCTTGTTGTAATGTGTTTCCACAAACAGCAGATTTCTGTTAGATTGGTCTTGATTAGCTTAAGTTATTGTACTTTGTAAATTGTCTCTAATATTATCTCTATACATATATCTATACATATAATTTATTGCAAACTGTATTACAAAACTACAATATTACCATGTTTTCGAAATGGCTAACCATGCATGCATCCATTTTACAGATATATCTCACAACATTGTCTAAATCATATTTTATTCCAAAATGTTAAATTATATTTCGAATGAATATTTTTTGCATTGTTAGCACATCCCGCCTAATTCTCATTAATGTGAAAAAAACATGATATATTTAAATTGCTAATTAATTATGTACTTTATTTAACCTATACTAATTTATAAAAAAGAAAGATTGTGTCCAGACTGGATAGCTTTCATTGCTGTGGCACATTAATGAGAATCTACTGAGAATCATCACTGGGAATAATGAGAATTAAAAAATAAACTAAATATTTGGATGCTGGTTATGGTAATGTGAATTTGGGGGCTCTGCTTAATTGTCATGTATATATGGTGTCTTCCTGTCCTTTGAAATATAATATCTGAAATAAACGTGAATGGATGTCAAGTCTTTTTTTTGTGTGTAGAAGAAGAGAAAAGGACCAAGAAGGAGTGATTTCACTGTGTTACATCAGATTTGCTGCACTGAGGGGGTCAAGGCCACACTGGCCATTTGCAATAAATAGGGATGATAATTGGGGTTTTACCTTATGTTTGCATATTCTGTCCACCACCCCTCATGTATCACCTTTGCAGAATCATTGCTGGCCAAAAAGATTCAGACCTTAGCGTACGTTGCATATGCTTATTCCACGCAATGCAGCAACTTAATCTATAGCTCTATTCTGATGGTAATTGTTTCTCATGTGGACATCTATAAAAATAAATTTGCATGATAAAAACTCATGCATTCAGATGGCGATTTATTCACGGTGGAGGAATCACCATTTTGTGATCCTAGGAACCCAGTAACGCGCTGCTCACATGGTCAGACGCGTGATTGTCTGCTGTGAATAAAATGTCATATGCTTGGAACAATAAGAATAAATTCATATTTTATTTAATAATAGTAAAATAATGTCCTATTTATTATTAAATTATTTAAATCAACTGATTAAAAATAGGAAGCTAGACATGCTATTTTTGAAATGGTTTTCTGTCTTGCATTTTATATCAAAACGATGGATGTCATTTTAAAAATATGGAAATTTGTGGAAATAATTTAATGCAGCCTCTTATTTACATGAGGTAAACATAAAACTGCTTGGTTTATATATATTTAATGTATATAATTGTATATAATACATAATTTAATTCTATTGCATATATTGCTGCCACAATAACAGATTTAAACTGTGAATTTTGAAGTGATCTCTTCTTGTGAACTCAGAGATGTGGATTCGGATGTCAATTAAATGACTACATGACCTTGGTGTTTGTCAGATAATTTGGATTTTTGCGCGGGTGGTGGGAGAAAAACACTGACATTCTTGAATCGGACGGCAATAAAATCTCTCACTAGCCCCAAATGTTGAATAAAACCACATTTACCCATGAGAAACAATTACAGTCCGAAAAGGGCTTATGAAGATATTAATGGAAGGTTTCTAACAATCGTTTCACAACTAATCAATTCAAATGAATTGTTAATTATTCAATCCAGTTCAGAAAAAAATTGACAGATTATAATTTGGTGCATTGTTAACTTAAAACACTGCATATACTAGACCAGTGCGTCCCAACCTTTGTCCTGGAGTACCCCCAGCACTGCACACTTTTGGGGCCATTTACACGACACCGTTTTCAACCAAAACAGAAAAAAAATTGTGTTTTAATTTATAATTTTTGGAGGCCTGAAAACATAAACTTTCGAAAATGGATTTCAAAGTGCAAGCTTTTCAAAACTATACCGTTATCGTCTCTGTGTAAACTATACAGAAACGCAAATTTGAGAACACGGTGACATCATGCGTATTACGTGTCTATAGGCACGTATTCTATTCTTTACAGAGTGACATCGCCAACTACTGGCCTGGCAGCATAATCCAGCGTTTTTAGTCATTTTCGTGGATCAGTTTGAACGGGGATCATTTTGACAATGTTGTCGTCTGTACGTGGAAACGTTTGGTCGTTTAAGCATACCCTTAGATGTCGCCCTAATCAAACACACCTCATTCAACTCATCAGTTCGTTAGTAAAGACCTCAGATGGCTGTGTCAGATAAGAGACACATCCAAAATTTGCAGTGTTAGGGATACTCAGGACCAGGAATGGGAACCACTGTACTAGAGCAGGGGTTCTCAACTCTGGCCCTAAAGATCCACTGTCCTGTCAAATACACCTGAACAAGCTAATCAAGTTTTCCAGGATTACCAGAAAGCTACAGACAGGTGAGTTTGATCATGGTTGGAGCTAAACTCTGCAGGAAACTGGAACTCGTTTTGCATTGTTCTAGACTCAACAAAGAGTACATGAGAACTGCATTCCCTACTGTGATCCACATAGATGATTGAGTCTATCAATGTTCTTTTTATATCTCTTCTATGTTTGCTTGCATTTTAATGTATTCACTGCAGTCAATTTAATCTGTAAATAGATAGAATATGGATGTATAAACAGACAGGAAATGTTTAGACAATGAATATTGGACTACTGACATCTTCTCTGCCAATCATAGCAATCCACTGTGACAAGTGCTCTTCATCATAGATGCAGAGTCCTTGCAAGCACATTTACTTTGCAGTTTTTCATTTCTCTTAGCAACGCGAAGACAAGTACGCTGAAATCCATCAGTATGACTCAAAACATTTCTCTCGCCCTGTAATTTATTAATAATTCATACGAAGGAGGGGGAACCCCCAATAAATCCATCCAGCTTCCCCCACAAAGCTTGAGTCATCCCTTTTTCCCCCACATGACTTCTATACTATAATATACAGCAGCAGCAGCAGCGAACACCTAGCATGCTCATAAATAATTTCCCGAGCCCCATCTCTGATGTCGCCTTAGGAAACAGCGATCTAATGGCAGCACATGCACAGCTTGAATATTCTCCAGCCAATGGAAAGGCGCAGTTCAGTTTGGGAATGGCCAGTATGTGCCTTGTTACCTCTCTACAGGTCTTCTCTGATCAATTGATTTGCTTGGGAAAGAGGGAAATGAAACATGCACATTCTGAAATGCAAATGGTTTTCAAATGGATGTGGTCTATGACACATTACCAACCAAAACAACTGAGCTTCCAGAAGAAGCTGGAGCTTTTCTAACTAGCTAAACCCCCTTTTTTTTTTGGTGGAGAACGCGGGCTAATCCTGCTTCCTACATCATGGTGATTGTGAATTCCTGCTGCAGTCTTGCTTTAAACTGCTTTAACAGGCATTTAACAGTCAGTGATAAAAGGAAGAGACAAAGAGGAGTAGAAGAATAGAAAACGACAGAAAGGTGAATCCGCTTACCTTATGGTTTGCATCTCCTCTTCCGAAGCCTGGAAGAAGAAATAAGAGGAGATTACTGAAACGAACGTGCGCCTGGTTCCCGAAGCTGCCAAGGCATCACTGCGCAGTCTGAGGCACATACAGCCTTTCTCTTCCTCTCTCACTCGCTCTCTCTCTCTCTCTCCTTCTGTCTCTCCCTTTTCTCTCACTCTCTCTCTACCCAACAGTGCCAGTATACTTCTGCACCGATCTCATGTGCGAGGAGGGGAGGAATTTTGACAGATTAAGTGCGAATGGAAAGCACAGTTTCAGCCAGAATGCAGATACACAACATCATGCACGCCGCCCCCTCTCCTTCCTCCTCCCCGAGAGAAACTCACTCATAGGCTTCACGGAGATCCAAAGGATGTGATGACAGACAGCAGACCAGAGAGAGGGAGAGGGAGAGGGTGAGAAAAGGAGTGTGAGAGGGAGAGAGAGGTTTAGAAGGGAAACAGGTGGGCTCATCTGTTGATGAAAGAATCTGAGGGAGGGATGGAAAGGCACTCCGGTTCTCACATCCACTGCGTGCTACAGCTTTCTCTCTCGCTCGGTCTGTCTCCCTGCCGCCCCATGAATAATGCAAGAGTGAGATTATGTCAGAGGAATTCACATTCTCATTCAGATTTTGTGTGCAGCAGTGACCAAGGAACTTTACAGCAGTCCTATTAATTCAACGCCAGGCAGGAGGTAGGCTACGTGATCCAGTGTAGTATAAGACATTCAAGTAAGTTTAATACTGTACAGGCCAATCTAAAAAACTATAAAGCCAATATGCAATGTTTGTACATTATGCAAATTTTGTAAGGTATTCAATAATATATGTTTGTGTTGTATACACAAGACCAGGGATGTTGTCTGGTCCAGCAGCCTTGTGTGCGCTGATCCGGCTCAGTGACTTGCAGACATCTGTGGTGGAGAGTGTGATTGGTGGGTCAGCTGAGGGTTTGAGCTTGGTGGCAGTTTCTCTGTTGTCTCTTTCAAAGCGAGCATAAAAGTGATTTAGCTCGTTCAGGAAGTTGACATCAGTGGCTGCGGGGGTGGAGTGGGGGGGTTTGTAGTTACTGATGGCCTGGATGCCCTGCCACATGCGTCGAGGGTCAGAGTTGGAAAAGTGACCCTCTATCTTCAGCTTGTAGCAGTGCTTGGCCTTTTTGATGCCCCTCTTCAGGTTAGCTCTGGATGTACTGTAGGCTTGTGCATCTCCTGATCTGAAGGCAGTATTGCGTGACTTCAGCAGGAGTCGAACTTCCCTGTTCATCCAAGGCTTCTGATTAGGGTATGTGGTGATCTGTTTCTGGGTTGTAACACTGTCAATGGTGGTATTGATATGATCCAATACAGAGGAGGTGTAGAAGTCAATGTCCGTGTGAGCGCCACTGGTGGCTTGAGAAGCAAACACACTCCAGTCTGTGTGTAGAAACCTTTCCTGGAGTGTGGAGTCAACCCCCGCAGGCCACACCTTGATGGTCTTTACTGCTGGCTTCACACGGTTGATGAGGGGTGCATATTTGGGGATGAGGAACAAAGAAAGGTGATCTGACTGTCCCAGGTGGGGGAGGGGTGTCGCAACGTAAGCACCAGCCATGTTTGTGTACACATGGTCTAAGGTTTTGTTTCCTCTGGTGTGGCAGGAAACATGCTGGTGAAACTTGGGTAGCACTGACTTTAAGTTTGAATGATTAAAGTCACCTGCAACAATAAAAGCAGCTTCCGGGTGATCAGTCTGTTGTTTACTGATGGCTGCGTGAAGTTCTTTCATAGCAAGCTTGGCATCAGCATCCGGAGGAATATAGGCTGCAGTTATAATGGTGGAAGTGAACTCACGCGGCAGATAAAACGGTCTACATTTAACCATGAGAAACTCGAGGTTAGCTGAACAATGACTCCTGAAACAATGAAAAGAGGATAGCTGAAAATCCTCTTTTGAGCATTGTTAGCTGAAACAATGAAAGAGGATCATTGGCAAGGTTTCAAAATGATAATTTTTACTATTTTTTAATCAGATGGTGCCACAAGGGTTAAGTGAAGGTTTTGAAGGTTGAAGGTTGAACATTTGCAACTTGAATGACAAACACTAAACATTTCAGTTTAGTACATTTATTAGTTAATTAATAATATCCAAATACAAAAATCAATAACATTTTTGTGTCCTTAATTGTCCTTCCTTACTTTACTGACCTTAAAAGTGCTGCTGTATGACTACAACAGCGTCCTGGCCCTAATACATGAACAACCCGCTGTCTGTACTTCACCTGTCACTGATGCTAGCACCCATGCCTTGTGATGGGATACGTGTAGGCTCAGGCTCAGCTCAATGTCCGCTTTTAGATCGTTTCCGACAGATACTGATACGCCTCTGAGCTTTTCAAATTGCTCATCGCCTTACCATCACAGGCTACTGAATCTAGAAAATAGCTAAAAATGCTATCGTACGTGATACGATGCCACTTCTTCACGTCATCCTCCTAACCAACTACAGCGGAGGGTAAAGGTACTGTTGTTTCACCCTTTTGAAAGTTTGTTGAGGTTGTGTTCCCACATCGTTAGCAAATTTGGATAGCTTGAATGACTGTCAACTGTTGAATGTCAATAATGTCAGTTTGATGTTTCCATCAAAAAAATGCTGAATGGAAACGCCAAGATGTGCATGAATTCTATAAATGCACGTAAAAAATCTGGCTCATTTGAGTCGGATACATTTTCTATCCGATACGAAAACGTGCGCATAAACTACGACGGAAATGCAGCTTGTTTTCTTCGAACTGGAAGACGCTCCGACTTTTGACGAAAGGATTCATGGGGCGTAGGAAACTTGTAGATAAATGCCATTTATGGGTAACCTGGATGCCAGCCGAACTGAGCCCCGCCCACAACATTTGAGGTCGGAAAGTTTGGTCTGGACTTGATCTGTTGTGGAGCAACTATGCTCGAACTAGAGCTGTTCGGACCAATCAAATTGTCAGGGCGGGCTTTATACGATGGTGGACAGATGATCAACGTAACCATCCACGTCACCAAAGAGTGATGGGGTTGAATTCGTTCAAATCCTAAACGGAAAACTTGTTTGGATATGCATTCACCTTTACTATTTCTCTCAAAAATGATGATTGTGTTGGTAAGTACTCCGTGTATTCTTAAATTCTTTTTACAACACCGGCAAAGATCGTTTACACTCATTTCTCCTTCTACTTCTTCCAGCGTGCGTGCAATTGAGTTCTTGACAACTATGCGTTGCTCAACACACGTCACTTACTCCGTTGCTCTCATTGGTTGTAGGTCTATCCAATTGAGTGAAGAAGCATTTTCTTTCCTGGTTCGTTTGAAACACGCCCTATAATCACAGCCCAATGGAGCAGTATCAGACTCATTCTGACTAGAGTCAGGCTCTTCAAAAATTTTACACATCTGCTCTTATTTAATATATAGTATATTTTCTTACAAAAAATTTACAGCACATGCCTGCTTTTCTCTATGGGTAAAGTTATACAAAGCCCAACATCTGGCTACTTGCACTTTACTAAATTAAGAAATAAATTCAGGTTGCGGTGCAAAACAAAATTAAAATCAACACAAGCTCATTTTTCAGAGGCAACACAATAATAAAGCCGACAATGAAGATGAAGCTGTAGTTTGTGCGCAGTTTGTATGAATTAATAAAGATGATGCAGATGAGTGTTTCTTCAGTTATAGCACTTTTGGCCCTTTAATATATAATTTTTTTTTTTTTTAAACTCATAAAACACTTTTCATATACTCAGTGGTTTGATTACTTTTCTTACCAACAATGTCGAACAGTGAACATAATTGCATACCATGAAATTTTTTTAATATTTGTCATTTTTAGTCATGAACATTTCCCCCACATAAATGTATTATATTTGATTCTTGAATAAAATGTCAAATCATTTGTTTTGGTAAGGATCATTTCATACATGTATCTTAAATACACACATTTTTTTGCATATTTTGACTGCTTGATTATTGTCACTGTTGACTTTCTAGCAAGTACACAAGTAAAAAATAAAATACTTACTAGCGGCAAAAATGTTAGTCAATGTGGAACACAACTATAATACATAATTCATAATGGCTTGTAATTTTGGTAAATTTTACAGAATTAATTTTTACACAACAAATATAAGGGATTTTCTTCACTCTATTCGTCTCACTCTTTTAACTATGTTTAGATTATCACATCAACATGTTATAATATTTTATACATTTATAATAAAATAATAACAAAAAGAAATAAGCTGAGAAAATCAAATCAAATAAAAGTGCCTGAGTTACAGCATCGGCCAAACCCTGAGTCCTTGGTTTGCACAAATAAGCTGTCTCGTTGGCAACTCACACCACTGCTTAAACAAATGTTGCCATGTTGAACCACTACAATAAACAGACATCTTTTCTTAGAATAACAGATAATTCTGTGATAAAAAAAAAATGTTGGTAGCACTTTATTTTACACTCCTGTTCTGCATATACATTCTATGTACTCTTTATAGTAATTACAATAACTGGGTAACTACTACATGTATGTAACCCTGAACCTACCCCTAAATCTAACCTTAACCCATGCAGTTGCTTATGTTAACTAGTACTCAGGTAAGTACAATGTAAGTACACGTAAGTGCACGCACTTTAAAATAAACTGCAACCAATTTTCCTATTGAAAAAAATGCATCACCTTTACATCAAGAGCCATATTTTTTTTTTTTTTTTTGTAGTTCTAACGAACTACATGTTTATAAAAATGTGTTACTACTGTAGTTGATAAACTGTAGGCATTGCTTCATTGCATTGGTTCAGACTTATTAACTGCAGTGTTTATTAAACCCAGAAACTGACTCAATCTTATAATATAAAGATCAGCATCTTCTTTCAAATGACGGTTGTTTCTGGCAACGACTGGAAATCTCACTTTCCGACAAATGGCAAGGGAGCACTGCAAGTTTCATCTGACAGGCTCTCTCTCTCTCTCTCTCTCTCTCTCTCTCTCTCTCTCTCTCTCTCTCTCTCTCTCTCTCTCTCTCTCTCTCTCTCTCTCTCTCTCTCTCTCTCTCTCTCTCTCTCTTCTCAGGCACACACAGACTTGTCTCTCTGCCCCCTCACCGCCCACCTTTTTTCAAGCAGTTGCTAAGGTGACGGCAAAGACTGCATTTTAATAAGATAATAAATTAAGACAACGATTTTTGTGTGTTCTACAAATGAATGCTTTGTGAATTGAACAGGTAAACATATTTAAAACACTTAAAAGTTAACAGGTTCAACTAGCACATCTGGAATAATGAAACCTAATAAATAATGAGTATTTTGTGCTTAAAAAAGTGTACGATCGCACCGATTCAGCATGACATGACATAACCGCACACATGTTTATCTACACTACAGTTATGTAAAGCTACATCGATCCAATTAGTTGGCAGAGACAGTAAGTGATCCACAAACTAATGAGAAACTCATTTCCCATAGTGCCGGATTAGTTATTGATCTGATTATCCTTCACACATACTGTTTCTTCTGCTGAAACACACAAGAACAGAATGGGACAAACCCTGCATCTCTTCTATCTCTTTAAAATATGATTATTGACTATTAGCTCACATGTAGAGGAACAGACAGCTCACAATATTACTATGTAGCGCACACTGTGTTTTAGTTTAGTATGGATAGTAAAGTGCAATGGCTCAATTCTACGTGAGCTCTGGCACTCTTTCCTTTCAGAGCTAAGCTTGACTAAAAGCTTGATTCAATCGCAATGCCTTCTGATATATTTATGAGTCAGGGACAGACTGGATTGTTTACTACTGCTACGGTTTGTATGATAACGCATCCTACACAGCCAGACCTTTATATATCTCCAAAAATCTGCTGAGATAGTTGTTAAGTTGTTGTTTTTTTGGATGGCAGCAATACCTAAAGGAAAGTTTCATTGCTCAGAGGTTCTTCTTTCAAAGCTTAGGAGACTTTATTGACTTAATTGTTTTATTTATTTTTAATTTTATTGTGATGCGGCCAAATAGGTAGGCCTAATCGCAGCGTGCTGATATATTGCCATATTGCATGGCTACGAGTGTGATATTGTGTTTATACAACAGTTTGACGGAAGTAAGTAAATAAATAAGAAACAACAATGGAGTGTCTTTAAAAACACTCTTTTGTGCAGAACTACTTCCTTCCGCCATGGATTCAAATCTAAAGTTGATAATTTAACAGTTGAGCCCAAGCCTCCGTTACTAATTCTAAAACGTCACATACCTAGTAATGAAGGAACGTTGAGTCGCTTCGTTGAAACTTATTGTATTATGTAGGCATAGCGTAGAGTAGAGTATTATGGTATTATGAGAGAGAGATCGATAAAATGAGTGTATTACCTGCATCTGATATAGCATTCATTCTTCAGGTCGAATTTTATATCCATTATAAAAAATCTGTTTGAATGTCCACTGAGGAAAGTGATATCTTTGTCTTTGTCCTTTTAAAAGATTTCCCAAGACAGCGCTAAAACAACTTCCTTGTTCACAACCAGTCACTCATAAAGACTTTGCCCCCATCTAATGGTTCAACAATATAACTGTCACTGAAGTTGAAATTGCAATCAATAATGGACCCTTTCTCAATACCAAATACGGCATATTATTTATATAAAAATAATATTTATTGAACAATAATATATAAAGGAACAACAATAGCCATTATAAAAGACAATTGGAAATAAACATAATAAACGGTCGCATCTGCGAAAAAGTGTAAAAGTGACGCTATGTTTATATATATAAGTCACATATGAGGTATAAATAACTAAAATTTTCGCCTAAAAACTCTTAAAACTACATTCCATGACATAATAACAGTAGTATTTGTAAAAAAAGAGGGTGGATTGCTCGACTGCCAAAGGAGTGATACAAACGGTGAAATGGTACCAAGTGCTGATACTGGGAGAATATCACATGCTAGAAAAGGCTCTCAGCCAATCAGATTTGAGGACCAGATATATGATATATATATGATATGATACCCCTTTTATATATAAAAGGTTCTATATGGCACAAAAAATGGTTCTTGGCTCGTAATCATAGGGGAACCTTTCTAAGCAATTTTGGTGCTTCAGTGGTTCTTCAGCGGTTCTTCAGAGGTTCTTCACCGGTTCTTTGACTAAGGTGCTATATATACACCGCTACCATATACAGAACATGTAAAGATATGGTGCTATATAGCACCAAAAGTGGCTCCTCTATGATTACAACGAAGAACCATTTTTGGTGCCATATAGAACCTTTTTTTTTAGAGTGTATATATATATATATATATATATATATATATATATATATATATATATATATATATATATATATATATATATATATATATATATATATATATATATATATATATATATATATATATATATATATATATATATATATGATGAACATTATTTCAACACGTACAACATGTTCCTGGATCAACATCTTTGTTATATCTGAGTCAACAACATTCCAATCAATCAGATTTGAGGGACAAGTTTACAGTTTATGTCAAGTTTAGGCTTACAACAGGGTTAGGTGTTTCTACATCAATGTTATTCATCTATCATTTCCCTCTGATTTTAGGGGTCAATTTAGGGGTCAATAAAATATGTGAATCCAGGAACAATTTGCACTTGACAAAATCATGGTGACCTGATGCAAACTTTCTGTTTGCTCTCTATTTAGCATTATTGCTGTCAAGGAGAAGCAAGTGATATATTAAAGGGATCAGATTTGTGATTCCATACTCTTTCCTATGTGTATACTGATGAAAATGCATTGGAAAAATTTGACTGGAAAAAAAAACACAGGACAGGAATAACTTACCATATTGATGTCCCTGGGAAGGGAAACAGATCGGTAGGGGTTTCTAGAGAGGGTTTCCTCTCTATAGATCAGCGGGCTCGAGGGTCTGATTCTCTGGATGGGGTTTGGATGACATTCTGGAGTCTTAACTTCTCTTCTCTCGTTGCTCTCAAATGTAATGGCCGTCTCTTTCTTGGTCTTAACTTCCTTTATCTCATCCTCCCTTCGGACACAGTCAATGTCCGTCTCGAGGTAGGCTTTTCCTACAGTCTCTGGTACACCTTGTTCTTCATGCATCCCGTCCACTGATTGGATGTTCTGCAGCTGACCTGGGCTTTGAGAAAAATCCACGTCCCCTGGCTGGTGTTGGAGGTCTGGTGTCCTGGACTTGCTATTACTGTAAATGGAGATAGAAGAGCTAGACCTAGAGGACTCTGTTTGCCTGGACAACACGAACGGGTTGGTAGGGCAAAGGACTCGGCTGCTCACTTCATCCAAGAACTGCGAGAACTTCAATTTGGCTTCGATTTTCAGCTCCAGTTGATGCTGTAACACAGCCAGATGCGACACGGCCGGATCAGAGGTCACGTTGATACCCCTACTGGAGCCCGTCCCTTCCTCCCCACTGGTCAATTCTGCCCCCTGCTGGCAGCTCCGTACTTTGGACCTGAGTTCTCCAAGGGGGCTGCGGCCTCGTGGTCGGTCACAACACTGCTCTGCTTCATGGGATCTGTTGGTGTTGAGCTTTAGGCAGGTGGTTGCCTCTGAGCTCATACTATCCCAGCTAGAGGCCCGTGGACTGCTGCTGGTGCTGGTGCTCCTTCCACTGGGACTGGAGGTGAGGCTGCATGACTTCCAGCTGGTGTGTCCGGCTGCAAGATACCAACCTACACGTCCTCGAGACGAATAAAAGATCTGAGGGGAGGTGGACGAGTTAGAGGAGGTCGTGGAGCTGCATGATGTTCTCCTTAACTGGAGCTGGTGGTACGTGTTGCAAGCAGGATCCATCACCCCATGAAACTCAGTAATCCTGTTGTCCTAAGCAGAAGGTAGGAAATGTCCACAGGATCTGATGCCTAGACAATTAATGAGCACGAAACCCAGTTTTTAAAGCGTTTAGCCCCAATCACTGCCCACCGTGTGCATTAGTGGCTGGGAAAAACTCAATATTTAGGCCACAGAATCATTCAGTCCCCTGGCTGAAATGTATATAGAAGTGCAAGTTTATCCACCAGATCAGAATCCAGTTTTATTTAACTAACAAAAATCGAGACACTATCATACACACTGTTGTGTATATAGTATTTTGGTCCACAATAAAGATTTTTTTTTTAGTTGAAATGAAACTTAGAAATGTACTCGTCATGTTGTTTACATTTGATTACAAAAATATATATTTTATACCATTTCCAAGAAAGGTTTAATTTGGATGATTCTACAAATGTCAAGTAGTACAACTGTCAATTAAAGAACAAACAATCATTTCCTTACAGCTTGAACACATGTGTACACAGTATTATATTTGTATTATATGTGTTTTTTATACATTTATTTTCATTTATTTTGTATTTTTGACAAATATGATACATTATTAATTCATACAGGTAATGTCATTCTGTTTTGTTTTTTTAAGAGACGGCCAAAGCAGAAATGTGATGTGCAATCTAAACTAACTTGGACATATTATTAGATATTGAAATAATCTGATATATTAATACTTGAGGTATCTTGAAGATACTTGATAGTCATGAGGGTCTGTAGGGGTCCTCTCTGTGATATAATTTCCTGGTTTTATTTTTTTCTTCTTCGGCATGTTGCTGGTGCCATACGACTTCTGATTTCTGTACAAATGTTTTTCAAATATAAAAAAAAAAAAGCTGCCCACACTTGAATTACATTTTTGAAAAGAAAACATTTTGATTGTGTTAAATTCCTGTCTTGTTTCCCAGTTTTGTGTTGTATGACTTTTATTTTGAAGTGTGTTTTATGCTCTTCTTGTTTTAGTTGCTGCATCTGAAATCGCATACTGTGTCTGAGTAGGTACTACATTTGAATTTGAATTTACTTCGCAGCTGTTAAAAAAGTATGTTCTTTATAGTTTGAATATAGTATGAATGAAATTCGTACATAACGTTAATATAGCATTACATAGCATAAATCCTCTCCTGTGGCCTCATGGTATAGCAAAGTGTCCATAGAATGTGCACTTCAGAATCTTGCCGGAATTAGTACGTCATCCAAGTAATTTTCGTCTACTGTTTTTCAAATACAATGCATTTGGACATACTACTCTTTTGGCGTACTGTTTTTCTCATACTATTACTAATATTCAATTTGTTTCTCAAAATCTAAACTAAACCCTAATCATAACTACATGTAGTTAATTAATATTACTCAGTACTTATTTGAGTACTGATTTGAGTAAGTACAATGTAACCACGTCATCTTAAAATAAAGTTTAACCCAGTTAAATCCCACTGACATTTTTGATGTAGCCTATATTAAAATTTATGTTCAGAAATTAAAAACATGCTCATTATAGAAGAGATGCATTCAAGTAGGCCTATTTATGACCTGCATTTTGAGAAGTCTGTATTCAAAAAATATACCAAAGCTAGTCAAGCACATACAGATCAAATGAGTACTTTTTATGAAGTGATGTGTTTGTCAGGTCATGAGAGAAATTGCTTTAGATGTTTGCCCTTAATTAGTACATCTATTGATAGCACTACAGACTGGGTGTTTTTTTTTTTTTCGAACGTCTTTCTTCCAGGTCAATGCTTTCTACTGCACATTGATCACAGATAACCAGATTACTGCACAGAGACCCATTTTTATGGCTGAGAGTTTAACGTTTTCATCAAATATAAGGGCATCTGTCACAGAAGAATGAGATAGTTTTATTTTTTAGGTGTGTGAATAGAAATTCATTATTTCCCGATAATATCACCATTACACATTATTGATCGTGCCTCCCTCCACTGTTTGAGGGTGAAGTGACTAGTCACTGATGGCCAGTTTTAATTAGGATGCTTGTGTGGCTAATAAGTGTGCCAAAAGTTCAACCCAATGAAAGATGGCCCTATGTTATGTTACATCTGTGAAGTGTCTCATGCAAAAACACTCCAGACGCAGTCTGAACAAACCACCACCTCTGCTGTGCCTCACATGCCTTTGGTACATTTTATCTGAACCACAAATTACTTTAACTGCCATGTGTCTTTACACAGACTTGAAGCTTAATAGTGATAGGGAATATTTATCTAAATAAGAGGGTCAGAGGACTAGAGGAGGTTTAGAAACGAGAAGGGAGTAAGGGAAATAATGGTGCTAAACCAGCTAGATGATTACAGAGGGCCTTTTCATGAGTAATTTTAAATTTATTGAGCAGAACTGTGACAGAAGAGAGAACACAGGAAAAGTGTTGCTGATCACTACCTGCATCATTACTATATCCATTGTTGGAAGCTACACAATTTTTTTTACAGTAGCTAGCTCTGAAATGTTATAAATTGAAACCAAAACCTTATAGATTTCATAATTTTCAATATCACTGCAAAACCTAATTACTAACTTCAAATGACAAGTTTACATGCATCCAATTTCACTGTGTTATTGCCCTCCAAATCATTGAATTCAGGTGTTCTAATCACTTCATTGGCCACAGGTGTATAAAATCAAGCAGCTAGGCATGCAGATTGCTTCTACAAACATTTGTGAAAGAATGGGTCGCTCTCAGGAGCTCAGTGAATTCAAGCACGGTACTGTGATAGGTTGCCACCTGTGCAATAAGTTCATTCGTGAAATTTCCTCACTACTAAATATTCCACGCTCAACTGTTAGTGGTATTATAACAAAGTGGAAGAAATTGGGAACAAAGTGGTAGGCCAAGTGAAATCACAGAGCGGGGTCACCGCATGCTGAGGCACACAGTGCGCAGAAGTCGCCAACATTCTGCAATAGCAACAGACCTCCAAACTTCGTGTGGCCTTCAGATTAGCTCAAGAACACTGCGTAGAGAGCTTCATGGCCGAGCAGCTGCATCCAAACCTTACATCACCAAGTGCAATGCAAAGCATTGGATGCAGTGGTGTAAAGCACGCCGCCACTGGACTCTAGAGAAGTGGAGATGTGTTCTCTGGAGTGACGAATCACGCTTCTCTGTCTGGCAATCCGATGGACGAGTCTGGTTTTGGCCGTTGCCAGGAGAATGGTACTTGCCTGACTGCATTGTGCCAAGTGTAAAGTTTGGTGGAGGGGGTATTATTGTGTGGGGTTGTTTTTCAGGGGTTGGGCTTGGCCCCTTATTTCCAGAGAAATGAACTCTTAATGCTTCAGCATACCAAGACATTTTGGACAATTTCATGCTCCCAACTTTGTGGGAATAGTTTGGGGATGGCCCCTTCCTGTTCCAACATGACAAGCAAGGTCCGTAAAGACATGGATGAGCTTGGTGTGGAGGAACTTTTTTCACTCATTGGGATGAATTAGAGTGGAGACTGCGAGCCAGGCCTTCTCGTCCAACATCAGTGCCTGACCTCACAAATGTGCTTCTAGAAAAATTGTCAAAAATTCACATAAACACATTCCTAAACTTTGTGGAAAGCCTTCCCAGAAGAGTTGAAGCTGTTATGGCTGCAAAGGGTGGGACAACTCCATATTAAACCCTACATATTAAGAATTGGATGTCATTAAAGTTAATGTGCATGTAAAGGCAGGCGTCCCATAACTTTTGGCAATATAGTGTATCATGAATCTCAACTGACTGATTGTTTATAGTGTCGCCAAATCTAAACTATTTAAACATTTTCTATTGATTCCCCAAGAGAAACTTTGCATTCGTTTGTAAACCATTGCGCACTTTGTGAGCAACCACAATATTTTTGCAAATTAACACAAAAGTTCTGCAAGCAAATTAAAAACTCCCTGGGAGTCGAACCCATGACCTTAGCATTGTTAGCTCCATGCTCTACTGTTTGAGAAAAATTCGGTTTTGGCAAAATGTAACTATAGTTGCAAGCTGTAGCCCTAAGATACTTACCAGTTACCCAGAATATACTAGTGATGGGAAGTTCGGATCATTTTACTGACTCACATCACTGAATCTCACTCAGCACAATGAACTAATCGTTTTTCAATTTCCTTCATTTTAGCAGAATATAATTCAAATGTTAATAGCCAAATTCCCCATCACATCTTCTTACACAAACGTTGATCAAATTTCGCATAAGACTAAACTATAATGCTGCCAAGGCCAAATTATGAGAAACAGAAATTATTAATTCATTGCTTATATGTGTCTTCAGGCTATGCCGTCTGTTAGTTTACCTCACCTTCCGAGTCTTTGGGTCGAGTCTTTCGTTCTTTTGTCACGTAACATCCCGAAACAGTCACATGTAAACCCACACACAGCACAGATCCTCAAGAAACATTTAAGAAAATGAGACTGACATGAACAAGAATATATATATACATATATATATATATATATATATATATATATATATATATATATATATATATATATATATATATATATATATATATATATATATATATATATATATATATATATATATATATATATATATTATATATATATATATTTATTTATTTATTTATTTATTTATTTATTTATTTGTTTATTTATTTATTTTTTATTTATTTAATTTTTTTTTGGTAACACTTTATTTTGATAGTCCACTTTAGACATTCTACTAACTATAAGTAACTTTGCATCTACATGTCAACTAACTGTCATTAGAGTATTTGTAGACTGTCTGATTGATATTTACTAAAACTTTATTTTGTTGGTCCCCCAACAGACATTCTACTGACTATAAGTAACTTGGTAACTACAATTCAACTTATTCTACTAACCCGAACCCTAACACCTAACCATAACCTACCAGTCTACTGACAGTCAACTAATACTCTAATGACAGTTAGTTACTTATAGTTAGTAGAATGTTTAAAGTGGACTATCGAAATAAAGTGTAACCTTTTTTTTATGTTTTGTGCATGTCTTTTGATAATTATATTATATACCTAATTATACAACTATAATACAAAATACAGTCAATACTGATGTATTTGTTTTAAGATACTGAGCCAGGAAGTATTTCATTTCTGTTCCCGGTACAGACTGCATTGCTTCAGCTTATCAGTTAAAATTACAAATTGTAAACTTTTTATGCAATTTATTATGGACTAATAAACATAATGAGTGACTCAAAATTATCAATGGATCCTAAATACATAACACTACATTTCTATTTCCTTTACTGAATGGTTAACTATTTTTTATTCAGTAATTAAATTAACATAAAGACATAAATCATATAACAAGGAGATCATTAGAAAATAAATTAAAGCTGATCCAAAAGTAGTAACAGACAAGTCAATAATACAGGATTTTCTTTGTATTATATGCTATAATATTTTCTGAAGATTTAAATCCACTGTTAACAAGTATCATTGCTTTATTAAAGGGTTTACCCCATCATACGGATAAAGTTTAGAGCATTAACCAACTCCCATTAAATGGGTTCGAAAACCCCTGCCTTGCTGTCATGATGAACGAACGACTCAAACCGAAGACTCGGTAGGTGAACAAATCATTTATGTTTCGGATAAAGACTTCATAACTCATAGGATTTTGCGCATGTGCAGTCAACATAAAATGAACAAATCGCTCTCTGAGACAACTCGTTATTCCCAAGTCTTATTAAAGATTTGTTCAAAATGAACGAATCATTCATGACCAACCCACTGGTATATCTAGAATATTCCCCAAGCCCATTGTGCTACTTACTGCTGTGGATGTTACTAAATATAGCCTTGGCTTGAGGGCATTATCTTGAGTTCCCCCTGGTGCTGTGCTACAAGCCCAGCCTTCTGCACACGTTCAGGCAAACAACTCCTTCTGGGCTCCTTCTCGCTGCCAAGTGTGGGAAGAGCCCAAGCAAAGGGGACCTTTTTCCCACAAGTGCTGCAGATCTCTATTATATGAACTGTACTTCATAATAAGTGGACAGTTAGATTCACCTATGATAAATGTCTTTAATAATCTCTCAATATTCTGATAGTGCCAGAGGCAAATTTAGCCCCACATCCTCTGACAGGAAGACGATGAGGTGATGGGACCCTTGGGAGCTCGTAGCTGTGAAATTGATTCCTGTTACATCAGCACAAGCGGGGATAATTGGTGATGGCTCGGCAAAAATCTGCTCTCTGTTTACTCCAATAGACAGTCCTATCGTTCACCATCAGGAATTCCCAATAGGAGATATGCTGAAAGAGGCAGGTCTAGGATCCTGGACTGGGATTCAGTTTCCAACTTCTAAAAATTACTGAATATTCTTTACTTGTACTATTTGCAGTATAACCATAACATCACCTTTATTTACTCAAAGCTAAGTTTTTACAATCTGTCCATTTTCTTCATCTGACAAACTGCTCTATACCCTTTCGAGTTTTACCTTTGGTTAGACTAGAGATATCTTATCTTTGTGGGGCCCAGCAATTCATTTTGTCCTCCAGAGAATACATCTGTTTTTCTCTGAAATTATCTGAGACCTGATGGTGGATTTTACTAAGAAAATGGCTAAAACAAATTTTATGAAGTGTTATAATTGATATATACTTTAAGTAATATATTAATTGCCTTTTTGAAATTATTCTCTGGGGATATAAAAGCAAAAAATAACGTTTTTTTAAAGAATTAAGTCTTTTATTCAGCAAAGATATATTAAATTGAATTGAATTATTTTTTTTAGTTCAGACATTTACATTGTTACAAAAAAAATCAGTAGCACTTGATTTTACAGTCCTGTTTCGCATGAACATACTACTTCTTGTAGTATTGCCACTAAATAGGTACTAACCCTTAACCTACCCCTAACATAACCCATGTAGTTACCTTACACTACTCAGTACTTTTGCGGGTATGTACACTGTAAGTAACAAGTGCACATACTGTAAAATTAAGTGCAACCAAAAATTCTATTTCAAATAAATGCTGTTATTTATATGTATGCTCACTATTTATTAGCTTGGAAAAACTTAGACATTTTTGCTCAAATGTTGTATTAAATAAGGAGGTGTGGTTGGAAGCTGGCATTTCTGACACTGACTGAACTCCTTAGTGCATCTATTGTTACAGAGGACATTAAAGAAGAACATTTGAAATATTTTCATTAACATTTTTCAACAACAAAAAAAATGCTGATTTGTCAATGAAAAACATCTTGCCTTGTCCATACAATGGCAAAAATAAAAACAAAACAAAACACGCTCCATTACTGACGTAACCTCGATTCCCTGACATAACGGGAACAAGTATTGCATCAGGGTTTTTTCAGACAAATGCCCTTTCAAAAATGGCAGACTCAGGTTCGGTGACTGACAGTGCCGCCGCTCCCATTACGCGCATCACGCGCTGCGCGTAGGGCACCAAGTGCTAAGGGGGGCACCACAAGAAAATGCTCTCTCCCTACCCCCTTGTTTCAACTCGGGTTCTGCCTTCTGCAGGGGCTGAGCAGGCATGGGCGTGCTACTGAGTCAATGTTGTTTTTTGAGCGAATAGAAGCAGCTGAGGAAACTCGCTCTCTTGGGCAGGAAATGGCGCATGGCCTGTGATGTCTTTTGCGCTGCCATGAAGCACTCTGCGAAGCCATCTACTGCAGAACCAAACAAGCCCAAGGTGGAAACTGAGCAGTCAAGGAAAGCTGTCTTGTCAGTGTCCTGACAAGGGCGTTTGTATTAGTCTTCGCATGAGCGCTTATAAACACAGGGGCGGTACTTCTGCCTACGTCTGGCGTGACCTTTCCGACGTGATTATGTCATCCTTAGTTCCTCGCAGAACTGTGCAAGATGAACAATTTAGGTTAAAAAGTATATTCCTTTTTATAAATGTTTTATGTTTAAATGACAGATCGTTTCGCTAGATAAGACCCTATTCCTCATCTGGGATAACGCAAAGCTTCTGAAGCGCATCGAAGCCTTTTGAAACTGCATTGATTTGAACCTTCAGCATTTTGTTTGCAATTGAAAACCATTATATGATGAAAAATCCTGGAATGTTTTCTTCCGAAAACGTCGCAGGTTACTGGTGTAACCTATGTTCTCTGAATAGGGAACGAGACGCTGCATAACTTATGACGCAATGGGAACGCCCTCTGGGTGTGCCGATTGTCTGAAGCCCTGATAGAATCATGGTAATTCATTGGCTGATGGCGCGGGCGCCACCCCGGCGCTCTTATGCCGCCACACTATACTGGGGCGCACGCCATCTGCTCCTCAGATTTCTCTGCTGAAAAGGAAGGCCTGTCAGCAGCGTGAGGAGCTTGGCAGCGGACGCAGCGTCTCGTTCCCTATTCAGAGAACATAGGTTACACCAGTAACCTGAGACGTTCTCTTTCATAGGTTCACTCAACGCTGCATAACTTATGACGCAATGGGAACGATATACCACACACGCCAAGCTAAAGCGCTGCCATATCTGGCTCAAAGAATACCAGATAACCTGCATGGCCGGATTAAGCAGAAATAACATGCGAACCCGGAGCCATGTCGAGATCCAAACTATAGAACCTCACAAAAGTGTGCGGGGAGGACCAACCTATATCCTCCAGAAGAGCCCCTCTAAAAAGCGCTTGAGAGGAAGCCACACTTCTGGTAGAGTGTGCCCTAATGCTAAGAGGTGAAGGTATACCATGCACCTCTTAAGCCAGCGGAGACAAGCCTCCGTCACCCAATGGGAAATCCTCTGCTTCAAAGCGGCAAGCCCGCGGCGGCCAGCACCGAAGCACACCAAGAGTTGGTTAGATTTCCTCCAACCGTCGGATCGGTCCACATAACACTTCAATGCTCTGACAGGACAGAGCAAATTAAGCTTCTCGTCCTCCTCCGAGTCGAAAGGAGGAGGGTGGAAAGAGTGAAGGGTGATAACCTGAGAATGAAACGAAATGGACAGAACTTTGGGCACATAACCTGGCCTAGGTCTTAAGGTTACTTTGACTAGACCAGGAGCAAAATCCATACAGGTCCCACTAACAGAGAGGGCCTGTAGGTCGCCCACACGTTTCAAGGAGGATAATGCTAGTAAAAGAGCAACCTTGAGAGTCATAATCCGCTCTGGGGCTGACTCCAACGGCTCAAAAGGAGCCTTTGTTAACCCCTCCAGGACAACTGAGAGGTCCCAAGAGGGAATACCAGGGGAGCATGCTGGCCTCAGGCGCCTAACCCCTTGCATAAAAGAAACTAACCTATGCTTGATTAGAGGGACTTTCGGCAATTCCCTACGAGCAGCGATGGCTCCTGCTCCAGCGGCAAACTTCTCTTGTAGGAACTCCAGTACTGAACCCACCAGGCAGTTAACTGGGTCCACCGCATGGGACGAGCACCATGACTCAAAGACCCTCCACTTGGAGGAGTAGAGCCTCCTAGTGGAAGGAGCTCTCGCACTCGCAATGGTCTCCTGAACATCAGCAGGAAGTGTCTAGAGCTACTGACCCTTGATGGGCCATACCCACAACTTCCAAATTTCCGGGTGAGGATGACAAATCCTGCCCTGAAGCTGGGACAGTAGGTCCTCTCTGATCGGGATCTCCGAGAAGTCCAGAAGGAGAACCATCTCCGAGAACCAAGTCTGGAACGGCCGGAGTGGGGCCAAAAGCAGAAGGCTGACCCCGCTCTCTCTCACCCTGCACAGAACCGCCGGAATCAGTTTGATGGGCGGAAATGCATAGAGTTTCAGATTGGGCCATGGATGTGCGAACGTATATCTATCCCCAAAGGAGCTGGGGAGCTCAGAAAAAAACAGAGCCGGCACTGGGACGACACTTTCTAGGCAAAGAGGTCCACCTCCGCTTTGCCGAACACTTCCCAAATCTGAGATACAGTTTGAGGGTTCAGCATCCATTCCCCCGACCTGAGCTTCTGCCTCGACAGATAATCTGCTGCGAGGTTCAAGACTCCGGGTACATGGACTGCGCTCAGGGACAGGAGTTTCTCCTGAGCCCACAGGAGGAGACGGCGCACATGCCTGTCCAGGGTGCGTGACCGTGAGCCCCCTTGGTGATTCACATGAGACACCACCACCATGTTGTCCGTCCTGACGATGACATGATGTCCCATGAGAGAGGGGAGTCAGTGCCGAAGGGCCAGGGACACAGCTCTCAGCAGTTTATGTGCCAAGAGAGAACTTCCCCTTCCCACACTCCGCATCCTGGTCTGCCCTCGAATACCGCGCCCCAGCCGGTCTGAGAGGCGTCCGTCGTAATCATTTGGTGACGGAAAACAGCCCCCATACTGACCCCCTTCTGAAGAAAGAGAGGGTCCTGCCATATTGATAGGGCGCGGAAGCAGCCGCGTGACACCTTAAATAGGTGAAGGGCCGATCCTGTTGATCGAGCGCCTGAGAGTTTCATCCACCAGAGGAAGGGCCTCATATGGAGCAGTCCCAGGGGAAGCACCGGGGAAGCTGCAGCCATGAGACCCAGGAGCCTGCGACAAATACCCACAGAGACATGATGGCCGAGCCTGAAGCGGGCCAAGCATGTTACGAGGCTGGATATCCGGGCAGGAGCCAAATGGGCCTGCATCAGAACGTAATCCAGGCGAACTCCTAAAAAGGTGGTTTGCTAAGCTGGGGTGAGAACACTCTTGTTGGTGTTCACTCTCAAGCCAAGAGACTGAATGTGCTGAAGAGCGACATCTCTGTGGCGAGTCACCAACTCCCAGGAGTGGGCCAGGATGAGCCAATCGTCCAGGTAATTGAATATACGGATGCCCTAGAGCCTCAACAGGGCCAGAACAGCATCCATACACTTCGTGAACGTCCTTGGCGCCAGGGCGAGGCAGAAGGGGAGGACTTTGTATTGATAAGCCATCCCCTTGAAGGCGAATCTGCCTGGCAGATGCTTCCACTCGTGGGTGAAATGTGACAGAGGAAGTGGAGTGTTGAGGTGCAGTGGACATACCTGAGATAGGGTGTAGAGCTGATCCTTGAAGGGAGGCGTGGTCATCCGCGAAGGAAAGCACATGGCGTCCTGGCACGGAGTGGGAGATGCACAGCCAAAGTTGGAAAAATAGGCCCCGTTGGTTCCCAGAGAAGACCGAACGTGTCTCCGTCTGAACGAGCGGCGGATGGTGAGCCAATGAGACGTGAGGGGAGAAAGCAAAAAGTATCTCTTTCCCTCAGCGCTGGAAGAGGCGTGGGTCGGGCCAGTTCTGCATTTCGAAATGCGCTGGGCGGCGAAAGTGACAGAGCTGGATAAGGAGAGCTGGTGAGAGGTGGGCAGAAACGCTTGCGCGGTCTGACCCAGCCTCGGACGTGAGCTGGCGCTCTCCTTTTTCTGACCGGAGGGTCAGGAGTGACTTGAAGGGCCATGCCAGCCTGACCAGCTGCCGTGTAGACCCACTTCCGCCCTTATCGGGAAGTCCTACACGGCAGCTGGTCAGGCTGGCATGGCCCTTCGAGTCGCTCCTGACCCTTAGGCTTAGTGGGAAGGAGGGGGCAGGACTTCCACGAGGGAGCGAGATGAGTGGCCAGCGTATCCTCAACCGCAGGAATGGCGGACTAGCCCTGCTCCACAGAACCAACAAGGTTTCCAGGATCTGGAGATTTCACTATGTAGATCGCTGAAAAATGCAGCTTCCTCCGCGCTGCCTGGAATTAGGGCCACTTAGAAACCTCTCATCGAGTCGAGAGGATTGTGCCTCGTGGGGTTCGTCCGGCCACTCGATAGCGAGTTTCTCAGTAGCATGCAAAATCACGTCGAGGAGCTCAGCGTAGGCCGCTGAAGGCCGCGCTTCCTGGCCACTAGGCGGGAGAGCGTTGTCGTTAAAAGCAAGCCCGAAATCCTCAGAGTCAGATGCTGCAGTGAACACGACATCATCCAGTCCGAAGGAAGCCGCCTCGCGTGCCTCCGGGCTGGGACATAGGTAATCGTGAGAAAACTCGATGGGCAGGGCCCCGCGCACGTGCTCGGGGGAGAGAGGAAGAGAAAGGGCGAGGCCCGTCTGCTCACACTCCACATCCTCGAGCTTTATATCTGAACCCCAGGTCGCGGATCCAAGAGAGGCCTGCGCGACTTCGGGAGCGCAACGGGGAAAAACGGATGACTCCCTTTCAAAAACCGCAAGCCTCGAGGGGAGGGTTTTGAGAAGGAGGTTATCACAAAATGTACATTTTGAAGACCCCTGAACCGCCTCGCGCGCGTGTGAAAACCCCAAGCATTTAACACACTTACTGTGAGGGTCGTCATTCGCGATGAAGTGAGTGCACGGCGGCAGGCAACAACGAAAATCCATGACACTTCACCGTAAGGAGAACAATGTTCCACTATCCGCAGTCACTGAAGTGCTGGTGATAAAAGTTGAACGAAATCCGAGATATTTGGGCCAGAAAAACCGAAACTGAAGGGCTAGAAATGGCCACTTTGTGAAGGCAGAGAAATCTGAGGAGCAGATGGCGCGCGCCAGTATAGTGTGGCGACATAAGAGCGTCGGGGCGGCGCCTGCGCCATCAGCAAATGAATTGGCGTTATTCTATAAGGTCTTCAGACAATCGGCACACCCAGAGGGCGTTCCCATTGCGTCATGAGTTACGAGGAGAGAGAACTTAATTTATTTTCGACTGAAGAAAGAAAGACATAAGCATGAGTAAATTATCAGGAAATTTTCACTTTGGGGTGAACTAATCCTTTAAGTACACATTTGTCTTTTTATCTGATTTTCAAACACTTTTTTGCTTCAAAGTTTGTAGTGTTGTGATTCACCTCATAGCTGATTGGCTTGGTCCATAGCTTATAACACATTAACAAAAACTTTTTTTTTAAATAACTATGGGAAAATGAATGGAAAAAATACTTCTGGAACCAACACTGCTAAAAAAAAAGTTGGCGGACACTAAAGCACTCTATTATCTTTTGTATTTTTTTATTTTTTTATTCTGTGGTGCAAACAAGCTTCCATAGTATGATGACTATTCCCGTAGTTGAAAAAAGGTTATTCTGTTAGTGCACTGCTTATCTCTCATCATATTGTGTGTTCTTTAGAAACAGAAAATCTCAAGATCTGAAAATACAGGCAGGCTGAATTATTACAAGTAATGTTGAGGGAACCAGTGATGGAGAGAGAATTAAAACAGTAAATCATTATCCCCCACAGGAATTCTATACCTTTCAGCATTGCCTTTACCTAGAAATGTGTTGCACAAGCAAATTAAAACGTAGAAAATAACAGACAGATAGTAGAAGACAGGCTTTGGTGCTTTGGAGCACAGGGGAGCGGTGGCCTTATTGGACCAGGCATGATGTTTTTGTAGAAGCCATGAAGCAGCATAGTCAATGTGTCGCACTGGGACAGATTTAAATATAATTCAGGAGAACTCATAGAGTGGGGTAAACTAGAGCTCAATCATACTTTTATGAATCTTTTAAATGCTTCTCTGTGAAAGACATGCTGTCATGGTGTTTTACTAACTACTGGTTCTGGTTCCTGTTGACCTGGAAACCATTGTGCTCTGGGAGTCCCACAGGCAAGACGAGGGTTGGTCTGACCTGAATGCATTTCATTACATTACATTACAGAAAAAGCGAGGGAAAAACACCAGTCTGCTCAATCTGTGGGTTTGGCTTACAGTGTAAACATACTCAATATTCAAGGGCTCACAGAAATAGTATTTCAGATCTGTTTCAAGATGTCTCCTCATCATGAAACACAAAAAAAATCCACTTGCCGTTCAGATTTAAACCAGTTTGGGAACTGGATAATTTTTGGGAACTGGAAAACAGTTTTTAGTTTGCATATATGTTTTATAATAACGTCTACAATGAGTTGAGCTAGTACAAATCTAAAAAGGATTTATAATCACAACGTGAAACCTTTTTAAATGCAACATATGCTGTATCAACATCACCAATAACACCAAACTAAAATTCATGTTTCACATACAGTCTCAGTTACACTCTGATATATCCAAGCTCCCAAGCATGACTTTCTAATGCTATTACACCCACGCGTGTCGCAGCCACACTTCTCCCAATACCCAGAACGTGCAAACTGGCACATACGCACATCACCTCAGCCGCAGAAATATCACCTCTGATTGAAAGGATAGTGCAATTCAGCTAGAACTGTGAGTCTATGTTTTATGTTTAGTCCTCTTTCATGAACACTAATTATAGTGTATGTGAGGTTAAGCTTCTTTTGCAGGAGCTCAGGGCGCTCACTGACTGTAATCCATTGTCATTAATTATGTCTCAAACATACTGAGCCCACTCACTTCTCCTGGAGTCAGTGCTGAAGTATCCATGGAAACTGGAGGACAGGCAGAGCTCATAAAGAGAGGCAGTCTGTTGCCCAACAGAAAGAGAATGGACAAATGTTTCAAGTGGCTAGGAAGGGACATTGGCCCCTTGAGTTCCAATTTTGGTTACATCCACTCTTTGGAATATCGTACAAATTCTGATTCGAAACATTTCACTAAATACGAAGGGATTTTCCATTAAATGTACTCTTTTTGAAGAAAAGAAAAAAATAGCGATATCAGGGCTTTTGTATTAATGGCACAAACCTACTTTAGTCTCATAGTGCCCTCTTCTGATTAGTAAAGGGATTTTTATTAAAGCAATGATGATTTAAAGGGTCTGTTTTTAAAAGTTCTGTCACTATTTACTGACTTTTTTCTGTAAAACACAAAACGTGATGTCCTGAAGAATGATAGGTAACAGTGTATTTTAAGGTGACGTAGTTACACATTACTACATGTACTTACTATAGTAATAACAGTAAAGTATGCATAATTACAAGTAGCCTACATTAAAAAAAAAACAATCAAATAAAATGTACTTAATTTTTCTTTTGCAAGTTTTTGCACACAGATATTTTTAAGTAAAGTTCATATATGGAATTAAGTAAACTATTTAACTAAGTTAAGTAAAATAAGTAATTAACTTGGCCAGTAAAAGGTTGTTGAGTAATTTACTTACTTGAAGTTTCCTTTGCAATGCTTTTTACTCAAACAATATAACACTGAATCAAACCACGCTTTTATGCTTAGAAACATCTAAGTACACTGATTCTTGAGATAAGGGACAATGTCCCAAACACAGAAGCCCTTTTTATGTTAAAAAGTAAGAATATCAAAACACTAAAAATACTTAAAAAGTTACATCTAAAGAAAATTTGTATACTCAGGACATTCCTTGCTCATACTTTTAAATAATTTCTTTAGTATTATTTTAAAATCACTCACTATACTTGGAAACACATGTAATTTAACCTGTCCTCAGCATGAGGTCACAATGCAAAACTGCCAAACAAAGTGTTTAAAAATGCAACAAATTAAAAAAATACACATGCAGTTACATTAAAAGGTGGAGATCTTTAAGATATATTTCCAAGAAAAAATAGCAATAAAAGTTGTGTCCTCACTTTGTGTCAACTCCGTCAGGATTTTTTATCATTCTGAATAAATCAGGCAGTGTCATGGGCAGCTTTAACTCTGAGGAGCATTTACTATTTCCTGCTTGTTATGGATCTCACAGTGGGACACATTGTCCTGGAAGTTATAGATTTTGTAATATTTTAAACAAACAATATTTATGTCTCTGTGGTTACAGCCTTAACATGCCATCGCAGTGTAATAGTTTCTGTAAATAGTTGTGGGATAAATCTTGCCATATTGATATGTTTATTAAGGCAGCTACAACTGAGAAAAAACAACATGCTTAAGGTGGAAAAAAATTCAATTTTGTCAACTTTTTTTTGTGGTAGCTCTGTATGAATAAGCTCTGTATAGGTACTGTAATTAAACGATTCTGAACTAGTGCTTGTAGAACTAGTAATTACAACGTGTAAACTCATTACTTTCTGAGAGCTGACTTATACCATGTGGCTGCTGTACCACTGCAGATTAAAGGTGTGTTCCAGAGATGGTCTTATGCCGCGTTCCAGGCAACCCGTAACCTGTGTTTTTCCAACCTTCTACCCGTGAAAGTGGACTGGAACGGCAGTCAAACCTTACCACCCGTGAACTCGAACTAGATCAATGTACTCCCAGTTACTAGATCTGACGTCACATAGCCTGCAAAACAACAATGACAGCCCCGTACGGATCTGGTGTTTATGAAACAAATATACAAATAATGTTAAATAAAAGGTATAACAGCTTCTCTTGCCGTATGCGCCGTTTTTTCCCCTCCGTTTCCCTCAAATAAGCAAGTAAGCACCTTTGGCGATAGAAATGATTGTAAATTTAGCATAAGCCTCGCACGGTCCGCCATGCTTTGTTTACATCTAGCTACCACACGATTCCTTGCGCTTTTGCCTGGAACGCTACAAAGTCATGAGTCAGGGTTTGAAGTTGTAACTTACAGGCTCAAAAACCTGCCTGGAACGCAGCATTATTATTGGGAGATATGAGGGTTTGTGGCTCTACCATTGGAAAAAGCATAACGGCTAATGTGCATCACGTGTGCTTTGATAATCAATCACATTACAGCCTTGACGTCATTGAGTTTCTTAATTCTTTCAGAGTTGTGCGACAGTCAATCACTGTTTGCGGATACCATATGAATAAGAACTGCCGTAAACTGAATCATACTTGTGGTGCAATTATCTGACTTATCTGGAAACAGCATTTTTTCGGTGTAAAATCTAAAAATAGATCAATCCAAAACAAACGTGTAAGAGCCAGCATGTTGAAGATTAGCGGATGGGCTGATGATTCAATAAATAGAGGAGAGTGACACTATTCAGCGAAGTGAAGCCTCTCCTCCATTGGCATCTTTTAAACAAAACTGCATACCAAAGAGTTAGCAGGCATTACGCTTTTTTGGCTGAGGTTGCAGGCTTGCTTTATATGGCTTTGGTGTGGTCATCAAACGGCATCAAAGTACCGTGAGAGCTGTGCTGGGACAAACCAAGTCAACTTTTGGCCGTCAGGCAATGTTGGGCCTTTTTTGAGCATTAGTTTTTGCTTGCTTTTATCATAATTTAAATAATTTTAAATAAAAGAAAGCTGTTATCATTTTATGTCATCTTACCTGAGCACTCAAATGCACAAATATTTTAATAATATGAGCTGACTGGAATTAACAAAAGGGATCAGCGATTGATATTCAAAATGGTAAACAAGTGTTGTTTTGTTTATGATTCGTATATCTGCAGTCCTGGTGTCGGTTTCAGTTTTTGAATGATGAAAATAGACTATTGATCCCTTCTGATATACACAGATATTTACTTACGCACAAGTGCAGAACACACGCACAAGTGCAGAACACACATGCTAGTTGACAGTCGCCTTCTTTAGTCCTTTTGGTGTTTTCAAGCGCGCTTTTTGGCCGAGACACAGAACATAACAGCAATATAGAGATTTGAGAACTACAGTGGAGGATTTGCAGCCAAAATTAAAAATCTCCAAAGCTATCATACGGCTTTAGAAGACTTGGAACATTGTGCTCTGCAAGTGTTATGGATGACTTTTATGGTTCTCTTGCAGCTCCTGGTCACATTTGATGTATAGAAATGAGCAGCAGAAACATGTTTCAAAGCATCTCCTTTTGTATTCCACAGTAAAAAGCAATACAGGTTTGGAACGACATGAAAGTGTCGACATGAAAAAAATGATTCCTTAACTCATACAAAGTCTAAAACCTTTATTTAGCTATCACAATTACAAGTATAGAATTCAGTTTTATCAAGCAGCCTAAAACAAAACCAATGTCATTTAATTAAACTGCCTGATTACATCTGTAAACACATACGAAGAGCAGTGCATTTCCAACTGGAGTTTAAGAGCTTATACAGACATCACATGATCTCTTTACAAAATGATTATGAAACTCAATGACATGCAACAACCTTAAAATCCATCAATAGTGTTTTTGATAATTTTAATACAAATGGAGATATCAACACATTGTGTAACTGTCATTTGCAAAATGTGTGGAAAGCAAATGATTAACCCTGGAGAACATTGATGCGAACATCATAACAGTAAATGTTTGCAAACATAAAGCAACATAATGGGCAGATGATCAGCCTGAATTGTAAAACTCTATTAATGATAATGAATGTTTCACTTTAATAAATTCTAAAGTGAACATTGCAGATCCTCCTCAAAAATAAGAACAGTGCATTCAGAACAGCCAGATATCTGTTATGATAATACGTTGACCAAATACATTTCAAAATGATTCTGTGAAGTGTTTGTTTAATTTTAATTTTCAATTTTTTTTAAATAGCTCTTATTATTAATATATGAAGCAAATCTTGTAGTTATATGCACCCCAATAAAAAAGTAAAACAATATTCCAAATATTCTCAAACCTTATATAGGTCTCATATAGGTAGATATATTAAAAAAATCTATATAAAGAATTATAAAATAGATAGATAGATAGATAGATAGATAGATAGATAGATAGATAGATAGATAGATAGATAGATAGATAGATAGATAGATAGATAGATAGATAGATAGATAGATAGATAGATAGATAGATAGATAGATAGATAGATAGATAGATAGATTTCCAGCATTATTGCTAATAAAAAGTTTTGTGCGAGCAAAAATATATGTTCAGAAAACATATGTCTACACTGTTTACAAGAGCACAGCAGTTCCCTCTGACATTTTCCCTTACATTTCATAAAACAGGGGTAGATATCTTCATCTAAAAAATATAAAAACTATATAATGATCTCCCTCATCATTAAGAGTGTCATCTTTTATTTCTGCTGCTTTTCTGGTTCTATCAGTTTCCCTTTGTTATATTTCTGTCCTATCCCATATGGTACATGGGCAGAAATAGTGCCCATCTCCTTGGCCCCTTCAATGTGGAACATCTGATCATCAAAGAATATGTGAGGGCGAATCTTCTCCAGCAGGGGCCCTTTAGGGGCCCCAGCAAGGAACAAAGCCTCATCGATCTCCAGGCCCCAGCTTCTGAGCGTCTTCAGCACACGGGCCCCAGAGCTGGCCGCACTTCTGGCCGTCACCAAGAAGGTACGGATAGGGCAGTTCAGTCGCTCGTTCTTGGCATAGAATTTCTTCTGGAGCTTCCCTAGAGCCTCCAGAAAGCACTTAAGAGGACCCTGAATATGAAATAGAGGGGAGCAGTGAGTCAGCCAATGGTATTAGAAAGAACCTGATAATCTATTATTGGCAGGCTGGAGAAACCGCAGCAGTGCACATGATATAAGAGTCTTAACCCTTAAAGTCTTTGACCGGGGATGTCATTCACCCTTCCCCTCATTAATTTTTTAACCTTCTTAATAATCTATTCATTATAAACAATATAACAAGAAAAAAATAAAAACGATAAAAGAATCCAGACTGTCCTCCAAAAAAACGACTCTATAGGTTGTTTTTTAAGCACTTTATTATGACCTTTATTTACGTTTTAAAGTCATGCGCCCTCTAGCTGGCGTAAAAATAATGACAGTGTCGTGTTACGTCTGTCGTCATGAAATGATGTGTGACTGTCGTTACCAATCAAAATGTGTCTTCATTTCAATGCAATGTGTGGACTTTTTACCACCATTTGTCATATTTCCATTTAGCAAAAATATTCTTTTATTAAACACTACACCCACCCAACCCCTAAACCTACCCAGTGATTTATAGCGCATATACACTTTATGAGCACATGCGTTCCCTGGGATCGAACCCACGATTGCATGATCACATGATTACAGGATGTTGTGCAATGCTCTATCAATTGAGCTGCGCAAAACCCCAATTATGTCGCAAAAAAAAGGAAACAAAGCATTAAACTGAAAGTGTCCTGTTGTCGATAGGGCGCAACTTTAGTAAACGCTCCTATGGGTCGTATTTCATGAATTAAAATGAACGTGTCCTGTTGTCGATAGGGGCGCAACTTTTGTCAACGCTCCTAAGGGTCGTATTTCAGGGAAGTGACAAACATATAGGCGTATTGGTTGGAGGACATGTTGAGGATAAAGCTCACGTAGTTGATCTTTAATACAAACTTACTCAGAAGAACTCAGAGAAACTGACTTCACAACTCGATGACAGGACAAAGGAACTCAAGAAACTATAAATTCACAGGCTACACAGGTAATTAATGAGACCACAGGTGAACAGAATGACTAATTGAACAGACTAATGAAAACTAGGGGTGCGTCTCATTCAGCTGTAACGGTTCTGTTTAGTTAGTTTCATTTTCCTTGACTTTTAGTTTGTTATTTTCAGTCACCTGTGTTTCCTTTGTCTAGTTTCCCACCACTTATGAGTTGTCATGGTTACTGAGTTCCTTTGGTTCCTCAGTTCATCAGTTCATTGTCAGTTGTTATTTTCGTATTGTTGGAGATTCTTGTTAAATAAATCCTGTTATTCTTGTAACCTGCCTTCATCTTTGTCATTTCTGGATCAGCGTTAAATCAGCTCCTTAGCTTGTGAATCAGTATATCGTGTTCCCAAATTTGGGCACTTGTAAAGACAGTAAAGGACACTGGCGCACTACATATTGCGACATTGATGACTCTATTTCTGGCGACATGACAACGTCCTCATTGTACAACATCACTACTGGTATTTATGAACAAAAGCAGAGCTGATATCTTTCTTACATTACTTTTAATGTTATTTAAAGTACATTATGACAAATACATTGCTTGTTACATAGACATGCAACATTTCAATCATAAATAAATTATAATACATTTTAGCTAGATTATGTTCATTACCTGTCTTGCGATGTGTTTATGCTGAAATATAATAACATGTTATGTGTAGTGAGGTGGCTCACGTGATTTATGTTTTGCACTTCAGAACTTCCGGTGAGGGAACATATTGAGCATCAATGCACCCTGGTTTTCATGGTGCATTGTGGGACTTTTTAGGGAGCAAACGTTTCAGTGTACTGGAAGGATTCTGCGATTGAGACAGTCCTTAAAATGGCCTACTCCCTGATCAGTGGGTCAGTATATTTTTTCTGCAACAATGATTGAATATTTAATGACTCAATAAGTGAAATTCACCTTTATTCCTCAAGGTGGCAATGTCATTATGGCCACCTTCCTGACATTGTGTTAGTCCCCCTTTTGCTGCAAAAAAAAGCCCTGACCCGTCGAGGCATGGACTACACTAGACCCCTGAAGGTGTGCTGTGGTATCTGGCACCAAGAAGTTAGCAGTAGCTCCTTTAAGTCATGTAAGTTGCGAAGCCTACATGGATCGGACTTGTTTTTTCAGGACATCCCACAGATGTTGATTGGATTGAGATCAAGGGAATTTGGAGGCCAAGTCAACACCTCAAACTCATTGTTGTGCTCCTCAAACTATCCCTGAACCATTTTTGCTTTGTGGCAGGGCGCATTATCCTGCTGAAAGAGGCCACAGCCACCAGGGAATACCGTTTCCATGAAAGGGTGTACATGGTCTGCAACAATGCTTAGGTAGTCAAAGTAACATCCACATGGATGTTCCCATAGTGCATCCTGGTGCCATGTGTTCTTCAAGTAAGTGACGCCCACGCACACGGCCATCCACGTGATGTAAAAAAACATGATTCATCGGACCAGCCCACCTTCTTCCATTGCTCCGTGGTCCAGTTCTGATGCTCACATGCCCACTTTCGGTGATGGACAGGGGTCAGCATGGGCACCCTGAATGGTCTGCATCTATGCAGCCCCATACGCAACAAACTGTGATGCACTGTGTATTCTGACACCTTTATATCAGAACGAGCATTAACTTCTTGAGCAATTTGAGCCACAGTAGCTTGTCTGTTTGATCGGACCACATGGGCCAGCCTTCGCTCCCCACGTGCATCAATGAGCCTTGGCCCTGTCACCAGTTCACCACTGTTCCTTCCTTGGACAACTTTTGATAGATACTGACCACTGCACACCGGGAACACCCCACAAGAGCTGCAGTTTTGGAGATGCCCTGACCCAGTCGTCTAGCCATCACAATTTGGCCCTTGTCAAACTCGCTCAAATCCTTATGCTTGCCCATTATTCCTGCTTCTAACACATCAACTTTGAGGACTAAATGTTCACTTGCTGCCTAATATATCCCACCCACTAACAGGTGCCGTGATGAAGAGATAATCAGTGTTATTCACTTCACCTCATAATGTATAAATGCCATGTATAAAAGAAGCATAACTGTCATGTGATCCACGTCTAGTTGAAATACCTGACATACCTGTGCAAGTGGTTTGTTCTCATTCAGTTTTTCATGCTCGAAGAATGTATCTAGCCCATGCTGCTTCACAATGATCTCAGACTCATCAGAGAAGAGCACAGCGTCCCCATCGAAGGCCACACGCAGCTGAGTCTCAGACCGCTGAGTCTCCATATCAGGCTTAAACATGATGGCTGCCGCTATACCTATTACAATAAACAACATTTTGCATCAGCCCCTTTTAATGCAAAGTAATAAACACCGGCTACTAAAGTAAGTGGAACATTCCAAGGACCCATCATTACTGTAAATGTACCATAAATCCTTGATTTAGCTTAATCTAAACTTGGAGAAACTTCAATTTACAATTTACAGGGTTAAATACAACATGCATGCGGTAGTTGTTACATTACAGTCGTGTGTTTGTCATCAATTTACCTTCCTCAATGGCCTCGTTAACTTTCTTTGAGTCTTTTGAGAGGTAAAGGTTAGTCATGTAGGCCTTGAGGTAGCCAATCGGGCTCTGACCTCCGGTCATGCAGAATCGCTCTATCGTCAGATCTGTAAGAGGGGAATTTCCATATTAACATTCAGCTACTGGCTACTTTATCTTCTACTAGAATTTCATTGTATACCACACTGTATCATTGACTGTATATTTTCCCATGTATGTTGGGTAACACTTTATGTTACAATGTCCTTGTTACATATGCTACATGTAATTACCATAGTAATAAAAGTAAATTATGCATAATTACGTGCAACTAACCCTCAATCAAACACTAATTCTACCTTAACCCTATAATAAGTACATGTAGTTAATTGTTATTACTTAGTACTTAAATATATAACAAAGACACCTTAAAATAAAGTAACTGTATTGTGTACACATTACACTGTTTAATGTTATTTAACAAACTCATTTTATGTGCAAACTAAAAACAAACTTATGTAACATCCAGACCAGAATGCAGTGAGAAATTGCACACCTACCATAGTGATTTATGCTGTTAATGAGTCGCACCCCAACTTGGGCGTGATTATTAGTCATGAGAACAATGTCAAACAGCTCTTCACTGTCCGGATAGAGCTTCCTCAGCCGTTCATTTACATTCATCAGTGCCTGTGTGCACATTAAAAGGAAGAATGTCTTGTTTTCATAAGAAAGCCAGCAAATATCTGTGTAAAATGTACTATTAACAATGTGACATAAATCAACAGTAGCATGATCCAGCAATACCTGGGGTTGCCGTTTTAGGACCTCATTTAGGACCCTAGTTTTTTTGTATGTACTAGCAGTTTATACTATTTCATAGCACTTTCTACTCCTTAAAGGTAGGGCAGGCCATTTTTTTCATAAACACTTTTTCCTATTCTGGTTGAAATTCTCTTCACATCCTAATAGCAATCAATGATAGAAGTGACCTAGATATTAGAAAATGTACATATATATCGTCTGTGGATGTCTCAGGACAAAAAAAAATGTTCGTCCAATCATTGCATTTAGTCCGAATGCAATGATAGGATGTCCTGCCTGCCTGTCAGCGTATGTATTTCCATTCCTCCGCGTAACTCCTCGCGCAGATATCGCACGTCATCAGCGCGTTCCATAAGGCCATGTAGTTGTGGACACAGTCACCAAGTGCCACAAACAACCACCAGCCGCCTTTTACAGTTCCTCCTGAACCAAAACAAAGAGCTTTTGCTGCGTTCACACCACGTTGTAACCATAATTAAGAGACGGCACCTTGTGACGTTCTACTGTGAGCTATTCACGTCCTCAGACTCGAATTTATGTGTTTCTATGTCAACACTATCAACGGCGAAATTAATCTGCAGCAGTCAGGTGGTACATGTCAGAGCTCTTAAAAAGGCTCATGAAATCCCAAAACAAATTTTTTGAGATGTGAACAGATATGTACAGGCTGCACATCGCTGAAAACACTAAAGCACTCTACCAATAACCAATAAGTGGAAATTGGTTATTTTTGTGTTTTTTGGACAGTGAGCGAATGAGAGTGTTTTCTGTGTGGAAAGCCGCAACGAATTTAACGTGGATCGTATAGATCAGATAGAGACCAGAGCAAGCGCGTTTCAAGCACATATTTAATCACGTCGTCTTTAAATTAAATATATGTGGGGACACTGATGCAGCTGTATGTCTGATCATGAACACAATGACACAATGGATTATTCTGATAAACAGAAGACAATGATGTAGACTGAAAATCAAAGATGAATGGGCAAAAGTAATTATGCCTTTATTCTTTCTTTTTTCAACTGACGTGTGTCGTTTGTTGTAGTGCTCTTAAATGTACTGATAATAATAATATTATTAGACCTTTTAAATGATCTACAGTGTTTCTCCCTCGTTTTGGCAGTTTGTTGTCATATAGGGTTATATTTTTAAAATGCCTCAACATCAATTTTCCTCTCCGTGGTCATATTTTAATATTCATGCATCTGTATAATGATTGTCTGCTCAAGAAACATTTATTATTATTATCAATGTTGAAAACAGTTGTGTACAATTTTTTTTCAGGACTATTTAATGAATATAAAGTTTAAAAGAACAGCATTTATCTGAAATATAAAGCTTTTGCAACATTATAAATGTCTATACTTGATCAATTTAATGCATCCTTGCAGAATAAATTAATTTTCTTTAAGTCCCCCCCCCCCCCCCTTTAAATTTTTTTTTTTTTAATCTTACCGACCCAACACTTTTGACCGTAGTACAATGTAACAAAAGCTTCCTATTTCAGATAAATACTGTTCTTTTGAACTTTCTATTCATCAAATAATCCTAAAAAAAAGTTTTACACAGCTGCTTTCAACATTGATAATAATCATAAATGTTTCTTGAGCAGCAAATCATCCAATTAGAATTTCTGAAGAATCATGTGACACTGAAGACTGGATGCTCAAAATTCAGCTTTGCATCACAGGAATAAATTATATTTTAAAATATATTCAAATAGAAAGCGGTTATTATACATTTTGATAATATTTCACAAAATTACATTTTGTATTTTTAATAACATAAATGCAGCCTTGATGAGCAGAAGAGACTTCTTTAAAAACATTACAAAATCTTAATGATTTCAAACTTTTGACTGGTAGTGTGTGTGTATATATATGAAGAAGTTTGTCTGACGTTTTTCTTTAAAATAAGCATTTTTGTCAGGCTTCTATAGGTTTCTACCTAAGTACCGATACTTCTGAATGGGCTGAGGATGGGATTTAGTGGGAAAGTATTTTATGAACGTCTATATGCCGAGTATATGCGGAGAGCATTCACTCAGTATCGTTATCTCATTTTTGACCGAAGTGGCTTTTAGCTGTTGGGTCGATCCCTTACGAAAATTAACCTTGGTTTTATTGTACAATACAATGTAGTAACCATAGTTTTTTGGCTAATTGATTACCATTTGTTTTACCACAAATACCATGGTTGGCTAATTGATTACCATTTGTTTTACCACAAATACCATGGTTAAACTATGGCTAGAGTTGCAAAACCATGGTTAATTTGTGGTTACAATGGTTTAACTAATAACCATGATTTTTTGGTTTTATTTGTAGTAAAATGGTTCATTTTCGTAAGGAGGACTGCTCGGTCCGAGTCAAAAAGGAATAACTTAGAACGATTAATGTGAACAGAATCAAACAGTGATTAAAAAATAATAGCTAATAATAATAATAATAATAAAAAAAGAAGATTCGATTCTCGAATCAGCGTTCTAGGTTGTTTACTTCCAATGTCGATAGGCTAGATAGGGGTGTGACAGGGTGTGACAGAGAAATATGCAACCATTGTAAAATAATAATAGGCTAATAATAATAATAATACTTTGTGGATTCTGTTTTAATGTTGATAAGTGTTATGCTCACTTTAACGAAAGGAAAAGCAACTCCTGGTTTCAGTGGCTCACTCTCGTGATCTTCCTGATGTTGAACATACTTCTCCAGTCCTTCTTCTTCATATATCTTCCTTTCCGCCATCATATCAAACAATGCCCGGGAAGAAACTGCGATAGTAACTGCATATTTCGGCTTGGGCTGTTAAAAAACACGTCCAAAAACATAATTGATAGCTACACCTTGAACTTGACATCTTGAACTTGACAGAATACTCACGGGTCTCGGTTTCGTTGATTTTAAGCTATCAAAGTGCGCTTTAGCAGCAGCCCAGTCTTTTTCCTCTGCGATAGCTTCCTTTTTGTCCGTGGAAGTCGCTACTTTTGGTTTTATTTCGCTCATTGTTTCTTATTAAAAGGTCTGATAATGTTAGTGTGCGTGCTGAACTTCCTATGTTAATTCAGGGCTGGATGTCAGACATCGCGGAAGGGGTTTGATGCTGAGGAGGAGGAGTTCCTTTTGACGCAGGACGTTTGTGCTTTCACTCACACAGCGACTATTCCGAGATCCACAGCCAGGCATTTTTATTCACTGTGTACAAATGCGTTTACAACATAACATAACATAACATAACATAACATAACATAGGCCTATAACATAACATAACAACATAAAACATAACATAACATAACATAACATAACATAATACAACACAACATAACATCATAACATAACGTGTTCACACATTTTTGTTGAATGTTGTAATGTTGTATGGCTCATTGCTGTTCAGAGTCAGACTCAGGGTCTGTCCCAAGATAGGCTACCCACACTTGTGGTCTTTGCACTTGACCACATGATGCATTTCCAGTGTTTTGCCGAAGACTTCAAGTGTGCTTAAAGACCACAAGTGTGTGTGTGTGTGTGTGTGTGTGTGTGTGTGTGTGTGTGTGTGTGTGTGTGTGTGTGTGTGTGTGTGTGTGTGTGTGTGTGTGTGTGTGTGTGTAACTTTTGATTACCTGTTGGTACACTATAAGGGTTGTAAAACTGCAAAAAAAGTTTTTTTTTTCTCCATAGCTTTATTTACACATTTTGATTTTCAATAGGCTATTGTAAACACTTAGAAATAAACTGTTAAATGTTCAGTATGTAACAGATGACAATAGAAATTAAAATGGACCCTTTTTTATGG
Organism: Gobio gobio; assembly: GCF_949357685.1. Taxonomy (NCBI): domain Eukaryota; kingdom Metazoa; phylum Chordata; class Actinopteri; order Cypriniformes; family Gobionidae; genus Gobio; species Gobio gobio. The sequence continues at coordinate 32,989,024 of NC_137105.1, read as the reverse complement.
AATATTTATCATTATTATTTTTAAAATCCAGGTGCCCTCATAATCTTTACTCAAATTTAAGGTATGTTTACATGACAATCATGTCCTAAAAACGGAAAAGTTTGTCCTTGAATGAATCCCGTTCACAGATCAGTGAAACCAACTAAAGACACTGTATTATTCTGCCAGGCCAGTAGTTGGCGAAGTCACTTTGTAAAGAAACAGCGCCTATAGACTGAACACGTAGCTAATATGCATGCGCATGATGTCACTGTTCTCACAAATTCGTGTTTTTGTTGTTTACACAGTGACAATAACGGTATCGTTTTCAAAAGTTTGCGATTTCAGGCCCCCAAAACGCTGTTGTTGTGTAAATGAATTGCCAAAACACATTAAAAGTTTCATTTTTTTAGTTAGTGTCATGTAAACAGCCCCTTGAAATACAATTTTTATTGTAACAGTAGCAAACCCATAAGCGTGGTCAGGTGTGCATTTGCACTTTAATATTCAAAAAAGTCTCAAAATACTAAGTGACGTTCTTAATGTGGTGTACTGAAAAGTAGCTAAATAAACCAGCAGTGAATCAAAACTACTTAAATCTGACGCAGAAAAGACAAAAGAAAACTATTATAAGAATATTATTAAATGCATGAACCAGAAAACCTACATAATATAAAAAGGGCTAAAATGACCCATGTTTCTGTTGTTTTCTACAAAGAGAATGCAAAGCAAAAATCTTTTTTTCTTCTTCAGTGTAATAAAATCATTTAAGTAGGCCTATTGGATTATACATAAATGGGTAACACTTTATAATAACTGCACGCTATGAAGCATTAGTTAAGCATTAGTACAAAGTTAATTCATCATTCATAAAACATTAATAGGCATTAATAAGCAGTTTATAAAAACTGCTATAAATGCTTTATTCTTGATTTATAATCATATATATAATGTGTTTAATAATTGTATTTAATTTAAATGTACATTTATATCTTATTATCTTATTATTTAGACCTATAGAAATACCATACTTAGTTACTCGGTGTGTTAATAAATGCTTTATTAACATGTATTCCTACTGTAATTCATGATTAATTCAGGTAGTTATAAAACATTTAGTAGTTACTATTTCTGTGAGCTCATCTAAAGTGAGGACTATTTATGCCTCGTAAAGCTTTTACAAAGGTGATTTAAAGGCTCATCCATTAAAAGGAAACAAACACAACACAGAGTGATACAGAATATAGACATACGTATTTAAAAATGCAAAAGATTTAACTGTATAACGGGTAAAATAAAAAAAATAAACCTCTTCTAGAAAAGAAACATTCCTGTACACCTCCAGAAAACATAACTGTGCTGTAAAATGAAACTAAGCCCCTACAAACTGATATAAAAATAAATTTCTGTAAAGTGTAGCTACACATTGCTGAATAAAAAATTGTGCCAACACTGGATTACAGGAGTGCAAAAAAATACAACAAATACAATTTGTATAAAACAATTATAATACAATATTTTGCAATGTCAAAACTACCTCAGTACTAACTTTAAAACATTAGAGAACACCCGTGCAGAAGATAACCAGCCCTTTAAATCACTTTTGTAAAAGCTTTACAAGGCATAAATCGTCTAATTAATAAGATGTATAAATGTGTCACGGTCGTATCGTGCTGCAGTGAAGAGGCGATACGGGACTTCAACAAAGACAGGTATTTATTCAAAAGAACGCTGGACAGAACACAAAGCTGCATCAACACGACATGTAAACATAACTGAGACCAGACAAGGAATGAATGAACACGAGGGAACTAAATACAAACACTGATGACTTCCTAACGAGGGGCACAGGTGATACAGATAAGGATAACTAAACACAGCTGAACAGAACTAGACTAACGAGGGTAACCAAGGAAACAGAGAAAGTGGCGGGAAACATAGACAAAAGGAACATGTGACTAAAGCAAACAACATGACAGAAACACAGATATGTGACATAACGCCCCCTCCCGGTAGGCGCGTCCTCGCGCCGTAGAAGTACAAATTGGGAGGGAGGGTGGGCACCATGGAGTCCTGGGAGCACTGGGGTCTGACTGGCTGGAGGGCCTCCAGGGTGGAGCCGTGGGCGGCCATGGCGGGTCAGGAGCCTGGGGCGGCCATGGCGGGTCAGGGGCCGTGGGCGGCCATGGCGGGTCAGGGGCCGTGGGCGGCCATGGCGGGTCAGGAGTCTTAGGCGGGTCTGGAGCCTTGGGCGGAGCAGGAGTCTTAGGCGGGTCTGGAGCCTTGGGCGGAGCAGGAGTCTTAGGGCGCCCAGGCCAAACCAGAGCCCCACCCACATGTTTCCCACCCACAGGTACATGCCCCCCCCCCCAAAATGTTCTTTGGGGAATTCAGGGGTGGAGTGGAGATCTCGTGGGTTGGAGCAGGCTCGTCGAAGGCTGGAGCGGGCTCGTCGAAGGCTGGAGCGGGCTCGTCGAAGGCTGGAGCGGAGTCCAGGAAGTCAAGGAGGGCTGGAGCGGAGTCCAGGAGGGCTGGAGCGGAATCCAGGAAGTCAAGGAGGGCTGGAGCGGAGTCCAGGAGGGCTGGAGCGGAATCCAGGAGGGCTGGAGCGGAATCCAGGAGGGCTGGAGCGGAATCCAGGAAGTCAAGGAGGGCTGAAGCGGAATCCAGGAGGGCTGGAGCGGAATCCAGGAGGGCTGGAGCGGAATCCAGGAGGGCTGGAGCGAAATCCAGGAAGTCATGGAGGGCTGGAGCGGAGTCCAGGAGGAGTCCTTCTCATGGGCATTTAATACTTTTTGACTTTTCAGTCTGAGTTAAATCTCTTTTTTGGCTCAATTTATCTGTAAAAGAAAACATGCCTAATAATTCTGCACACCTGAATATAAGGTGATTTTCATTTCCAGCCTTCATGAACAATTATATATCACTTATACATTATTAAATACTAAATCAATAGTAGTTATTAGGATTACTGTGGTTTGGAATTGGTCAAATGTGCCTGGAAAAAAAATTATGATCAGAAAATCAACGTGCCTAATAATTCTGCACTCCCTGTATGTATATATATATATATATATATATATATATATATATATATATATATATATATATATATATATATATATATATATATATATATATATATATATATATATATATATATATATATATATATTACTTCCCTTGTTTTGAAATCAATTTCTTGTTGCATTGCTGCATTAATAGGAAGTTAATTACTATAATATGAATGAAGTTCCAAGTGTCCAACCAAAGGGAACACTAATCACAATTATGGTGAGAAGAAGTGGAGGAAATGAGTGATAAGTCTAGAAAAAATTGCCCCGCCTCAAAAACACTTTGCCCGGCCGCCCGTCCACCCGCTTGTTTTTTTGCTTTGGCAAAATGGTACTCAAACCAGTCAAGTAATGTTTACTTGAGTTTTCTAAGTAACGAAGGCATAGCATGCAAATAGTTCAGATTACTTACTTGTTTCAAGTAAGGTCAACAAATTATTGGACATTAAGTAAAGTTTACTAAAAAAAGTCTTAGTAAGAACAACTGTTGGATTTTACAGTGTGATCACTGTAAAGGATTATGTTGATTTTTGACTCATTTTAATCGTGAGAATACTGTAAATAATGATGTGCCATTTTATACGATCCGCATGTATCATGCATGTTTCATGAAGTTATGAGCTAAAAAAACTCCATGTGAAATCTTGTTTTTAGTTATAATGATCATTATAATATGTATAATGTTATGTAATATGTATATGTAATATGTATGTATTATAATATATACATAATATGCCTGTGTGCATATCATGCAATTTGTGCAGACTCATTAGAAGGTGAAAACAATGGAAGAGGAGCATGTTGGTATGGACTATGGAGGCTTGCACTTGATCTGAAAGTGTAAAGTCTCAAAAAGATTTTGAAATAATTATTTGCTTTCAGTTTCTATTGGCTCTTAAACAGAGACATGCAAATGCGAGCGCCGGCGGTCCAGTAGGTAGCCTATTAAAGGGTTAAAGAGACCCACACGAAAACAGTATGTTTTTGCTCACACCCAATATAGGCAAATCGGACAAGCTATAAAAATTATCTGTGGGGTATGAGCTGAAATTTCACAGACACATTCTGGAGACACCAGAGATTCATATTAGGCTACATCTTATGAAAAGGGCAATAATATGTCCCCTTTAACCATCGATCATTTTTAAGGGTTAATATTATGTATAAATAGCTTCTTATGGTTACAATTGCGCGTTGGCTCTTGTGTATGTTTGTCGGGCGTGCGCTGCTCCATGCATCACTGTCCCAGTACATTCTCTCCTCTCCTCTCCTCTCCTCCCTCTGACTTCTACACCACCCCTTATCACGTCCCATTCACAGCATCATGGCGTTTGAGGGTGAGTATCATCACTGACCAGCGTGGGTAGGGTACACAGTGATCTTTATTACTAACAACACGTAACAGGGGCAGACTGAACGTAGGCTACTTTGCGCGAGACGTTTGTAGGAATGTTAAACGTAAGCGATTTTATTTTGAAGTGCAAGTTTAAATGCATTTTGCGTGGCCATAGCTGGTTATGTGTTACTGCACCAATGCGGACAGCCATATAGAGTAACGTAAGCGTGATGCTGAAATGACAGCTAAATGCAATAACACGTTTAGTAGCTAAAATCTTCATTTATAGAGTGCTTAAGTTGTAGTCTGCTAGATTTTTGGTTATGTCGTTGCGCTAAGAAATCGACAGTGTTTATAACAGCATGTGAGCGAGGTCTCCATCTGTGATTCATGTCTTTGACACGTCAGGTGTAGTAATGCTACAAGATGATACATTGTCCTCTTCTGTGAGTTGACATGGTAAACAAGAACAATGTTTCATTAAAAAAAATAACAAAAGGATGTTGACATAGCCTACTATAGCTTTATTTTACAAAATGCACTGTGGTAATAATATGGTAGCCTATAGGGTGAATTGAATTCAGGGTGATTGGGACACTTTTTCCAAGTCACCTCAATGGAAAAAAGTGTCCCAATCACCCTGAAATCACCCTATATAGCCTATAGAAGTGAAAGATAACATGACATTGACATACTGCTCTAATTTAGAGATTACCATACCTCTGTTTATAGTGCGTTTATGGAGAGAAAAAAAGCAGCCTTGGTCAGATAAAACATAAAAATAAAAAAATAAAACACCTCAAGGTGCATTTAGCAGACGCTTTTATCCAAAACGACTTATAACTGAGTACAGGAAGCGATCCGTCATGAAGAGGCGAAGACATTATATATATATATATATATATATATATATATATATATATATATATATATATATATATATATATATATATATATATATATATATATATATTAGGGGTGGCACGGTTCACAAAACCCACGGTTCGGTTCGTATCACGGTTTTAAGGTCACGGTTTTCGGTTCTGTACGGTTCTTGTTGTTGTTTTTTTTAATCGTTAACACTCCAGAAATGTACTTCAGCCTATGATATATATAGCTTAATCATCCACAATTTAGGATACAGTATTAAAAAATTGTTATATCAAGTTGTTTCCTAACTGGCTGTCTACCGAGTCAGCTGCGCGAGACAAACACTGCCAGTGTGTGTATGCGCAACGGGCGCGCGCGGCGCGGCTCCCGCTCTCCGCACTGCATCTGCCCTGCCTGCATCTGCCCTCCAACTCCAGGCAGCCTTCCTTATCTCTCCCACTTGCATTTCTACACGTGACGTGACCTGCAGCACTCCACTTTTACTTTACTGTATGTCCACACACACCCCTCTTATTTCACACGAAAAGGACACCCACTGTCTGAGGTAACATACGGGCACGAGGATACATTGCGCATGCATCGAACCGTGCGACGCACACACTCCGAACCGAGACAAGCGAACCGAACGGTTCGGTTTTTTTCCATGTACCGTGCCACCCCTAATATATATATATATATATATATATATATATATATATATATATATATATATATATATATATATATATATATATATATATATATATATATATACTCACCTAAAGGATTATTAGGAACACCATGCTAATACTATGTTCGACCCCCTTTCGCCTTCAGAACTGCCTTAATTCTACGTGGCATTGATTCAACAAGGTGCTGAAAGCATTCTTTAGAAATGTTGGCCCATATTGATAGGATAGCATCTTGCAGTTGATGGAGATTTGTGGGTTGCACATCCAGGGCACGAAGCTCCCGTTCCACCACATCCCAAAGATGCTCTATTGGGTTGAGATCTGGTGACTGTGGGGGCCATTTTAGTCCAGTGAACTCATTGTCATGTTCAAGAAACCAATTTGAAATGATTCGAGCTTTGTGACATGGTGCATTATCCTGCTAGAAGTAGCCATCAGAGGATGGGTACATGGTGGTCATAAAGGGATGGACATGGTCAGAAACAATGCTCAGGTAGGCCGTGGAATTTAAACGATGCCCAATTGGCACTAAGGGGCCTTAAGTGTGCCAAGAAAACATCCCCCACACCATTACACCACCACCACCAGCCTGTACAGTGGTAACAAGGCATGATGGATCCATGTTCTCATTCTGTTTACGCCAAATTCTGACTCTACCATCTGAATGTCTCAACAGAAATCGAGACTCATCAGACCAGGCAACATTTTTCCAGTCTTTAACTGTCCAATTTTGGTGAGCTCGTGCAAATTGTAGCCTCTTTTTCCAATATGTAGTGGAGATGAGTGGTACCAGGTGGGGTCTTCTGCTGTTGTAGCCCATCCGCCTCGAGATTGTGCGTGTTGTGGCTTCACAAATGCTTTGCTGCATACCTCGGTTGTAACGAGTGGTTATTTCAGTCAAAGTTGCTCTTCTATCAGCTTGAATCAGCCGGCCCATTCTCCTCTGACCTCTAGCATCAACAAGGCATTTTCGCCCACAGGACTGCTGCATACTGGATTTTGCGTTTTTTCTGGTTTTTCCCTTTTCACACCATTCTTTGTAAACCCTAGAAATGGTTGTGCGTGAAAATCCCAGTAACTGAGCAGATTGTGAAATACTCAGACCAGCCCGTCTGGCACCAACAACCATGTCACGCTCAAAATTGCTTAAATCACCTTTCTTTCCCATTCTGACATTCAGTTTGGAGTTCAGGAGAATGCCTTGACCAGGACCACACCCCTAAATGCATTGAAGCAACTGCCATGTGATTGGTTGATTAGATAATTGCATTAATGAGAAATTGAACAGGTGTTCCTAATAATCCTGTAGGTGAGTGTATATACATAGCCTATCATTTTTTTCTTTTGGTCAATTATTTAACAATTATTGCTGGCCGATATAAGTCTTTTTTCACAATATATAAATTAAATTTCACTTATATCTGTAGAATTAGAAGTAATACTAGGTTAACTAATGTAAGAAATGGGTTCTCAAAACGATTACATAAAACAAAAGCTGATTTGGCTGTTGCTACAAGAGTGGTGGGTCCATTAAAACTCATTCAGTCATCTGTCTCTTTTTCTCAGTTTATTTTAACATGTAGTAGACGACATTTCCCATTGATGACAAGTGCTGGTAATTGTTGGTTTCTAATTAAAACATAAACAAATAGAAACAATTAATGTAATACAAATACATTAGCATGTCTTAAATCATACATCTCAGCTTAATCAAATCCAATAACTATTTAGGATCAAAGAAAAACTAAACACAACTAGAATTCAATGTACGCAAAATATCAAACACTTCATACTTGAAATCAAACAAGCAAAAGGAATTTACATTGTCAACAATTCCACACAGGCCATGTCTGAATCAAAGAGAGGTGGCTTCATATATCCAAACACACAGTCCCAATGTGAATACTATCCATCCACCTTAAATAGTATTGCATATTACTAATGTCTAATACTATTTAGGATGGATAGTATGCACATTGAGATGCAGGCTGAGATTAGGCTTAATTAGTAAGAAGCCACAGATGTTCTCGTTAAGATTTGGTCAGCCAATCAAATCACATGAAGGTAGCAGAATTTTCTACAGTCAGTAATATCAACACAAGAATAAATAAAAAACAAAATAGACAAATAAATACAACAGAAATTAAATACAAATTAAATAAACAGTGTTTTAAGTTTTTTAACAGTGGTATTCAGATAAATAGCTTACAACAAAAAAATGTAATTATCAAATTTAAAATAACACTGCATAGTCTTACCGTACATGTTAAATATAGATAAATGCTTATTAAAGCTACTTGAAAGTTATTCAGTTAAAGTTCACTTCAAGATTAGTTCACTTCAAAATGAAAATTTCCTGATAATTTACTTACCCCCATCTAATCCCAGGTGTTCATGTCTTTCTTTCTTCAGTCGGCAAGAAATTATGTTTTTTGAGGAAAACATTCCAGGATTTTCCCCCATATAATGGACTTTTAAGGCCCAAATCAATGCAGTTTTAAAGGGCTTTGAAGGGCTTCAGAGGCTCTGCACGATCCCAGACGAGGAATAGGATCTTACCTAGCCAAACCATCAGTCATTTTCCCAAAAATGTTTTACATTTATATACTTTTTAACCTAAATTGCTCATCTTGCACTGCTCTGCGGCGCGCCACGGATTACATAATCAAGTCGGAAAGGAGACGTAGGCGTAAGTACCGCCCCGTGTTTACAAAGAGCACCTGCGAAGATTAATACAAACGTCCTTTAGCAAAAAAAAAGGTAAAAAAAGACCAGCCTGGTCTCATTGGAAAAACGTACCTGTGACAAACCCCAAAATACATACCAATACGTACATATCGCGACAGTTTCAAAGTGAAATGTCCACTGGGTGGCGCTAAAAATCTGTTTTTTTCCGGAACAGATGAGCGTGAATCTGGCAACGTTTTGTTACATTGTTTTTTTAACGTACACCTTCACTAAACCCTAAACCTACCCGATAGTGTTAACAAAAGCAAATATGACAAAAATACAACTGTAACCATGTCAGTTTTGAACTCGTCTTTGAGCTCTTTTATCATGACTCATCTTTCACGGGATTCGTGCCCGAGCTTTCAGCATTGCAAGTACAAATATGTACCAGCTGAGCTACTGAGCAAGCTTGGTATGTCAGAAAAGCCGAACATATGGAGCTGGTTAAGTGATGCAAACTGCATCGTTTACAAATCATGGACTATGGAAAAAAAAAACACGAAAAAAAGTGCTTGCCGTTTTACTGCCTCTAGTGTTTATATCTGTTGGAAACTGCAGTGAGATGTACATATTGGTACGTATTTTGGGGTTTGCAAAAACATTTCCACATATACGTTTTGCCAATGAGACCAGGTTGAAAACAACAATGTCGGATGATTTTGAAGTTGGAGATGGAGTTTTTTTTTGGTAAAGGGCATTTGTATTAGTCTTCGCTCATTCGCTTGGGGCGGTACTTCCGCCTACGTCTAGCGTGACCTTTCCGACATGATTACGCAATCCGTGGCACGTTGCAGAGCAGCGCAAGATGAGCAATTTAGGTTAAAAAAATATATAAATGTTAATTTTTTTTTGAAAATGACCTGGTTTGGCTCGATAAGACCCTATTCCTCAGCTGGGATCATGCAGAGCCTCTGAAGCCCTTCGAGGCCCTTTGAAACTACATCGATTTTCAACACGTTAGTTGCCATAAAAGCATTATGTGCCCCAACTCAGAGCGCGCACATAGAAAGATATTATACACTTATATATTAAAATGCACTTATTTGTCTGATTTGGATGTTAAGTTTGGGCTTTTGGAGAGGAACAAAAGTACACAGTTTTGAAGGAAAAGAAAGTGCGCTGGATGGCACAGTAATAATTTTACCTTGATTATCTTGCTTTCATAATCGTTGGAAGCTAAAATCGAATTACGATTAATTGTGAAAGACTGTGAAAACTTGCATAACGCCAGATTGTCTGGTGGAAAACAATTACTCATTGAGATGACACTTTTCGCAGCCGACGTCACACTGAGTGAATCAACTAAAAATGGCTCTAATTTACATGTATTTCCCTTCCCCTAAGTTTTCCCCCCATCCTATTCCACTTCTTGCTGGGAGATCACCGAAATATACCCAAAATCTATTGTATTCAATGTCAATTCTCACTATACAGTATTATATGTGTTTGATATCGTTTGAAATGTCTCAGTGCGACTGGTACAACAATCTCGTCCCCACAGAAGTATACAAGAAGATAATAAGAGTTTTTAGAGCTTAGAGATATTTTACTTATGATGGTGGGTGTGGCTTTTGGAGCCATTTGGTCTCTTCTTTCAATCCATGCAAATGGGAGCTCGATTCAATTTAAATTCCCTTTGTTATCATGTATTTCCATTTGAAAGAGGTTTCAGTCTGGTCTGAGTTACTTAAAGCGATGTAGCAGTGAGTTCGGTGGGCAATACTGTAATGAGGTTGTCCCGTATCGTGGAGCGCCTTGACGCTCTGCGTTACGTAATATTCAGAAGTCAGGTATCAATATCTTATTCTTTGCTACAGAGTATTTGATGTTGTGTATGGATTATCTTTGAATTGATTATGTAATTGGCATTATACATTTACCTGACTGATAATAAGTTGTTACATTTTTGATCCTTTCGGAATTACTCTGTAATTATTAACTATCTCCAGTACGGAACGGTATAATTGCAACAAAAGGTTAAAACAGAATGATTAAATGTGTGACTAACTATTAAATGTAAATGACCAAGCAACCAATTGGCATTCTATCTTAAATTGAAATTATGATAAAATGGAGTCAGATAAAGAATATTATAATTAAATCCATTTTGCCCAGCTGAAACACAGAACGTGCAACGACCTTCAACCGGAGATCGTTACCGCCATTGGAACAGTAACCCAAAAATTAAATGGTTTTATTTAAGTCAAAAATTTTATTTAACATCACTAAACCAACCTAAATACATACATTTATACCAACAAAATATTTTTTTATCAAGTCGAAAAAGCTATCAATTTTTTTGTGGTGATCAAGGTATCAATTGCACTTTACCATTTTTTACCACACAACGTTCTATCATCATTCATTTTCATTGCATAGAAAAAAAGGCAGATAAGGACATTCTTCAAAAATGTTACTTTTGTGGTCTCAAAGAAATAAAGTCATACGGGTTTAGAACACCAGAAGGGTGAGTAAATGATCAGAGAAATGTGTTTGATTCAGTGATTCACTTTTGGGTGAACTATTGCTTTAAGAATAGTATGTGACAATATTAATGGAAAGAAAATGGAATAGCTTGAGCCAGGAAAGTGTAGTGCAACACACTGTGTACAAAATGAAACTTCTTCGTGTGTGTGTGTGTGTGAGAGAGAGAGAGAGATATGCATCTTCATTAATCAAAATGTCACGGCAACATTTTAACAGCTACTTATTTTGAACGGTGTCACTGCAGTGTGCATGTGAAATATGATTTGTAAAATCAATGTCAGAGACATAAATACGCTATGAGATTAAAGAGTGCCATAGGCTCTTTCTTGATCACAAGTGCTATCTTAAAAGAGCTGTATCCTGTCCTCAGGTGGGGGGCGGAGCTGTGGTGTTCATGAACTCATCTGCGCTAGACGAGGTGAGAGCATCTTCCTGTTCCATGATAACTTGCAGCGGTTGTGCCTGAATATTTATTGTATTAGTGCTTCATACTTTTGAATAGATAAAATATAAGTAAATATGTTGTACCCCTTCACCTCCCTTGTCCCATACTTCTATCAATTATGAATGACCTATCAAGTTTGGTGAACAAAAACAAGCGTCATTATTAATTCACGGCAAAGGATTGTGTTGCGAGCCGGAAGACCTATGTGTAAACAACACAATTTCTTCTACTTAGTCGCTGATATTTAAATAAGCATGTCTTTGTCTCTGTCTATTAACAGCCACAGGGCAAAGGGGAAGATTGTGTTACATAAGAGTGTGGCAGCAGTGAAAGATTAAGGGTGACATGTCAAATATTGAGTGTTGTGGCTTTGCCTTATGGGATTTGAGTTTATTTGGATTAGCAAAATAGCATTTGCTTGCATTATCACATTTGGGGTAACTCGCAGAGTATTTGTTCGTGACATGTGCAGTACAAAATGCTCTTCAGTGTAATACAAACACTACAAACAGTGCTTTATAGTCTAAACTTGGTGTTGTTTCAAATTATATCCCTGGCTATCTATGGCAATTAGCATAATGACATGTGTTTGCCACTTATATACCCGTAAATCCAGTTTCGAGTTAATGTAGGGTAGGTTTCAATGGAAGGTCCAATGGTATTGTGTGCACAAAGTGTGAAGGGGCATCCGATTACCTTAGACGAGTGAATTATTCAGCACTGGGAGAGATAGATTGAAGACAGGAGCTATAGATTCACTCACTGCAAGAGATGGAAGGCAAGACCTTCTAAATATCATGGCCTACTGATCTATGAGGAATAAAGAACATTGACAGTGGATATATAAAGGTATTGTTGTCCACAAACTGACTGAACAAAGGGATCATTGGATTTAAGAGACATTGATGGACTCCTGTTACCTGCAGATTGTGGTAATATTTGCTGGAGTGTTGAGTGCTTTTACAGTTTTGCTGATGGTAATGCACTGTTAGGTTTAAACAAACTGCGACCAATGTATTTCATGGTCTGTTGGAAAAGCAGAGAAAGTATGTGCTTTACTCTTATGTTTCTATTGTGAATAGGATGTTCACTAAAGGTTTATATTCAAATCTTCTTCACTTGCAAAACAGAAGCATCTTCATTAGTGGTCATAACTTTTGGTCCCCACGTTTGCTTTTAGGTCTATACTTTTCAATTGTAAAGAGTGACTAATGTAGGATTTATTTTCTATGTGAGTTGCAGTTGTACCTGTTTAATGGTAGTTAATAAAACTTGCTCTCAGTGGCCTTATGCAATTTGGAGAACATCAAACTGTCTGGAAGTTTAGTAAACATCTCTAAAAGGCTTATGTCTAGTCATCTGTCCATGTGAAATGGCAGTGTTACCTGTGCCATATTGACATTGAGAATGTAACCTTTCCTTTAAGAAAATTATACCATGGTTTGTTGCCCTGTCATTACTTGAGTAACTCACAATTGCATCCATCACCATCTACACTGCTTATCTGTTATCTACTGTTGGTAGATCAAGTTCTCAGCTCTTGACCTTTACTTTCTCAGCTTTTGTCCTCCAACCCTATGCTTTCTCTTTCTCTGTTTCTCTTTTTTCTTTTAGTATCTCCTGAACTGCTAGGTGTCCTGTCCTCCATTGCATTCTTCATGGCCGTGATCGCTCTGTTTTTTCTTTACCTCAGCAGCAAGCTGTCAGTGGAGAGTCCAAGCAGTGATCTGCCACATTTTGAAGGTTTTAACAAGGATTTGGAAGGTAAATACTTAGAGAGTTTTCAATGAATATGTACATGGTTCATATATATATATGGCTGTGTATCAAATCTAAAGTCCTGGGTATACATCATTTTCCGTGTTCCGCTCCTCCTACAAACAGTCGGTTTAAAAAAAAAAATACAAAACCTGTGCTAATTGAAAGAAAACAAGTTAAATAAAAGATTTAATCCAATATTTGGTCATAATATAGAGCTATTTTCTTGTAGGCCGGTCATTTTTGACCAAGCATTTCAAAACAAAATTCCTGGTTAAACATTACATTGCACAGAATATTGCACAGTGATAAATTGCACATAATATTTTAAAATGTTATTCAATAATGCCAAAATTACCCACAAATAATGTTTTTTTTGGTCATAAATGGAGGTGCATAAGCTCAGATAAAGGAGGCCTAGTGGCCTACGATCAGCCAGATCTAAGAAAGAAATACATAAATACATATTTGTATTTCTGTATAAAGAAATAAAAGAAACAAAGTTGACAAAAATATTAAATCCAAAATTTGGTGAAAATATAGAGTAATGAGAGATGTATAAGTAATTTTTGTAGGCCGGCCATTTTTGACCAGAAACACCACAAGTGTAACAAGGTGGGGGGATAAAAAATTAATTACAAAAATTCTAAAGTTATTATACACTGGGTGAGTGAATTCAGTAAGTTTTAGGTTGTGTTCACACTTGTCATGTTTGGTTCGATGAAAACGAACCCTGATGCGATTGCTCTGTTAGTGCGGTTCTTCTGTGAATGCTGCCATCCAAACCAAACAAGCGGACCAAGACTGCTGAAAAGATAGGACTCGGTCCACTTCCAAACGAACTCTGGTGCGGTTTGAATGATAGAAGAATGCAGCATGGACACAATACATGTAAACAAACAGGAAGATGAGACCCTAAAAAGGTTTTTTTTCTCGTCATAGTCGTGATGTTACCCGTTACAGTTTGGTACAGGCATCTGAACCACGTCTCCTCGCAGCAGATTATTTGTGATGGAGGGATTCCTGTCGCTGTTTTGACTCCTTTAAACATTTTATGTGTTCTCACATCACAAGCTCTCAGCTGGTCAAAATACCATCATATGCAGGCTACGCACATACAACGAGTGCATTTAGCACAGCACACTGCATTGTTTTGGATGTTCGGTAAGTTCTGTCTCAAAATAGGCAATACGTCATAAAAGCTGACCAATCAGGTTGTGAACGTATCCATATGCCTTTAGGTTTGGTATCTTTAGGTTCGGTGATAAAAATGCCAATCTGAACGCTATGCGCAACTGGACTAAATGTTTTTTTTTGTTCCGGACCAAACTAGCAGAACTACAAGTGTGAACACACCCTTAGTCAAATGCGATAACTTTAACTAGCATTTTCGGGGAAGAAAAAAATCCTCTGCGGGTCAAAATGACTCGAACACAACCTAAGGGTTAAGTGTAGACTGGGTAAACCCAGCCTGATCTGCGATTTGATTTCGCCCGGCAACTCAGTCTGGAAACCCGTACATTTATATCTACTGCTTCTATTACACTTTTGAGGGAACCAATCACAGACGGGCTTATCCACCTGGCCCACTATTGGAGGAATTATCACGATGACGGATAGAGAAGCGATGGGTCGTTGCCCATTGATCGCCTCTTGTGATCTGATTGGTTGAAGGACTATCCAATTGCGTACAGAGTCATTTAATTTATGCTCGTTTATGCTCGCATGTGCAGTAGAAAATACAGAGCAGACTCCCCAGACCAATGTTCAATCTTAAATTGAGCTTGGTCAGGTGATAGTCAGACAAGGTTAAGTGAGCTGTCTTTCTAGTATTTAGAGCCATCAAGGTCCATTTAAAATTATTTTTTATTATTAAAATGATTACTAATTCTCAAAAATAAAAGAAAGCAAATAGATCTGGGAGCAGGTTGGCCTTATAGGCAGCCTATATCAAGTTAGCTCACTAGGTTCTGTATGTCCTGTATATCCTTGTTCCTTAAATATGAGATGCTTACAAACAAAATGTTACTGATGAAATATCCTGAAGATTAATGTACAAGCTGACTCTTCAACAGAATTTGCAGTCAGTTAGCAGACACATACCAAAGGCGCAAAGCAATGGCATTTTTCAAGAGCTTCCAACAGAGTCTCCCTTCCGTCAGTTCCCTTCTGGACTCTGTCTCAAACACGGTCTCGACTGCCGTGGACGATTTGTCCTCTGCAGTGAGTGACGTCACCTACACTGTCAGTGACCAACTAACGGAGCAGGTCAATACAATCATCAATAAAGTGCAGACTGAAGAGGATGACAAATCTGAGAAAAAAGAGGGTGAAGGGTCTTCTGACGAAGTCCAAAAGGAGAGGGGAAACAGCAAGCTGAAGCGGCAGGACACCGAAGCTAATGCTGCAGACACTGATGGAGAAGGTCGAAAGAGCCGAAAATCAAAAAAGAACTCAATGTGGACTATTGAAATAGATGAAGGGGAAATCCAGAGAGAGAAAGAAAGACAAGAGGAAGCAAGAAAAGCTGAGGAGAATGAGTGGGAGTGGTGTTACGCCCCCGCTAAAGGATGGTATCGTAAAAGGAGGGACCCAAACCAGCCACAAAGCTCATCTCAGAACACAGACAACCAGAAAGGGAATAGTGACCAAGCATCACAAAACGTAGAGTCTGCTTCGCAGGAAGAAAGTGCCTCCTTGTCTGGCAAACACAAAAATGAAGGTGACAACCACAATGA
The DNA here is from genome assembly GCF_949357685.1 of Gobio gobio. Classification (NCBI taxonomy): domain Eukaryota; kingdom Metazoa; phylum Chordata; class Actinopteri; order Cypriniformes; family Gobionidae; genus Gobio; species Gobio gobio. The sequence continues at coordinate 32,972,915 of NC_137105.1, read as the reverse complement.
AAATGCTAATGGGATGCACCCAAATGATAGTCTGGACTCTCAGGAAATGTCTGGTGATCCTGTTACATCAGCATCAAAGTATGAAAAGAATGGAGAGCACAATAGTGTTGAGGAAGATGATGGTTCTGAAAGATGTGAGAAAACGACACACTCTAAAGGCAGAAGAAAGGATAGAAATGAAGAAGATGAAGACAGTGCATCATGTGAAGAAGGTAAAACATCAAAACAAAAGAAGAAAGGAAAAGTTTATAGTGATGAAGATCAGGAGGAGGGCACTCAGGACTCAAAGTCAAAGAGCTCAAAGTCAAAATCAAAGGCAAAGAAGGACAAAGAGGGTAAAGGTGAGACTGTATGCTGGACTTGCTGTGCTGTGCTCTTCTGACAGGATGGTTCTGTATCACTGGTTCTCTTTGGTTTCTCATTGAATCCTTTGATTAGGTTTTAACCAAGGACACATGCAAATGGATAGTGTTGTATAGGTTTTAAAACCTTTCTTCATAATATTTTAGTTTTACTCCTGACAAGGGCTGTTTCTCAAAAGCATTGTAAACCTAAGTAGATCATACAACCATTGGCACCAATGGTCTATACGATTAACTGTCCCAAGGGGAGGACAACCTGGTAAATTGTCACTTGACCCAGTAGGGTCCCAAACCCTGGTCCCAGAGTACCCCCAACAGTACACATTTTGGATGCCTCCCTTATCTGACTCACTGGCTGCATCCGAAATCGCATACTTCCCTACTACTAGGCGAAAAACAGTATGTGACAAAAGAAGCATGTCTGAATTCACAGTACTCATAAAAGAGTAGGTAAAAAAGTTCCCGGACGACCTACTACTTCAGTCGAGATTTTTTTCAGCAGTCTTGAAGTAATTATTCAAAATAAGTACCTACTCAAGAGAGTATGCAATTTTTGGATGCAGCCATTCATTTCAGGTCTTGGAGTCTCTACTAATCATCTAATGAGTTGATTCAGGTGTATTTGATTAGGGAGACAAAATGTGCAGTGTTGGGTCTCCAGGACCAGGATTGAAAACCACTGGCCTACTCCACAGATGTTCAATCTTGTACCTGGAAATCTACCTTCCTAAAAAATGTACCTCCAAACTTAATCAAATACACCTGAACCAGCAAATTAAGATTTTCAGGAACAATTATCAATACTTGTAATTACAAACACGTGTTGATGCAGGCTTGAAACTGGACTCATCTGGTGCACCTCAATCAGCTCCCTAGCTCCCGATCAGTATATTGATCCCTGCTTCCATCGAAATTACCCAGAACAACTTGTCCCAGGAACTTTTTCCCCCAGACCTGTTGCTGTCTGTGTTTCCATCGCGGTCTAAAGTACCGTGGAGATTAGTCCGGTGACGTTGGACAGCACGACTTTCCAGTTACCGCTGGATTTCGTCCTCCGCATATAAGCTTAATGAAGCCAGAACCTTGTTGTCGGTCCATCTGTCATTTTTTAAACTCCACTGTTGATTCTAATAGCAAACAACTCTTACTGCATGTACTGCAACAGACTTTTAAAATGGTGGTTGAAATAAAATGCTGCGTGGAGTCAACCAATCAATATGCTGCATGAACTCAACCATCCAGCATGTTCTGTGCCCAAGTCGAACTCCCCAAAGTTCCTGAAGTACTACCTTCTGAACAGGGACTTTTTGAGGGGAAAATTTTTACCCGAAACTTAATTTAGATGCTGGTTCCTGCAGTCGAAACACACCAAGTACCCCAAAGTCCCTAGTTCCTGGGGAAAGTTCCTGAGGTGGAAACGCGGCTTTGTATACACAAATCCGGGCACCGGTAAGGACCCTGGTTCACTACACGTTGGGACAGGGATTACTCAATTTCTAATCAACATGACTATATACAACGTCAATGTGCAACGCTGTAGAACCTTACTGCTGGTATTAATCAACAACAGCCTGAACCTATATCTTTTTGATATTTTTTATGCTGTTAAACACATTGTTGTGTTACATATCCATACAGCATTCAGCCGAATATTAATTATAAATGTTAACTAGATGTGTTCACTACCTGTCTAGCGATGTGTGTAAATGCTGAATTATAATAAAAAATAAACTCCATTTTTACTTTATTTTGATGGTTCCTTTGACACATTCTGTTGACTATAAGTAATGTTACACCTACACTTCATTAGACTTTTAGTAGAGTATTAGTAGACTGGTAGGGCTAGGGTTAGAATAAGTTGACATGTAGTTGCAAAGTTACTTATAGTCAGTAGTGTCTGATGGGGGACCATCACAATAAAGTGTTAGCAGATATAAAGCAGACAGTCTACTAATACTCTAATGAGAGTTGGTTGACATGTACTTGCAAAGTTACTTATAGTCAACAGAATGTTCAAAAGGGACCATCAAAATAAAGTGTTACCAAAATCTCTTTTCAAATCTTCTATTGCGTGTAATTATATTTATTGAGTTGGCTTGTGTATTTAATGTTTTGCGCTTCAGAAATGTGACGTAATTTCCGGTAAGGGAGCATAGTGAGACTACTGAACTAGGGAGCTGATTGAGATACACCCATAAAAATGCTGTCCCAGGCCATGTGAATTTTTTTTAGCCTTGCCTTTACTGATGTTTCATTTTTTATAGGTGAAGAGTGTAATGTTTTCGCTGTTAAAATACTTTCATATCCCACTTTTAATCAGCCATTTATTGGTTGTCAACTTCAAGCTTAAACAATTATGTCAGTGTTTTAGTCAGGACTACCTGTTTACTCAAACCATGGAAGTTTACTTGAGGTGCGGAGAAGGAGAGTTTGGGAAACTTGTTTGGGAACAATCATTACTTTTGTGTTTGGTACCAATAGTTTTGTGTCATGCCACAAGTATCGCAGAAATTACACACTTCACCTTTAAAAATTCTGTTTCCCTAAATGTTGTGCCCAACCTTGCTAAAGCAAAAGTATGAATGTTTGAATACTAGATCCAAATACATTCATTATTTTGCTCGAGTTGTGTAAAAATTCTTCAAAAAGAAATAATCTTAAAATAACATGGGTATGGGTTTTAAATAAGAGGATGAGAAATGAACAAGGACTCTTTCTCCTTTAGCATACCACTGATCTGCAAAAAGTTTACAGTAGGGTATTTTGACTGTAGATCTTCTCTGTTCTTTCTTAGATGCGGGTTGTCCAGATAAAGGATCATCTGAGAGTGAGGACGAAACACCAAAAAAACAAAAAGACTCATCCTCTCACCAGCAGAGAAGTGGGTGGAGAAACAGGGATGCTGAAAATGAGGATTGCAACAGTGAAGCCTCAGCTGAGCAGGGTAAATATTGTACACTGTCTGACTGATGAAATCATTTTATTTATGCTGCAATCAGGATGTAATCATTTTGCACTTTTGTCTCACTAACCAGTTAAAAAGAAAAAAGGTTCAAGTTCCCTGAACGAACTTCAGCCTCCACCATACCGGGACAAAGACGATCTCAAGTGTGGATCAAGGGGCCGCAGTGATTCGGCAGAGGGCAGCGGAAGTGAGGGCAGTGAAGACCCTGAGGACACAGAGAGTTACCTGAATAAGGGCTATGAGGAGGATGCTCCTAGTGACAGCACAGCCGTTTTGGGCCCGGAGGTGAGCGCCTCGTCCCGTCGTTTCCGATGTGTTCTTCTATGAGAATCCTGGCCCCACCCTCTGATGCTCTTATTCACAAATGAAACTATCAAAATCCTCACACAGTGTTGTTATGTCTGCAAGAGAGCCGGTTACTTCAGTTTATGTTGTGACAAATATTTGCAAAAGGTTTTTTTTTTTTCACAAATCCCTTGTTTTTTGACATGAGATTTGTTTTTTAAATACGTTTTAATTTCTTTGAGTCAAAGTGTGTTCATCCATGAAAATGCTTATGCAATGCCAAACTGATAAACTAAGACACCTGTCATACATGTTTTTTTTTACATTTCTGTTTGTTTGGATTTCCATTCACTAGTATCCTCTCTTTTAGAGACCATTGTAAAGTAACATCATTTTCAGCTGTTTATTAAAAGATCACTTCATTGACACATGAATGAGTCATATCACTGATGGTTTTAATTATGAGGAGCAAGGACGACAGTTCATGGATTCTCAGGCTGGGGTTTGGTTCATTCTGGCCACATCTGGTAAGTTTGCCTTTGAGTTTGCTTGTGATTTGGAGACACTGAAAGCCTGAATGCAGATATAGACTTCTTGTACGTGAAGCCAGGCTACTCCAAAGATCAGGCTGCTTGATTTTTGGAGATAGAGTTTCATAGTGCTATATACTGCAACTCTCAGAATTCAAACCTTACGGCGCTAAAGGTGTAATCGGGATCTAAAACGTTTTGAGCTTGTCCACTTTCTACCCCTTCCAGAGGTAGTCGAAAATGCATTTGACCTGACTGCTTTTGTAGTGTAGACGCACATGTGTTCGAATGTGTTAGAACAGCCACAAAAGACCACCTACTGACCTAATGCGTAAACATTACGGGATGTGCGCTAGCCAGACAGGACTTAAACTTTGTCGGCTGAAGACCCAAGTTTGGCTTGAAGGCAAAAAATGTACCAAGCACAATGTTCTCTCACAATTCCTGATTTCTAGCATACGCTCACCGCATTCGCCGTGGTAATGCGGCTATCAGAGCAAAAACAAAACCTGCTGCTTTCTGTATGTTTTTCTGTCTTCTCGGGGCACGTTCATATGTAAATTACACAAGATTATTTTGTACATTAGATAAAAAACCCATGCATTTACCATATCATAGACCCTCCCCTCACAGAAATTAGGGCAGAAGTAGTTGAAAGTGGACAAAAAAATACCAGCTGTAAACAGGTATGTGTCTCCTTGTTATCCGATTGACCAAAACACATTTTAATACCAGGTGTACACAGGGTCTAAGCTGCTAAAACAGCACATTTCCGTAAACAGTACCTTTCTGATGTCAAATGAATACATTTCAAATCATGACCATCTTATCAATGATGACTATTCAGTGTTTAGAAACTGTCTGTGAATAATTTACTATTGTAGAGTAAATTGGAAATTTAAGTTAGCGTTTTACTTTTCATGGATGTGTGTAGCACTTAGGCTACTACAGTAAGCACTTACTACTTAGTGTGTAGTTAGCCATGCTAACCTTCATTCATAACAAGATTTCTGATAGTTTATGGTATGCCCAATCATATCAGCTTCAGTGGCACATTATGGTGTGGATTGTTGATATGCAGTCACAAAGTGATGCAAGATTTATAAAAAGATAGATGTCTTAAAGGTGCAGAAGCAAAAAATTAGCTGATTATCTCTTAATCGTTAGCAGGAGGGTGGAAGAAATATCATAAACAATAAATTATTACTTCAAGAGAAGAAAAAAAAGATAAAACAATGATATGACTTACATTGTCACCAACACAGGCACCCTCAAGAATTTTGAGCTGTTCATTTTTTACATGCACATCCATTAATTACATATTCTAATAAAAAAAAAAAAATCATTTAACCTGTCCCATCTTTCCCTTTCTCTGATAGGATAGCTTAATCCCACCCCTTCCAGAAACATATGAACCAGAGGCGTTGGGGAAATACGGCACACTGGATGTGGCCTTCGAATATGACCCTGGTGAACAACGACTTGCGGTGACAGTGACCGCTGCCACAGATATTCCAACACTTAAGAGCACAGGGAACATTTCCTGGCAAGTCCATCTGGTTCTACTGCCAACCAAGAAGCAGAGAGCCAAGACAGGAGTGCAGAAGGGACCCTGTCCCGTCTTCACAGAAACATTTCGGTTCTCATGTGTGGAGCAGGAGGCCTTGGGGGACTATGCAGTCCGGTTTCGTCTCTACAGTGTGCGGCGCATGAAAAAGGAGAAGGTCCTAGGGGAGAAGGTGTTCTACTTAACCAAACTCAATCTGCAGGGCAAACTCACTCTGCCTGTCACACTGGAGCCTGGCACCTCAGTTCCTGTAAGCAGTGTTTTTGTGCATGCAGTATGCTTTCATTTCAGATTTCAGAGTCATAACAATCCATTTTGTAATGGTAATCCTGTAATGTCACTGTTCTTCAGGGCTGCGGATCAGTGGTGAGTGTCTCTCGGAGTGCGGGAGCTCTGTCGTACCGCTCCACTGGTGAATCCTCCACGCCGGAGCTTCTACTGGGTCTCCTCTACAACTCCACCACAGGGCGACTGTCCGCCGAGGTTATTAAAGGCAACCATTTTAAAAACTCTGCCACCGATAAACTGCCCAGTAAGAAATGCACCTGCACAATCCTTTTTAAAAGCAAACCTGTTTCATGCATGTGCAGTCTTAATGTTTTTTTCCATTTTCTATGTTCTGCTTGCAATTGAACTGCTCTCTTTTTATCTGTCACTGTATTTTCTATCATATTCCTTTTTCTGTGTCCTGTCCTGTAGTTGGCCTGTTTTGTTGTGTAAAACACTTCATTAGTGGGCAACTGTATATCATGAGAGGTAAGTTTATTGCCATGTCGAAATGTCAAAACCACCCATTTAACAAACTCTCCTTCTTTACCTGCTGTATTCAACTGGCTCAACATTTTACTTACAATGTGCATTCAGTCAAGTTTCCTTGTACTGTATTTTCACAAGATACTCTAAGTCTCTGCGAATTTTCATCTTAAAATTACCCCACTGATCATTTATTATAGTTTGTCAAATTTGCCCCTTTTTGGGTGTGAGCAAAAACATGTCGTTTTTGTGTGTGTCCTTTTAAATGCAAATTATTTTCAGAAGAGGGCAGATTGTTTACACATGATTCGGATACTCCGGCTACAACAAAACAGGTCGAATCTCACTCAGCCAAAAAGTATAGCCTTACATGTTCGAGTCGACACAGATGGAGAGATTTAGGAATAGGTTAATACTTTTAGACTGCACCTGGATGTTTCTGAATGGTTAGTGGATAAATGTATGTAGTTGTTGTGGAGTTAAGTTGATTCAACTAGTCAAATAGCATGTACCGTCATGTTAATCTAAAATTTGTCGTTTCTCGTGTGGGAACTGTAGCCTACAGAGCCAGAGAATATCATTTGGTTTAATTACGGTTATAATTTACATATGAATAAGTTTATGAATTACGCAGATGGTGTGCATTTCAGGATAAAACGGCATAAGTCTGGTCTCTGTGAATACATTCAGAGACGATGATAACTTTAGCCACATTAGCCGTACATCATTCTAGAAAGATCATTCAGAAAGGAAATTTGGAAACATTCACAAAATATGAAGTACCATATTTACTTGTTCTGGATATGAAGTTAGAGCACAAAGCGATGGTATTGACCCATCCTTCAGAAACAACTTTTTCACAAATCCAACATTGTACTGACCCTTGTTGGTGAAGCTTTCCGGCATAAAGTGATTCACGCAAATATATAACACTTTCACAACATTCTCCGGCACATTTCCTTCAAAATTAACGTACTTCTTATGTAAGAGTAGGGGGACATCTGGAACTGCAGTTTGGGCAGATTGTTTATGATTTATGGGGATTATAATAAGTATTGGGTGGATTTTTAGCATTATAGACTGGTTGTTTACAGACACTATGGACAAATATCTGCGTTCAAACACCTTATAAAAGTGAATTTTGCATAATAGCCCCCCTTTAAACAACCATGTAAGTGTGTTCATGTTAGTTGCAGTGCATTAACTAATGTTAACAAGATTTTAATAATGCATTAGTAAATGTTGAAATTAACATTAACAAAGATAAATAAATGCTTTAAAAGTGCAGTTCATTATTAGTTCATGTTAACTTATGTAGTTAACTAATGTTAACTAATGAACCTTATTGTAAAGTGTTACCACAAATTCTACTTGTATGAACTATACTGGGACGGTGATGTCAAAGTAACCATCTTGCTAACTTCATTACCCCCAAAAAGTGCATAATGATTTAATATTCATACATTTAAAACACTGCTAAAGCAGCTTCTTTAAAACATTCATTGATCAGTTGTTCAACAACACAATGTTAAAGACCCCCTGTGGTGAAAGTAAAGTTTTTAATGCTGTTTATACAGGGGTTGGACAATGAAACTGAAACATCTGGTTTTAGACCACAATAATTTAATAGTATGGAGAAGGGCCTTCTTTTGCGGCCAAACAGCATCCATTCGTTTTGGGAATGACATAGTGACATGGCCATTGTTCTGGTTTTTCTGGGTTTTTTTAGCCATTCCTCTTCCAGAACATTGGCCATGTCACTATGTGATGCTGGTGAAGAAAAACGTTTCCTGACATGCTTTCCCATAACACCCCAAACTGGCTCAATAATATTCGGATCTGGTGACTGTGCAGAACATGGGAGATGTTTAACTTCACATTCATGTTCATCAAACCACTAGTCTTGCTGTATGTATTAGTGCATTATCATGCTGATACACCGCACCCCCTTCAGGGTATAATGCTTGAACCATTGGGTGCACATGGTCTTCCAGAACCGGTAGTCTGGTTCGGTTTTCTTTAGCAGGTCTTGGCAATGGACTATAATTCGCTAGGAGTAGTAGAAGTAGTGGGCCTATGATATTGCAGCCCAAACCATCACAGATCGACCCCTGTGCTTCACTCTGGGCAGCAAATGTCCAGGTGTTAAGCCTCTTTGGGGCTTCTCCACACCGTAACTCTCTCGGATATGGAAAAGACAGTGAATGTGGACTCATCAGAGAATGATACACGTTTCGCATTACTATTCTGACCGACTTGTAGACGACTTTGTATAATTTGCTATTCCTCTTTTTAATCTATATCAGTTTCTGGTTCAAACATATCTGAATTAAACCAATTATTTTCGTTTGACATTGTGTTGCGTTTACTACCGAGTGGATCATGTAGTCCAAGCTGGTGTGATTGAGTGGAGGACGGGACTAATATGCATATTCACTGTGTTATCTGGGTATTGATTGCCAAGGTGCTAAGATTTGGCATTTGCTCCAATCTGACATAGTATATAGTTTGTAGTGTATGCAAATTATGATTCACCCAATATCGCCATGGCTATGTTAGGAGTAGCATACTATAATACAACTTTTACTATTGCTGCTGCAATATGTTTTGTGCATAGCATGAAAATGAATGTGTGATGAGTTCAAGTGATAAACATTGTGCGGTCATGTGATAATATAGCATACTACTGTAGTGTAATAATGCCAACTGTTTCACTTTATGGAGTATACTGCACAGTATTCATAAATAAATAGTAAGCTAGTATTCCTTTCTGAATATAGCCCATATGTTTGACTTGTTGCATGAGCTCAACATCACCACCAGGTGGTGCTAACTCACTTTCTCCCTTCCCGTTCCATCAGACACTTATGTGAAGCTTACAATGCTGGACTCCAAAGGGAAAGAGATGTCCAAATGTAAGACCTCATTCTGCCGTGGCCAGCCCAACCCAAGCTACAAAGAGACATTTGTCTTCCAGGTGGCGTTATTCCAGCTATCTGAGGTCACCTTGCAGGTGTCGGTGTACAGTCGGCGGAGCAGCATGAAGAGGAGAGAGCGGGTGGGTTGGGTTGCTCTGGGCCTAAACAGCACCACAGAGGAACAAGAGGAGCACTGGACCCAGATGAAAGAGTCAGAGGGACAGCAGGTCTGCCAGTGGCACACGCTCCTTAATCCATAGGGGGAAGCAGTGAAACAATGTAATGTGGTTTTTGGCCATCTGTGCAGTACAGGGGTGTCCAATCCTGCTCCTGGAGGTCCACTGTCCTGCAAAGTTCAGCTCCAACCCCAATTAAACACACCTGAACCAGCTAATCAAGGTCTAGGCATTCTAGAAACTTCCAGGCATGTGTGTTGAAGCATGTTGGAGCTAAACTCTGTAGGACAGTGGCCCTCTAGGACCGAGTTTGGACACCCCTGGCTGTAGTACGAGTAAAAAAATAATGGAATTGTTCACACTAAAATTAACATTCAATCCTAATTTAGTCCATGTCGCTCCAAACCCCAGTTTCTTCCTTAAAATTTTAAAGAACGTTTATTCTCCTCCATGCAATTTGAATTATTGCATTGGAACTTTTCAACCTTCAAAAAGGACACTGCGTGTCTAATAGTCATATAACAACCGGAATGATCAGATCATTGAGAAACTGAGTTCATGAATAGCCCCTTTCACACAGAAATTCCGGAAAATACACTGATAATGTGTCACTGCCAGTGACCTTCTGTAATCTGTGCACACGTTCACACAAATCCCGTAGAGATCCCGTAAAGACATATGATGTGTAATGTCTCCTCAGTCTCAAGTTTGCTTATGATCTGCGATCTCTCTCTCTCAAGCACGTCCATGCATTTTTTTCTAATTCATAAAATATCTGATCATAAAATAGCGATTCGTCTTCTGTGTTCATCAAATCATATACAGGGTTTAGAATGGTATGAGCATTTATGACTGAACAAATTATGACTGAACGTTTGATTTTTGAGTGAACTAAGAAGTGGCTGGAAAGTCACAGTCACATTATCGAAACGTTGGCGAAATTTTGCGGGCAAAGTAGGTCTATTGTTCATTGTCAATGCATGAAGCGCCACTTACTCAGAAATCACTTCTAAAACAAGCAGCTTTGTATTGTTAAACACAAAAGTTGTGTGTTCATTTCAACAAACTTGGATCCGGTGACTAATCTACATAGGGACATTTTCAAGTAGTGCTCCAAGTTAAATTCCCAATCACGTCGATTACTACTAAGATGACTATATTTCGCCCGTGGAATTTCGTAAAAGCGACCACGCCTTAATTTGAACTGTACAGGAGTCCTCCATGTTGGAGGTGCTGTTGACCTCTAAGTGATTGAGACTGTATTCCTCAGGATAGCAGTAATGGAGCTGCTGTTTTTTGCAGGGTTGAAAAAGGTTAGGCTACAGACTGAAAAAGACGCCTTATGAATACTATACAGAACACTGAACTGACCAACTGCCATTGGCACTGCCATCTGTATAATTGTTTATTCGCATCAGAGCATAACTATGACTGTACTTTTGGCAGTTGCATAAACATTCAAACTACTTGAGGTTTTGCCTTTTTACTTGACTTGCAAATATGCAAATACAAATATGCACTGCATGGCAACAGTTAAAGCATCAAGAGAAACATTCATAATAAATATAGGACCAAAGCGCAAGTTAAGTTCACATCCATAATTCTGTTTTATGAAGGGATATAAGGACTGTATCACACCAGCAATGTTGCAAAATATTTAACATGAAAATGTACAAGTAGGGCTGCTGAAGACTGTCTAAATGTAAATAAATTAACTGATGTCTAAATGTTACTGAAGCAAATCTGAGTAATTTAACTCATTTTTGTCATCCGTTTTCATATCGTGGAAGTAAATGCTGCATTATGTATGTTTACGCTTTGGGTTCATTTTTAACCTTTGAACACTAAACATTTAATAAAATCTGAATTTAAAAACACTTATGCAATCATTAGTTTTGTTATGAACTTTACTATGCTTGGAAAAACAATTTTACAGTTAACTGATGATAATAATGGAATTCAAATGCGCTTTTATCTTATGTCGAAGATGTGTTTTTAGAAATGTTGTAAATGCAAATGGGAAGAACTTAACTAAGAACTTGGTTGTTCATCATTCTCAGTCATGTTTAATAACTAATTTCATCACTTCTGCAAACAGACCGGATGTTGTTTGGCAACAGCAGATAAGAGATTGTGAAAAAAATACTTTTTATTATAAAAAGTGGCATACAAAACACAAAATACAAAAGAATAATCAATGGCAAAATTCTTGAGCAAAATCCATAATCAGTCAGGTGGTAAGATCAAGTTACGTCCCATAACGCATCTTCCATAGAGAAATCTTTCATGAGGAGGCAATTTTCTGAAAGCCTGAGAAGATGCTTCCTCAGTAGGCCCATGTTTAAATATTTAAATGCATCCAAAGTGCAAGTTGAACAGCCACTGAACTGCTACAGCATTCAAGACAGAAGGTATGCTCAAGAATTCAGAATACATAAACTATATGGCATGCTATTTGCAGTATGCAAATATAGCAAAAACAACCTACAACATTTGGCAAAATGTTCAGTCTAATGAAATGACACCGCGTGGAATACTGTATCCCACAATGCAGTGAGATCAACTTTAGTGAGTATATAATAGTGAGGAAGCACTATTAAATGCACAATACAAACAGCTCTTTCTTGAATAGATAAAATTCTTATAAATGGGTAACAGAATAAAACTCACCGATTTATACATACAATGAGGTCATCTGACAATAACAGCATTATACTCATTCTGCATGGTGTTTCACTATTTTTAAAAGGATGTTCCAGGTTCAATAGAACTTTAAGGTGATGTTAATTTTCTATTCCATCCATCTATACTAAATATGGATATAGACACAATCTCATCTTAACATTGAATTGATTCCCTCTGACAATATTGCAATGGTATCAAAACCTTGCTCTGTTTGTTTGAGCATCCCGACACAAGCATATTGGTTCAACCAATGGCGTGAATTGAGAGCGGGGCTATCTGTTTGTCCAACTAAGACACAAGTAATATTTGTGAAACCTGCTTGAAAAGTCATTATTTTTGCAAATTCTTTGGTCAACTGCACAGTTAGCAGTGCGCTAGTATTCCATTCCAAACATAGCCAGAGATTTGTCCTAACTGTCATTTTGGTAACATAAATCTAGAGAAAGAATGAAAAACCCATGGTTAAAACCACTGTGCCACACCCAACCTGTCCAATGTCTGTGAAGGTCCAGGGCAAGGAAGGAAATCTGTTTCATTTCCTCTGCCAACCCTCATATCCTTATCTTGGTCACAGACTGGCTGCAAGACCCTGTGTGATACCTGAACGTTTTTCAATACTGTGAAAAGCAATGAACACTTTTGCAGCTTGCCTTGGCAAGAGGATGCACCTGTCTGCAGATCAGAGCAACATTCTTGGGTCTTGAAGTTACAGTCTTTTTAGTTCCTCTAGTGCTCCTGATAGTATCAGCTCAGTCATAATGATCTTCACATCTGTCGCATTTTCTTCAGTCTTTTAGACCTTGCAGATAAGTCTCTTCTTCAACCAATGCCTTTTCCCTTCCTTAATACATAGTCTTCCGATACTTTAGACACTGAGAATCTTGATCCCCTACTAATGATTTAAAGCAGAGCTGAATTGCTTTTGAAGACATTGTAGATCAGTTCTTCAAACTACAACTTTGTAGATCAGTCTTTTCTTCAACCAATACTTTTTCGCTTTAACTAATAGTCTTCGGTACTGTAGCCATGGATAATCTTGATCCCCTACTACTGATTTAAAGCAGACCTGAATTGTTTTCGAAGGCATTGTAGATCAGCCTCTTCTTCAACCAATGCTTTTTCTCTTCCCTAATAAATGATCTTCTGATACTTTGGACACTGAGAATCTTGAACCCCTATTACTGGTAGTAATGGTAGGGCTTTGAACGGGGCTCTGAAAGATTGATGGGTCAGATTTTCTGGTTTCCCATGCACACTGTCCAACCTTTGGGTCTTTTCGGTCTCTGTGGTGCGCTTTCAGTAGTGTCTGTTCCTCTTGGTGGTTGTTGTTGAGGCCATCTATTGACTCTCCAGAAATATCCATGCGCATGTTCGCACTGACGCTGAACCGCCGTTTCAGTCGAGGAGAGTGATCGAGTGGGATGACCAGGCCCTGCAGTAGGTCACTGCAGCTCTTGGACCGTGCCAGTTCCTCCTCCTGCTTCTTCCTTCTCTCATCTGCTCCGATAGCTCGGATGACATCGGTGTAGTCTTCCACCTTCTCAGACATGAAATCAAAGATGTCGATGACTCCAGTGAGAGGCTGCAGCTTCTGTGTTTTTTTTACTACTTTTTTTTCCGGCATGTCATCAATGGGCAGCTTGTGGCGTCTCAGCCTCCTTTTCTTCAGAACTTTATGAGCCTCGACCACCATATGCACATTCCAGCTGAAGAACAGCGATAACCAGGCAAGACCCAGGCAGATCCATAGATGCACAGAGAATCTGTAGAGAATCGGGTAGTTGTTTTTTGAGTTCACACCTATACAGAAACAAAGTGAATTTCCTTTATTCAAAACATAAGCAGCATGTGTTTATACAGAATCACAAATCGCAGGAAACAACGCAACAGACACTCGTAAGTTGACTAGTGTATGGTGGACAGAACGAGGCGAACCCAAGATTTGCGCTACATCTCAGATTAATAGTGGAGCAAATCTTTTTTTTTTAAGGTACGCCCCCTCTCCACTGGGCTCAAAGAGTAGGATATACCAGGGGTTTTCTAACGTCTTAATGCCAAAAACCCAATTCAGTATTTTCACATTATGAGAGGCGGCTTTCTGTGTGCATGCTTCAGATGTTTGCTCACAGAAAACAGTTCACAGCTGCTCAGTTCTCTTTTGCATCTTCTTGCACTTTAACGATTTAAAAATGACATTAAAATACTCACAGGAATAGATAAGCAGAATCAATTTTAATTTTAGACAAGTATCTGATTCCTGACCTTAAGTATCTAATTCCATAATTGGAATAATTTTTTTAATTTATCTATGCAATACATTATTCCAAAGCAGCTCTACATAAAAAAGTGCCTTGGGTCAATGACAATGCATTTGGACACAAAAATATGCACATTATTTCCTTTTTAGAAACATTTATAAATGCATGACATATATCAATTTATTCTATAAAACTGATTTCAATTTCATTAATTTTTAGTACATTTAAATACATATTTTTTGTTTTGATATCTTAAACCCGCAAAATGTCAGGTGGTGCAACTGTCCGATCAAATGAACAGACTAAAATAAAATTAAAAATTAATAAATTGACAAGGTAATAAGAGTAAACATGATAATGCATCATCCAGAGGACCCCAACTCATCCTTATGGAAGAGTAAAAACTGCTCATTTCAAGTATGGGTAGGTTGGTACATTTTCCATGTCAGGTGGTACAACTACAGTATATACATATACATTTGGTTGTACCGTCTGACATAAAAACAGTCAAATGAATTTAAACACTTTGAAATGTTATTAAACAACTAAGTGTTCAAACACATTGTCCATGACAATGACAAACATGAAAAATATGCTTTACATCAGTTCTGAAAAGATTAATTTCTTTGTTTTCAAACGTTAAACCATTGAGGTTTTATTTTGGCAGAAAACCACAGGAAGACCTTATCGCTTCTCTTTGTTGACAACAACAGATTTATAAACAATTGTCATGATGAATGTTGCATTCCTAAATGCAAATTATAAGCGATTCAAACACACAGCACTTGCAGAGTTAGCATGGTTGGAACAAACATGAAAATCAACTCAAAAATGTGTCACGGAGCACAAAAAGCTTTTGCCATGGCCATCCCAGTTCCCTGACCTGAACCCTATAGAAAATTACTGGGGTGAACTAAAGAGAAGCAGCACCCACATGGTGATGAAAATTTTATTTTTATGCATCAAAGGCATTTAAAAACTTTTAGAATTTTCTTTAAATCAGTCAAATCGGTTTAATCTGTCTTTCCACAGACCTCCAAGCACCCGTTTACAGCCATTTGGAGGTACCACAGTTAGACTTTTTTGAAAAAAAAAGAAAAAGTTTGCAACAAAAAAACTGCACAAATCTACTTACCAGCTACATAGTCACCAAAACCAACAGTCGTCATGGTGGTGAAAGAGAAATACAGGCCTTCCAAGTAAGTCCAGTCCTCAATAGTCATGAACACAAAGGCTGGGATGATCAAGTGAACCAGGAAACCCCATAAAAGGAATACAATGGTGCAGATGAACTGTACTTTTTTCTGTAGTGAAGGAGAAACATGAACAGGGAAATGTTAAAACCATTGTTTTCATCTTTAGAGAAGTGAAGGCTCTGATCATGATATTCTTACCACAGTGAGGCCTCTGTGGAGGAGCACCTGACTCAGGCGTTTTGCCCTGCCGGCAAAGAATGTACCCAGTTCACTTATCCAGGTGAGGCAAAGAGGAATGCCAAAGAGTCCATACAAGATACAGAATATACGGCCTCCATTTGTCTTCGGAGCAACATTACCATAACCTGAAATCATTGAGTAAACAAGTCCATGTTAAATATTTGTCATTAGGAGATCTGAGAACCATTATTGTACATACAAATCCTAGTGACACTCAATTCAATCTTCTACTAAAAATAATGCTTTGACACTGAAAACTAAAGATTTAATCTTTTTACCCTGCAAATCATTATTTTAAGAATGAATTGTGCCCTGACAACATTCCCAGCTTACTCACGGTTAAATCAACATTATAGCATTTCAATTTTGCAAATCGAATCAACGTTAATATCTAGATGTTTCAACTTCTTACTTTTGATTCAATATTGATTTATAAATACTTTGTTAACCTTTTCAGACCTTAGCAATAAACATTGTTTCAATGTTGAAAAAAAAAATTCAACTGACTTCATTTCAATCTCAATTCAACATTAAAGGTTGGTCACATCCCAGCTGGTTCTCTTATAATACTACTTATAAACGTTCATGTTCTAAAGGGATGCGGCGATCCGATACTCAGTATTGGCATCCGTACGATATGGACCTTTTATTTGTCGGATTGGGTCCAATACTGTGCATTATTGGTTTTTACTGTTAAAGGGTTAGTTCACTCAAAAATGAAAATGATGTCATTAATTACTCACTCTCATACCGTTCCAAACCCGCAAGACCTGCGTTCATCTTCGGAACACAAATTAAGATATTTTTGATGAAATCCGAGAGCACTCTGACCCCTCCATGGACAGAAATTTAAATTAACATTTTCAAGCCCCAGAAAGGTAGTAAAGACATCGTTAAAATAGTCCATGTGACTCCAGTGGTTCAACTTTAATTTTATGAAGTGTAGAGGATACTTTTTGTGCGCAAAAAACAAACAAAAATAACAACTTTATTCAATAATTTCTTCAAGTCTATGTCAGTCTCCTACGCAGTTTACGTTGGCCAGCTCCTGCATCAGCATTATTGGTTACATACAGTAACCAGCAACAACCCCCTTTCATAAAGCACACGTGCCTCTCACTCTAGGCTGGTCGCTATCATGGTTGATTTGACGGGAGTCACACGCATGACGCATGGAGTCACAGGACGGATTATTCGCCTTAGCAATCATGTTGGAAAAAAAAAATGAACATAATGTAGCGACGGCAGGTTTAGGGAAAATAGCGCAGTAAAAGTACAGATACAGCACTTAAAATCAAGTAGTCACGGCGGGCTAGTGATGTTACCGGTGTTATTCCTGAACACTAACACCGACTATCGCAGCAAGCCTATTACCCATTATTATCAATCTAAATTAATCTACTGCAAAATATAGGAGCTGGTAACTGGGCCGTAACAAGCCGGTGTGTTTTGTATCACAAGTGCAGTGTTCTCATTCCTACGTAATAATCAAGGAACTTGGGTGCAGCATGCGCAATGATATTACGCAGCACCTGAAAATAGGCTAACTTCCATCAACATAACCAACGTGACAACCTGCTTGCACAGAGAGCATGCTGGTGACTATTTTAAGGTGCTGCGTAATATCATTGCGCCGCTGCACCCATGGTACGGCAGCAAAGTTCCTTAATTATTACGCAGGAATGAGAGTATAGTTCCTAGCCATATTGGCCTAGAAAATCTCAACTTTTCATTTTCCGTCTGTCTTAGTACACGATGTAACTACAGAAGATTCAAGTTTTAAATAGGAAAAATATCAAATCTTTGGTCATTTTTTTAACGGTTTAATCAGATTCAATTATCTATGCTAAGCTATGCTAAAAGTAGAGTTGTTCCGATTTCGATACTAGTATCGGAAATATCTCCGATACCACAACAAATTCTGGCATCGGTATCGGTGAGTACTTGAACCCATGTACCGATCCGATACCATTTTCTTAAACAAGACCTAGTTATGACCGCTAGCTTTGCCTAACCACTGCGTGGTTCTTCTTCGCTGCTCAGAATGCATTGCAAACACAGGAAGTTGTGCTGTGTTACCACAAGCAACCACTGTTTAGAGCAGCAAAAGAAGTAATGAAAACGCGTTAGCTATGTCCGCTGTTTAGCAGTATTTCGTCTCTGTGTGGATGGCGGGCGCCCGCGCGCACACACACGCGCGTGACACTCGCTCGCTGTCTTTGTCCTCCCCCAGTTGCTCTACCTCTACGTGCGTTTTTACAGTCTATGGTCACTATATGAGGACACGGACGCATAAACCGTCACTTCATGAGAATTTACTGTGTCATATAATGAACACAGACACTCAATGACGTGACATCTTCACGGCAACCCGTCAAAATAAAAGTTTGGTTTAACGTGAAGAAATTCTGAATATATTGGGCTACTGTTGTAGCCTACAGTAGATTTATCTACGTCTCTATGTAATAATAATAATACGTCTCTGCTAATAATAATAATGCCTAGATGGTTGTAAAGAGATTATTTTCTGATTAATATATATTTTTATATATTCCTACATTTATTCGTTGCACTGTTTTTTATACAGTTATATTGTAAAACTAAAATACCTTTTTCAGTTTGCAGTGTTAGATTTGTGGCTGCATTTGAAGTTCAAGAAAAATAAATAATATTACTGTCAAATGCATGTCAGATAATAAAAATACTGTAATAAATACAGTAGTTCACCATGTTCATGTTTTATTAAGGGATAAGTCTGAAGCACACCATAAGATAATTCTAGCAATTCATACAGGGCTAGTAGTATATATAGATACACACCCAGGTATCGGATCAGTACTCGGTATCGGAAAGGGGAAAAGGGTATTGGAACATCTCTAGCTAAAAGTGCCACCGCCAGACCCGGAGATCGGCTGAATGGATTCGAAAACGGTTAAACTCAACTGTTTAACTCTAGGGGAGTTGGAAAATGAGCCTATTTTCAAAAAAAGTGGAGTGTTCCTTTAAGGTAATAATCCGCAAAATTTAGAAAAAAACTAAATTGTGTCTAAAATATACACAATATTAACTTATATCTTGAACTTGTATAAAATCACATTTGCACTCATGTGATTCGGGGAAAAAACAGCACTCGCGTGATATTGCGCTCATTACTTATGTGATAACTATTGCTTAACTATATCATGATAAGACAAAAACTCATCCAGGGGGATTTCTGCACTTATCTTGAATTTTAGGGGCATTCAGACTGCATTCTATAGGCTACATCACACAACGAGTTGTTGCCCAACTTCATGTTAGCCACCAATCAATGTTTTGAAACGTAAGATTAACTTGTATGTCTCTATAGGAATATCTACCTATGGTA
The DNA here is from genome assembly GCF_949357685.1 of Gobio gobio. Classification (NCBI taxonomy): domain Eukaryota; kingdom Metazoa; phylum Chordata; class Actinopteri; order Cypriniformes; family Gobionidae; genus Gobio; species Gobio gobio. The sequence continues at coordinate 32,953,613 of NC_137105.1, read as the reverse complement.
GTGATGACCGTGGCAGCAAAAATAACTGCATTTTCCCAACTCCAGTTGTTGAACTGTTTCTTTGCTGTTACAGTCACGCCTCTTCCAGCCGCCTCAGCCACAACCTGATGTTGAAACAGAAAACAGAATATTAACTATAATACATAAAAATAAATACAAATGCCAATTGAGCACACTGTGAACGGAGTATGAAACTAGAAGAGAAATACACAAAGTTTGTATGTAAACAATGGGGATGAAAGAAAAATTCTACACCTTTACCTTTAGGGTCAGAGGTGTAAATTATTTGAGTAAATGTCATTAGTTACTGTACTTAAGTATCTTTGTGGCTACTTTGTAGTTGCACTACAGTATCAAAGAGTGAGTATCAAAGAGTGAGTAACAAAGACACTGAGTATCAAATATATTAGCAACTTTTACTCTCTACTTTACATTTTTGAACAAATAAATGTACTTTTTACTCCAATACATTTGTGATGAGTTACACATTACATTTTGCATGGCACCTAACTTTTTTTGTAGCAGTTTTTTTTCTGCTATAAAGAAGTGATATTGCCATCTATGGGCATTGAAGGTACTATATCTTGTTTGTTTTGCCTTTACTTGCACACACTTGTCAACAAGGCTACTTTATGTGAATGTGAGTGCATTAGCAGGTAGTTGCTGAATCGCAGGTGTTTGATTTATGAGATGAGGACATGACTACAGCACAGGTGATGAGGCCGAAACCAGCACATCCAGTGCAAGTAGACTTCTTTCTTTTACTATTTAATTTTTACTTAACATTATTTTATTTATCTGCTATATTGATGAGACCTTTTTTTGAAGGATATTGGTTTACTTATGGCCTTTTTGTGCAATTGAGCTTAACTGAGACTTGAGAGTTTGTAGATGTTTAAGAGGCTGTTGTGTTGACCTTGATTTATTGCAATATTGAGGTGTTCGTTTTATTTCGATTTTAGAAAATAAACATGATTTCTCATCTCACCCGCATGTTTCTTGGGTGTTGAGCACTAGTGCATCTTTGCATCCATTCAGTATGAGTAAAATATTTAAGTACTGTTAAAATCAGATACTCCAAGACTTTTACATAAGTCGTATTGGAATTGGTGACTTGTAACTTGTAATAGAGTCCATTTTCGATGTAAGGTATCTGTACTTCTACTCAAGTATGCTTCCGTTTAGGGTTTATTTCATTTGTGTTCCAAATCACATTAGTAGCTATAGAAACCGGTTTCCACCTCAGAGTAAAAAGGTAACGGTGACCTTACTTCTTGATACTGACTTTATATCTCACAACTGTGACAATTTAAATGTTATTCTGTGATAGAAACTTCATTTCTTATTTTACACGTAATCTAACGGTTAACCATTTTATTTTTTACTCAGAGACGGAAACAGGCTTCCATACGTCAGACAGTCAAAACAACAGGAAAAGAGGAAGAGTGTTTAGTGTTTGTGGAGATATCAGCAAAATAAACCCATGTCTTCATATACACAAGTTAGGCTGACTGCAGCCATGCTTTACTATCTCTGCAGACGGTAAACATGGCTATTTAAATGCCTAATTTAGCGACTACTTCAACAAACACACCCAACCCAAATTGACTAAAAGAGTACTACGCCCTAGTACAGCCTTGATCTCCTTCTGACTTTATATGTCACTGAAACATCTAATTTAAATGTACAGTTCTTATTCCTTTAAATTACAGCAAAAACAACTACTACTGAGCATCTTCCAGCTCACTTAAAAATTACAGTATATTACATTCTTAAAAAATAAAGGTTCTTTATTGGCATCTATGGTTCCACTGAATAAAAGATTCTTTATAGTGGAATATGGTTCTATAGATTATTAAAATGTTAAGAAAGGTTCGCTGAAAGGTTCTTTGGGGAAGCAAATGGTACTTCTATGGCACCACTGCGAAACCATCTCAATGTTGTGGTATGAAAACCCGTAGAACAGGCTTTCTTTGCCACATGTTACATCACGCCTAAGAAACATAAATATGTCGGGTTTTTACATGTTTTTAAAAATCATGTTAAGCGCTAAGGTCAAATTTAACAATCGAATAATTAGAGCCTTAGAGATTCTAAATGAAATGTTACAGTATTTAAAATATTAGTATAGCCTAGAGTTATACAGGTCAGTGTAGACTGTAAACATACAATCCCAAAAAAAAACTGAAAACACAACTATTTACATAAAAAGTAATATTTATGTTTTAAAAGTTGAGATCAGTGAAGATAGTACACGTGATGCCATTGTTGCTGTCCGTATCAACAGCCCCTACTGTAAATTAAATCCTAAATGTTGTGAAACAAGTATCTGCACTAATGTCCACAGGAATGTCATTGTTCTTATAGTTTGACTGAATTTAAACTAGTTCATCTTTTCAGTAATTATTTGGTAGCCTCTGCAATGGTATTGACGGGTTCCTCTCTATTGTGGTACATGTTCTCTTGTGACAAATGAAACATCTGTGGTTACCATGAGATAAGCAGGCATATCCCGTTTCAAACATGTAATTTGTTTAGATACTATACAAAAGTGCATAAGCCAACTGGTTTGTTGACTATCTATTAACAAATGAACCAGAATGAGATGTGACAGAAAATGTTGTTAAATGTAAGTTATGAGTAGACTTAAAACTTATGATACTAGGTGGAGTGAAAGGGGTCGTTTATGTCACAAAATTCTCTCAATTCATTTGGAAAATATAGTACTAAGATTAGGACTAGAAGTTTGAAGGTAGTTTTGAATAGCAACAAACAGTAACAAAGCGAAACAATCATAAACAAGCTTGCTTTGTTTTCGTTCAACAAAGCACGTGGGCGCGCGCTTTCTCGTGGTATACTTTGTAGCGCACGAGTGTGTAGGCTACAATATGACTGGCAAAGGCACATTCCTTAGAATGACTTCGCCACTTTTATTGCCCATGGGGGGAGAAAGTCTACAAACACGAAACAGCGCGATCGGTATTTTTTTTTTTTTTTTTACGATCGCGAACCCCGTCACCTCCAAAAATGTTACACGGTTTAGACAAAGTTTAGCTTTGTTTCGTATAGGACTTCTGAAGGACGAAGGTTCTGTATGCATAAATGAGTAACAAAACCAGGTAAAAAAAAAATTCAGAAATTCGCTCTATTTAGATGTGAACTTTCCTAGTCGATTGTGCTCGAGAAGCAGCAACGTTAAATGTTACACGTCGGCAATAATCGATTCTTATAATAAACACTTTGAAAACACAGAAACTCTTGGGAAAAGTTTTCGTGAAATGTAGCTAATAACCACCAACCCGTTTACTTGTGGAATCAAATTATGCAGCTTACCTCAATGATCTCATCCAGAACCTGTTCACTTAAACAAGGATATTTATTTTTTAAATAGTTAGTTTTGTTTTTATAATCGTCCACAGCTGATGTCAAATTCGGCTCTTCGAGGATTTGAAATATCGCGGCTCCGATGGACAAGTAGAAAATGATGACTGAGGTCAAAATAGGTCCTTTGTCTGCCATAATATTGAAGTAAGCTACTTCCTTTTTTCCTGCTCAGTTACATCCAAATAACAAGCACTGAAGTCGCCTAAGTTTCTGGTGTTGTGTTACTTAAACGTAATGATGAGGGTGAGGAGGAAGTGGAATTCGGAACCACGCCTGCAAGTGTAAACGCGAGGAGTGTCTGCCTGTCCGGATTTGCTAGAGGCTACGATTTTTCCTGAGCATTTCTTTGGTTTTTGGGTTTGGTTTTCAGTGACGTAAGTATATGAACACATAGATAGCAAAGAGAACCCAGAACGAACACTCTTCTTAGTCATTTTGAACTTTTAAGGCGTTTTTAATTAATGTATGAAGTCAGTTCTCCACGAGTTTTCACACACAGGTGTCATACTGCAGAGTATAGTACTACTTTAAAAAAAAAAAAAAAATCCTTCTAATGGTGTTTTCTCTAGCTCTGACCTAGCACCTGGTTCTTACTGGTGGAAAGGGGATAAGCAATGCCATACAGAAGAATAATTTGTCTAGAACATGTTTATAATCTAAAGAGCACTTTTCCACTATAAAGAATGTTTTGTCCAATGGAATGGTTCTAATGCTGTTTAAGGCTCCTCATGGAACCTTTGATGCCAAAAAAAAAAAAAAAGTGTTTTTTTTTTGTTTGTTTTTTTGAAAACTACTGTCTTGAATGTAAATTTGTTTTAAATTTTGTTCAATGTTATTCAATTATATTCATGCATTTCTAAATGTGGCAAGGGTCCAACTTTTTTAAAAGTTTTTAGAAGGAAATGTGAGTCAAAGTCTCATCTCCGTGTGAACACCGGACACCTAACAACACTCTTCCTTCTTCACACCTGAAAAAAGCTATTAAAAGTTTGGGGGATTTTTTCACAATATCCTGTGACCTTTAAATAGAAAACGCAAAAGCCTGTGTGAATTGAAAGTCAAATTCCCAAATCCCAAACAGGAACTCATGCCCACAGCGTAGTGGAAATCCTCCTCCTTTTGTAATGGGATGGGGAAGGGGGCTCTTCATGCGTGCCTGAGCATTGCCACTCCTTTGCAGATGTCAAAATATCCTTCACGTGGCATGTTCAGTCTTGTTGCGTGTGCTGCAAGTGTAAACTTAATGCTTAAAGGGAAGGTTAAACCAAAAATGAAAATTGCATCATTTACTCATCCTCATGTTTTCCAAACCTATATGCATTTATTTATTCTGTAAATCACAAAAGGAGATATTTTGAAAAATGTTTTTTCTTTTTTTTTGCCTTCTACAATAAAAGTCAGTGGGGTCGTAATAGTCGTAAATTGTCATTTTCGTTTCAGACACAATATATCCAGCAAGAATGCTTTTGTATATTTATGAAGTTGCATATAATCTGAAAATTTTTGCAGTATAACCAACATTTATAGTGCTTTCTGTTCAAAACAGAGATTTACTGATAAACTTTTTGCAGTATAGCACACGTAAAATGAAATAACATATTTCTGTGATATATTTAATATCATTATTATAGTTCACAAATTAAAACATTAATTTTTTATTGAACATTATGTTTTTATTTAAAAGGTTTATCAATTCATAAACACACGTTGGATAGAAAATTATGCGATGTGATGTGAAACATCATTGATTTGGTTTATAATTTTCAAACTATTCTAACTGGTGCTTTCTGGTTATTACAAATCATTAATTTGCCAGCTAGATAACATTACCTTGGTACCTCAGTCAGCACAATAGGCAACAATGTTCAATATTTTCAACATCGGGATTTGGAATATTCTTATTGTCAAGCCCTTGTTATGTATTTGAGAAAGCAGGTAAATGTATAAGGTCAGTGCATTTAGAGTCAGACTTACCACATTTAAAAATACCAAACATTAACAGACATTGTTACAAAATATCACTATTTCAAAGACAAATGTTATAATAGACGCAATTATTGTGTCACTCAACAGGAACAAATTATGACAGCACCAGAAGTGATTTCACTCCCATTTGGAATGGTTTTCTTACCACAGGAAAAGTTGGATGTTGAATGTCTATTGCGTAGTGGTAATGAGGTATTTACAGAGATATTGAATTCTTCACTAAATTTAGCGCAATTCATGGCCTTTTTCTGTCAGTTCCACTGCATGTTGGAGCGCCAAACTCTCAGACATACTAACATCATCCAGAGGTTCCTGTTTTATTGTGACGGAAATTCTGGATGGTAGAAGCTCTCTTGACGGAAAGGAATGAGGCTTGTTCTGTGCCAGTGTGCAGATGGATGCATGGGATGCCAGCAGCATTTTCAGCTGTTCCTTCTCCTGTTGCAGGCAGCTCACCTGCCTCTGCAGCATGACCTGCTCCATGTGCAGGCGCTCAGTCTCCTGAAAACAAATTCACAGCTGGTTCTCATTAGCATGTGCTGCTGGTAATTACTTAACAGTACCAGATTTCACTGAAACACACGGCTGGATTGTCCAATGGAAGTATTGTTTAAATTTCCCAATTCATAGTATTCACGTTACGTCACACTCTTTGGAACGCCCACCTGAAGGGCAAAACAAGGCTTTCCTTCATTGCTCACCAGTAATTTTAACAGATTTGTAGAAAGTACTAGTAAAGCCAGAGTATAAACACAATGTGCAGTTTCTCGTTAAGTGCTTTTCCTTAGGAAACAATTGTAAAGAATGTGTTGCATTCATATTCTGGGCTCATCTGCATTGTATGTATCGTCGGTACTCAGTAGGGTTTATACCGAATTTCATCTTTTAATACCGCATATTTTCACGTTTAGTGTTGTAGAATGTTCTGCTTTTTTGTGTGAAATATATGGATCAAGCACCCAAAACTTGCAATTTGGTCACATATTTTAGGTTCTCTTTCATAGGTTCACTCGACGCTGCGTCACTTTAATGATGTAATGGGACGCCCTCTGGGTGTGCCGATTGTCTGAAGCCCTTATAGAATCACGCCAATTGATTGGCTGATGGCGCGCACGTCGCCCCACCTGACGAAGTCACCTATATTAGCGCGCGCGCGCCATCTGCTCCTCAGATTTCTCTGCCTTCACGAAGCGGCCATTTCATGCCCTTCGGTTCTCGATTTTTCTAGCCCAAAATTCTAGGATTCAGTCGATATATACCTCAGCACTTCAGCGACCGCGGATTGTGGAACTTTGTTCTCCTTGTGGTGAAGTGCTATGGAATTCCGACGTTGCCCACCGCCGTGCACTCGCTTCATCGCGATCGACAATCCCCACAGTAAGTGTGTTAAATGTCTGGGATGTCCTCACGCACGCGACGCGGTTCAGGGGTTCTCTAACTGTAAATACTGCGATAACCTCCTTCTCAAAACCCTCCGCTCGAGGCTCGCGGTTTTTGAGAGGGAGTCATCCGTTTTTCCCCGTCGCGCTCCCGAGGCCGCGCAGGCCTCTCTTGGATCCGCGACCTGGGCTTCGGATGTAGAGCTCGAGGATGTGGAGTGCGAGCAGACAGGCCTCGCCCTTTCTCTCCCTCTCTCCCCCGAGCATGTGCGTGGGACTCCGCCTGTGGAATACTCGCATGATTATCTCTGTCCCAGCCCGGAGACACGCGATGCGGTTTCCTTCGGGCTGGAGGATGTCATTTTCACTGCAGCATGCGACTCGGAGGATTTCGGTGCTGCAAATACTGACGACGCTCTCCCGCCAAGCGGCCAGGAAGCGCGGCCATCAGCGGCATATGACGGGCTCGTGGATGTACTCGCCCGCACTACACAGAAGCTCGCGATCGAGTGGCCGGAGCTCTCCGGCCCCGTCGGGGATAGATGCGTTCGCGCATCCATGGCCCAATCTGAAACTCTATGCGTTCCCGCCCATCAAGCTGATTCCGGCAGTTCTGTACAGAGTAAGGGAGAGTGTGGCCAGCCTCCTGCTGGTGGCTCCACACTGGCAATCCCAGACTTGGTTCTCGGAGATGGTTCTCCTCCTGGACTCCTCCCCATGGGAGATACCGGTCAGGAAAGACCTTTTGACACAACTTCAGGGCAGGATTTGGCACCCTCACCCGGAGATTTGGAAGTTGTGGGTATGGCCCATCAAGGGCCAACGACACTAAACGCTGGTCTTTCTGCGGACGTTGAGGAGATCATTGCTAATGCAAGAGCCCCCTCCACAAGGAAGCTCTATTCCTCCAAGTTGAGGGTCTTTGAGTCGTGGTGCTCGACTCATGCAGCAGATCCAGTTAACTGCCCGGTTGGCTCGGTTCTGGAGTTCCTGCAAGAGAAGTTTGCTGCTGGAGCAGCGGCCACCACCCTTCGGGTCTATGTCGCAGCTATAGCTGCCGGTAGGGAGTCGGACAAAATCCCTCTAGGCAAGCATAGACTGGTTTCATCTTTCATGCGAGGGGTTAAGCGCCTGAGACCAGCACGCTCCCCTGGTATTCCCTCTTGGGACCTCTCCGTGGTCCTTGAAGGGCTAACTTTGGCTCCATTTGAGCCTTTGGAGTCAGCTCCTGAGCGAATTCTGACTCTCAAAGTTGCTCTTTTGTTAGCTCTGTCTTCTTTGAAACGAGTGGGCGATCTACAGGCTCTCTCTGTTAACGGGACCTGTATGGATTTTGCCCCTGGCCTAGTCAAGGTTACCTTAAGACCTAGGCCGGGTTATGTGCCCAAAGTTTTGTCCACGTCATTTCGCTCTCAGGTTATTACTCTTCACTCCTTTCACCCCCCTCCGTTTTGCTCGGAGGAAGAAGAGAAACTTCATTTGCTCTGCCCAGTTCGAGCGTTGAAGTGTTATGTTGACCGTTCTGACGGGTGGAGGAAATCTAACCAGCTGTTGGTGTGCTTCGGTGCTGGCCGCCGCGGGCTTGCCGCTTCGAAGCAAAGGGTTTCCCATTGGGTGACAGAAGCTATTTCCTTAGCTTATGAGGTGCGTGGTTTACCTTCACCTCTTGATATTAGAGCGCATTCTACCAGAGGTGTGGCTTCCTCTCAAGCACTTTTTAGAGGGGCTCTTTTGGAGGATATTTGTGTAGCGGCAGGTTGGTCCTCTCCGCACACTTTTGTGAGATTCTATAGTTTGGATCTCGACATGGCTCCGGGTTTGCATGTCCTGTCTGCTTAACCTAGTCATGCAGGTTATCTGCTGTTCTTTGAGCCAGATACGGCAGCGCTTTAGCTTGGCGTGTTTGGTATATCGTTCCCATTACGTCATTAAAGTGACGCAGCGTCGAGTGAACCTATGAAAGAGAACGTCTCAGGTTACTTGCGTAACCTATGTTCTCTGAGTAGGGAATGAGACACTGCGTACGCTGCCAAGCTCCTCGCGCTGCCGACAGGCCTTCCTTTTCGGCAGAGAAATCTGAGGAGCAGATGGCGCGCGCGCTAATATAGGTGACTACGCCAGGTGGGGCGACGTGCGCGCCATCAGCCAATCAATTGGCGTGATTCTATAAAAGGGCTTCAGACAATCGGCACACCCAGAGGGCGTCCCATTACATCATTAAAGTGACGCAGCGTCTCGTTCCCTACTCAGAGAACATAGGTTACGCAAGTAACCTGAGACGTTTTTCTTCTTTTGAGAAGTGAAACGGATGAAAAATTTACAGTCCTGTTCTACTGTTCTATGGATGTTTTGCTCTCCAGGTCTCCGTGTTGTTAAAGGGTTAGTCCACCGAAAAAGGAAAATTCTGTTATCAACTCACTCATGTCGTTCCAAACCTATAAAACTTTTGTTAATCTTCGGAACTGTTAGGATCTTGTCTTGTTTCATTGTGTTTTTGTTAATGTGTCTTGGTTTCATGTATACCCTTTCAGGGCACATCTACACGACAATGATGTACTAAAAACAGAAATGTTTTCCTTTTCCATATTTTGTATAAAGAGGACAACATTGTCAAAACGATCCCCGTTCACACTGATCCACAGATTTTAGTTGAAATCAGTGTTGTGTAAACTGCCCCTTAGTTTAGTCTTCATTGTGCCCTAGTACGTATCCTTAGTTACTGATTACGTTCACCTGTCTCTGAAGGACTGTTTCCTTCTCCATTTGGAAATGTGGAAAATGTGCTCTACAATGAGGCATGCTGGGACAAGGAAAAACACCAAAACATCTCTTCTGGAGTGATCCTCGGCCAGATGCTGCTGTTGATGGAGCATTACTGTTCTTATGCAGAGTTCGTAGACTACACCTTGTTGCCGCGCAGATCCTCCCCCACTGTGGGAGTCGTCGAGAACAACAACACCATCTCCAACTCCATGTTCCATCAACAGCAGCAATTGTTGCCCACTTCAGACAGGACTCATCTTCCCAGCCCCGATTGTCCTGGACAGCATGGGAGATCTTCCGCCGCAAATTTGAATTTGACTCATGAGCCCACCACGGATATTGAGCCAGAGTTTGCTCCTGTCACTGATGGAGCCAGCTTCCACAACCTGTTAGACGATCTTCTCCCACCGTCACCTGCCCACCCTGTTGTTTCCATCACTGTTGGCTCTGCCTTGTCCCTCGAACCTCTAAATGATCCACTTCTATTCTGTCATCTGTCAACCCCTTGTATCCATCACCGCTGGCTCCGCCCAGTCTCCAGGACTCACCTACTCTGCTAGTGTTGTGCAGCTGCTTGGCTAAGCCCCTGCCACAGACTCCCACCAACTGTCCACCAGCCAAGCTCTGCAAGACGGATCCCCTGGCTTCAACTCAGGCCTCCATGCCCATGACTCCACCTAGCCCTGTCAGGCCATTGGCTCCACCTTGGCTATGCACATCCTTGGCTCCACAATGGTCCGATGTCACTCGGGCTCCACCAGGCTCCCTCTTCCCTCCGGCTGTGCCTCAGCCCTCCATCCATTCAGTTACACTCTGTCTTTGCCTTGGTCACCCAAGCCGGCGGTGTCCCCTTGGACTTCTAAGTCTGCAACTTCGCCATGGGTCGTAATCCTTGCGGCTTTGTGTCAACTCTGACTCTAACTTTATAATGGCAGTGAATGGCAGTTTCTGTTTTGAAGTCCATCTATTGTGCATCTATTCATAATAAAACTGCTCCACTCTGCTCTGGGGGGTTAATAAAGGCCTTCTGAAGCAAAGTGAGGTGTTTGTGTAAGAAAAATATCCATATTTATAACTTTACAAACTGTAATCTCTAACTTCCGCTAACTGCCGTATGCGCGTTCACGAGACTGGGGTTCTAGCGTATGACGTAGGACGCAGGCATAGTGTAAGTTACGTCGCGGAAGCGCAGAGGATAGAGCAAAACAAAATTGATTCTCGCAAGAACTAGCATATAGGGGTGTGCAATATATATCGTCTGCGATAACAACAATATCATGATTGTTGTTTTAACAATGTCGATTTGACATTATCGAGTATATCCCACACACCCAGAGAGTGCGTGTATACACTACTGATGTAGTCTTGTAGATTAGACTATTGCGGTGCGCATTAGAGTACACGCTTTCACTGCGTAATTTAGTCTATATTTATACCATTTAAAATAGTTAATAAATATCACACAAAGAGTGCAGTTTTTCTCCAGGTATCAGCATGATAACAAATGTGATATTGATTTTATGCAAGTTTACTAAACAAGAAGTTAATATTAAGTGACTAGCATTTTAGACACCATATTGCCAGTTTTCGCTTTATTTCGCCACCGAAAATAGTTAAAAACAAAGACTCAGCACTGTAATTGTGTCTCTTAGCAACACATGGCGATGCTTTCTTACTGATTGAATCAGCATTTTGAACGAATCGGTTGAATCAATGATTCATAGATTAAGACCGTTGCTGCGTCCCAATTCGCAAACTATCCGTACTAAATAGTATTCGAAAAAATAATTAGTAAGTCCCAAATCGTAGTATGTTGAAAAGAGTAAATTTCCAAAAATTCCCGGATGGTCTACTATTTCCGGTCAGAATTCGAAGTGCAGATCGATGCGCACTCTAACGGCTGATATTGCCCTCAACCCATTGCGAGATGGATGAGGATTCAATTAGAACTACAAACGCGGATAAAAAGTGGTAAAAAACTACAAACTTAACGGTTATGCGAGTTCGACGGAGAGGGTTAGATAAAGGGGTTTGAGTGAGCAATTGTCAGTATTTAACCTGATGAAAATATATTTATTCAATATTATCCACATTATATTTCACCTGCAGCAGCATTGAGAACTTTTGTAATGATACTTTTGGCCATTTACTTTTAAATGCATCATTATATTAAAACTGCAAACACATGAGGGGAGTCTCTGCATTAAAGACCCACGAATGGCAGATCAACGTGCTACTACATTTCTCTCTGATACGATAGGAAATTAAATTGAATGTGGAGGATTTTAACTGTGACAGTGATTGACAGGGCAGCTTAAACGGTGAAGGGATGCACGTAACTAAGCAACAGAGTCCGTTACAGATGACGAAGTAGTATGTCCCAAAGCTTGCATACTCTTCTGCTACACACTCAAAAGTATGTACTTTTTCTTCACAAAAAGAGTACATACTTTTAGGTCGTTGTATAAGTAGGCTAATTGGGATGCAGCAAGTCAAATGCTTTGTTCCTTGAATGAATCGGTTGAATCTCAATGACTCTCATTAACAGTGACTTGCTGCCACCTACTGGCAGTTTTAATTTCACAGTTAAAGTATCTTTTCATGTTTTAAAGGTGCAGTGTGTGATTTTTAGTGGCATCTAGCGGTGAGGCTATGAATTGCATCCCCCCCTCCCTCTCGGAGCACATAGAGAAGCTACGGGGGCGGACACAGGACAAAAATTTTGTTGTCGGAGAGAGCAGAGAGTGATTAGCGCTCTGTAAAGAAATGTTTGTCCGTTTAGGGCTACTCTAGAAACATGACGGCAGAAAATTTCGATTTCCCTGTAAGGGGACCCGCGCGGTGTATGGAGATAGAAATGGCTCATTCTAAGGTAATCAAAACATAACGGTTCATTATGCAAGGTCTTTATACTCCACTGAAAACATAATTATGGATATTATATTGTATTTCTGTCAATAGATCCTCATAAATACTACAACCTTATAAATAAATAATTTTAAATATCAATATTCAATGTTTTATGTTTTAAACATCAAAACATTATTTATGCATAACTGCAGGTTATTAATCTGTCACCTCTGAGCTGCATTAAACAGTCTGTGTAAATGATCTAAATGCAACTTCAGATGCAGCTTATGTGTTTCCTCTGCACTGCAAAGATGAATTTTGTTGATACTCGTTTCATTTGATTGGTAACAGCCTTATTGTGTCTCAGGGTGTTTTCACACTTGGGTCCGAAGAACCGAACTCAGACTCTTTTAAGTGGACCAAGAGGTGAACCAAGTGAAAAAGGACCCAGTTCTCTTCACGTTCACACTGTCCCAGTCCCTGAAAGAGGACTCAGATATTTTTTTGGTCCACTTCAGTAGGAATGTGTCATACTGTTGTGTCATTACTGTTGCTTTTTGGATCTAGTCCAGTTCAGTGTTTGATGGCTGACCCTATGGCCTTCAACATTTGATCCCATTCACTTACATTGTGCCTTAACCAAGATATTTGTTTGTAAAGATTTTTTTTTTTAAATGACATTGCTACAAATGCTTTTGAATTAAGGTGTTTATCTTTTAGAAAAAAGTTGTTTTTGACATACTACATATTCTTGCACTAGCTGTATCACACATCCACCTTTGTAAATAACATTTATTTAGATTTGTTTTCCTTGAATCATGTTTATTTTATTGCAGAAGGCAATGATAACATCAGCATACAAAAAAATAAACAATACAATAAAATAATAAAAAAAGATGCAAATTATATAAACTGCTTTAAAATTTCCAGGTGAAGTAGGTATGCCTAAAAACAGCAATCAAGTAAGAAATTGAATAATCACATGAAAAATAAAACTGCATAGGCTATTCTTCACTGTATGATGTCCTCGACTGGTTCTTATATTAGGCTAGTAATGCAGATGTTTAAATTCACTTAAGACAAAACCACCTGTTTATTTGAAACTGGTGTTTTTTTTTTGACACTTTAAAATAAATGCAATAAGACGATAAAGATTCAGTTTAGCACACGCGCTGTGACAGCTGACTTCTGTGCACGCGCTTTAGGTGTGTGCGCTCGTGACACCATTTTAAACTGGCAAGGTGCGCCACGTCTCTTCGGAAGCGGTTGAAATTGCAATAAACAAGTGTAAGTTGTGAACTAATAATTTGTGGAGAATTGCCAGAAGCAGCAGCCATGACGAACAGCCGATTTGTATGGAGGCATCTGATGACCAAGCTACACTGGAATTCGCAAACAGAAAAATCAAGTAAGCCCAGAGCGGTTTGTGTTCAGATTGTGTGTTTTTAGCGAACCGTACGATATGATGACATTGAACCGTACCCAGACCACCTCCTGAGATGGTCTCGGTTTCGGTTCGCTTTAAAGGGGTCTGAGATCGTTTGGCGTGTTCACATATGGGCCAAAATCACGCGAACCTAGCTCAGACCCCCTGAAAAGTGTGAAAACACCCTTATAATTCATTTTAATAGAATTTATGAAATTGACACAAAAGATGATGCATGCATATACTTAGGTTTAAAAAATAAATTTATAAAAGATAAAAAAGAGGATTTCTGTCACTGCTGTGATCTGACCTCCACACAGAATATGAAGAATATCATAAACTTTAGTAGTCAGCCGGCAGTTCTAAACCTGTATACTGTATACACAATAACACACTCAGCAAAATTATTATCATTATTAAGAAAATCCCAGAAAATATAGAGATATCCTTTTTTGTCAATATCGAAATGATTTCTGCAAAACAACACTCAATAAAATTCACGTCTGACCCCACTCCATGTCTCCAGACATATTGCACGTTTTATAGCCTATATAGGCTACTCATGCCAACAAAAGCGTCCGCGAATTCTTTAATATTTATAATTTTTGTCGTTTTTTTTAATCACTTCGTTATTTTGGCTCGGAATTTCGTTTGTTGGAAATATGAACTGAATTTAGAAATTAAATTTGAAATTAAAAACTTTGCGTTTAATAAACAAAATACATTTTTGAAGCGTTTGGAGTGGAGTTGGCTACATGCAAAACGTAGCCTATTTAGATTCATAGTTAGACTATATGTTTAAATATTAGCCTATTATATTATTGTTTTAATTTCATATGTTGATGATGAAAAGTGAGCAACATGAGTAAGATAGGCTATAAGACGCGCAATATGTCTGGAGACATGGAGTGGGGTCAGACATGCATTTTATTGAGTGTTGTTTTGCAGAAATAATTTCTTTAAAGTGAATTTCGGTTTCTATAAATTGTATTATAATTTTTATCAAGGTTTCATAAACTAATGGCCTGTATATTTAATACATAAGAAGCAAAATAAGAACGCGGAGAATGGATTGACGTGCGTAACGAACCCACTGGCCTGTTTCCGCGGCCTTTGAGTAAGGTTGAAAGCGTCTTTCTTTTTAATACATTTCTAGAATATATGTATTACAGTATAACATACAATATATTACAGTAGGCCTATTATAGATAGTTATGATAGCCTATTTGTGCACCAGGGTCCGTCATTTCTAGGTTAAAGTTATGCCACTGATGCGAACATGAGTGGTTCATGGCACATGGCACCTGTTACCCGTGGCTACATCAATACAATACTTTCGTGCTGTGGGCATTGCCACTGATACAGGCAGCGGAAGAGCCTATTTTACTCTTAGCTTGCTTCTGCTTTCAGACATGGAAGTGTGACAAATGCACATGGGCTATATGAATTCTCTCGTTTTTAAAGAAAATTAGAAAATTATGTCGTTTTTACGAGAAAATTGTCGTTTTTACGACATAAGATCTCGTTTTTACGAGAAAATTATGTCGTAAAAACGACATAAGATCTCGTTATTACGACATAATTGAGTGAAAAAAATAATATTTATGTGGCATCAATGCGTCACTGTACATATGCACATAGTAAACCAAATCAATTAATTTTCATATGGCATGACAGTTACAGAACAGCTTTAAATCTGCAATAGCCTAGTCATACAAGTATATCATAAACATACGTTTTGATTATATTTATTAGATGCATAATGTGTGTTTTGTATATCACAATCTGCGTGACCCCGTTGTTGCCTTTCTTTGATGGCGTTGCAGGGCGTTCCAAATGAGCGATTATCTTCAGCAAGTTTACTTCAACGGATAATCCTTGCTCAGGGAGTAGGGAGCAGTGAACACTGCGTAGGGACCCTGTCAATTGGAATTCACCTTCTGTCTCTCTCAGTACGAGATGACACCTGCATGCACTGGTTAGTTGGGAGGTGAGTGCCGATTTATTTGGAATTGAACTTTTTCTCCTGTTTATGTTAGTTAGGGGGTTAGCTTATTTTGCTGTACTTTTGTTTCCTTTTCTTTTAGTTTAGGTGGTTTGGTTAGTGAGGAGTTTGATTGGTTATGTTTGTCGTTTTGGCAATACCTACTTCTGAATGTGATGCCATCTTTTTTTCCTTTTGCTTAATTTTTGTAAATGAAGACCATTTTCTTTTGTGAAATATAATGTGGTTATTTGGGTTATTGTTGTGAAACAATTCTGGGGCTGGAGACAGGCTGGTTTCATGTTGTTGCACACTCATTCACCACTATCTATGTTGCTGTTGCGTTCCTCCCCTAGACCAATCAGACATTTTTTGAAGAGTCAGAGTTTTGGGTGAATAGACTTTTTTTTTTAATGGCAATGAATTGTTTCAGATTTCATTAAAAAATATCTTCATTTGTGAAGCTAAGTCTTTGGAATGACATGAAAGTGAGTAATTGATGACAGAATGTATTATTAGGTGAGCTACCCTATCCCTTTAATACCTGATGAATTATTCCTCATATGTTATTCAGAACAGGTTCTTTGCTCAAAGTCACAAGTTAAAACTGGACAAACAAGATGCATTATCATAATAAATAAGTATTCACCAACCAGAACACTATATGAAAAAAATGTCAGCACAGCCCTTTTATTCACCTCTTGCAGAAGGTCAATAAGTTCTCTTCTACGGTTGCGGCATTTGGCAGCCGCCATCTTGTTACGCTCTCTTCTCCGTCTTCTCTTCTCCTCTTCATCTGGACTGAGCTAATAATGGAGCAAAATAACCATGTTAAACAATATAACTATATTGTTATATATAACTATTACAGTTCTTTTTTTCTTTCTTTTTTTTTTTTTTTTACAATCGCTAGAACATATTTCTCAATACTTAGTTCACTTAGTATTGAGAAATTCACTTCAAAACTCTTCTCACAGTTCTCCTAACCAAATTTCAACTTGGCACAGCAGTTCATTTCACTTTCAAAATGCACTAAAGCTATCAAAATGTCTCAAATCAAGTTATTATTCCATAACACTGGCAAAGGTTGTCAACCAACAAAACACACTTTGTCACTCATAAAACAATGATCTAAAAAACACAAACAACACAACATTATACAATGTATAATATATTAGCATTATACAACGTTTTCTTTTGTAAGTCCCTGCAGTATACGTTACATGATCAATGTTTACATTACAGTACAAAATTATTCTTAAGTTGTCCCTTTTGTATGGTAATGAAACTGAAAGACTAACAACTGTAGGGGTTCAGCAACATCTAACAGTTTTGATAATATTTCATTTTTAGACGTTAGAATATATTTCAATATGGTATAATGTACAAATCAGCAAATTACTGTCATATTCAGATTTAAATTATGTTAGATATTGAACTTAAGTTTAACAGATTTGAAAAGAGTTTGTAAACATGCAAACTGGCCTATCTAAGTAAGAAATGTATTCATGTAATTTGAAAGATGTAGCGATAGAATGCATTTTGTGCCAAAGCAATGATAAATGATCCACAGAATAATTAAAAGTTTAGCCCACATCACCGTGTGAAGAGATTTGAAAAAGTGACCAAAGTATTGCAAAATGTGTCAGTGATTCTTAAAAAAACTACTGTATTTTAAAAATTGGAATAATATATTCCTTTCCATTATACTGATCTTAACAGATATATATTATATCTAGAGGAGCTAGTTGTCGAACAGGGAAGTTGTCACGAACACTATATCACAGTACAAGATTTTTAAGTTGCAAAACACCTGAATTCACACCTGAATTCACACCACTATAGTTTGGTGAGTAGTTTTAAATATCTATAAATTAGGTTATTTGTATGTGAATTCAATGCATCAATATCATCATATTTTGCTAGCTTTAGGGAACACAGTAAACACTCATTCAGGCAAGGTCCATCTATATGAAGACAAATTTAAATTGAAAGACCGAGCTATGATTTCAGGACAAGCATAATATGTAATTTTATCAATGTAAGATTAGTGCATGTGCTGCAATAATGGTAGGCTACAATTTATTAATTACAATATTTGTTGTGACATTTTTGCTATTTTATGTTTTGTTTATATTTTTTGTTTGGCCTAGAGAAATCACTAACCCACAAAAACAGTAAAGTGCCTTAATATTTGATATTTTAAGTATTTTTACCTGTAAATTTCTTTTGAAGCTTCCTTCCTCGGTTGCTGTTGGTTCACTGGTCTGGTCCAGTCTCTCACTGGGCATCACTGGCTCGATTATCCACTGCAGCTCTTGCCTCGATGTGACTGCATTGACCGTGGCGATGAAAGGGCTTTTGGGAACCTGCATTTCGATATGTCTGCAAAGGGGAGAGTAAAAAAGAAAGATGCTGTAAATGAAATTAGATAACATGAAAAATATAGCGTTGGTACGAGCAAATATGGTTAAAAAAAACATGCGAATTGGTTGACCTAACACATAGCTATCACCTGATGGAATTGGAGATTTCGCCTCCAGAGACGCAGTTTCGTTCATTTGCGAGATCAGATAGATCCATTCCAAATATCTTTAAATTAAATGGTATTTTCCCTCATATGGTGATCGGAACATGAAACAGAAACGCCAAAGCTAAGGATTTGCCATGGTTGAGCTTTATAGTCCCGGTGTTTTTCTAGTTCCGCCCATGCACTTTTCTTTCAATTAAATCAGTGAAGCAACAGGCATTCGCTGCTGGCCTAGTAGCCTATTATATATATATTTGACGAATGTCTCCTGAAAAGGGCAATTGCGTCAGAGCGCAACTGTTCCATGGATGTGGAATTACCTTACTGTGAGTTACGTCATTGCTATATTTCCATGCACCAGCAGAAACACAGATGCTCTGTCATCCATAAAAGTCTCGAATTCTTCACTATTCAAGGAATTACCATCTTCAGCAAACAAATAAATTATCTCAGCTTGCGAATGATAGGCCTACTGTTCTTTGTGTGTGTGTGTGTGTGTGTGTGTGTGTGTGTGAGAGAGAGAGAGAGAGAGAGAGAGAGAGAGAGAGAGAGAGAGAGAGAGAGAGAGAGAGAGAGAGAGAGAGAGAGAGTTGCCCGCAGCATTGCTGCCTTCATGCTATGGGAATCTCTTTTTGATTCAATCTGTAAAAATAAAAAATAAAGATGTATTAAATTCAATTTGTTTGTTTATTCAAGCTCTTCAGTGTAGGCTACAAGAAATTTGTAGTTTTGAACTTTTATATTTCGTTCGATCTACTTTTAATGTAACATGGATAAGAAATTGTGTAGGCTATGCCTACTTAAATGAGACTCATTGTGGTTTTTTATAGCCTACAATATAATTAGGCTACATTTTTTAAAAAGCTTGGAGGTTTGCATTTTTTGTTGTGTGATTAGGCTACTCTTATATTATTGTGATGTGATATCAACAAGCTCTAGCCTAGACGTTAGGACCGATGTACAACTTTTCCACACATGAAGCAATCTTGTTGAATAATGCTATTAAATTTAATTGGAAATTCTCTTTATTTACAGAATTGGATGGGTAGAGGAATTTTTTGTTGTTGTTGACCTTTTAGACCAGTCAGCTCAGTTGCTCATATGTATATATATATATATATATATATATATAGAGAGAGAGATATATATATATATAGATATATTGATATATTGATATACAGTATATTCATATATTATATTGATATTAATGAGAAGCCATGCTGTCCCTTAATGAGTCTGTACTTAATTTAAATGGGGTGGACAAGTGAAAAGGGCACAAATAAATGTATTCGACAATTATTTTATTAAAATAGATCTGTTAAGCCTAGAGGGAATTTATTTTTAATTTTTCAATAGCTGTTTCTCAAATATTATTTGGGGGAAAAAAGCTTGGTTGCTCTCATTTCAGTTTTGTATAACTTAGGGAGTTATATTTGAAAATTCTTCATAACATTTTTGTTAATAATTATACTGTATCAAAATGTATGGCTATTGATGAAAATTGCTAATTTTGTTCAGATGCAGCCAGAAAAAAAATATATATATATTTTTTTTTTAAAGATTTATCTATGTGTGTTGAACAAAAATCTGGTTATAATTGTGATTTAACATCCAAAGATATTTTTATATATTTTGGATAAAAAAATGCATCTGTAATTTTATGATGCATCTTTTGTTTTATTTGGTAAATGTTATATCCATGAAAGTCAAATAAATAATTATAAACCTTGTTTGAAGTTCTAATTTCCATTCATATATTGATTCTCTCCAGTGTATTGATGACTGTTACGCTCATCAGTGGGAGAGCTCCTGATTACCAACTGAGGGCACCCGGAATGTCACTCCATCAAGGACAACATCTACCATAATCCTTTGCCCGGACTCATTAGCACTCATTGTTTTCACCTGTGTCTCATTTACCCCATTAGTTACCTCAGCCTATATATATACCATGTTCACTCTGTCATTCACTGCGAAGTCTTGTTTGTTGTATAACTGCATTTCTGAGCGTTCTAACCCTAACTCTCCTGTCTTGTTTGCCTGTTTGGACTGCTTGCATGTGTATGACCTTTTGTCAGTTTTTTGACAACGATTGTGGATTATCCTTAAATAAAGCTGCGTTTGGATTCTCAGCCTTTGTGTCTCGGAGCAGCTACGTTACAGAAGACTTTGCCAAACAATGAATCCAGCACCAAGAATCCTGTATCTCCATTAAGGAGATCGTCCTATTGAGGATTATGTGAGAGACTTTGTTGAACTGGCACACCTAACTTCAATGGACACGCTATGCCTTATGATATTTTTTCGAGGGGGATTATCTGAGCCGCTCAGTTCGCTCATGCCCTTGCATGACCCTCATTGAACTTTAGAACATTATATTGAAATTGCATTGCAACTGAGTGGATCCGCATTTACTGTGGGTTTTGTGGAAGAGGAACACTGTGACTGCACTCCTGCAGTACCCGCCAGTCCAGAGTCTAGTCCCGTCCTAGTCTCCATCCAGAGCCCAGTGACATCTCCTGTTCACGTCCAAAGCCCAGTGATAGCCCCTGTCCAGCGAGGGCTTCAGCTCCTGTCCAGCGTCCAGAGATGGCTCCAGCCACTGACCAGCGTCCAGAGATGGCTCCAGCCACTGACCAGTGTCCAGTAAGGGCCCCAGTGTCCAGAGAGGGCTCCGCCTCCTTCCGTCACGAGTCCAGAGAGGACCCCGCCTCCTGCCCCGAGTCCAGAGAGGACTCCGACCGGGCCACCTGCTCAGCCTGCTCCGCCGTGGGTGTCTTCAAGCCTGTCTGCGCTGCTGTGGTGGTCGTCTGCTCCACAGTGGGTGTCTTCAAGCCCGTATGCACTGCTGTGGGGGTTGTCTGCTCCACCATGGTGGTCAGCCCTTCTACCCTGGTCATCTGCCCAGCCTGCTCCACCCTGGCCGCCTGCCTGGCCTGCAACACCCTGGTCATCTGCCCATCCTTCTCTGCCCTGGCCATCTGCCCTGCCTGAGCCACCCTGGTCATCTGCCCATCCTGCTCCGCCCTGGCTGCCTGCGGCACCCTGGTCATCTGCCCTAGCCGCCTGCCCGGCCTGGGCCACCCTGGTCATCTACCCAGCCTGTTCCGCCCTGGCTGCCTCCAGGCCCTCTTCCGCTCCACAGGCCTGGCCCTCCATGCCGCCCCCTGGTTCCGCCTCTGCTCCACCTCCCTCCTGGACAATTTAGGAGCATCTGGAAGCCGCTCCTTTGAGGGCAGGGGCTATGTCACGATCACCAGTGAGAGTGCCCCTGATTACCACCTGAGGGCACTCCACCCCGGACTGTCACTCCATCAAAGACCGCATCTCCAATAATCCTTTGCCCGGACTCATCAGCACTCATTGTTTGCACCTGTGTCTCATTTATCTCATTACCTCAGCCTATATATACCATGTTCACTCTGTCATTCATTGCAAAGTCTTGTTTGTTGTATAACTGCATTTCTGAGCGTTTTCCCTGGTTTCTTGTCTCTTGGTTTTGGATTACTTGCCTATTCTGTGGATTACCCTTTTACCTGTCTCTCTGGTCTTGTTTGCCTGTTTGGACTGCTTGCATGTGTATGACCTTTTGCTAGTTTTTTGACTACGATTGTGGATTATTCTTAAATAAAGCTGCGTTTGGATACAATTTAATTTGCTAAAGAGTTGAAGTTACTTGAAAATTAAATTTGTATATGCTGTTTCTCTTTTTAGTATTGATTATGTGTTTTTTTTTCCCTGTTGTGAACCCAGTTATTTTTTATTTATGTTATCTATGGATGTCTGTTTGAGACTTCAGGAGCCGTTGCATGGAAGTTCCGGTGAAACCTCGACAGTCGACTTCCACTGGGTACGTGAACACATGCCACCTGCCTCTGTGCATGCAGCTGAAAGGTCTGCGTATTTCTCCTTCCTCTCAAAAGCAATGGGAAGTACGGCTCCTGAAGTCTCTCTGTGTCAGAGGCGCCAGGCTGTCAAAGGCACTAAAAGATCTAGGAGAGGCAGCAGAGCAATGGTGCTTCTGGCTCTGGCTACGGAGAAAGGACAAGGTGTGGGGGAGAGAAGGATCTTAAGGCTGGCTGCAGGGGGCAGTAGGGAGATATCCCTGCTGCTGCCCCACCACCCAGAGATGTTCTGGGATTAAAGAAGCAAAACAAAGATAGGTGGCTCCCGGCTGACGATTCTGCAGCCAGCCCAAATGGCACCGTTGGAGGTGCATCAGGCAGAAAGCCTTGCAGGTATTACAACTGGGTTAACCCAATTTTTGCCATATACAAGTTCAATGCGAAAACGCAGTGTGCAATCGCAGGGTGCAATCTGCATACATGCAGATACTGCTGGAAAGAAAACAGAAAAGAAGAGAGACATGCCCAGCAAAAGGAAAGAAGTGTGCTAAATGTGGAAAGTGGAATCATGGAATCAAGTCTAAAATTAAAATCTGTGCACTCAGTGTAAATCTGTGTAAATGAAAACAAACCTGAAGATGGATACTCAGATGTGAGTAGTGAATTCTTTATTTATTGTCACAAATGCACACACATTTACTTCAGAGCAAGCTTTTACTGAAGTCAAAATAAAAGAATATGGCTTACTGCTGAACTTTAAACTGGACACAGGTGCTAATGTAATACCTGAGAGAGACTTCAAAAAAATTGCAACAAAGACAATGATGCAGCTTACCCACAAAAAGCTCACAGGATATGGTGGACAGCCATTGCCAGTTAAAGGCACATGCCAACTGCACTGCAAATGTAAAGACAATGCCATGCCATTAGACTAAACTAGACGGCGAGAGGAAGGACCGTGTAGATCTGCTCTGACGGTCAAACAAAGTGTTGATGGTAATATTCCGTTTTGACAATAATATTTGACAAAAATTGATAAAGACACTGTGCTAGGGGCTGTTACCAGGATATTCCCAAGAAACACGGGACTGAGAAGTCATCCTCCATCACAGGAAAGTTGTCTTTGTATGATTTCCTGTGGTGGTAGGATTGATTGATTGATCCCATATAAGGTAGCCCTGGTGGTCCAGTCCAGGAAGATTTGTCTGTAAGGGTAATGTTTAAATGCACAGTTACATGACAAATATTTTTTGAGTACTCTCTCCAGTGCGAGGAAGACTCGCTGCTCTGACGGGTAAAACATTTTGAGATAGCCCTCCAGTTAGGACAAGAAGATTTGTCTGCAAGGGTACTGTTTCAACGCACAGTTACCTGACAAATATTTTTAAAGTAAACCTGACTCTCCATTTTCTTCCACTCCAGATAGGGGTTATACTATATATATTTTTTTTTCTTTTATTCACTTACGAATATTTTAATTCCATTTCTGTGTAAAGCACTTTGAATTGCCACTTTGTATGAAATGTGCTATACAAATAAACTTGCCTTGCCTATACTCAGAGCTCTCCCTGTCAGTGATGCGAAGCTCAGTAACATTCAAAAAGAAACAGAAAGAGCCCAAATGTCTACACTAATGAGAGTGATCGAAGAGGGATGGCCCGCCGAAAAAAAGAGATGCCACAGTGCTACAGCAGTGATGGGCAAACTCTGTCCTGGAGGGTCACTGCCCTGCAGAGTTGATCTCCAGTCCTGATAAAACTCACCTGCCAGTAGGCTTCTAGTAATCCAGAAGACCTTGATTAGCTGGTTCAGGTGTGTTTGATTAGGGTTGGAGCTAAACTCTGCAGGACAGTGGCCCTCTAAGATCCAGTTTGCCCAGGCCTGCCCTACAGCCATCCTAGAATCATGGGGATGAGTTATCAGAGATGGGCGGTATGCTCTTCAAGGGAGAAAAGATCATAATTCCCATGCAGCTGAGAAGAGATGCTTAAACCCATTCATGCAGGCCATATGGGATTTGAGAAATCCAAACAACACGCTAGAGACATTCTTTTCTGGCCTGGGATGTCCAAACAGATTGCCAGCATGATTGCCCATCTCTGATAACTCATGTGGTGCTCTATTTCTCTTGAATGCCATATGTAAAATGCAAATGAGCCTCTCATTCCCCATTCTATACCAAACCGGCCATGACAAACTTAACCCTTAACCCTGTGTGCAGCTTAAAATGCATACCTCGGGTCTTTAGGGACGTCATTCACTACAGTGATGCGCGGGTCAATGTATAAACAACCCGCACCCGACCAACGTTTTCAACGAACGTTTTTGCAACTCGAACCGCAAAAAAAAGGAAGAAAATATTGTACCCGACCCGCTTCCTGACCCGCATTTTTTAAAAGTAGTAAATATTAGTCAACTGAGAGAAGGCCCACTTTTGGAAAAGTGTGAAAGCCCTTAGGAGCCCAAACTGTTCTTTTTCTGAATGCTGTATGATATAGCCTAGTGTTATGTAATAAAGGCTTGATTTAGCCTTTTAATTTATTTCATTTTATTTTCTTAACAATTAAGATGCTGCATGTGTTTATCCAGTCTAATCGAAGTGTGCGTCTCTCCCCCGACTTTCTCAACAAAAAACCGCCCCCTCTCAGAAAATACATAAAACGGACTTTACTGAGCTATATGCGTTTAAAGGTCCCGTTCTTCGTGTTTTTTTGAAGCTTTGATTGTGTTTACAGTGTGCAATATAACATGTGTTCATGTTTCGCGTGTAAAAAAACACAGTATTTTTCACACAATGTACTTATCTGTATACCGCTGTTTTCACTGTCCTAAAAACGGCTGGTGATTTCCTCTTTCTATGAAGTCCCTCCTTCAGAAATACGTAACGAGTTCTGATTGTGCCAGCGCTTACCGTGTTGTAATTCGACCGCAGCTTAGCGCACGTGCCAGCAGTTCCTGTGTTGTGATTCGACAGCAGCTTAGCGCATGTTGGAAAGGTCACGCCTCTTAACGGAGAGATGTATGCGTTCAATAATCTCTACAGCGTCCCTGGGAAAGCCAAACAAAGGTGATTTGACTCCTGGATGAAAATAACAGCGTCTCGACGACATGGCGATAAACACACTCAACGCAACAGTTCCTTTTCTCCACGCGACACGTCCGCTTCTCCACGTGGGACAGCAACAAGACCGCGCCCCCTTTTTCGCGTTTCTTTGTGGGCGGAGGTAAGTCTGTTCTACTGCTCTACTGACGTAATTAAAGAAGGAAGTACCAGGATGTAGTCCAAGCCAGCCGTTCGCTGTAGGCTTTGAAAGGGAATTTCTGTTAAATAAAATATCTCGCTTGGCATTGAACTTTGAGCTTTATAATTTTACAGGTATTATTTATGCTCTAACAGCAACATTACACACTAACTAAAGTTTGAACAATGGGATCATGCGGAATGGGACCTTTAAAAGTAGCCTATTAAAATGGTACAATGGCATTTCTCAGTTCAACTTGTTGGGAAACGGGCATTTTGTCCCGCGTCAGCATTTATTTAAACGTTAATAACGCTCAACATTCAAAAGGTAAATAAGGATTTATTGATGACCCGACCGACCACGACCCGAATATCATTAAAAATATTTTTGGATGACTCGTAACCGCGGGCAACTGCAGGCACCCGCTCATTTTGGATCAACCCGCGCGCGCATCACTGATTCACTACCCTCCTCCTTATTCATTTTTTAAAGTTAGACATCAACCTTCTTAGTATTCCTCAATCAATTCATTATATTATATTATATATATATATATATATATATATATCATGTAATATTACAATATAACAAGAAAAAAGTCATCAAATGCGCTTGGGTTGAATTTGTTCTAATCCTAAACAGAGAACTTGTTCGTATATGCATTCACCTTCACTATTTCTCTCAGAAATGATGATCGTGTTGGTAAGTACTCTGAGTATCCTTAAATTCTTTTTTTATAACACCGGCAAAGATCATTTACACTCATCTTTTTCTTCTAACGTTAAGGCCAATTTATACTTCTGCGTCGGACCTACGCCGTAGCTGCGCCGATACGCGCGTACCCTACGCCATACCCTGACGCGTACCTCTCCAAAAATGTAAACACGCGTCAATTCTACGCGGACCGCAAGCGCTGTGATTGGTCTGCCAGAACCCCTCCCTCAGGTCAATACATAAATAAAAAATCTGCGATAGGAGTGTGTGTGTGTGTGTGTGTGTGTGTCCAGAAATGGGATGATAGTTCCTTACGTCTGCTATAACACAATATTTTGTAGTCCAGCGATTCTTTATGCTAGTAAATAAATACATAGATCCGCTGAGTATAGTTTATTTATTTTCTCATTAAAACCAAAGATGTTAATCAGTAATTGTATATCAAGAACAGGGACACATTAGGGTACATTTCGTGAATGAAGTCCCCGCAACAGCAATCGATTGCTCGAGCGTCTGCATGAGTAATTGCACATTGACGCGTACAACAGCGCAGAAGTATAAATGCTCACGACGGCGTCGGCTACGCGCGTAGCCTACGGCGTACACTACGGCGTACACTCGACGCAGAAGTATAAATTGGCCGGGAAAAAAAGGCATTTGGGGGGTAAAATATGTGTTATTTTGGCAGGGCTGCCTGCTAAAATTCGCATTCCTGGGTCTGTATATCACATAATTGGGGTCGCTTCAACCCACGGATTTGGCAACACAGTGCAGTTGAGTTCTGTTGACATTTGACAACTAACGTTATGCGTCGGTCCGTTGCTCTGATTGGTTGTAGGTCTATCCAATTGAGGTCTTTCCTGGTTCGGTTGAAACACGCCCCATAATCAGGGCCCAACGGAGCAGTATCAGACTCAAATTCTGACTAGAATTGAGTAAGACGACGTCAGGCTAGCTAGTGAATCTGGCCAATCGTGGAACATCTGTCGTCATTAGCGCTCGTGCAGTCGCTCTGTAGAAACTGCGCAGAATGCACCAGCCGGCTGCTCTCAAATCGCTCTCGCGGCACTTTGATGGCATACGTCACAATCACGTGGCGTTGCATCAAGTCGGACAAATTATCTAACAGGCATATGTTACCCGCATCAGGGCTTGGAAGCCTGAATGGGGCAGTTGAATGAACCACTGTTGCCGGCACTGTAGAACAATAAAAGAAACACTGTGAGACAGGTGTACTGGCTGCAAGCTCCGGCAAAGTTTAATTAACTCTCAAGCACCCGGAGCAATACCTTAGTTCAAACAGCGTTAAACGCCCTCTACAGGAGACAATAATAACAACATTTTCTTAACTCATACCAAATGAATATTGAAGAATTTTAAAGGGGGTGTCCTTTTTTCCTCTCTTTTATTTTAACTTTTTTTTTTCTTTGAACATGCATGCATATATTTTCCAACCTACTACACTCTCCCTTATTTTTTTTAGATGGCTCCTGACATCTGAATGACCTTTGAACATGTTATTTGCTTCTATTCTTTTCTTTGTACCACTAACTCAGTACACATTTTGACACCAATGACAACAAGGGTGAGTGGGCATATACTAAAAGTAATGTGTCCTATTTCGAGATATATAGGGCTGTGTGAGCTGTAGTGAGTTTAGCTCTGCTCTAAAGGGTTGGTAAGATGGAATACCCAGAGTGTCATAAGTGAACATTTCCTTGGGTCTTCCAGTTCTCTGAGACCTTCTTACTTCTCTGTCTCTCATCTCCTCTATCTCTCTTCCTGTCCCATGTCCAACCACCTGTTCTTCCACTCTCACTTGCACATCCTCTATTCCTCTTCGGTCTCCATCCGAGACCTGGAACTCACTTTGCGATCATAATATTTCTTGTCTTTAGCAGAAGACTTTTGACTGTTTTCTGAAGCTATCTGGTAAGCTTGTCTCATCCTGTCTGTCCACTTCTGTACAAAGACCTGATGGTTTTCTTTCTCCGTTTCGTCCTTCAGGTTGAACAACAAATCGACCGGCAACCTTGGAGGCCTACCATACAAGAGGAAAAATGGTGAGTATCCAGTCGACTCATGCCTTGTGCAATTATAGGCATGTACAATGTGAGGTAAGTACTCTTTCCATTGACTCTTCTTTTCCTCCTCCAAGGTGCGCAACATCTGAAGGATCGTCCGGTTCAGTCTTTCCACTGGGTTGCATTGAGGGTGATATGGAGTGGTCCGGGAGTGTTTAATACCTGACAACTGTTGTAGTCTTTGAAACAGCTTGTTCTCAAATTCTTTTCCTTGGTCATGGTGGAGTTTCTCAGGGTATCCGAAGCGAGGAATAAAGTCTTGAAAAATCTTTTCGGCAGCAGTTGAACCAGACTTATTCTTTGTGGGATATGCCTGAGCAAACCTGGTGAAGTGGTCTACCAAGACAAGAATATATTCAAACCCACCTTTACTTGGCTCAAGGTGCAGGTAATCTACACTAACCAATTCAAACGGTGCACTTGATGAAATTGAACCCATTGGTGCTCTCTGATGCACATGAGGGTGCTTCTGTTTGATGCAAGCGCATTTTGTTGTCACATATTCCTCAATCTCTTGCTTCATTGAAGGCCAGTAAAACCGCTCACGAGCCAATTGAAGAACCTTCTCAACCCCATGCAACTTCTTCATCACCAAGGTCTTGTACTTCTGAGGGAGTACCAACTGCTTATACTGTCCTGTCTTCCGATACAGGATTCCCTTCCCAAGTTCCAGTTTATTCCACTCGTAGAATAATCGTAGTTTTTCTCTTGTTAGCTGCTGTCCATTGATTCCCTTTGGTGTCAAGCCTCTTTCCTTTAATGAGATGACTTCACCAATCGCCAAATCCTCACGCTGAGCAGCTTGAATGTTTTCCGGCGTCACACTTAGGAAACCTCTCTCTCCAGTTACAGTTTCTTCACTAGATGTTTGGAGTTGTAAAGCTGCTACCCAAGGAACGTCATCATCCATAACTGCTCTATTACCCTGCTACACTGCGGCAACAGTTTCTGGTGACACTGTCATGCTATATTCGCTCATGTGATCTTGAAGACTGAGGGGATACCTTGACAAGGTGTCAGCATCAATGTTGGACTTTCCAGGCCGGTATCTTATATCAAAATGGAAGTCTGCTAATTCACCCACCCAGCGATGTCCTACAGCATTTAGCCTGGCAGTGCTGAGAATATAGGTCAACGGGTTGTTGTCCGTGAACACTGTGAAGGTTGGTGCATAGTAGAGGTAGTCCCGGAATTTGTCACAAATAGACCACTTAAGCGCTAAAAACTCAAGTTTACCGGAGTGGAGGTGATAGTTCTTTTCCGCAGGTGTTAATGAACGGGACCCATAACCAACAACTCGGAGTTGATTGCCCTGCTGCTGGTAAAGGACTGCTCCCAACCCTTCATTTGAAGCGTCCGTGTGCAATACAAATGGCAAATCACAATCTGGGTAAGCTAATATGGGTGGACTGGTCAATCTGTCAATGAATGTAGACACAACCCTCCGATGCTTGTCCGTCCAGGTCACAGGTGTCCTTGAATGAAGTTGTCCCTTTTCTGGTTTCCTGTTTTACCTCCTCCCTGACGAGACGGTAAGGTGACAACTCCCCTGGCTTCTGATGTGCATTGGAGAAGCTCGAACAGAGGCTTTGCGAGACGAGAAAAATCTTGGATAAATGATCTGTAATAACAAAAAAATCCAAACAGTGTCCGTACCTCTCCCACTGTTCGAGGTTCCTTGTTTTGCAGCGTTCTTACAGCTTCCAGATCCCGAGGGTCAATTTCAATTCCTTCTCCTGACACCAAACGACCAATGTATCTAACTTGTCTTTTGAAGAGCTCACACTTCTTTGGACGAAGTTTGATTCCATGCTTCCTCATTTGCTGCAGTACTTTCCTAAGATGTTCCACATGATCACTGAATGACTTAGAGAAACACAGTACATCATCTAAATACGGTGTGCAGCACTCATCCCGGATACTCTCTAACACTACCTCCATACATCTCTGAAATGCAGCAGGGGCATTGGTCAGACCAAATGGGATGCGCACCCATTCGTACAGACCCCATGGAGTGCTGAAAGCAGTCACGTCTTGATTCTTCACTAACGAACCCTTGATGGTAAGCACTACCCTGGTCTAGAATTGAGAACCATGTGTTACCACCGAGGCTGTCTAGGAGATCCTGAATCCTGGGAAGGGGATGGCGATCAGGGATGGTCTTACAATTAAGATCTCGGAAATCGACACACAAGCGCAAGCTGTTGTCTTTTTTTCTAACGCATACCACTGGTGACGAATATGAGGATGATTACTTCTTGATCCAGCCTCTGTTCAACAGGTTTTGCACATAGTCCTTCACCTCCTTAAAAAGGGGTTTTGGGATGGCATTATAACACTTTTGGACTGGTGTGTTATCTGAGAGGTGGATTTTCAGCTGAAGGTCAGGAATACATCCAATGTCTCCCTCATCCTTAGCAAACACATCTGATTCGTCAAACAGCATTTTTCTCACAATGTCTTGTTCCTGTTTATTAAGGTGTTCAAGATCAACAGGTGGGTGCCATTTTTCTCCCACTCTCCTCTCATGGTGTTCTTCTCTTTTACAGACATTATCTGCTGACGTGAGCTGGGCTGAACACAGAAACGTGCTGTCGTTCTGCTTATCTGAATGCTGAACATTGGAGGACGTGCATATCGGTCTCATATCACTGATAGGTTCGATATTACCCAACACAAGTCTCTGGGGTAGGTAAATGTTATGGCTTGTGCAATTTTGAACTGGAATTTTCACTGTCTTCGAGGCACCAGGAGGTACGTTTACAATAGCGGGAAATAACTCCAAACCTTCTGGGGTTAAGCTTTCTGACGCTGGTTCAAACATCATGGTTCCACCCCTGTGCCATGCTTTTACTCGGCATCTTACCTCCAGCACTTGACCACTGTGAATGGTGGCTCCTAGCTTCCCCGTCTTTACTTTACAGCTTGCAGTGCTTTCTTGGGGGGAGCTCACGGTGGATACCAAGGTTTCAGCGGCACCTCTTTGCATCTGCAAGGCTTCAGAAAGCAGGTCAATCAGACTGATGTTATTTGCACAACCATTATTCTCCCTTATGATCTCCTCAATTACATTGAAACCAAGCAGTGGACAATCCAGGCACTTTTGACTCACCAAAAGGGGCACTTGGATGGCGATTTTGTTTTGTTGACCACTTGTGATTTCTAATAAAACCTCAACCCATCCATCAAAGGGTACGACTGTCCCATTTGCTGCAGTGACATGAAGCTGGCTATCCGATAGTAGAGATTCTAGTGGCTGGATGTTGATGTTGGGTAAGCATTTCTTTAGCCACACTCGTCCAACAATACTGACCTGGGCTCCACTGTCCAACAGCATTTGAGTCTGGACACCATTCAATTGGCAAGTTATCATGCAGCGACTTCCAATCAGCTGTGCAACACGTTTCTCTCCAATCTCATTTGCTCTGTTGGATGTATTCTGCGTTAAAGATTGCTCACCTCTGGATGCACAGGACGAAGGTTGGGACACGGTATCTTCTGCGGTCACTGGTGGTCCCTCCCCAGTGACCTCCTCTCTTTTAACGCTCGACTTTTCATGAGACAGCCCACAGCTCGGTGCCCTGCTTGACCACACAAGAAACAGTGAGTACACACTTCAACATTTTGGGAGATACACTGTTTGTATTTACCCTTCGCTTCTGGTTTTGATAGCTGTTGTGCACTTGCTGCAACTATTTTGGTTTGTTGTTGAACACCAGGGCCCATGGACATGACCACTTTCTCTAGATTCTTGGTCAGCGCAGATACTTGAGCAGAGAGTTCATGAATGGCATCACGATTGGCTTTAACTTCTGCGTGACTCAGGGGAGAACATTGTCCATCCACATCATCCTGCTGTGTTACACTTGCAATTGTGACTTTGGATTTGTAGGTGTGACCTATTCGTTTTTGTCTTTCAGTTTCCTCACTTACAGACTGTGTAATCAGTTCTAGGATCTGATCATCTGTGATTGCCGGTGTCGCTATTGCGGCTCTAATGTCCCACCGGACAAATGTGTGTTTTTCATTCAGACCCTGATATAGTGAGTGTAGGAAAACACCTTGGGCCAGTTTACGATCATACTGAAACTCAGATTCTGTTTGTTCTGAAGCAAACAACACTCTCTGCTTATGCCCCATCAACCTATACATAAACTGTTGAGGGGATTCTTTGTCTTGTTGTTTTGCATTACTCAGTTCCTGAAATAATTCAGTACTACTTTTGTCCCTAAGGTGAGCTCTAAGGAACCGTTTCAACTCAGCTACTGTAAGACTGTCTTTCGTGATCAGCATCTCTTTGAAAGTACCAGGTTTGATTACCTTTAACACTGTTCGAATTATTTCTGACTCTGTGAAATTTTCGGCAATACCTTCATCAATTTGCTTACAAATGCTGTTGAAACTCAAGTCTGAATTTAAATCAGAAATTTGTCCACCGTAAATTTTGAACTCTCTACGTGGCAAATAGGATGCAACATGAGAGAATTTGATCAGACCAGTCATTTGTTCAGACACTCTAGGCAGTGAAACAGTTTGTTCAGCTCTTGAATGTGATGTCAGACCTGTAGTTTGTGCTACCTGCACCCTGGTAGCTACTGGTGTCGATGCAGATTGTGATACCAGTCCCACAGTCTCTTCGTTTTCTTCGACGTTGGAAGCGAAACACTGTTCTGTAGCGGCCAACTCACGAACGAGGTCATGAAGGGTCAGCAAGCGGGCCATTCCTTGGTCCTCTAGACTCTGCAGT
The DNA here is from genome assembly GCF_949357685.1 of Gobio gobio. NCBI lineage: Eukaryota > Metazoa > Chordata > Actinopteri > Cypriniformes > Gobionidae > Gobio > Gobio gobio. Next base: position 32,920,679 of record NC_137105.1, on the reverse strand, counting down.
TGTTCTCCTCGCATGAAATATGACACAGGGCTACTTTGTAGAGTGCTTTGCAGTTCGAAGAGCTGACCAGCAGGTGGAGCTGCTTCTCGATCTCCCACCGTAATCCTCGAAAAGTAGCCATGACTGAACTGCTGGTGTCTGCCGTTCAACTCGCTGATCTAAGACGAATGACGTTTAACCACTTTGGTTCTTTACTGATCAGCACCCGACCACCAGGTGGCGCTGATCCCGGATGAGCCCCCAAATTGTTACCCGCATCAGGGCTTGGAAGCCTGAATGGGGCAGTTGAATGAACCACTGTTGCCGGCACTGTAGAACAATAAAAGAAACGTTGTGAGACAGGTGTACTGGCTGCAAGATCCGGCAAAGTTTAATTAACTCTCAAGCACCCGGAGCAATACCTTAGTTCAAACAGCGTTAAACGCCCTCTACAGGAGACAATAATAACAACATTTTCTTAACTCATACCAAATGAATATTGAAGAATTTTAAAGGGGGTGTCCTTTTTTCCTCTCTTTTAGTTTAACTTTTTTTTTTCTTTGAACATGCATGCATATATTTTCCAACCTACTACACTTACTACTTCAAGTCAGCTGCCGATCGATCTGCGCAACGCTGTATGAAGTCGAACAAGCCTTTAATCTTGTTTGGCCCAACCAGGCATTGTTAGGTGGCGCTATATATCACTCGAATATAACTTGCCAACAAGGCACGCTATTTGCACTTGTAAAGTAAACATGACTAATACCAGACAAGGAGCTAACGGAAACTGAGGGCTTATATACACAGAAACCAAGGGACGCTAATTTACAAGACACACCTGAACAGAATACTCTGACAATCAGACACCATGGTGACAAACAGGAAGGGGACAGAGGGTGACAGAACTAATTAACAACCCAGAAGATTAACAAAGAAATTCAGGCCCCGTCCACGTTTAGCTTTATATGTAAACATTTTGTATCGTATCAGCGTTTCATCCAGACGCATCCAGCGTTTTAGGAGCCTGAAACAGGTATTTTTTGAAACATTGGATAAATCTGAAACGGACACCCTTGCGTTTTCGTGTGTACAGCCAATCCGTATTTTGTGAAACCACGTCCCACGTCACCATGTCCCACACGGTAAAAACTAGAAGGGATATAGCTACGGCCACTGGGCATGCACACATCATTATTGCATAATTTAATCACTGTATTTGCATTATTGTAAGGGTAGGTTTAGAGTTGGGGTAGGTGTAGGCGTTAATAAAACACTATCTGGTAAGTATTTATTTATTGTTATTTTATCGTGATATTTTGCTTCACTTCTGACCGTTGCTGTACCCCTTCTAGCAACAACTCTTCTTCTCCGTTTTTAGGGTGCTTTCACACTAGCCGTTTTGGTGCGCACCCGGGTTAAATTGATGTCAGTGTTTGGTACGTTTGGATGATGTGAACGCGGTCTTCCGAACTCGGGTGCGCACCCGCGAACCGTACCAGAGTCCACTTAAAAAGGGTGGTCTGGGGTTCATGTGAACTACGGTATGGTTCGCTGCTGATGTGAATGCAATCGAAATAAATCGAGGAAGTGAACTGCTATTATTGATGTATGATTTGATAAAAATGTGTGTTTTGTGTGTTCCACTCCTTTTCCTGGTGAGCGTGACTGACAGATCTGTAGATCTCATTTCTGCTCGCCTTCAGCGTTCTTTAGATCATTGCAGTACATTCGCGGCAGATAGACGCAAGTGCCATTACGTACTGAAGCTTTAGAAACAAAACCAACGGTTCAAAAACAAAAATATAAAGGTGAGGTGAGCAACGCTATGCATTTTGCCACCTTCACGCTCGCTGTTGTTACTAAGCAACCGGGTAAACGCTGCTTTGATGACGCGAAAGCACCCTGGTTCGGGTCCAAATAATATAATATGAACACAGTCCAGCGGGGGCAGGGGGAGGGGGAGCTATCGGACTCGGGTTCGGTCCAGGCAATAGAATCAAGCGTGAAAGCACCCTTAGTGTATTTCTGTAGCAGAATTACAGCGCCACATACTGGTCTGGCATGTATACTACATAGTTTTGAGTCGGTTTCAGTGGTTTCGTGTGCACACAGATATTTCTTGAGACGAGGGGAAAAAAAGCTTGGATAGGGAAAGCTCTGGCTTTGTGTGGATGTGGCCTCAGACATGAATTGAACCGAAAAACAGGTTGAAAACAAACTCAAAACGTGACACCTATGCAGTTCATGTATACTAACTATGATACTGGTGGTCTCACTGCATTTTGACTTTCAATCACATGCTGCATTTGGAAATATGGTCCATATTTCATATTTGATGGTTCATGAAGGTTTAAAGGACATTATAAGTTATGACTCATGTCTACCCAGTGTTAAACAATGCTGACTCTAAATTGATTTTTATGACAGAGCTAAATTTTACACGTTTCTTGACTTTAACTAATTAATATGAAGCTTGGGGTTTATATGTTATGTATAATAGCCATGCTAGAGTTAATAAGCAAAAGCACAGAGCATAGACTAAGCAAAGACCTTTGCCTGCATCTGTGAGCTCTTGAGTGTGTTTATGTATGTGTGTGTGTGTTTAGCAGGGAACAGCTTGTTCTCAGCCAGATCGACTACCGCAGTTGTGTAGGAGTGAATGTCACCCAAACTCTCCCAAGGCTCAAATGATCACAGCTCAAATGACATTTTCTTGTTCAATAGCCTCACAGATATTCTCACTACCTTTCCATGTGCTCAGGCTGAGATGATTTTCCAATAAGACAAGGAGTTTGTGTAAATGTTGAGCATGAACAATGCCTAAATAAAAATTTTGTGAACAAGTGATGGTTTGAGGTGTAAACTGTTGTCCATATATGCTGTTCTGCATTAAATTGTATCTTGTTTTAATGAACACATCAACTGTGCTGTTTGTACTGCAAAGGTAAAGACACACTGATATAATGTGAGTGGGATTGAAGGACATATGTGAAAGAGATCGTAATTAACATTCAAAAGCATGAGAGATCGATGCAAGTAGGTGGACACAAGTAATTAGAAGAAGAAGAAAAAAGCAGGGAATAAGATAAGAAGATGAAGGAAAATTTGTTTTTCTTCATCCGTGCTTATAGGCCTGCTTGTAGCTCATCTAATTCTTATGAATATAATAAACACTAATGCATCCATTAGTAAAACCTGCATTCAACCTGTCGCTTGGCAACACCACCACCTATTACATATTAGCACAGCAGCTACTGTCCATATATCTTGGCTGCGTTTCATCAAACGTTAGAACAGTTGCAAACATATTTTCAATATCATCTTTCATATATTTGATCAGTTTCTTCAGTCTCTGGGAATCCAATTTATGGCCTTGACACAGTGTTCTTGTTTGAGCTACATTAAACATAACACAAATACAGCCTATAGTAATGGCATCAGTTTGGAATCAAGCTCATTAAACATTGCACATACGATTTTAGATTTTACTCTTAGGGGCAATGAGTTAAGTAAGACCAGGGGCCAGTACCATGATGGTAGTTAAACAAACTCAGGGTTACAGGATTATTTTCAATTTGACAAAACCCAACCAATTCAATCAGGCTTTGTTGGTACCATGAGGTTGATCATCAACTTTCTCTGTCAACTCAGGCTTTGATCCAGAGGTCATGGAGCTTGTGCACATGAAAGTGTGACATCACTAGCGATCAGCCAATCACATGCCTTGAAACAGAGAAACTGCGATTCAATTCTCTCTTCTGCTGAAGATTAAGAGATTGAAGATTAAGAAGTATGTAGTACGTAGTATCAGTATATTCATTTAAACTAAAGTAAAATTGCTCATGTGTAATGGATTAGGGTTAATAATCATCGCTGTCAAAATGTTACTCTCAGTCAAAGTTCTGTGTATAAACATTTATTTAAGAGAAGAAAAACTGTCCACATTTAATTGTAAATTATTAAGACTTTATTTGTAAAAAGTAAATGTTTTTCTTGGAAACTATGAAATCAAAATAAATTAGATTATTTGAAAGTACCACATGCAGTTTGTGAAGCAGTTTATAATGCAACATGTTTCAGCACATTTGTTTTTGTTTACATGACAGAACTTTATTTTGCGTTTTTTTTTTTCAAACAATCTTTTGAGTTTTTACTTCTTGTCATTATTGTGGTCTCAATAAGATGCATGACGCAAAATAAATATACTTTATTCAATTATTCAACTAAATTGTCAAAATACTATTTTAAATAAAATATTTGATTTAGTATTTTACTTTAATGACGCTTGAAATTAAATTGATATATATATACATACAGTTTCAATCAAAATTATTCAACCCTCATGAGACTGTAATAATTTACAAATGTATGGTTTTCTAAAGATACAGAGATATTATTATTTTTTTTTATTATTGTATCTATAACAGTTTAATGGCAAATTAAAAGTGATAATGTCAATATATAATGCTGCTGTTTTTAAGTCACTTATTTGTATGGTTTGGTACAAAATTGTGTTAAAACACAATTAAGCCTTTGGAAACTCTATAACAAAACTGAATTAGCGTGTGCTGTTACAAATACATACATTTAGCTCATGTATGTGCTAAATTTGAGCAAATACAGCCAAATCAATAGAGTTCTCACAAAAGCTGTAGAGAACAAATTGTTTTATTACATTAGAAAGTCTATGGCTACAAGAAGATTTCCAAAACACTAAAAGTTCCTAGAGACTCAGCTGCCTTATTCATAAGTTTAAAATTAGTTGTAGCCTACCAGAAAACCATTGATGGTTTTGAAGAAAAAGCACAATATAATATATAATAATTCATTTGGATAGACCTTGGATAGTTCTGGAAGAATGTTTTATTGAGTGGTGTGACCACACTGGAACTTTTTGGACCCCTCAGCGGTATGTCTGATAGGCAAAGCATATGAGCAGAAGAACACCTTCTCCATAGTCAAACACGGAGGCGGTCCAGTCTTGTTATGGTGGTGCTTTACTGTTGCAGGAAGTGAAAATCTTGACTGAATGAAGAACATAATGCATTTTTTGAAGTATCAAGCCATTTTGGCAAAAATTGTGATGCCTTCGGTGCAGAGACTGAAGCTTGATGATCATGAATGGACTTTTCTGGAAGGACAGCCACCCCAAAGTATACATCCAAATAGCTTTTTCAAGCGAGGAATAGGCCAAGATTGCAGTAGAGAAGAGACAGAAGATTCTAAGCACTTAAAGCCATCATTTATTGGAGGTTATAAAGAATAAAAGATTCTGACTTTTGGGGGTTGAATAATTTTGAACACGAATGTTTAGAGCCAGTTAGATTTCTTTCATTTCTCAACATTCTCAGAATCACTCAAATGTGATATTTATAAACGTTCTAAATAATAGTTTGCTGATGCCTTTGTTGAATTGTTTTCATAAAATGTTGTTCTTGGCTGCAAAATGTCTTGCAGGTCAAGGGGGTTGAATAATTTCAGTCAAAAGTTTGGAAATGTTTTCATGTTTTTAAAAGAAGTATTTTCTGCTCAACAAGAACGCAATTATTTAATCGAAAATACAGTAAAAACAGCAAGTTTTAATGGACTAGACCCATTGTGCGCTTCCGCCACCTGCTGAGTTGGAGTGTGAAGGGCAGGCAGCAATCGCGTAAAGACAAAAAAAATAAACTAAATCCTAGTAAATATGGCTCATTAAAATAAGCTCAGAGAGCGTTGTGCACAATACGTTTTTCAATTTATGGTTTCAAAATGTAATTAATTTCAGCTAAGACAAAGGCTTTAGTCGCTGAACCAGTGCGAAAGGTGGTGGTAATGCGCCATAACACGTTCATGAAGAAGCGTAAAGGAAATGAGATGACGTACTACCCAAGTGGGCGTCACGATGACGCTCGGACGCAGGCGCAGTGGCGCAGTTGGGAACACGCACAGACTCGGCGAGGAAATAGCATTCAAACAACAATTATGAATGTAAACGTTTTGTTTCTTGCACATCTGTAAATATAAATGAATATTTCTATTTTCACGAGATATTAAGAGTCTGTGTTTACAACTGCGCTCATATTTTCACATTTTTAGTAGCGATAGCTTCGAAGTAACCGGCTTTATGCGATCAGGCGGCTAGGCCTTGCCTGGCCCGCAGTGTCTCGGTTCAAGCATGCATCCCTCTTGGGGCGGTTACGGAGGTGGACCCCAGCCTCCTCCACACTTCGGCCCGCGGTTTAGGGGAGCACAGCCCCCACCAGCAGCAGCAGCAGCACCTGCGGCAGCACCACCAGCAGCAGGAGGATTTGGAGGATATGGCGCTCCGTCAGGTACACCGCCATCTAATTTCTCTAGTTTACACGAACAGCATTTACAACAAATGCAGCAGTTGCAGCAGCTCCATCAGAAGCAGCTACAGTCTGTGCTGCATCACCCCGGAAACTCCAACAACACCAGCAGCGGGCCTTCTCCGTACTGGCAGGCAGGCGGTGCTGGTCATCCCGCACCACCCAACAATTTTCAAGATCCATCAACTCTGAGAGGTCCTGGTGGCCCGCCTCAACCTCAGCCTCCGCCGCCTGAAGTGAAACCTCCAGCCCCCGAGCCCGCTTCATCTTCATTACCTGCAGTACCACAGGTTAGCGATACCAGTTCATCGGTGGCGGATGAAAAGCCAGACTTTTCGTCGATGTCTCAGCAGGCAAGCTTCTCTTGCATTTCTTCTTGCTCTTATTCTTCCTCCTCTTTTTCTTCTTGCTATTCATGTTGCGTTACTATAACAATACATAAAATGTATACAACATGATATTTCCTGTTCGGGTAGTGTAGATTTCAATTGTACATCGTAATTAGCATATTTATAAATCGTATTTGGATAATTATAAAGTTCCTAAAACTATTGAATGCCATGTCCTGTTGTGTGTGATAAGTACTCCGTTTAAAAAAAAATTCTAACAATAATTTGTTAATTATCTTTTTTAGACCTTTTATTACCTGATTACTGTGAGTATTTCTTTGTACTCCTTTATCGAAAGGCCATTGAATTAACGAATAATGACAGAAATGGGATTCAAATGGTGAAAACCTTTTAACAGCTCCTAGATAACACAAGTTTTGTGTCTAGTACTGCCCATTTATGTGTGACTTTCAAAGAATGTCGTACTACCATATCCAAAACAATTATTGTTCACGGTTTGTTATTGAATATCGATAGTTGGCCAAAAGTTTCCCAATGCGGTCAAATCCCCCATTTAAATCAGATATTCCCTCAATTAAATATTCTGTTGAGTTAATTTAGTTTTTTGCACAGCACACGGGTACATGGGGCATTGAAATAAAAAAAATAATAACTATGGTTTTACTACCAAACCCCCCCCAAAAAGAAACCATGTAGGAACCACAAATTAACCATGATTTTGCAACATTAACCATAGATAAACCATAGTGTTTGTTGTAAAACTGTGGGAATACAAATTGTAATCAATCTACCAAAGAAACATGGTTAGTTAGTACACTTTACTAAAAAATAACCATGGTTTATTTTCATAAGGTTTAAGGCAATGCATAGGTCACAGAAACAAAGGGCAGGGCGGTAACAATAATATTTAGTCCGAAAATTCATATACGAAAGATTTACAAATGTGATTGTTTACGTGAAAATACTACTTTTATTTGTATTTTAACAGCCGTGATATTCAAGTACACTAAAAAATATCACATGATTGTGCATACTTTCTGGCCTTTTCTCATTATAAATTAATGACCTAGCGAGTAATGTTTTCCAAGCAGCTCCCTGTGTTTATTAGCTTCTTTGACTGCTTTCTCTCTGCACCTTAAAATGGGTGAATAGAATTTCATTCTTTCATTCTCTTCATGAAATAATTCTCTTTTTTTCTGCTTGAAGCCAAAAATGTGGGTGGTATACAAATGACTTTATCGATTTATTATGGTAAAATTCATAAATTAAATTACTTAAGTATGCTTTCAGATTCAAAAATAAGTGTTTTCATTAGTTTTCTCGCATGTCACAACCAAACGTGGTGCACATGTAAGAAAATGTTCAATGGGGAATAACGAGAGAGATCAAACTACTTAATTGCAATTGTATGGCTTCAGAAGTCTTGGAATATAGGCCTTGCCTTTTTGTTGTTGTTGGTGGTGGTTATTACACATGGACATTAACATATCTGTTTGCATGTTTGAGTGAAATGTTTAATTGTTTTTAAAAGTATTTAGTTTGTACATTATAGAGTGTGTAAATTCAAACAGTGCTATAATGTTGTATTTATTGTGCACAGGAGCAGCAGGACTATTGGTACCAACAGCACCGTCAAAATTTGCAAAAGCTGAAAAATGAGAAGGCGAAGCAAAATCAAAATTCAGCTAATGGAGGCCATGCGTTAGCTCCTCTGCCTCCAGTTGAACCCCCAAAGAGCACCCCTCCACCACCACCTCCAAAAGAGGAACCCCCTCCTCCCCCTCCCCCTGAGGAATCAAAGGTACTTTCTTCTGCATACTATTTGCACCCAGTTGTGCTTTCATATTTTGTGTTTTTGATGAGTATATTTTTTTAACCTGTTTTATACCTTTTAAAAATGTGGTACAGTATCAAATACTCCTATTTAATTTATATCCTATTTAATTGATTACTGATATTCATCACAGCCCAGTGGCATCAGTGATGTAGGAGACCCAGCTGAAGCAGCACGTCTTCAGCAGCTGCAGGCGGCAGCTGCCCATTGGCAGCATGTGCAGCACCAAAGGGCTAGTCTTCAGTACCAGGCACTGATGCAAGAGCATGCTCAACTACAGCAGATCCTGCAACAGTACCAACAGGTTATTCAGCAGCCAGCGCATCTCCAGGTACAATCGCTTGTCTTATAACTAGAGCCCGACCGATTTATCGGTCTGCTGATTTTATCGGCCAATATGAGCCTGTCGCAGATAGTCGACTAATCGCTCTGTCTGCTCTGCCATAACGCTTTAAGCTTGACGTCGATATGACGTCGATATGTTTGATTATGCCATCTGGATGCTCAAAATTGATCGGGAGAATGCACGCTTATTATACAGTTAAGTTAATCACTGTTCTAAACTAATGCGTGCTGAATCCATTGTAACTCACACACATGGCTCGCACATCACGCAGAGATCGCACGAGCCTCACACAAAATCATTCAGTAGCGCTTAAATGTATTGTCAACATTGTTCTGTGATTTATCAATAAAATAGCTTAGAAACTGGAAAGTTTTAGCATATATTTCTTAGTAACTAAAACTCACAGCTTCACTATTAGAGAGACACGGGCAGGTAGAAATCATTCACACGCAATCGCTCTCTCACTAATGCATTCAATTTCATACGTGTAATCTTTATTGTGCTACTTGATCTGTATCTGATTCAGAACGAGTAGAAATCGGAGAAATATAACGACCCAAAGACAAAAGAACTGATACAAAAGGTGTTACGTAGTAGGAGCAATAACCTTATGGGCAGTTCTGTGTCATATGCCATAGCTGTCCTGTGCACAAGAAAACCTGTGTTCGCGTCTCAGCTCAAGGTTATTTGTTAATTAATGACGTCATCAGCGACTAGTCGATGTCAACTCGACTTTCATCGCATAAATGTCGACTTTAAAATATCTGAAGTCGTTCAACCCCTACATCGTTGTATATGCCGCACATATGCCACCGATATAAACGCGCACTCAGGCATGCCCACGCGTCTCGTGCATATTAACTCAAAATTGTCAAAATGCCTGTCTAGTCGAGTATCATCATAAACATAGTCGGTTATGTATTAAGTGAACGTAAACCTGAAATTTGACACTTGCCAGTTACCGCCAGCATTTTTGGTCATTTTCACAAGTTTCATGGCCCACAGGATATCTTGTGTGAATATCTGAATATGCAATATATACAAAAATTGATCAACACTTGAATGTGGGTAAGTTTCATGAAAAAAGCAACATTTTGAGCAAAAAGCTGAGAAAATTGCTTTTTTGTCAAAGACTACATCCAGATTACATGGATTCATAATGATGATCAAACACAGATGGAGTAGATCGAGTCCATCAACACCCCCAAAGCTTCACAGTCCTATAGATCGTCCTGGGTCGACATTTCATTCAATAACAGCCATTTTGATTTATATGCTGTTTAATGTTAATGATCGCATTATTTTACATATGCATCTGCTTATGAGATTGCTCGTTTCTTCTTCTTCGCCTGTGTTTTGATCAAGAGATTCTGTACTCGTTCAGGAGGTGTAATAGCGCTCCTTAGCGTATAACCGTGAAAACATGGAAATGGCAGGGAAGCCATTTTCCCATAAAAGAGGAGATAACAAATGACAGAAAAAAAATTACTCAATGCTCTTGACTGAAAAACTTAAATAAGTGTTAATCTATATTTATACAGTGAAGACTATGAAGTGATATTTTACATTTGATTACTTTCTGTAGCCTACCTGAAAATCTTGTTGACCTATGAAAAACCTGAACTTTTTTTTTTCATTTGTATGTTTCTTAGGGCTGTGCAATTAATTGAATTTCGATTTTGGCTCCCAACGATCACCAAAATAGTACAATCGAGTAAAAACGATTATTTTGCCATGTTCTGTTTTGCAAGAACACTCTTATTTTGTCTTGCGTTCTGAATGAAACGTGCACGAGCACATCCGCCCCTCCCGAAGCCACAAACTCTCTCAGGTCGTGACTCGTGTGCATATCATCCGCTGGAATTTAAAAACTCGGCGCGAGTAAAGATGGCAGAAGGAGGGCAGTTACAGCAGCATTTGGTGAGCAAAAAAGGAAAAACCAACTCCGTTGTCTGCAGTGATGGGAATAACGGCGTTATACATAAACGGCGTTACTAATGGAATAATTTTTTTCAGTAACGAGTAACTTAATCAAACGAATTACTGTTTCTCCTGTTACAGCACCGTTAGCATTACTGAGAGAGAAAAAAACGCGACGTTACTATAATCGAGCTCACTGAAGCGGTTCTCATCCGAACAGGCTCTCTGTCAGTCGGACCTGCAGGTGTGTGTGCGCGTGCGGGCCTGCATGCCATGCGTGTTGGGGGTGGGTGGGGTTGTACCAAGCCTGTAGTGCTCCTGTCAGAAATTGAAACTTCCGCGCCTCGATCGCCCCCCAGTGGCCGGTCCCAGTATAGCTCCTAAACTCCACCCCTCCATGTATTAGAATGGAGAGCGAGACACACTAAACAATTCAATTACACTTCAAATAATTGTTTCCTAAAGTTGGTTTCTGTCATTTTAGGCAGGTTTTATTACGATAATTTCATTTCAAGTGTTCGTTTTTTAAATAAGTGTAGTTTTAGTGAGTTATTTGATGCTATAAAAACGGGGGGTGTGACGTCATGATTGACAGCTGAGATTGACGGCTTCTCTGAGTGAAGTTGTCACTGAGGCACTAACAGACTTTTTCGGGATTTTTGGGAGTAGATTGGAGCTTTAGCTTTAATTTCTACATTTCCATAACTGTTTATTTCACACCAACACAATGAATTATTCTGCATCTGCGAGAGTGTGGGCGGGCTTTTGATAATCGCGCCTCTACTTCCTGTTCTCTACTGCGCAACTCCGGTCCCGAGATCGCTACTGCGCAGACTCGGTCCCAAGATGTCAGCGCCGTGAGCGGGCCTATGAAAGCTTCAACTATGGTCAGCGGAAGTCAATGAAGTCGCGTCGTCCATATTTTTTTTACGGTCTATGGGTTGTACACATAAATGATGATGATTGGTGGGTGGGAGACAAGGTTGAGGTTGATAGGTTGAGTTCACACACACACACACACACACACACACACACACACCTATGACACACACGCACTCGCACACGCATATGCACAGTCACACACCAAGTCCAATGACTTCAAAGGTAGCTTTCGCAAACTGGAAGTATGCGCTACTTTTCCCTCGTTGAGGTGAAAGGTAAGAATGTTTATGTAACGTGCAACTCATGCCCAGGAAGAAAGAGTCTCTCCACGTTGGTGGCAAGTAATTCTAATCTAATGAAGCACCTCACATCATCACATGCCGCCACAAAATTAGAGGCTAAAAACCCAGGTGATAACGTGAGCTCCACTACCAAAGGAGTAGTATAGTACTGAAAATATTTACACATTATTTACACTATAGTAGGCCTACTTACAATATTTACAATAATGCATTGAATTTGATAGGTGACTCTCACATTGTCCCACAGCAACATTACAATAGTGTACATTAATGTACAATGTTTTATAATAATAATTTATTCTATTTAGTGTCCAATTCATTCGTTTAACATATTTAATATCCAAGTTTTGAAAAAAAAAGTAACTCAGTAGTTACTTTCCCTGGTAATTAGTTACTTTTATGATGATGTAACTCAGTTACTAACTCAGTTATTATTTGTAAGAAGTAACTATAACTAATTACTTTTTTAAAGTAACGTGCCCAACACTGGTTGTCTGGGAACAGTTTGGCTTCGAGGAATCAGACGACGAGCAGAAACATGCTACGTGCAAGATTTGTTACATGGTAATGGCTGCAACACATTCCCCAAGTCATGTGAAATAATCGTGTTACATAATCGTGATTTCAATATTGACCAAAATAATCGTGATTATGATTTTTAATTGAGCAGCCCTAATGTTTCTGTTGTATTTGTTCAATGTATGTACATTATGTACATAATGTATTATATATACGGTACCAGTCAAAAGTTTGGACGCATCAATGGGAAAGTTTGTCCAAACTTTTGGCTGGTACTGTATATATAATATACACATAAACCATATCGGCCGGTATATTGTTTTCAGACTTTTTTTTATTCCCTAATATCGGTATCGGCATCGGTCCCCAAAAACCCATATTGGTCGGGCTCTACTTATAACATTTCTCAGTGGTTCTTAATTTGCATGTTTGGCTCAGAAAATATCTTGGTCTAGAGAATTTACCAAAATAATTGTTGATTGTTCAATTATGTCCACCAGACAATGCCCTTGGAAATGCAGTTGCAACACTATGAAATGCAGCAACAGCGATTTGCTCCATTGTACCAAGAATGGGACAGGCACTTTAATTTGTGGTTAGAACAGTTTCAGACATACCCACACAAAGACCAGCTGCATGATTATGAAGCCCAGTGGAGGCAATGGCAGGAACAAATGAATTCAACTTCAGCTCATCTGCAAGAAAGAGTCACGACCCTAAGAGCCATGCAGCCTCAGTATGGTACAGGTCCTTCATATGGAAGCATGATGGGACAATATGGACAGCATAGACTCCCCGGACCAGATGGAAACATGCATTTAACCCGTCCAGGGCTTCCATCTATGCCTCCTCCAGTTAACATGGATGCCATGTCAAGACCTTCACCACAGGGCCCACCACCTTCTGGACCAGTTATTCCACAGGGGCCATCACCTGCAGAACCTTTCCCGTCTTCTGTTCCAGATTCTGTCTCTGAAACATGTAAAACTGCTGGACCACGTGGACCAGGAGTTCGACCACCTGGACTGGGAGTTCGTCCTCCTGGCCCCCCGGGGCCTCATGGAAGATTTGATGGTCCAAGGTATTGCTTTTAAAAAAATGGTTACTTGGATAATAAAATTTTTTTCTGGAGCTAGATTACTGATTTTATTTCATTTCAGGTTTGAAGGTCCCAGAGGCCCACGGTTTGAACAGCCACCCCAGCAACGGTTTAGTGGGCCACCCAGATTTGACACTGGCCAGCGATTTAGCCGACCTCCCAGAGGTAATCCTCCACTCCTAGGGGCTCCAGCAAGACTCGAGAATCCCCCTAGGCAGAATGCACCTTCACGTTTTGAAAGACCCCCTGCACCCCCTCAACAACCAAGGCATGGACAGCAATCCAGTCCTGTCCCTGGAATTCAAACAAAGCAACAATCAGCAAAACCTGATGCACCACCTGTTCCTTCACCTCATACAGGCCCAGAAAAACACAAAGATCCCTTAGATCAAAGTGGCAAAAAAGATGCTGCTTCCACTGGTCCGTCACTGACAGATGACATACTGGACTCAGTAGATGGATTTTTTATTCAGAGTGGACCCATTCCTCAAACTCAGGATAATAAATCTGAGAATACCATTGCTGATACTGCAAAGCAGGATAAGCCGACAGAAGATGCTACTAAACCATCCTTACCTACGGAAAGTCCACACACCACTAACAAAAAATCTCAGAACTCTAGCTCACAACCTCCTAAAACCGGTCATATTGCTAATGGGCCACCACAACAAGCAAAGCCTCCTCAAAGTGATAAGTTTAAACCTGACACAATTAAGGAGGCTTCTAGGGGGCCACACATGATGACTCAGACAGGTCCACCACAGGTCACACGAGGGAGAGGAAGGGGCCAAGGGCCCGTGCCTCTTCAGGGCAGGGGCCGTGCACGTGGTCGAGGGCAGTATGGTGGACAAATGGCTGATCCCAACTGCCAGAGAGGAATTATGGAGGAGGATCCCTATGACCATCAGGAAACAGATGACACAAGGCATGGAGAGGACCAGGATTTGGTTTGGAGAGACCCCTCTTTAGATGATCCTGGAGAAACAGATGACCAGGAAGCACCACTTGAGATGTGGCATCCAGAGGAGGAACACTTTCCAGAAGAGTACCCAGAGAGCACTCAACCTGGCGAAAACTGGGAAGAAGAAGAACCACAGGATTATTGGGAAGAAGAAGATCCATACTGGACAGAGATAAGACCTCCCATGCATGCTAGACCTCCTTTTCCTCCAGGGGGCCCCAGAAGACCCCTTTTCCATCCTCGATTTATGCTTCATGGCCCAAGGCGCCCCCCTCCTCCTGGAAGTTTGCAACACAACCCACATGGACCTCCTCACTTGGTACCACGCGGGGGCATGGGACCACGATTCAGACGCGGTGTAGGCCCATGGGGACCACCACCCCGGCCTGACATGATGGAGCGAGACATGAGACGGCCACCACCTCCTCATGAAATCTTGACAAGGGAACCAGCTGGATCCCTTAAATATGATGAAGAAATGGACAGAGAACCTGGATGGCCTCATCCACGTGGTCGAGGGCTGAGACGTCCTCCTTTACCTCCCCACGAAATGGGGAGAGAGATGAGACGACCACCCATGAGGCCTGCAATGCCAAGGGAGAGGTGGCGTGTCCCACCACCCCATGAAGAAGGAAATTATGAGGAGGAATACCCTTATGGTGAAGAGGATGATATGCACAGAAGGCCTACTCATGAATATCATCCAGATTATGAGCAAGACGACGAGTATTACAGTTCTCGTGAGGAATGGGACAGGGAGCAGCCTGACCAAGAGTATCCACCGCATCGTCGCCCAGAGCACATTAGAGAGGATCATTGGTTAGAGGGAAGAGAAAGATCATTTCCATATGAGGAAGAGGATCGATTTAGAGAGGAACGAAGACGACCTTGTTACCCTGATGATCCGCTTTATCAAGAACGAGATAGAGAGCCTTCATTTCACACTCATTCTGATTGGGAAAGGCCGCCACCTCCACCCCCACAAGAGAGAGGTTACTCTCATCCAGTTGGTGAAACAAATCCCCATTATGAACATGACCCAGAGCCTCTAGCTGGCGTGCCAGAACCTCAAGACCTGGATACCCCACTTGATCAGTCCCCTAGTGCAACTAAAACTGTACTTGCTCTTTCTCAAAGGCAGCATGAGATAATTCTTAAAGCTGCCCAGGAGCTGAAAATGATAAGGTAAAATGAATTTCCCATCAGCGTATCATTATTTAAATAACATTCAAGTGATACAGGCCAACTGGCTTAGATTTCATAATTTGAAATCATACTGATTTTATTTAACCTCATAGAGAGCTCCAGGAAAGCAAGAGGGCTTTTGGAGAAGCTTCCAACCCAGATTCAGCTGGGTTGCCTCACGAACTTCCCCCTGGAATTCTTGGATTGGAAATTCCACCTGAGGTTAAAAGTGCTCTGCAGGTATGCCAATTTTGGGTTTCAAATGGTGCTCCTGGATTCAGAATCTAATGTTATTGAAAAGCCACAGATTGCATGACCATTTTGTTTTTCTTAAAGGCTACCAATTTATTGTCAGAAACGGGACAGACTATTCCTGGTCAACCTTTGGAATCTGGTTTGCCCCCTTCAAATCAATCTACTGACTATCTTCATTCTTCAGCACCTGTCCCTACAGCTACATTTATTGCTAAAACAGTGGACTATGGGCATGGTCGTGGTCAGTATATATTCTGCCTCTCAACTGACATAATTTTTTATGTATCCAGTTAAACTACATTGTGTTTTCATTTAGCAGATGTAGGTGCAACAGTAGAAAGGATATCTTATGGAGAGAGGATTGTGTTGAGGCCTGCCCCCCCACCATCTGAGCGACTGTATGAGAAAGGTTGGCTCTTTTCTGTTAAAATTAAGATGTTGAACATGGGGTTTGTTTGCATAAGAACATTGGGTTTGTTTATTTTAATGTGTTTTTTAATGTGTGACGAACTTCTCTTCTTTGTTAGAACTGCTTGGCCCTAGAGACCCATACTATGACAGAAGAAGTGACCCATATGGTGGTTCCAGAGATTATGACCGGGATTGGGAGAGAGATCCATATAGGGAGAAGCCAGCTCTGGATTATGAGAGAGACCGATATGAAAGGGACCGTTACCTACGAGATGAACGGTAGGTACTTCAAGACATTACTGCTGCATCTAGGGCTGCAACAACTATTTGATAAAATCGATAATAATCTATAATGAAAATCATCGATAACGATTCTCATTATCGATAAGTTGGGTCTGCCTCTGTGCACGGTAAGCTTCCACCAGTCACGCCAAATTACAGCACTGAATAGCGAATTTTTATGGACAAAATGTGTATCTAGAAATAGTGGAGTGGAAACAGAGCAAGCTGCTGCAGGAAAGATATGTGATCCAAGTGCCCAAAACACATCCTGTCATGTGCGTGTGTCTGCGTCCTCAGCGCAAAACGTTAATTTTACAGGTTATATCCACTGATCCACAGTGGGGAGAAGTGTTTGATACACTGCTGATTTTGCAGGTTTGCCCACTTACAAAGCATGTAGAAGTCTGTAATTGTTATCATAGGTACTCTTCAACTGTAAGTGACGGAATCTAAAAAAAAATCCAGAAAATCACATTGTATGATTAAGTAATTAATTTGCATTTTATTGCATGACATGAGTATTTGATGCATCAGAAAAGCAGAACTTAATATTTGGTACAGAAACCTTTGTTTGCAATTACAGAGATGATACGTTTCCTGTAGTTCTTGACCAGGTTTGCACACACTGCAGCAGGGATTTTGGCCCACTTCTCCATATAGACCATCTCCAGATCCTTCAGGTTTCGGGGCTGTCACTGGGCAATACGGACTTTCAGCTCCCTCCAAAGATTTTCTATTGGGTTCAGGTCTGTAGACTGGCTAGGCCACTCCAGGACCTTGAGATGCTTCTTACGGAGCCACTCCTTAGTTGCCTTGGCTGTGTGTTTCGGGTCGTTGTCATGCTGGAAGACCCAGCCACGACCCATCTTCAATGCTCTTACTGAGGGTAGGAGGTTGTTGGCCAAGATCTCGCGATACATGGCCCCATCCATCCTCCCCTCAATACAGTGCAGTCGTCCTGTCCCCTTTGCAGAAACGCATGCTTCACGGTAGGGATGGTGTTCTTGGGGTTGTACTCATTCTTGTTCTTCCTCCAAACACGGCGAGTGGAGTTTAGATCAAAAAGCTCTATTTTTGTCTCATCAGACCACATGACCTTCTCCCATTCCTCCTCTGAATCATCCAGATGGTCATTGGCAAACTTCAGATGGGCCTAGACATGCGCTGACTTGAGCAGGGGGACCTTGCGTGCGCTGCAGGATTTTTAATCCATGACGGAGTAGTGTTACTAATGGTTTTCTTTGAGACTGTGGTCCCATCTCTCTTCAGGTCATTGACCAGGTCCTGCCGTGTAGTTCTGGGCTGATCCCTCACCTTGCTAATCATTGATGTGGTTGTTGTCTTCTCACCAAGCTGCTTGCCTATTGTCATGTAGCCCATCCCAGCCTTGTGCAGGTCTACAATTTTATCCCTGATGTCTTTACATTTGGTCTTGGGAGAGGTTGGAGTCTGTTTGATTGAGTGTGTTGACAGGTGTCTTTTATACTGGTAATGAGTGGAGAACAGGAGGGCTTCTTAAAGAAAAACTAACAGGTCTGTGAGAGCCGGAATTCTTACTGGTTTGGTAGGTGATCAAATACTTATGTCATGCAATAAAATGCTAATTAATTATTTAAAAATCATACAATGTGATTTTCTGGATTTTAGTTGTAGATTCCGTCTCTCACAGTTGAAGTGTACCTATGATTAAAAATTACAGACCTGCAAAATCTGCAGTGTATCAAATACTTGTTCTCCCCACCTGTATATTCACTATGCAAGTCATCATAGCACTCAGCTGACAAGTTTTTGCCCAGCATTGGGCAGGATGTGGAATAGTGTGTTTTGTCAATAAAATAAAAAACAGGCTTTTTATCCGATTAATTGAAAAAAATAATCGGCCAATTAAACAATTATCAAAATAATCTTTAGTTGCAGCCCTAGCTGCAACTATTTCTCACAGTAGCTTCTGATATTTTATGTATTTTATACCCATATTGGTTCATTAATATTGAAAAATGTAATTGCCTACATCAAAATATTTGTGAAGAGCACTAGTTTGTCACAGATTGGAAAAAGTGCTATATATATATATATATATGTATATGTGTGTATATATATATATGTATGTGTATGTGTATATTAATGTATATGTGCTGGGAATCGATTAAAAAAAAATTAACTAATTAATAAAAAACAAATTCTGTAATCGCAAGTTTTTAATATTTTAAGTTTTTAATATTTTGATATTGTAATAATTTCAGTTACTCTCCAAATTAATGTATAAACAATTTAAAGACAGTATATTTTAAATGTGTGTTGTAATGGCATCTTTTTATGAATGAAGGCCAGTATCACTGATACTAATGTCTCTATGAAACATTAATGACGTTACATTACAGTTTAACTGAAAGCTCCCAATTTCAACATGTATTAGGCTTTAAAAAACAACTTTTAATTTAAATGAACTTAAAACAATCTTTACATAAACCCCAAATAATAAATGTTATATTTACCCATGGCCTTCCCTGTTAGACATATACAGAAATGTAATAGTTATCAAACACCTTTCTTAACTGCATAAATAATAAATGAAATCTAGATTAATCATTATTAAAGCTAAAATTTACTCCGTTGTTCTTTGATGAACATTAATGACAGGCATCATCAGTGCTCCTGTCACTTTAAGAACGGCCGCTGACGAACATGACGCGGATCTGACGCGCTGTCCCGCGCATCTCATTTCCTCACAACTCTTTAAGTTCATTTAAGACGTTATTTAACTAATAAGAATGTTAATATTAATATTATAATAAGAATATTAAGACTCCTAATATGAGAATACTCAAAATTCTCTGTGTTGTTATTGTTTGTTCAAGAGCAAAAGAGAACTCCATGTGAGCAGGAGACTGACGTGAGTCTGTCTGTGCGTCGAGTGTGTGTGTCAGTGTCCCTCGATTAGCTGACTTGAGACGCAGCCACACAGACATGACAATGACATACAGCGTGTTCTCGTGTCTTGTCGCGCTTGGAAGCATTTACTTGAATAGGAGCGTGATCATGTAACGCTAGGCAAAAATGGATATAAAAATGGACGCTGCAGTGTTTGCGTTAAATATTTTTAATGCGTTAAGCTGAGAAAATTAATCGCCCGCGTTAATGCGTTAATTATATATATATATTAGAATGTTTTTTAAAATGTATTTGTATTTTTTTTGTATGTCTGGTTTTAGACCTCCACTTGGGCCACGTCCAGGACACAGAGACCGAGAAAGGGATCACCCAAGCCGCTCGAGCAGAGACAGAGAGGTTTATAGCCGATCAAGTTATGAGAGGTCTTCCTATGAAAGGAGTCTTGAGCACTATGACCATGGATCTTCAAGCTATGGTAGTAAGTGAATTATAAAAGAATCCATCTCTTAGCTTTTAACGGTGAAGTAGGAATTTTTTTAAAGACCCCCTGTGGTGGTGAAAATCAAGTTTGTTTATATGTCTGTGGTGTTTAACAAAAAATGCTTTAATAGACAAATTCATGCCAACAGCATTACAAGAAAGTCTCAAAAACGTGTTTTGAAATCGCCTTTGTTCTCTACGTCACAAATATGTTGTAACCAATCCCGTAAATTTTCAGGCCATTTTTTTAGCATATCATTAACTATGCTGCTAAGCACTAAGCAGGGGGGTCTCGAGAAGCAAGGGTGAATTCATGGATCTCCGTATACTAAATGAAGCAAGGGTGTGGAATTATATTCAAGCTATTTTAAGGAAGCAAGAAAGACATTTAAATATGTAATTTTGGAGAGTTTTATGGGATAAAATGTACTACAGGGGGACTTTAATGTTTAAATGCTTTTTCCTATTCCATCTTTAATGCAATGACGAGTATAAGAAATACACTTGTAGGTTGATTCCCCTATAACATGTAATCACAATAGCTTAATCAGAATCTGTTTGTTTGAACAACTTGATCTACCCAACACCGCATCATTGGCTCATCTAATGTTGTGACTTTGGGATGAGAATTGGGATGTGAACTAGAGGCACAGAAATGACACATTTTACTTTAACTTAAAGCTACACTGTGTGATATTTTCCCCCATCTAGTGGTGAACATGTATATGACCATCCAGTGAATTTTAGTTTCTGTTCCTCTCAATTCCGATTTCGTTTTAACTCCTACGGTGGCCGATTTAGTCCAAGATTAATATGGCTTCCTGTTCGACCTCGTCCACATTCGACACGGTGCCTGTGGGATATTCTGTGCGCAGTGGGATGGTTGGAACTCAACTGGCCTAATTATTCAGCTAGAAAGAACTGCAGCTAATCCAGAGTGAACTTTGATGATAGTAATGTTTATTCAGTCATCCAATTGCAAGACATAAACAGGTTTGCATGGATATATGTACATAAATGTGGTTTCTGTGAGAGAACAAATTAGGATGGTAAATATACATGATAATGACATGACAGAATATACACAGTTAAGAACTGTATAACTATACTTATAAGTTACATTTGTATAATGTAACCGTAAACCAGAGCTTATTGTACCATATATAGGCGCTAAATGCAGCTGCATTAAAAGGAGCGGAGCTGCCGCTGCTAACAAGCGGTGTCGGATTACAAAAGTGTGTGCGCAGGTTTAGCTCTGTATAACAAGTGTTAATATGCCGATCAGACCTGATACATATTTCCATCAATATACATTACAAGCAAATATTTTCTATAAACGAATAAACATTGTTAATAACTGAATGATTATTCAAATTGGTGAGCATTACGCTATTGTATGACACAAAAATACTTCTGAGGTGACATCAACTGAATTACGCGATGACACACTCTGAAACACATCCACAATGACAATAACTATTATTACTTACGGAGTTATTATTATTAACGCACATAAATACCACACAAGGAAAAACAGACTTTTGAGGAATAAACAAGCCAGGAAAACTCCGTATAAATCTGTTACTGGAGCTGCTGAGATGAAAACTCTCTGCGCATGCACCAGACAAGTCTGAACAAGTTGACGCAACGCGAAAGGCGAAGCTTGAATTTACGGGTATGTCCCTCTTTGGCTAATGTACTTTCAAGATGGAGGGGCAACATGGCGACCACCGTTAGATCCCATTACCTTATGTATTTTCAATGGCATATTATAAACTTACGAGAATACTTTATTACTTGAAAGAAGTAAATATACATTAATGAGCACATATATTTTTGAAAGAACTAAGTGTTTTTAGCTAAGAATAGACTAAAAAAGTTACACAGTGTAGCTTTAAAGTGTAACTTCTGCGATTTTTCAACCTGCTTTGTGTCATTAGGATGTCGGTAGTGAATGTAAATGAACAATGTTTACTCATTCTCCTGGACAGAGAAATTCATGTTTATTTGTCAGCGAAAGTACACCATTTTTATCCTTGCCCATGGATGGTCGAAACGAGGATTATTAACAACAGTTTCCATTAAATAAGGGTAGGTTTAGGTTTAGTGTTTGTAGTCACCATTCCAAACTGGATGGTGCTACATTTTTCAGAGATTTTTTTCAACTTGTCCTTTGTAGCATTCTCTCCGTATTTACAGCCTTTTCTATAAATTTGAATTGGGATGCACCGGTTGACCGGCCAAAAACCGGAACCTTTTCTTGTATTTTTCTGCCGATTTATCCGGAAGTGCGCCCGCGTGCACATACGCCTATATTGCAATCATTCGCGAACATGTCACTTGTGTGTTACAAACGGAAACTGGAGAACTGAGGAAGAGCCGCTTTCCTGCGCGAGCCTACCTCTCCGCGCCCTGCACAAGCGCAGATAGTGAGCGTTTGTTCAGCTCAGCTTCATCTGCTCACACAACGTGTCTGCTAATGTCCGATTCGCGAACCAATGACTCATTTGAACCGAATCATTTTAACGACTGGTTAGAACAACTGATCCGTCCAACACTTGAACTAACGAACCAGTTTATTAATTTACTCAGAACTCCTCTGAAATGAGAACACAAGTGTGCTTTACCCAATTCAGCAAGAGTGAATAGTAAGAATTAGTTTAATCATCCACAGTCATTCAGCTTATTTATGTTGACAATGTGTAGTGAAATATAATTTAGTGTAGACTGGAGTTAGGTGAGACCAGAACAAAGTTGTTAGCTAGCTGATAATTTTACTAAATTGTATATGGTAGAAAATTAGGCTATTTATTAATTTATGCTACTTTTTAATATTGATATGATTATACCAAAACAATTATCATTAAATAGTGTAAAAAATGAGGATCAAAAGAAACAAACATCAAGGTAGAGATCATACATAATATCAGATGTCAAAATAAGATAAGCAAAAATTACAAAAGTTTCTTTGCATTTATTTTACATGTATTGTCAGTGTTGCGCTCACAGATCACGTAGGTAGAGGACTTTTTACTGTGTGTGTGGATGACAATGTCTGTCAGCCACCACCGAAGACCATTTTTGACCCAGGAAAAACCCTGCTATAGGATGATAATTTTTATTTGGTAACACTTTAGAATAATGGTCATTAGTTAATATTGGTTAACTAAATTAGTTGACATTAACTAATAATGAACTGCACTTATAAAGCGTTTATTAATTTTGTTAATGTTAATTTCAACATTTACTAATGCATTATTAAAATCTTGTTAACATTAGTTAATGCACTGTGAACTAACATGAACAAACCATGAACAGCTGTATTTATATTAACTAACGTTAACAAAGATGAACAAATACAGTAACAAATGCACTGCTCATGGTTAGTTCATGTTAGTTAATACATTAACTAATGTTAACTAATGACCATTATTCTAAAGTGTTACCTTTTATTTTACCTTAATTACATTGACTTAATTTGATTTAAAAAGCACCTGCTGTAGCATCTTAGTTTTTTTTCGTTGCACTAAACATTATTTGATTTAACATTTTGGAACAATTATATACTTTGGTTTTATTTAATTTCACTGGTAAATACTTTTTTTCTTTACACTGAATTTAAAAACAAATGCTGATTTAAGTAACATCTTTGTTTGGATTGCAGAATATGCAGTTGTTGCCTTTAATTTCACCTTTCAGCCTTTTAATTTCCAATTAAATTTCTTGTTAATTTCAGATTGCGGACTTGTTTTCATTAGCCAAAAGCCAATTTAGCCTGTTAAATACCAAATAAACATCTTGTTCATGTATACTTTCATTCTTTTATTGTGTTAAAAAAAAAAAAAAAATCGGAAATCGGTATCGGAATCGGCCAGTTTTCTTGAAAAAAATCGGTATCGGAATCGGCCATGTAAAATCATGATCGGTGCATCACTAAATTTGAATGACAAAATAAAGGCAAGAACCAGTTAACTTGTAGTGCACTGACAATATAGGTTTATATAATTTGTTTAATAATAAGATTAATACAAATATATTTTTTAAAAACTTAAGATGAATGCTTCTGACTCATTTGAAAGTGACCTATAACATCCAATGACATGATATTCATCTAAATTTAAATGATCTCATGGATGTTGAGTTCTTGCACATGGGAACAATACAAGTTGACACCATTATGACTAAAAGTTTGCCAAAAAGTATTTTCAACTAAAGCAAGGTGGTATTTGACTATCCATAGCAGCTATCCATTAAGCGTATCCATAGCAGACTGGTGGGAGTGGCCTTAGTCGCCAATATGCCCAGTGCATTATGTGTATTGAAATGTCCCTACCTATTTAGCAAACGGGAAGACAGCTGCAAAGGCAGCCTAGTTTTATTGATTATTTATTATTAATTTTGTCAGTGGTGAAGTACCACTTAAAAATGGTCCTGTTATACAAGCCAATCAAAAGTGAAGTCAGTATATCATTAATGAGTAATCACTAAGGCTGAAAAGTTGGGACCTGTGTAAGATACCTATATTTTTTTACCCAGGTGATCGGAGGAGCTATCCAGATGAGCGTGCCCCACCACCCACATCACTGCCCCCTTCTGCACCTGTTGCCCCTCCTCGTGTGGAGAAGAAACCAGAGATAAAGAATGCTGAGGACATCCTCAAACTCCCAGGTCGATCAGCTCGACCTGACAGGGTATGCCATAATTTTTTGGGTTATTATAATTATGCTCTACTTTTGAATACCATGTTTTACTCACAGTATTTTTTCTTTTCAGATTGTAGTCATCATGCGTGGATTACCTGGAAGTGGCAAAAGTCATGTGGCCAAACTTATTAGGGTAACATTTTATTTTGTTGTGCCTTCGTTTACTGCAGAGATATTTTAATGTTTATTAATATTATAATTTTTCCCCCCAAACAATCTGAAAGTATGCTTGGTCTACTTTAACAAGTCCTCAGGATGGACGATAGAGTTGCTTCTAAATTTCTGTATTAAGTTGGATTCTATTATTAAGATAGCTCATAAATATACAGAAAAATATCCGCTGTAGGAAACAATTTATGCTAATGTTCTCTATACTGCCCATTTTGGCAATGCTGAGACTGCAGTGCATATTTGCATTTCATCAAGTTCGCATAGCTGAAAGTGCTTGAGATTAGATATTTTGGGCCAAGGAGACTTCACATAACCAAAGGAAAGAGCAAAATAACCTAATTTTGCTAATTTAAGATGTTTTGTATTTGCATTTTTGTGAATGACTTTGTCATTTCAATTCATCCATTAAGTAAATATATACTTTTACTGATGTAGGATAAAGAGGTTGAATGTGGTGGTGCACCACCCAGAGTTCTTGGTCTGGATGATTATTTCATGACTGAAGTGGAAAAAGTTGAAAAGGACCCTGATACTGGGAAGCGTGTCAAGAACAAGGTTTGAACTAGTTCTTTGTGTTCGTATTTTTTTTAAATGAGAAACCTCAACTAATTTTCTCTAACTGATCATGCAAATCTTCCTGGCCATCTTCATCAGGTGCTCGAATATGAATATGAACCAGAGATGGAAGATACATATCGAAACAGCATGTTGAAGACATTTAAGAAAACACTGGATGATGGATTTTTTCCATTCATAATCCTGGATGCCATCAATGATAAAGTGAAGTATTTTGACCAGTTCTGGAGTGCTGCTAAGACAAAAGGATTTGAGGTGAGCTTCCTCTTGAGTTTCATCTTTGTAGAACAACGCTATCTACTTTTTAGCTCTACCTCATATCTCACTTTTTATTCCCAGGTGTACTTGGCTGAAATCAACACTGATCAACAAACATGTACAAAGAGAAACATACATGGGCGAACACTAAAGGATATTTCAAAGGTATTTTCTTTAACTTAATTTACGGTTTGACCGCCTGCTGTTTTTATGATTTAATGCATGTCCAGATTATCACCAGAACTATATGATCGCATTGTTCATGGGTCTGACTAATAATATGTATTTTGTGCACAGCTGGCCAGTGGCTGGGAGTCTGCACCACCCCATATGATACGACTAGATATCAGGTCTCTACTGCAGGATGCAGCGATTGAAGACGTAAGTTTGTTGATGACCTGTGCCGTTATTGTGTTCATTAAAGGAATTGTAAATGTGTTTTCCTTATGCTTTTCTTCTCATAGTAACATAAACTGCTTTTGTGATAGGTGGAGATGGAAGACTTCAACCCATCTGAAGAAGAACCAAAAACTGAAGTGAAAAAGGAGGATGACGACGAGACTGATCTGGTAGGACCTCACATTGCATGCATGCTTTTATCCAATAATTTAAATTGTAACTGTATAGTTACTTGAACCAGTTTCTCACCTAAACAAGGTAAGTACTCTTATTATTGATCAATGTTTCAGGATACTCTTTCACAATCCAAACAAAGACAAAGAAGAACAAATAAAAAAAAAAGATTGTTCCTGAGACATGGGATCTCCTTTGTATATGAGAAATAATTGCAATCCATATTCTTAATATGGATTATTAAATGCTTTCTCAAGCAAATATATTGGAAACAGCAAATATCATGTCTCACTAAAGGCAGTGACTTGACCTTACTTTGATGTAATTTATAATGGTATTTATAATTGTCTGTTTGTCCTCCCAAATCTTCATATTTACTTAATCCTTATTTAAAGATCCACAACAATTAACGAATTTATAATGTTTTACTTCTAATTGAGACTTGTAATTGGCAATGTATATATTTTTAAATGTCCCTGGCAGAACTGATCTCTGAGTTTCTTACAATTAATAAAATTTAAGAAAGGCTTTTAAAATCATGCAATGTTACCTGAAACATGTTTCAAGTACATTGCTCTTCTAAGGTCACTAATTTTTTTTAAAACTAGGAGCAGTTTTTGTAACCAAGACCTGTAACTCCTTCACAGCAGAATTGTTACTTAAAGTGTCAAGTTTATATGTAAAGCACAACTGTATTAGTATGGTATGTAGGGAATGTTAATTTAGTTTTTGAGAAGTCTCCGTTTTCAACTGAGGCAGTGCTATGGCTACACTTGAATATAAGATTTAAGCATCAAAATAGCATCAAAATAGCATCAGCTAGTAAAGCTTCAGACTTCTGATGGCTTTATTTAGAGAATTTTGGTGCAATGACTTCCAAATGTATGTAAGAATTTCCTATGATGTAGCTGTTTTGTGTAAATCTCATTTTATCTAGCCAAATACTATATTGCCAAAAGTATTGGGACACCCCTCCAAATCATTGAATTCAGGTGTTCCAATCACTTCCACGTGTATAAAATCAAGCACCTAGGCATGCAGACTGCTTCTACAAACATTTGTGAAAGAATGGGTCGCTTTCAGGAGCTCAGTGAATTCAAGTGTTGTACTGTGATAGGTTGCCACCTGTGCAATAAGTCCATTCGTGAAATGTCCTCACTACTAAATATTCCGCCGTCAACTGTTAGTGGTATTATAACAAAATAGAAGCAATTGCACCATCAGCAACTCCACCACGAAGTGGTAGGCCACGTAAAATTACAGAGCAGGATCAGCACATGCTGAGGTGCACAGTGCGCAGAAGTCTCCAACTTTCTGCAGAGTCAATAGCTACAGACCTCCAAACCTAATTTGGCCTTCAGATTAGCTCAGGAACAGTGCGTAGAGAGATTCATGGAATGGGTTTCCATGGCCGAGCAGCTGCATCCAAGCCTTATATCTCCAAGTGCAATGCAAAGCGTCGGATGCAGTGGTGTAAAGCACGCCGCCACTGGACTCTAGAGCAGTAGAGACGTTCTCTGGAGTGATGAATCACACTTCTCTGTCTGGCAATCCGATGGACGAGTCTGGGATTGGTGGTTGCCAGGAGAACGGTACATGCGTTACTGCATTGTGCCAAGTGTAAAGTTTGTTGGAGGGGGGATTATCATGTGGGGGTGATAGAAACTCTTAATGCTTCAGCATACGAAGACATTTTGGACAATTTCATGCTCCCAACTTTGTGGGAACAGTTTGGGTCCTGACCTCAACCTGATAAAACACCTTTGGGGATGAATTAGAGTGGAGACTGCGAGCCAGGCCTTCTTGTCCAGCATCAGTGCCTGACATTACAAATGGGCTTCTAGAAGAATTGTCAAATTCCCATAAACACACTTCTAAACCTTGTGGAAAGCCTTCTCAGAAGAGTTGAAGCTGTTATAGCTGCAAAGGGTGGGCCAACTCCATATTAAACCCTACATATTAAGAATGGGATGTCATTAAAGTTCATGTGCATGTATAGGCTGGGGTCCTAAAACTTTTGGCAATATAGTGTATATTAAACAGCCTCACAATTCTTTCGTGCTCTTCACACAAAAATGCATTTGTAATGTATGTTGTAGTTGAATTCTTAATACAGACCTTTTGCTGTGGGACTTGAAATTCAGGGCAAAAATTAAAAGCATCTCATTTTCGTCTTGTATGAAGCTTCCTACTAGACGAAATACTTTTGTCTTTGTGGCTTATATTGCAGCAGGTCTCACAATAGAGCCATTAATTCAGTGAAGCTACTTTTAGAAGAAAAGTTTTCTTTTCTCTTTTTCTTTGGTAGATGTGTGAAGACCTAAATCAAATGGCAACCCTGCCAGAAAGACCAACTTGTATTATGTCGATAAAAGCACAAAATTTATCTAGGTTTTGGTATTACAAAAATTTACATACTCTGAAGAGATGATGGTTAGGCTTGGCATCAAAAACTGGACATTTTTGGGGCTTAAAGAACAGTTGAACTGAATGATGGCTAACCAAATGAGGACAATTAAGCTTTTCTAAATGTGAAAGTTAACTATTTTAGTCTGTTTTATGCTGGGTTTAGACTATGCAATATCATTCGTAAAAGACAATGTGCTTTGGGATGCAATAATTTATCATCTCATCTAGTAAAGTGTGTAATAGTTGATGACAACCGACGGTGCGTCTATGATGCCTCACGACAGAAAGACTAGCATGTCTTGTTTTGTCTTCTTTTTTTTTTCTCGGTTTTCCACCGAAAAAAGGGTGAAGTGGCATTAGGGGCAGTCGTGACCAAATGGTTAGAGAGTCAGACTGGTGACCCGACGAGTTCTGGTTGTGTGTGTCCATGGTTTGCAGTGTGTACTCATTACTCACTACTCCTAATGTTTGTGCACCAACTTGGATGGGTTAAGCCCTGTGTATACTTAAATTTCCACGTCCGGATGAGTCTCTCACACAGTTGTGTCTGCACCGCTTTCAAAGTATACTTAACCGTGGATGGCCGAGTTCGACCCATGCGCAGTACAACTGTTGTGACTCTTCTGACTTTCTGGTGCATGCGCTGTTGTACGTGCACCATCCGCGCGGGCTCTATATTGGGCTGCCTTTCTTGAGCATGCGCTGTTTGTTTACGTTCTTGTTTCCAGAAGTCAGTCGCTAGTTCTGCTTTCTCAATGAAATTACGCATGTTGTTAAAGACATCAAGCGATGATTGTTCGGGAAGTGACGTGTAGTCTGACATGTTTCTTGTCCATGATGAGAATTTAGGAGTCAAATTCATAATCTGACAGTGACTATCGTAACAGACACAAATGTGGTGTAGTCTGAACCTAGCATTAAACAGACTAATGACAGTGTATTTTAGTTTAAGTAAAGGATTCTTTCATTTAAGAAGTTTTCATTATTTTCAACAACATTTCTTCATATTTGTATGGTTACTAGGGATGAATCACGATTTTCGAATATTCGATTAGTTGATTTAATTATAGAATATCGCGTTCAAGTAACCAGAGGATGGCGCTGTCAAAAATGCACCTAAAAGCTGTCAGTGAACTCTCAGGGTGTTTTATACTGGGCACTTTTGCTGTGTGATTCTTCCCTGCACCGTCACAGTGTTGGTCTGGTTTCACACTCAACTTGAACCCAGGTGCATTTTTGCGTTCATCTTGCGTCATCACAAAGTGCACGGGCATGATAGAAAACAAAATGTGTATAGATACAAAAATATATATAATTTTTAATTTGGTGCTATTGTGTGCAGCTGAGTAAATGACACAAACCGTATTTGTCGCTTGAAGGCGGCTTTTGCTGCTTGCAAACAGACTCTTTTGAGGAGACAGTGAATTACCATTCATTTGCTGCCCTGATTGCACTTGCTATGCGCAAGTACACTGCAGGCTCGCTCTCGCTCGTATCTAAGGTAAATTCAACACTATCATCCCTTACATGTATGTTATTGAGCTAATGACATTGTAATCGGCTAAAGCTCATTCGCTGGTTACTTTTCTTCCTGAACAAGTGCGCACCCAAGTGTTGCTTTCACATTTACACAAATCGTGGCACAGTTCGAGTGCATCCGAACTCAGGTTGTGGGTTCTCTGGTTTGGTACCTCAGTGAGCACCAAGCTCTGTATGGGAGCTTTCACATTAGTAATTTTTCATGCGAACCGTGCCCCATTTCGAACTAAACTGCCAGTGTAAAAACGCCTTGAGACAAAAGAACACATTGTCTCACACGCACACAGTAGACTTGCGTGGCATATAACAGTTACGGTAACTTGGGGCGATGTCATATAACGGGGGGTGGGGTGGGGGGGGGGTTTGGTTTGTGTTGCGATTTTCAAATAATAATTGAATAATTCACAGCAATCATCGAATAGTTTGCTTGAATTGCCCATCCCTAATGGTTACTTGCAAGACAAAATTCATAAATAGTAAATTTTTTGCAATGTTTCCACATCCAGCTTTGTGGCCCCTTTTGATTTGAAGTCTTGCTAAAATTAAGTTGACAGACTTTGTAAACTTGCTTTTTTTATGTACTTTGAAGCTGAAATTTCAGAAAATGAGTTAGAGTAGCACTGAATGAATCTTGGCTTTGAAAGAATAAGCCGAAGCACAAATCATTCCAGATGCCAAATGCCATTTACCTTTTTCATACTCCAAGAATCCAACTTAATACATGGATTATGGCTTGAAACAAAGTAAAGCGTAAAGAAAAGTAATACAAAGATGTTATATCCTTGTTTTGGTCTTAACATTTGATCAATTTATCCCTCTTTGCTGGTGTCAAGAACAGTCATGTAAACCTATAAAAATGCTATGTATTTCAGTACCTTTGTCAGGTACTTCTTACTTTTCACAGCTATATGTATTTTAAATATTCATAGATTTCTAATGAACCGCTGCGGATGTAAGAGAACGTTCAGATCTTTGTAAAACACAAGATCTCTTCTAACCTGGTTGTTCAGTCCCATACATTGTAGTTCTTCAGTTATTTAAAATAGTTGGAGAGCAGTATCTATATTCTTGCAAATTATTCAGCAATATTTAATTTGAATTCTATATTTATGGAACTGGGCCAATTATGTCCCATAAACTAGGGATGTGCGCCATGACTAATTTCATTAACGTTCAAATGGAAATTTTGTAGCATACTAGTCTAACAAACCTCTGTATAAGCGATTAATTTGAAATAGCCTACTTAATATGCATCAAGCGGTCAAATCTCTCACTGAATGCTGCTGAAAATAGGTCTTGTACATGTAGTGATCATTGTATATTAAACTTAAGAGTTCAACATTAGCCAATGTAGCCATATTTATTAAAATCAACTGAATAATTAGGCTGGGTAGGACCAATAAGTACAAACCCAATAGCCTATTTTTAACAGAAATCCTCAAATAAAAGTCCTATGTTTCTTTTCATAATGTTTCCCATTTAAACCGGTATAGAATTGAATATTTCCCTAATAACCAGTAGTATAACAAGCATGTAATCAAGTTAATTTATATATGCCAGTTTGACATGACGTAGAAGAAAACGGAAAGGTTTTTCAAAATACTCCCCCATTTTCCTCAGACAAAGAGGACATGGAGAAAAGGAATGCAAGGTCTGAGGAAAAATAAAATGTTTTTTTTTCTCTCCCTGCTCCAGTATACACTTTAAAAACAATACATTATTTTGAAAAGTGTAACATGGCAGTATTTTGAATGTAGCCTTTGCAAAAACATAAAGCAAACATACATGTGCAAAAAACAATGCAAACGTCTAGTTTTTCCAATGTCAACTAGAGAAACCGTATTGTCTGGTGAACTACTTTTGCACATCCCTATTATAAACTACAATTATGACCTGTGCAGTGATTTTATTTTTATTTTTATGAGCCATCACTTGAGACATTAATGTTCAAGGGTGTTTTGAGTGTTCACACTTTTACCAAAAAGTGCATATTTACAGCTTCAAGCTTTGTCATGATTGGTTGCAAGCATGCAATCTGTACTTTGTGGCAGTGTAATTTGGGAAAATATTTTACAATACTGAATTTTATTAAAGTAAACAATAGAGAAAATAATGCATTGAGGCAAAATGTGTGTGCATTAGACACATTAGAATCTCTCATCCAGAAATTTGTGCTATTACAGTGTGGATAGTCTCACTGTGGATTACTTCACACCAGTGGGCGTGACCCAAAAAAGTATAAGAACCACTGCTTTATACCAAAGTTTTGTTTAATTCTTGATTTTTGTGTAAACCAACAGCATTAATACTTAGCCATTTAATTTAAATTATGATATGGATATTTACATTTAACCTTGTTTTTAACTTTGATTTTAATTAAGTGAAGTCAGTTTTTTTAAGTGACACATTTTACTTTAACCGTATCACTATAATTGAATGGAAATTCTCAATTAAAAATGACAGGACTTCCTACTTTTCTATTTTATATATTCGTCAGATGAAAGAGGAGCAGTGTTTCTCAATCCTGAAATCCGGTGTTGTGGTGGTTTCTCTTGGACAGGATTGAGAAATACTTCTGAAGGGTGCATAGAATATTAATTTTACATTTAAAAGCGGACTCTTTTGTCAGTCGATTATTTCCTGTGTGTTGTGCTGTTGGCTTTTTGTCTTATCCCATAATGACAGATCTCTGCTGCAAAAATGTCTTGGATCTGTGATTTACAATTAAATGAATGTGTAAAGCAGTCAACGATGTAGGAATATATATAAAAACCTCAGTAGATTTAAAATATGCATGCCCTTCTGTATTCAGTAGACAATTCCTCATCCTGAATAAGGACTGTTTATCAATTGCTGAGAGCTCATTGTTGCCTTTGTGACTTATTAATTATCTCTTTTTCAAGCTTATTCTCTCATCATCCATTCCAAAGCATCATCATTGCTCCCCAGCCCCTATTCTGTTCCTGTCCTCCCTCTGTCACACTGTCTGTCCCCTCTTGTCTCTCATCCCCTGAGGATTAACAGTTGGAGTGTCTCTCTGCAATATAGGGATACCTTCCGAAAAGCAAATGGGAGATGGACACTTCAGAAGCAAAGCTTGGTGGGTTTTTATTTATTTGAAGTTTTACACAAGATATTCAAAACAGTATACAATATGTTTGTACTGTATGTTGTTGTCTTTTTTTTTTTTTTGCCAAAAAAAAAAAAATATATATATATATATATATATATATATATATATAAATTATCCCTGGATTTACAAATTCAAATAATTTTATTTGCATTTACTGAACTGTTTTATTAACTGTTTGTCCATCTGTTAGAATATCGTCATGTAGATCTGCTCTGGCTGATCCCCTGAAATGTATTCATTTTGCTCTCAGACAGTTATACACTGCATGAAAGTGTATGTATGTATGTTTAGGGGCATTTTCACACCTGGCTCATTTGGAGCGTTTGTTTCGGAACCTGCTGCGTTTTCTCCCTTAGTTCGGTTCGTTTAGGCATGTATGAACACTGCAATTGCGTTTGGATCCGCACTAAAAAAATCGGCCCATGATCACCTGAACAAGGTGGTCTTGGGAGGTTTGCTTTTGGTGAAAAAGCAATCCGACCCAATGGACCATCACATATGTGTGATAAGCAGCAGTGTTTGTTTTGCTAATGCCTCTCAAAAATGAATCGTGGGTTAGCCTGGAGCAAAGACAGTAAAATACGTATTTGAAATTTGGTCTGATGAACATATTTCAGAACAACTGTCCAAAAATACTGATTGATTCTTGCTCAAAATGATAAAGTAATATAAATACCACTACCAAAGAAAGCCAAAATAAGCCTGTGAAGCTGTTGTCTATATGAGCGGAATCCCAGAATATAAACAAGTGCATTGTGACCAATTAGAGTATGGTTTACTCGCACGTGACTTTTGGTCCGTTTTGAAATGTTGCCTTGTGAAAGCGAACCGAACTAAGAAAAAATTGCAACATTGTAATCCCTTTTTCGGAACAAAACAAACAATCTACATGTTTGAAAACGCTTTTTATGAACTCTATTTTGTTTAAAAAAACGCTAATTCAGCACTGTGTGAAAAGCCCTCGTAACTTTGCTTAATCCTAATGAATTGTGCATATAATATATGCATGTCTTTGAATAGAGACAGAGTGACACGCGTCATAATCCGAAAACCATGCCCACCGGGGGAGAAAACAATCAAACCGTCTCCATTGACTTTGTATTGCGTGTAGCGCCCTCCTTGTCATTTCTGACTTATAACAAAAACAGAACAATGTCTAAAAGCTGAAATGTGACAAAGTGTACAGCAAACAAGCTAAACAAAACCCAGAACCAAAAACCCAGAAGTTTTTATAAGCTGTTGACCCAAAAACAAGTGTTTAAGGACACAAAAGTGGATACAGGCTATTGAGACCATTTATATTACACTGAGAACTACCCCCACTAGAGGGGAAACGTAATCAGCGACAGGAAATATAATCTATAAAACTGACATTTGGATATTTGACTTAACAGTGACAATGTTTACTGCACACACCGGCATACTGAGTGTCAAATCCCAAAATGTACCCATTCTTCCTGCTGATGCTTCACGTCTTATTGCTTTTTATCCACTTTTGTATCCTTAAACTATTTTTGTTTTTGGGTCGACAGCTTATAAAAAGTTAGTTCTGTGTTCTTTTTAGCTTGTTTGCGGTACACCCTGTCACGTAGCAGCTTTTAGATTGTTTTTTTGTTTTAAGTCAGAAATGACAAGGTGGCTGTTTCACGCAATACAAAGTCAATGGAGAGCGTTGGATTTTCCATCACCCCACCCCCCTGCTGTGGGCGTGTCCTAAATGCAATCTGTCTCTATGGCCATCAATCATAACAGAATAAAAAAAAAAATTCACATTAGTATGTAATTTACCAGGTTTTAGTAGCTTTGACAAAATAAGTGTTCATCAGATGTAGAATTGATGATGACTTTAGATGCTGCTTTGTCCTTCCAGACAAGTTGGATGGTCTGGCGGGAGGAGGCAAGAGAAAACGAGACACTGACGTGTCCGGCATGGAAGACTTCCTCCAGCTGCCTGATGACTATGCCTCTCGCATGTCTGAACCTGGCAAAAAGAGGGTAATGTGGTGCACATTATTTTACGTATTTGCTTTCACTTGCTATTTGTGGTTGCCTATTGTTCAGTTTTTATTTTGAATGTTCTTGAGAATTACAGATTGAGAGTCCTGTTTTGAAAATGATTGAATTGTTGGTCTGCATTTTTATTTTACTGAACAAAGACTCTCACCATTTGAATTTTCATTTAAATTGCTTTTCTTGTTTGGTTTTGGGGAGGGTTGTGATTTAAGACAAACATTTTGCACTCATTAAACTTGCTGATCTTGCAGGTGCGCTGGGCTGATCTCGAAGAGAAGAAGGATGCCGACAGAAAACGCGCGATTGGTTTTGTAGTCGGTCAGACAGACTGGGAGAAAATCACGGATGAGAGCGGCCAGCTTGCGCAGAGAGCTCTCAACCGCACCAAGTATTTTTAGGAGATTTTGTAATGACAATTGTACAGCATTTAAGGTGAGTTTCAAGTAATTCAGCTCTGAGTAGCCAATACCGATAGTAGTTGCTTTATGTGGATAGAAAGAGAGTTTTGTTTCTTGTTTTGCTAAATGTTCCCATTTTTCTAAACTTCAGAACATGATTACATCAGCTTACTCATTTACATCAAATGCTGCTTGAGTTTAAGAATGTTCTGAGCATAAAATCCAACAAAAACCGCTTGTGTTCGTTTCTGAAGCTTTTTTTAATTTTAGTGTTGACTTGTTCAATAGTTGTGTTCTTAGTAGTGAATGCGACCCACTGTCATTTATACAAACAAGTTTTAAAAATTCTCTCTTCATGTCTTTTTAACTTGTCTTTTTTCCTGTTGCAGGTTACAATGAAATTCTTCATTTCCAATGTGTACTGCCTGATGAAGAAAGAGCATTGACTCTTCAGTCGTTGGTCGATCCTGTTAGTACACTTAATGGCCTTGGTATAATATCTGGTGTAATGTAAATGCCTTTTTGTTTTATCCACAATCTTATTTTAATAGGTTAAACATTGTGTGAGGTTTTGTAGCAGTGGTACATTTGATTGTAGGTGATATCCTTCCTTTTTGTTAGTTTTATTCCATATATCTGATGTATTTGGCCTTGAAATATTATTGTAGTTCACAAACATGTACACACCCAATAAAGCTTACAAAACAGTCTCATAAAGAACCCTTATACAGTCATTTTTCACTTTAAGTTGCTGTTAAAAAACTGTCTGTTATGCTGAATTGTGAAACCTTGGTTGGTGGAAGCTGTAATTAAAGATCCAAAAGAAACTGTTCAGATTGATGCAAGAAGCATGACCAATACATTTTACTTGCAAAGTAGTTTACTGGCTTCTCATGTGGTAACTGATATTGACAGGTCTGCTCCATTGGTTGCTTTTTGGCCTGCTCCTTGCTATTTGGTTTGCCACATAAGTTGCCAGAAAACATGGGCAGGAATTTTGCACAATATACTTGACATACAGAGTTTGTCCAGACCAAAGCTTTTGTGTTTACATTTGAATTTGTACATGCACCCTGAACGCCTTTTTATACCTAAATCTTGCATGATGTAGTTCAAACATGACCCCCATGCTTGATTTTAATAGATAATCTGCCCTGGTAATGCTAAGAACCAGGAATAAGCTTTATTAATAACAAAGTTCTTATCTGCATCCACATTTGCTGTTTATGAGAGTATATATTGTGATGTCAGTCACATTGGCTGAATATACGCTCAGTAGCCACTTTATTAGGTACACCTTACTAATACCAGGTTGAACCCCCTTTTGGCTTTAGAACTGCCTTAATTCTTCGTGGCATACACTCAACATGGTGCTGGAAGCATTCCTCAGAAATGGTCCATATTGACATGAAAGCATCACAGAGATGCTGCAGATTTGTCGGCTGCACATCCATGATGTGAATCTCCCGTTCCACCACATCCCAAACGTGCTCTATTGGATTGAGATCTGGTGACTGTGGAGGTCATTTGAGTATAGGGAAATTATCATGTTCAAGAAACCAGTTTGAGATGATTTGAGCTTTGTGACATGGGACGTTATCCTGCTGGAAGTAGCCATCAGAAGATGGTACACTCTGGTCATAAATAGATGGACGTGTTCAGCAACAATACTCAGGTAGACTGGAGTTTATACGATGCTCAGTTGGTACAAAGTGAGTCAAGGAAATAT
Organism: Gobio gobio; assembly: GCF_949357685.1. Classification (NCBI taxonomy): domain Eukaryota; kingdom Metazoa; phylum Chordata; class Actinopteri; order Cypriniformes; family Gobionidae; genus Gobio; species Gobio gobio. Next base: position 32,883,145 of record NC_137105.1, on the reverse strand, counting down.
TCCCCACATCAATATACCACCAGCAGCCCGAACCAATGATGCAAGGCAGGATGGATCCATGCTTTGATGTTCTTCACGCCAAATTCTGACCCTACCATCTGAATGAGACTCATCAGACCAGGCAATGTTTTTCCAATGTTCTGTGGTCCAATTTTGGTGACCCTGTGTGAATTGTAGCCTCAGTTTCCTGTTCTTAGCCAATAGGAGAGGAGTGTCACCTGGTGTGGTCTTCTGATGCTGTATATTGCTGCCAATCTGCTTCAAGTTTCGACGTGTTGTGCATTCAGAGATGCTCTTCGGCCATTTCATTTGAGTTACTGTTGCCTTTCTACCAGCTCTGGCCAGTCTGGTCATTCTCCTCTGGCATCAATAAGGCATTTTCACAAACAGAACTACTGCTCACTGGATATTTTCTCTTTTCCGGACCATTCTCTGTAAACTTTAAAGATGGGTATGTGTGAAAATCCCAGTAGATCAGCAGTTTCTGAAATACTCAGACCAGCCTGGCACCATCAACCATACCACGTTCAGTCACTTAAATATTTTTTCCTCATTCTGATTCTCATTTTTAACTTCAGCGGTTTGTCTTAGGCCCTGTCCACACAAACATGGGTATTTTCAAAACCGCAGCCTTTTCTATGCGGTTTGGCTGTTTGTCAACATGCAAACGTAGTATCCGGACACTGAAACCGAATTTTTATGAAAACTCCTGCCAGAGTGAAAAGCCAACTCTGGTTGCAGTGTAGTCTTGTGGACAGTAAAACCAGCGATTTTGGCTTGTTACGTCAAATCCGGAACCGACGATAATCTTTTTCCAGGCTTCTGATTGGCCAACATGGCTTCATGGTTAGGGTTATTTTGCCACCTGTTGGTTTGGAATGCTCTTGATAGCGCTTCATAGCATGTTTTTGCGTTTTCATGTGGACGCAATTTATTATTTATTTTTTTAACGGAGGAAAAAATACCAGTGTACGCGTGGACAAGGCCTTAATCTTGTCTACATGCTTAAATGCATCGAGTTGCTGCCATGTGACTGGCTGATTAGATATTTGCATTAACGAGCCCTTGATCAGGTGTACCTAATAAAGTGACTGGTTAGAGTATATGAAATGCATTTACCCTACAGTGATGTTCATTAAATGCTCATACAACATCTTTCTACAAGAATCAACAGCTAAATATTCAGATGCCAATATGAGATGGCATTAAAGGTAAGTGTGAACATACATACTGTTCAATCAATGATAAATATGCAATATATTCATCTAATATACTTTTTATCAGTGTTTAATCAGTTTTTATTGGGTATATATGAGATGCTATAAATTTTTTTGTGATAATTTTGAAATCTAAAGTAGTTTACTCATGTACAATTTCTGTACAAGATTTTTTTCTGTGAAAAATTAATTGAAGTCGGCATAACCTAAAACTTTATACCTGGGTGCACATAACTTTTTTTGGTCTGGTTCTCAAGGGAGCACCTGGAGATGCTGCTTGGTACTCACACTTGCACTTCTATCCTACAAGCTGTCGTCATCACATATTAAATAAGTAACATGTGCCCCCCCCCCTTTACTGTATAAATTAAATATAATTACTGTAATTGATAGAGTTTATCTTTGTTAAAGCTACAAAATTTATTTTCTCTCTCTTTTGTTGTTTGATTAACATTGGTGGTGACAAACAGCTGTGGGTATATTAGGCTGCTGTCACTTTAAGATCATACTTATGCGCATCCGGTTTTCTTTCTCAATTGTTTACTACATGTATCCAACTGTGTTTATGAGGATACTTGCCAAGACAGGCAATTTGACAAAATTTTGCGTGCACGTGTCCATTTAAGCTCAAAAGAAGAGAAATCTGCGCTCACGTGCTGTCTGCACGGCTCTGTGTGTGCGCACAGAAAACAGTGCGAGTTCCAGTGTTGTTCTTGCACTTAGTGTTTAAACTGACAGGGCTGAAAAACACATGCAAATAATACAATTTGCAATTAATTATGCATTCCGAAACGGAACCAATCAACTAAGATCCCTATATTTGACATTGCACATCCTGTGATGTAACTATCATGGATGCGCACATCGTGATATCAATGCTAAAACGATATGCACTATATTGCCAAAAGTTTTGTGAAGCCTGCCTTTACATGCTCATTAACTTTAATGACATCCAATTCTTAATCTGTAGGATTTAATATTGAGTTGTCCCACCCTTTGCAGCTAGAACAGCTTCAACTCTTCTGGGAAGGCTTTCCACAAGGTTTAGGAGTGTGTTTATGGGAATTTGACCATACTTCTACACCGTGTGCAGAATTATTAGGTATGTTGATTTTCTGATCATATTTGTTTTCCAGGCACATTTTACCAATTTCAAACCACATTAATCTTAACCACTATAAATTTTGTATTTAATCATTTATAAGGGATATATAATTGTTCATGAAGGCTGGAAATGAAAAATACCTTTATTAATTTGGTGTGCCAAATTTTAGGCACGTTTTCTTTTACTGCTAAAATGAGGCAAACGAGATTTAATTCAGACTGAAAAGTCAAAAATTATTAAATGCCAATGAGGTTTAGGGACACCAAATCCTCTTGTACCACTGTTCTGGAAAATGGTGGCTCTGGAGTCTAAAGGGTTCCTGATGGTTTCATACGTATTTCTTACCCTTAATTCTTAATTCCTTTGCTGTTAACGTGTCTCTAATTTTGGACTTTTCAGTCTGAAATCTTAAATCTCTTTTTTTGGCTCATTTTAACTGTAAAAGAAAACGTGCCTAATAATTCTGCACACCTGAATATGGGTGTTTATAAGTTTTTTTTATTTTTTTTATTTCCAGCCTTCATGAACAATAATATATCACTTAAAAATTATATAAAAAAAAAAAAAAATAGTAGGTATTAAGAATACTGTGTAAAATGTGCATGGAAAATATATAATTAGAAAAACAAAGTGCCTAATGATGTTGGACAAGGAGGCCTGGCTCGCACTCTCCGCTCTAATTCATCGCAAAGGTGTTCTATCAGGTTGAGGTCTGGACTCAGGCCTGTGCAGGCCAGTCAAGTTCCTCCACACCAAACTCGCTCATCCATGTCTTTATGGACCTTGCTTTGTGCACTGGTGCGCAGTCATGTTGGAACAGGAAGGGGCCATCCCCAAATTGTTCCCACAATGTTGGGAGCATGATATTGTCCAAAATGTCTTGGTATGCTGAAGCATTAAGAGTTACTATCACTGGAACTAAGGGGCCAAGCCCAACCCCTGAAAAAAAAAAAAACCCCACACCATAATCCCCTCTCCACCAAACTTTACACTTGACACAATGCAGTCAGGCAAGTACTGTTACCCTGGCAACCGCCAAACCCAGACTCGTCCATCGGATTGCCAGACAGAAGTGTAATTCATCACTCCAGGGAACACATCTCCACTGCTCTATAGTGGTGGCGTGCTTTACACCACTGCATCCGACGCTTTGCATTGCACTTGGGGATGTAAGGCTTGGATGCAGCTGCTCAGCCATGGAAACCCATTCCACGAAGCTCTCTACACATTGTTCTTGAGCTAATCTGAAGGCCACACAAAGTTTGGAGGTCTGTAGCAATTGACTCTGTATAAAGTTCTGCGCACTGTGCGCCTCAGCATGCACTGACCCCGCTCTTTAATTTTATGTGGCCTACCACTTCGTGGCTGAGATGCTGTTGTTCCCAATTGCTTCCATTTTGTTATAATACCACTAACAGTTGACTGTGGAATATTTAGTAGTGAGGAAATTTTATGAATGGACTTATTGTACAGGTGGCAGCCTATCACAGTACAACACTTGAATTCACTGAGCTCCTGAAAGCGACCCATTCTTTCACAAACGTTTGTTGAAGCAGTCTGCATGCCTAGGTGCTTGATTTTATACACCTGTGGCCATGCAAGTGATTGGAACACCTGAATTTAATGATTTAGAGGAGTGTCCCAATACTTTTGGCAATATAATATAGCCCTAATCATGATTGCTATCTTACCAGAGAGGGAGAAAAATCCTACTCCAGTATGTAAACATGTCCCTGTCCCCAAAAATGTTGGTACTCAAAAGTGTTTCCCTCCAGGTTTTCTGGTGCTCATCGTTTATTTTTAAATATTTTTTTGAAAGTCCGAAATGTTATTCAGGAGTTGTAGGACTACTTTGGTACTCTATTGTACTTTTGATGTCTTTGGAACTCAACAGCTACTGCTATGTGTTTTTTTTTTGTTGTTGTTGTTGTTGTTGTTGTTGTAAAAGCGCTACCAGGACATTCTGCCTGCTATCTCTTGTTACACCAAAGAATATCATATTGGTTTAGGAACAACATATAGGTGACTTTAACTATCTGCATACTGCTACTAAAATATTATTCCTTGAACGACTTGCATTTGTTAGAAAAGATTATAATATAGTTAATTAGTAATGAGTTATATAATGTTAAAAAAGGCAGAACAGTAATCAAGCTGATTTTAAGATATTACTTTGCCATATTTTTATAGACAGCATATTCTGCAAACAATAGAATAATAGTAAAATAAAACAAAGCACAATTTTTTTTGTTGGGGACCTGTAATGTTTTAGGCAACAACATAGAGGCACTGTTCTCTTATGATGTTCCCATATTCCATTATGAAGTTGGCTAAACAATGAATGGCATCACTAACACCAAATACTGGATCTGAATACTTGTCTGAATCCTTTACAGAACGTTCAGAATTTTGCATACATTTAACCTTTTCCCTCATGAAGCTTTTCTAAATGACTGGTGGAATAATCCTATGCATATTTTTACATTCCAAGGACCCAAGCTGCTTTGAGTGGACATTGTTCTATATTTTTGGTGAAAGACATTGAATTTAGGGGTCATACGGTCTTGCAAAAGGAAATGCAATTTATTCACTGGGAACTCAAATCTGGCTCGAGGTCTTCCTACTCGACAATTTGAAGCAACCTAAGTTTTGCTGGAAGTGAAATTTGACCTTCCTTCCCATGAAGGATACAGCGAATAGATCCTTCTAAGATTCATTGCACACCGGTGATGACGGGTTTTTTTTTTTTTGGAGAAAATGCCGTAATACAATTTTGAAAGTAATGTTTCAACTTACTTGAATATCTAAATACGAATGTAAAAAAAAAAAAAAAAAACTTTAATGAGGCTAGACCAGTGGTTTCCAACCCTGTAGTACCCTGAACTCGGCACATTTTGTATGTCCCTTATCAAACACACCTGATTTAACTCATCAGCCTATAATAGAGGCTTCTAGACCCTAATTGGTTGTCCAATTAGAAAAAAAAAACTTTTTGGACACAAAAAAAAGTGTACTCCAGGACCAGGGGTGGGAACCACTGGACTTGGCCATTCCATTTAACAATGCTTGGTTCGACCTTTGCACACTTCAAAGGTGTAGCCTTCTAATGCTGCGTTCACATCAAACGTGAATAGAGCGTCAAAATCGTGTCTACCGCGTCTTGTTGGATGCTTGAACATTTTTAATCCATTTGCACGCGAATTGGACGCGCATATAAACCGAGCGTTTGAAGCGAAATAGACGCGCGTTCAAGGCGCTCCAGGAGCTGTGCCTGGATGACAGCTCGCTCTCACTCCTGTAGCCTATGTACAGGTGCTGGTCATATAATTAGAATATCATCAAAAAGTTGATTTATTTCACTAATTCCATTCAAAAAGTGAAACTTGTATAGTATATTCATTCGTTACACACAGACTGATATATTTCAAATGTCTATTTCTTTTAAATTTGATGATTTATAAATGACAACTAAGGAAAATCCCAAATTCAGTATCTCAGAAAATTAGAATATTGTGAAAAGGTTCAATATTGAAGACACCTGGTGCCACACTCGAATCAGCTAATTAACTGAAAACACCTGCAAAGGCCTTTAAAGGGTCTCTCAGTCTAGTTCTGTAGGCTACACAATCATGGGGAAGACTGCTGACTTGACAGTTGTCCAAAAGACGACCATTGACACCTTGCACAAGGAGGGCAAGACCCAAAAGGTCATTGCAAAAGAGGCTGGCTGTTCACAGAGCTCTGTGGTCCAAGCACATTAATAGAGGCGAGGGGAAGGAAAAGATGTGGTTGAAAAAAGTGTACAAGCAATAGGGATAACCGCACCCTGGAGAGGATTGTGAAACAAAACCCATTCAAAAATGTGGGGGAGATTCACAAAGAGTGGACTGCAGCTGGAGTCAGTGCTTCAAGAACCACTACGCACAGACGTATGCAAGACATGGGTTTCAGCTGTCGCATTTCTTGTGTCAAGCCACTCTTGAACAGACCGCGTCAGAAGCGTCTCGCCTGGGCTAAAGACAAAAAGGACAACTGCTGCAGACTGGTCCAAAGTTATGTTCTCTGATGAAAGTAAATTTTGCATTTCCTTTGGAAATCAGGGTCCAAGAGTCTGGTGGAAGAGAGGAGAGGCACACAATCCACGTTGCTTGAGGTCCAGTGTAAAGTTTCCATAGTCAGTGATGTTTTGGGGTGCCATGTCATCTGCTGGTGTTGGTCCACTGTGTTTTCGGAAGTCAACGCAGCCGTATACCAGGAAGTTTTAGAGCCCTTCATGCGTCCTGCTGCTGACCAACTTAATGGAGATGCAGATTTCATTTTCCAACAGGACTTGGCACCTGCACACAATGCCAAAGCAACCAGTACCTGGTTTAAGGGCCATGGTATCCCTGTTCTTAATTGGCCAGCAAACTCGCCTGACCTTAACCCCATAGAAAATCTATGGGATATTGTGAAGAGGAAGATGCGATATTCCAGACCCAACAATGCAGAAGAGCTGAAGGCCACTATCAGAGCAACCTGGGCTCTCATAACACCTGAGCAGTGCCACAGACTGATCGACTCCATGCCACACCGCCTTGCTGCAGTAATTCAGGCAAAAGGAGCCCCAACTAAGTATTGAGTGCTGTACATGCTCATACTTTTCATGTTCATACTTTTCAGTTGGCCAAGATTTCTAAAAATCCTTTTTTTGTATTGGTCTTAAGTAATATTCTAATTTTCTGAGATACTGAACTTGGGATTTTCCTTAGTTGTCAGTTGTAATCATCAAAATTAAAAGAAATAAACATTTGAAATATATCAGTCTGTGTGTAATGAATGAATATAATATACAAGTTTCACTTTTTGAATGGAATTAGTGAAATAAATCAACTTTTTGTTGATATTCTAATTATATGACCAGCACCTGTATATTTTAGGCTACAATAAACCAAGTATGTCATAAAACACCACTCTGCCTCTTCATTTTCATTTCATTCAAAAAATATTAAACATTAATAGCCACACAAATGTGGTTCAGGCAACTATGCTGAATGTATATTTATAACAAACGAAATGTAAAACTCAACCATGCCTTTTCTGTTACATTTAAAAATAAAATAAAACCATTAACATCTAGTTCAGAAAATAAGTGTGCATATACTGTATATGATTGTCACTGTAATAAAATTAATATATGACATGAAACACAACCCAGTCTAAAGTTAAATAGCCCTCAGTCAAAACGATTTGGTAAGCAAAAAAATTATAGATTCGTGACACCAAAGATCGCCCGGAGACACCAGAGCCAGTGGCAAAAGCCAGAAGGACTAGCCAAGGAAAGGCTGCTCTCGCTGGGGTTAACGAGGGCTGAGCACTGGTGATCGACTGGATCTCACAACTCAGAGAACACATGATAAAAATTTCCAATAGGCGATCTGTTTATAAATAAACCACAGATTTGAGCTTTAAACAAGTACATTCTTGCCTGAAAAAGTCTAACTACATTTTGTTACACAATAGCAATAGTATTTTTAAATTACGCAGGGTTTCTCATCCGCTATTGACTTGCCATTAGTTTATCACCACGTGACAGCAGCAAGGAGGCTCCTGATTGGTTAACACGGCGCAAATTCATGCCAAAGTTCAGATTTTTCAACTCTGCATCACACGCAAATTTGCTTAACGCGTGAATGCACAAAAAGCACCACTCGCGCAAGACGCTCAATTAGCGCGAACGAGGCAGAATCGCGTCCATCGCGCCCAAGAAACACGTCTACCGTGCCGCAGGACCCCCAGAGGCGCGTCAACGCACCTTTACATTGATTTAATTAACATTTAAATCACTCGCTCCAGGCGCTCTATTCGCATTTGGTGTGAACGCAGCATAAGGATGCAGCCTCTGTATTGAAAGACCGTTAATGAATGTGAGAAATTGGAATGCCCATTATGTTGACTATAGTAAACCGTGTTGGTGGTAACGCATTACAAGTAAAACAAGTTATGTAATCAGATACTTGGAATAAAGTAACTAGTAAAGTAACGATTACTTTTAAATTTACAACAAAATATCGGAGTTACTTTTTCAATGAAGTACCGCTAGTTACTTTGCTTTCCCATTTATTGACTAACAGCTCTCCTGTCCCAATTTTGAGAGAAATGAGAAGTGTAGAGGTGTTGTGTGCGCTGTGTGAACATGATGGTTATTGTAGTTCTAGACTAAATTTGAGCAAGCATTTACTTAACTCACTTGAACAGAAATCAGTATCCCTCAAAATGAATAAAAATGGTAAAATCCAAACTCAGAATATTACACAAACCTGTGTACTATTATACAAAATATATTAAAATGTCACTGCCATTGTTTTGTCTCAATATGCATGCCAGTAATGTTTTTTCTAAGGAACATTTATAAACGCTTATTAACCTGAGGCCTTAATCTAATCTGTCTGGGAAACCAGGCCTTTATGTAGTTAATCTCACGTTATTAACCAATCTCTTTGCTGCTGACCTTCAAAGACCCAATTCAATCATACTAAGAAGCAAAAATGACTAGATAAACATCACAGTGGTGTTTCATTTTCTGAAGTAATAGTGTTGAACTTTCTTCTCCTGCATCCTATTCTTCAGCAATCCAGAACGGCAACACAGCTGAAAGGTTTGTTTGAGCTGCGCCCTCTGCTGTACAGGCGTTTGCATTTTCTTCAGCCTATTCATTTCACTTAGGTGTGAAAAGGCCTTTATTGTGCATGGTCTTCAACAAGTCAGCGTTGTCATGATTTAATTTTCCCGCAGCTCCAGATTGATTAGTCTGGAATCTGGATAAAAGTGAAAAACTTGTGAGACCATGACCAAATATATATATTTTTTGCATCACATACTTTCTTGGGTCCACACAGCTACATTTTGATATAAATGGAAATTACTGGATTGATGACTCCTGGTATTGCAGACCTCAATTTAAAGAGTCTCCCGCACATTCCCATTTGTGCAACCAACTGCGTAAAATGTCTTCACAGATGGAAGGATTACGGAGGACAATTGGACTGCAGCTTTTCATTTGTCCTGGACATCCAGCCATCAAGCCATGTAAGGCTGTTGTTTTTTTTGCTAATGTTTTGCTCCATATATATATATTATAGGCTATATTTATGTGAATATGTCCTTCATATACTGGCGGTGTGGGGGAATAACTAATATTTTTTCTGAGCCAAATAGTCTATTACGATACAAAAACTTTTAAGTAAGTGCTTAAATTAACTTGTCATGCTACAATTTCATAGTAGTTTCTCCAATACTGTATGCAAGTTGTTCATATATTAATTTCATGCATATTGTTTGTTTGGAAAAGTGCATACAATTTTGTAACCATTAAGGCTGCATATTAAAAAGGTATTGCACAGAAAAGGTATTGCACATTTATTTTTTTTTTCCTTTCGTTCTTCCTTTGTTTCTCCAAAAGAAACATTACTTTTTGTCCTTTTAAATTCAAAATAAGTTAGGTGTGTATTTCTTTTTTTATTCACATTATTTTGCTCTACACTGATTCAAATTGGTTGCTGCATTCTTAGTGTTCTTACCTTTGTCAATGTTACAAAATGTGTTGCAGGCAAATTCTGAAAAAGATTCTTTCAAATCCCTATTTTCAATGGTTTTTGGTTTAAATTTGTGCCTTTTCATTTCATCATGAATTCATGGAGAAAATATATACCTAGCTGTATTTTCAGGCTTTAGGCTTGTGATAAGTAATTGGAATTCTTTAGCGCAAATAATATACCTGGTAACATATTTCAGCACTTTTATATTAAATGGCACATAAATTCTTCAGAAATGACTATGAAGATTGCTGTATTTATTATAAATTCATGCATGCTTGCACATTATTTATTTATTTATTCATGTGCCCTCTTAATCTATTAAAATTCCTTCCCTCCCATTTGCAGCGACATCTTGGCTGCATGCCTGCATCCAAAATCGCATACTCTCTTGAGTAGGTACTTATTTTGATCAAGATATTCATGACCGCTAAAAAAGTGTGTTCTATATAGTATGAATGTAATCTGGACGTACTACATTCGCCATGTTGTCATTATCACATGACCTTACCCGCGTCAGTTGCATCGCTTCACTGCCATTGACAAATCCTCTCCCGTGGCCTCATGGGATAGTAAAGTGTCCATCGAATGCACACTTCAGAATCTCGCTGGAAGTAGTAGGTCATCATCAGGGTACTTTTTGCCTACTTTTTTATTAGTACTGCGAATTTGGACACTTCTTTTGTCACATACTGTTTTTCTCCTACTATATAGTAGGGAAGTATGCATTTTCAAATGCAGCCTTCTTAGATGATTTGTTTACTGGTGCGAGGGTGGGACAACCGGTCTCTCAAATTACATCACAGCAATAGAAAACCACATGTCCTACATGTTTTCTTGTTCGAGAAGCTGTTTCACTTGAATATGTCACAATAGGGAAAAATCGATCGTAACTTCAGTTTCATGCCGACTATAACTGGCACTCTTTTCTTTAAGGAATTGTCTTACCACTCTGGCCCTCAAGTTCCAGTATCCTGCAGAGATTCGCTCCAACCTTGATCAAACTCACCTGCCTGTAACTTTCTAGATTTCGAAAATCTTGATTAGCTTGTTCAGATGAGTTTGATCAAGGCTGGAGCTAAACTCTGCAGGAAACTGGAACTTGAGAGCCCGAATTGAGAACCCTAGCACTACACACTTGTGATGCATTTCATACACACATGGATAATTTAATTTGCCCTACTGAGACCGCAGTGTTACGTGTCACATTACGTTGTACAATGTCCTTTTGCAATTGTCTCTTATAGATAAAGCATCAAGGCCAATTGAATGAACACCATTTCATTCCTCTTCCACAGCTATTGTACCCAGGAGAGCCACTGGAAAAGAAACGTTTCTGCCGAGGTATAAAATACATAGACAATAATGATTTTGTATTTCTTTTTTTATTTGAAGGATGATTAACGTGACAGCAGCCCAGTTTTTAAGGAGATTGTGCAGTGTCCTGACTGATGTTGCGTGACTTAAAAGGGATTGTTCACAAAAATATAAAAATATACATCGTTTACACCTGTGTGACTCCTTCCTAGTGTGAAACACTAAAAGAGAAATTTTGAATAATGTGCTGGCCCCTCTTCTTCACATAATGAATGAGAATGTGGAAATAACTCATGACCAAGCCATAAAATCACTCATGCTGTACATTTTATGGCTCATGATATAAGGAACAGAGTGATATTAAGTTTATTTTCTGACAGTCTTGTTCTCCACTGTCTGCATCCATCCAATTCAAATATGGCACTTTTAGACGCAACATCTATGATGTCACTAATTCTATGAATCCCCTAAGTGGACATGATGGAAAAATGTGTGATGGAAGCAAAAAGCACGTCAATAGTCAATCTCTCAAAAGTACTACATTCCTCCGAGCAATTTTGCGTTTGCTAACAAAACAATTGTCTTCCTCCAAGAAACTCAAGAGTTCATGTGCAAAAGCACAGTTTTTTCCTTAAACCTCATATGTTTTTCATCATAAAAGTTTTGCAAGTGTAAACAGTTTCAGGAGGGCACAAGTTTTGTGAGAGAATGCAATGTCCCATCTTATTTTTTTTATTTTCACCATCCCCATGTCCATTTAGGAGATCCATATTCTAAGTAAACAGTGACTTAAATTTGGTTATTTGCATAAAGATAGTGTGGCTTCAGAGGACATGTAAAGTAGCGCATGTCAGATTATGACGATTCTTTTTTTGTTTTTTTGGATTGGCTGGATTTCCATTCACTTATATTATGTGGAAAAAATGTCCAGTACATTCTTCAACATTTATTCTCCTGTGTTCTACATGTGGTTTTGGAACGACACGAGGGGTCAGTAAATGATGACTATTTTTTTGTGTGAACTATGCCTTTAAGTTTCAATGTCTTGGAACTGCTGAACAGATGGCCTGCAAACTGCCACTGGATCTGCTTATCAAATATGGGAAGAAGTTTCTGACAGCATAAACCTCAGGTAAGCTTTTTTCATACTATGCATTCCTAAATATATGAGTACCACTATTTTGTTTCAAAGCATATTTTTGGACATAAAATCTATCATTTAAAATAAAGATTATTTCTCATCCAACTTGTGGTCTTGTTTTTAATCACATTGGGTTATAAATGCATATGTAGATGCAGTCCGCCTGAATAGCAGCTACAGTTTATACCTACAATATAACAGACAAAAGATAGAAAACAGGCACTGGGCATACATATTAAATACAATATATCAAACAAAACAAAAGATTCTCACTCAGTTACCCTTAGGATTAGCAAGATTCATATACGTGGTAGAACCAATTGCAACCTAACACACCCTACATAAATATTCATAAATCATTCCTAAATGTTAAAACAGTACTGCACACTAAATGTGTTGGTACAGTATTCATCTCAGCACAACCTTGTATTAAGGTTGCACCTACTAAGTTATTTCATTTTGTCATGGTTGCCTTAAAGCAATGATGTAATTTTACTAGTGCACTTTTGTTGTGTGCCACTTTTTGTTGTGTATGTTATGTCTGGTGATGCAAAACTGTCAAACAGCTTTACATGAAAAATACACATTTCACAGTAGCAGGGTAGTTCAGACTTGCCTGATGCAACTTAATACAATGATTACAGAAGTAATTTTAAATACCCAATATATGCAATAGGACATGATGAACACTTTCGTTTTAAATTACCTACATATTGTATTTCTACAAATAATACAAAAATGAAAAATATTTGGTCCCCTAGTAAAAAAAATTGTGAATGTCCTCAGTAAATAATTAAATCTTATTAATCTTAAACAGTTTTTTGATGTTTTTAATGACAAGGACATAATCACAGATTTGAGGCACAAATGGTTAGAGTATGACTTAATTTCCTGTAATGGTTTAGTCAGAGGGAAGAGCCTGTAGGACAGCTTGTGGCACTCTGCTTAAATAGTACTGATGATCCCTTAGTGTCGCCAGAACTCCAGCAGAATTCATGTGCTTCACATTGGCATCATATCTGAATGCATTACCATGGATGTCTGTCAATTTGCCTGTATATGAAAACAATATAAAAAAACACTTAAATATTTTATATTTATCTTAAATTTCAAGCACTTTTGTAAAAGCGAACATGCAAACAATGAAAATCACCTCCAACTGCATGCAGAATTGCCTCAGGCGCACACGTGTCCCACTTTTTACATCCTGGACTGGCAAACACATAAGCGGACGCCTTTCCCTCGACTAGCTGGATGATCTACCACGCCCAGAATGAAGATGTGATTAGTTAAATTTCAATGTCAATATTGACTCAGTCGAATCAAGGCTAGAGTCCCACCTTATTCCCAGCTCCTCCCACTCTGATGACATCATGAGGCTCCATGGCTTGTACTGTGTCAGTCACAAGTTTATTGCTATGGGACCGCGTGGTTGTGACGATTCTTTTACCATCTGGGACTTCCTGGAGTTGAAACCCAAATGCACCCAAACCCAGAACTCCCCATAATGTTCTACCCAAAGAAGCACCAGCCCCTATCTGAGTGAACAGAGAACAAAAAACAAAGAAAAACTGGTTAACCAATCCCAGCCTCTACCAAATGTAGTGTAACGTGTGACCCGAACAACAGGTTGGACCTGGTAGTTGTAGAAGGGCTGATTGATGACTCCAGCAATGGCTGTCCCTCTATAAGCAATCCCTATTAGCACTGTCACATGATCCAAAAGCCCTGCAATGAAACGGCAAACAAACATTAAAGCAAAGTATTTAGCAGTCAAGCCCATGGAAATATTTTAAACCCTTCTATGCTCTCATATATTTCCCTCTTTTTATAGTGTGGGTAAGATGGAGTAGGCCACAATTTTGAGCATTAAGGCCCCGATATACTTAAAGCAAAATCGAAGAATGAACTGTTGCGACATCAATTTGAACAAAAGCAGGCCAGGAAAGTTTGCATCTGGCTGCTAAACATCTTTAAACTATCCACATTGCTATGATCAGATGCTTTCTTAACTGCTGTGTTCTCACTGCTGCCATTTTTGTTGTGCTTATTTTTTTTTATCGAAAGGAAAGCGAGCAGCACATATTTGCATATTCCCTAAGTAGCATGGGCAGCATGTTTGCTAACAATATATTGCTGCTCAGGTATATCGAACACCTTTTTGCCCCTAAGCGAAGAACTAGAAAGAGCTTTGCAATGAGTATATCAGGGCCTTCAGTGCTCATGCTGGTGATGCAGGTTCAAGTCCATATCCCTACCCCATTCCCCAATTCTTTCCCTCATTATTTCCTGTCCTTTCTTTGCATGCCTGATAATGTACTTGTCCAATGAAGTGATGGTAACTACCAACTAAAGTGGATGGAAAAGATTAAGCTAACTTAATGAAAAAAACTATTGTTTAGTTGCACTTCATCACAAGGAGCGCAAATGCAAAGCATTTGTAGTTTCTGGTCAACTACGCGAAATGGTAAATGCCTGACCCAACAGCTGTTTTTGATTGACTGCAACGTTCTACTCGTCTAATTTCAAGGTGACATCTCATGCCTTAAAAAGAAAAACATTAAATCACCGTACGGTTAGGTGCTCTGTGGGGCTGCACTGGCTTCTGTATGTAAACTGGGTTGTACAAAACCCTTGCAGCTACAAAGACAGGAGAGCAAAGACAGAGAGAGAAGGAGGGGAAAAGAGCAGATCACTGTGTGACAGCATCAGGTGTTGGACAAATGGAAGTCAAGTGGAGGTAGAGTTAGATAAAAAATCAGCGAGAGAAGAGAATGAGCGATAGTGCGGTTGCCCTGGACATGCATGCAACACTAGGTCCTAACTAGGCGTGGCATGAACGTAATTTTTCGGTCCTCACTTAAAGTGAAATGCTGTAGGAAGGGACAAAATTCAGAGCCAATCAGATGGTAACTGATGTTTAGTACAGCTATATACTGTAGAGCTGGATTTTAAAGAAAAAAATTCTGATGTGGATGGGACTAACTCGGGTGCAAAATTCAGTTCCTACCTGCTCCAACACATACTTGTAGGCTTCGTCCGGAATCGCATACTCTCTTGAGTAGGTACTTATTTTGTAATAAGAAATTACTTTACAACTGCTAAAAAAGTATGCTCTATATAGTAATGCGTGTATGAATGTAATCTGGATGTACTACATTCACCATGTTGTCATTATCACATGACCTACCAGCGTCAGTTGAGTCGCTTCGCTGCTATTCACAATTTTTTTTCCGTGGCCTAATGGGATAGTAAAGTGTCCATTGCACTCTTTTATGAGTACTGTGAATTAAGACATACTTTTGTCACATACTGTTTGCCTACTGTAAAGTAGTTTTTAAATAAACATGAAGGACTTGATTAGCTGGATCATGTGCTGTGGACCTCCAGGAACTGAGTTTTGCACCCCTGGACTAACGGGTGCCACGAAAAAAGTGTCTTTACTCTTGTCTTAACTTAAGTTGCCAGCCACCGCCAGGGTTTTTGATCATTTTCACAAAAATGTAATGGCCCATAGAATATTTTGTTGTATGAATAACTGAGCATGCAATATATCAAAAGAAAGATCAGACCCGTTTTTTTTTTTGTTTTTTTTTACAAAAAAAGCTAGCTTCATCCATTCCTTTTTTATCAACACTTAAATATGGGTAAGTTTCATAAAAAAAGCAAAACACAGATGGACTAGATCGAGTCCATCAACACCCCTAATACTTGCACAGCCCTATAGCTCGTTCTGGGTCGACATTTCATTCAGTAACATTAGGCAGTTTTGATTAATATGATGTTTAATGTTGATGATCATGTTATTTTACATATGCATCTGCTTACATACGATTTTGCGTCTTCTTTGTCTGTGTTTTTATCAGGAGATTCTGTACTCATTCAGAAGATGCGTAATAGCGCTCCCTAGCGTATAACAGTAAAACACGTTAACTCTGAAAATTCCGTGTTTGGCGGGGAGAGAGTTAAGATGCAGTCTTAGCAATATTTCAGCGAAATTTTGACGGGCAAAAAAGGTCCATTGTCAATAGTGTGTATGAAGCACAGCTCACACAGAAGTCACTTTCAAACAAAACACCTTTCTGTTGGTCAGTGCAGTGAATCTGCATGAGCGAAATCTTTCTGGGAAACATATTCGCCCCCGCAAACTCAAAAAATTCAGATTTCTATTGAATTGACTAGATTTCGTTTATACGGAGTAATGGTAAATGTGATTTCCTATTTACACCTGGTATCGACATCCACCTTGAGTGATTGGATCAGCCGAGGCCATTTACAACTGATATTAATGTCAATCTCCACAAATAATCACTTATGGTTGGATTTTGGCTGGGTGGCAAGTATGCTGTGTTCCGAGAAGTACACTTTGCTTGTCCGCATTCTGCTGTGTTTTGCAGACAGTGTGCGTGTTGTAATTTTCGCTGATGTCCATGCACACCGTCCGTGTGAGGCCCGAGTTTTCTTTTTCACAGGCTTGTGTAAGGTTACAACCGCATGTGCAAAATGCGGTTGTGCATAAAAAAGAAAACTCCACCACATGGAGACGAACATGTCCATCTGTGCTTACCATCAATGGAGGATAATATAAAGGCTTGTGCTCTTAAAGGGTTAGTTCACCCAAAAATGAAAATTATGTCATTCATTACTTACCCTCATGTCGTTCGACACCCGTAAGACCTCCGTTCATCTTCGGAACAGAAATTAAGATTTTTAGTTGAAATCTGATGGCTCTGAAAGGCCTCCATTGGCACAATGGCACGGTTCACTCTCAAGACCCTTAAAAGGTACTAAAGACGTCGTTACAAAGTCCATCTCACTACAGTGGTTCTAAAATAACTTTATAAATCGACGAGAATAGTTTTTGTGCGCAAAAAAACCCTAAATAATGACTTACATAGTGATGACGATTTCAAAACAAGGCATCATGAAGCTTCGAAGCGTTATGAATCAATGAGCTGAATCATGATTCGGATCGCGTGTCAAACCGCCAAACTGCTGAAATTTGGCGATTCAAACTGCTGATTCGACTCGCTGATTCATAATGCTTCGAAGCTTCATGATGCCTTGTTTTGAAATCGTCATCACTATGTAAGTCGTTATTTAGGGTTTTTTTGCGCACAAAAACTATTCTCGCCGATTTATAAAGTTATTTTAGAACCACTGTAGTGAGATGGACTTTGTAATGACGTCTTTAGTACCTTTTAAGGGTCTTGAGAGTGAACCGTGCCATTGTTCCAATGGAGGCCTTTCAGAGCCATCAGATTTCAACTAAAATATCTTAATTTCTGTTCCGAAGATGAACGGAGGTCTTACGGGTGTCAAACGACATGAGGGTAAGTAATTAATGACAGAATTTTCATTTTTGGGTGAACTAACCCTTTAACTGTGAGCTGCCAATGGCAACGTTTACATGGACATCTTTTGTTTCAGATTGAAATTTCATTCAGGTCAAGCTCAATTGGATTGATTAAAGTGTTTACATGAAGGCTTTTCAGTCTGATTGAACAATTAATCTGATTACTAATGGATTATTTGGTTGCATGTAAAAAGCCATTGATACTTTTACACTACAAATGCAATGTGGTCACAAGCGTTTTGTACCACCTAATGTGGTTTGTATAATCAGATGACAAAATGTAGATCACTTGTGATCACTTCACCCCAGACAGATGCAAATACCAGGTGCTTTATTGAGCAGTGTTGTTTACAGTCACAGCTGAACAAGACCTAACTCAAATGGAAGTGGGAGTTGAGTAATGCTCACCTTCTGTATATTCTTTAGTGCCATCAAGAGGGTCCACCCACACAACCAGCTGAAAAATAAAGACGAAACCGAAGTCAAATACTATATTGAGTTACTTTTATGTTCCCACTCTTTCAGAATAAGTTAATTTAAAATGGTATATTCTACATGTAAACAATCCTACTCGAACCAATGTTTTCGACGTGTGAGGCGGATACGCTGACACGGATGCTAAATACTGCAGTCTCTAGTCAGTCGCTAATGCGCTTCTTGAGGCCAGGGCAGTGAAGTTTACCTGCACAGCTCTTACTAGCTTGCTTCCGTTACACTCATCCCCATAAACCTCACTCCTATCTGGGTCATGGCACCAAATGTTACCAAATGTTACCAACTCTATCTGCTCTGAGCGGGATTCAAACCAGTGTCTCATACATGGGAGGCGGCCAAACTAACAAGGATGCTAAAGATTCTAGCGTCAGTCTCTTCAGTCTCTAGCGCTCCTCTTTAGGCCAGGGGAGTGAGGTTCATGGTGCTTTTACACCTGAGCGTTTGTTTCGGAACCTGGTGCATTTTCTCCCTTAGTTTGGTTCATTTAGGCATATGTGAACATGGCAATCACGCTCGGATCCGCACCAAAACAATCGTTCAGAGACTGCCTGAACGAGGTGGTCTTGACCTGATTGCAAATGAACTCTAGGACGGTTCGCTTGAGGTGTGAAGGCAATCTGACCCAACGGACCAACTAACCAAATGGTATTATAATTCATAACGGGAAACGTGCTATATAAAAAGCAGAAGTGTCCATTTGACAATAAAAAGAAAGTTGAAAATAAAAAGAGTACCTCTTCATCTTAAAATGTTGTGTAATTGCACTTCTCAATGCGGGAATGCTGTCCCAATGAAGCCTTGATTCCTGCTCTAGCTGCATTATAACATTCGTAGTGTTTGCGTGTCTCAACACAGTTAACCTCTAGACAGCGCTGGGAGATCCAGAGAGAGTGCATGTTTGAATTTGCTGAAGTATATAATTCTACATTAATATATAATTAGTATGTAATGATTCCTGCTGTAGCTGCATTATAACATTCGTATAGTGTTTGCCTGTGTCTTGACAGGTACAAATAAAGCCAGAATAAGCTCATGGAGCGAACTTGTCAAAAATCTTGATGGATAACGCAGAGGAAACTGACCAATAAGAGTACAGTTGTACTCGCATGTGACTTGCCTAAACACATTTTGGAACCGAACCAAGAAGAAAATGCAACATTGTAACCAATTAAGTCCCTTAAAACGCCCTTACAGCTCTTACTAGCTTGCCTCCGTTACATACATTTATAATATGTTTTACGCATTATGGCCACATTCTGTTTCCTTTTCCTCTTTACCTCTTCCTCCTTCAGGCTGGCATACTGATCGGGACAGGATTTTTGTAGGATTAGGCTGCTGTGCCCGTTCTCTATCAGGTCTTCCTCAACAGACTCAGCTGGTAAATCCTACACAAATAAAAGCAGTTTTGACAGCTGTTTGGAGCCAAAACAGGCTGAGCATTTTCATATTAAGAGACCTACATACCTCCTCTCCGATGATTGTGACTTTAGGGAAGCTTTTCGACAGGGATGCACATATACTCTTCTGAACAAGTCTGTCAGCCAGTGTCTGTAGATCATTAGCTCCTGTCTATGCCAAAAGCAAAGGTTACAAAAATATGTCAAAAACATATGTAAAAACAAACTAATCATTTCACCATCCAGAGTTACTACATTAACAGTTCTTTTCATTGAGTCTTGCCTTTAGGGCTGCCCCCTAATAGTCCACCAAAAGTTAGTCGATGAGAAGATGCTTATTTTAATTGGTCAGTTGGTCGCGAAAAAAAAATCCACATGAAGTGGCAAGGTCACAGAGTCCGTGACGGACAGATCCGTTAACACGGCTGATCCACATAGTGATTATGCCAGACAGGAAGTCCCAACGTTCACCTATCATTAATCAAACTCAAGCATAGGCTTAGTTTGGAGGTGGGACGGGTGGGACATGTCCCCTGGGGACCCCCAATTTTTGCCATGGTCGATGTTGTCCCCACCACTTTTTTTAAACAACTTGTTGCACGGATATACCTAATTCAAATTAAACATATCAAGTTGACGTTCATTTATCTTAAATAAGAGGCGATCTCGTGCTGTAATGTGTTGTTTTTGAAATCATGCTGAGTGTTCGTTGTCAATGTTATCAGTGGCGGAGTGTAGTACATAGACTGAAGACTATCTCTTAATGCCGTTGCGGAGACTCTATTCATTCCGGTGAAATCACAAAACAGAAATGCACACAAACGTGTCCCTGCCCCAACATCTTTGATTTTAATGAGGGGGAAAAAACCCAGAACTCAGTCACGCTCGCCAGGAAAATGAGTGAAACACACACACAAGCACACATTTTTATCAAATCATACGTCATTAATAGCGGTTCACTTCCGATTGCGTTCACATCAGCAGCAAACCGTGCCAGAGTTCACATGAACCGTACCCCATACCACCTTGTTAAGCGGACTCGGGTACGGTTCATGCGTGCACACCTGAGTTCGGAAGACAGCGTTCACATTATTCAAACAAACCGAACTCTGACTTCAATCGAACCCGGGTGCGCACCACCGGGGGGGACACATGCCACTACTTGCCGTACCTTTTCAACTATACCAAGCTCTCCACTATGAAGCACTTTGAGTGAAACACACACACAAGCACACATTTTTATCAAATCATACGTCATTAATAGCGGTTCACTTCCGATTGCGTTCACATCAGCAGCAAACCGTGCCAGAGTTCACATGAACCGTACCCCATACCACCTTGTTAAGCGGACTCGGGTACGGTTCATGCGTGCACACCTGAGTTCGGAAGACAGCGTTCACATTATTCAAACAAACCGAACTCTGACTTCAATCGAACCCGGGTGCGCACCACCGGGGGGGACACACTTAACAAAATTTCTACCACCAGACCATCAGAGCAAACGAATGCTAATTGCGGATATATGTATTTATTAATTGGCTTATTATTTGTAACATGTAAGTTTAACTTTACGTTTAAATTAACAACTACTAGTCGACTAGTAGAATCTCTGGTCGGGGGCAACCCTATTTTCCTCTGTGATTTTACCAAGTAAGATATGTTCCTGGATCCAGCACCCTTGTTAAACCAATCACATTTTAGTGTCTGATTTGGCGTTAAAGGATTAGTTCACTTCAGAATTAAAATTTCCTGATAATTTACTCACCCCATGTCATCCAAGATGTTCATGTCTTTCTTTCTTCAGTTGAAAACAAATGAAGGATTTTTCTCCATATAGTGGATTAAACGGGAACCAACCTTGTGACGTAGGCGGAAATACCGACCCAGTGTTTACAAAGCGAATGTGCAAAGGAGTAAAGGAGATGCCTGACCTTTCCAACGTGATTACGTAATGCATGGCGCATCGCAGAGCAGTGCAAGACGAGCATTTGTGGTTAAAAAGTATATCTTTTATTTATTTTTTTTGAAAATGACAGATCATTCTGCTAGATAAAACCCTTAATCCTCGGCTGAGATCATGTAGTGCACTTTGAAGCTGCATTGAAACGTTGGTTCCTGTTGAAGTCCACTATATGGAGAAAAATCTGAATGTTTTCCTCAAAAACCTTTATTTCTTTGTGACTGAAGAAAGAAAGACATAAACATCTTGGATGACAAGGGGGTGAGTTAATTCTGAAGTGAACTTTAACTTAATTCATCAACTTGTCACCTCAGGTAGGAAATGCTTTTTGGATTAACATTCTTGTTGGTCACATGCCACTACTTGCCGTACCTTTTCAACTATACCAAGCTCTCCACTATGAAGCACTTTCCGGACAATAGTTCCAGCCTTTTCTGCCACGGTATGGGCTGAAGCCACCAACCGCATCAGCACTGCAGGGCTGCTCGCCATGACACTAGCCAGAACAGGAAGCACACCTTGCTGCAGTTCAAAAAGACACACCTCCTGAAAGCAACCAGGGGAAAAGTCAGAAGACAATAGAAATCTTGCAAAGTCATGATTATATGATCATTATGAATGAGAGGAATGAGATTCTAGCTAATCAACACAATGCAACAGGTGCTGAAGGGACTCATTTTTTTTCATCAGTTAATGCTAGATTTGATAATATGCATAATACACATTATGTCTGTATTTAACAGCTGTTATCCATATTGAAGGATAGGGAAGTAAAAACACATTGAGGAAATTAAAGTTAGAATAGACCGAAATGTCTATTTCTTTTTAACAGTTTGAAAAGATAAATGAAACAATCTTTAATAATAATCAAACGTATTTCCCATTTTTAATTGAGAATCAGAGGCACTCATTTATCACATAACACAACGATAAAGCACGTCAACCTTGACAACAATACTCACGAACTGAGTAGATGATTAATGAGTTATCAGATTCAGAAGATGTTTTTTTTTTCTGTACTGGCTGAACCTGCTGAAGTTACTGAACATTTTGCATGGAAGGCAGAATGCACTTTCCATGCTTGACATTCATGCCTAAAACGTATATGCTACTCATACTTAAATGTTACCACACTCAAGACATTTATAAAACATATAGCCTAGGCCTACTTAAAAATCATACGTAATTTAATTTGCTCTCAGCATTTATTCAGCATGCATTCCTGGGCGATATGCTATTCGCTTACAAAACTGAGGTGCAGACTGATATTTAGCAATAATTGTGTATTTTGATGACTTATTCTATAACTGTGGTCTTACTTTAATCGCAGTCCGTGTGTAGCGGGCGGTCCAGAGTTCAGAATCCACAAAAATTCACTGCACAGATTCCTATCGGACACAGTACTGTGGGACAGGAAGGCGTCATTATGTACTGTAGTTCTCGTCTTGTAGTGTCTTAGTGCCCGTTGGGTTGCTTTCTTTTTAAAGAAATAGTTCACCCAAAATGATGTCATTCTATAAAGAATAGCATACGGTTTTTAAACGAGTGTGTGTAAAATATAGATTTTTCTTTTTTTAGGGTGAACTATTTCATTTAAAATCTCCATGAAATACGACTTTTGTTAGGGGAAAAAAAGTTTAGGGCCCAAGACCAGTTGTGAAGAATGAAGACCAAGAGTCAGGAGTGCATGAAGACCAAGAGTCAGGAGTGCAACTAATTAAAGAAAATTTTACTGAAGAATAGTTTGGAGTTTCGTCAGCAGAAGCCAGCTTCCAGTTTCACAAGGAGTTCGTAGGCCACGCTCCCTCTACCAGTTTTTCGTGCATTCAATTTCTCATACTCTTTTCAAGGTCCATGCCATTACTGCAGGTTGAATGAGAAAATAGATAGTCATAGTAAATTTCCACACAGTAAATCAGATTCACGTGTCCATAGATCACACGTTTTCACCCCGGAATTAGACACGTAGTGACCTTCCAGGTCTGGAGCAGGCACCAGCTTGTCCAGAACAACATCCTGTCCCTTTCCCCAGGATACCCGTGGTACACCTTCAATACCGATCTGTAACACAGAATACTACGCACATACACAGTCTCTCCAAGGTTGGAGTTGGTTGAGCTTTCCCAAAACATACTGATAGCATGTGCTTTCTCTCAGTAAGAGGTACAGACAGTATTCACCATAATTCTTTAGTGTTTCAGTAAAAGAAAATATAAAATGAATAAAATATGTCAAATGAAAGACCAATCCAAATTTCATCTCTGGAAGCCGGGCTAAGTGAATAAGCACTGTTACTGCACTCATGGCATGTTAGGGGTGTGTGATGCCTCCAAAATCCAACACACACGACATGTTCTGCTATCAAGTGTTTACACACATCCCTTGGACACCCTCAGAGACCAAATACAAACTTTAGAAAACATATATGAAGAAACAAACTAATGATTAAGTCCACACCCTTTACTTTTTATGGATTAATGCAGTATTTATTATAAATGATTTATCAGGATACATCATTTTTTTTTTTATTATTCATGTGCTCTCATAATCTTTAATAAAAATACGTTCCCATTCTGATGAAAAAAAAAATCTTGTTCAGGAAGCCGTTTCATGTTTGAAGTGATGTATGTCACAATAAGGAAGAAAATCTATTGAAACTTCTGTTTCATGCTGCCTTTAATTTGTATACTTAAAAACCTGAAATCATTGCTTGTATGAATTCTGATATTGGTGAGGAAAACATTTTTAATATTGTTTCCCTGTCAATTTTAATAGGTCATTGCATTTACTATAGTATAATTATAATATACAGGGCCTACAACTTTTTTCCTTACCTTCCAATAGCCGGTAACTTTATCTGCCATAAATATTTTCTATGAAACTGTTTTTAAAAAAAATATGCAGTAATGAAACCAACATTTTAGATAGGCTACAAGTGTTTCTCTTTTCCAATACTGCAGCTAAAACTATTTGCCTAACAAATGTACATTTAAGAAAAGTTACCAAAAGTTATTCAGTCAAGAGCAGTGAGCAATTTTTTTCTTTGTCCTTTGTTGTGATTAACATTAAAAACACAGACAGCAGCAGAAATATTAGGCTATTGTCACTTTAAGACTAATACACAGAACCAATATACTGTATACAATATATTTTTGTATATATTTATACAATATATATATATATATATATATATATATATATATATATATATATATATATATATATATATATATATATATATATATAAATAAAACATGGCAAAAAAGTAATAATTTGTATGTACTTTATTTTCCTTAAGATACATTTCAGTTAAACCATAACCATGCTCCCTAAAAGTGTGTACAATTAGGCTTCATTGTTATTTCAGTATAGTAGGTTGTAGTAGCAGTAGGCTTATTAGTGTTTTCTGATAAATTACTGAACTGAATTAAGAAAGACCAAAGAGCACTAAATACATCTTTGAAATTAAATCATATCAATACAGTGACATGTAACAGTGCATCATATTGTAGAAAAGAAATTTAAATGAATGCAACATTAAAGAAAAGGACGGTATGGCTACTCATTTTATAGTCATCCTTGGCAAAACTGTATAATAGCATTCCAGTTAATATCAAATTGAGGGCCTTTATCTCATTTCTGACCTTTTAGCGGTGAAGCATATTAATTTGTTTTATTGTATGTGAATGAGAGAGTTTTTATTCCAATACAGTTCTATATGCATTTGTCACAAAGTTCTATCACTCAGTAATACATTTCAGCTCCAGATATTCAAAGTTTGGAGGACATAACCTATAGCTGAATAGGGTGTATACCAATGTGAACCTATTTTAATGGATTTTCTTTTTACTTCAGCCTATGTAAATATGAGTAAACCATTAAAGAACTGAGATACATTAATATAATGCAAATAAGTTACCAAGTCCACATTTAGACTATCTTGTCGTCCAGATTTTCAAACATGTTCATATATGGGCCAACATGCTGTATCCCATCTCTCCTTCCAGCTGTTCGGCTGTTAAAGTCCCCAGAATGGGTTGACAATCAGGGTTAAACACAGAGTATGCGCTCATTTCTCCAGGTTGTCTAGCTTTTGGGCTTCGAAGGCCCTCATAGAGCCAGTAGAATAACGATATGAGAAAAAATGGAAAGCCAAACTCAAGTTCTGTAAAAAGCCCCAAAAGCACAAGCCACAGCAGCACTTTAAACAGGGTCAGATGGGTGAGAACCACACGCTGGAGCCAACATCCAGATGTAGTATTCAGAAAATGATCACCTTGATTCTGAAATAACAGACAAAAATGACATGGTCAGTTTTCAGTTTTATATGGAAACTTGATTCCTTCACAGAATAAGACATTAAAGGTAGGGTAGGCAATTTCGGAGAGGCTAGCAATAGCAAGCTATCTTTGAAAGAATACGATCCCACCCTCTCTTCAGAGCGTCTCCTTCAAAAACACATGAACACGCAGAGCAGAGTCTGCAAAGCATCACGAGACGCCGTTAAATTACCTCATGTCTCAAAGCACATAACATTAAAATAGTAATGATTTTAAACAACTTAAAGGATTAGTTCACTTTTAAATAAACTTTTGCTGATAATTGACTCACCCCCATGTCATCCAAGATGTCCATGTCTTTCTTTCTGCAGTCGAAAAGAAATGAAGGTTTTGGATGAAAACAGTCCAGGGTTTTTCTCCATATAATGCACTTCAGTGGGACCCAAACGTTTCAAGGTCCAAATGACAGTTTCAGTGCAGCTTCAAAGGGCTTTAAACGATACCAGACGATGAATAAGGGTCTTATCTAGCGAAACGATCAGTTTCTGCGAGAAACCGAGCAGTATTTATGCTATTATTTTACCTCTTAACAGAGGAACGCGATCGTCTCTGAGTGAGGTCAAATTTGATCGTGGTCATAGATGTATATGTAGATGCCTCATTAGCGACTGCACGGATCAGTAGAATAAGGCATCTACTATCGATATATCTATAACCACGATCTAATTTGACCTCACTCTCCGGAAGTAATGGCGGAGCTCAGAGACTATTGCGTTCCTCTGTTAAGAGGTAAAATAGTAGCATAAATACATAAATAAATTAGTTTCGCTAGATAAAACCCTTATTCATCGTCTGGTATCGTTTAAAGCCCTTTGAAGCTGCACTGAAACTGTCATTTGGACCTTGAAACGTTTGGGTCCCACTGAAGTGCATTATATGGAGAAAAACCCTGGACTGTTTTCATCCAAAACCTTCATTTCTTTTCGACTGCAGAAAGAAAGACATGGACATCTTGGATGACATGGGGGTGAGTCAATTATCAGCAAAAGTTTATTTAAAAGTGAACTAATCCTTTAAAGAGCTCTGACTTGTACCACCTGACTGCTGCAGTTTAATTTCGGTGTTGATAGGGTTATATAACCTGGGAGTATAAAGGTGTGGTGTGTTAAATTTTCATTTGTCTGACAAAGAGCCTACGTGCTCGAAACGTTACAACCTGTGTGGGAGTCTAGCATTAGATTTTTACATGTTTTGGAGCCATGGGGTGCCGACTTTTTCCTGTCTTTTATGGTTTTTCTTGTTGAGCACCCATTTTCATAATTATATAAATCACGACATTGCGCGAGCGCAGTATAAGCTTGTTGTTTTGGTCCAGGGGGAACTGTAAAAGGCAGCTGCTGTTTGTCTGCATAGCCTCATGAAGCTCGCTGATAATGTCTGTGCGAGCAGGAACGTGGAGGTATGGAAATACAGGTTGGCAGTAGGAACTCCTATCATTGCACTCGGACCGAATGCAATGATTGGACGAACAAATTTTTTTGGTCCTGAGACTTGTATACATTTTTTAATATTTAGACAACTTTTATGGATTGTTATTAGGATGCGAAGAGAGTTTCAACCAGTATAACAAAGTATTTGTGAAAAACATTGCCTACCATCCTTTAAAAAAAGGTAGCTGTTATTTTGACTTTTGTCACAATTCTTTTTCTCGCAATTCAAACTTTAATTCTCACTATTCCCAGTTTAGAACCTGACTTAGAACCTGTTTTTCTCAGAATTGTGAGATTTTTTTTATTTTTAAAGCTAGAAAATGGGTTATAAATTAGCGTTAAGCAATTGGGATATTTTTTTTAATCAATAAATTCTGACTTTTTGTCCTCAAAACTGTAATCTGGGAGATATATCTAAACTCACAATACAGATTCTGAGGAACATTTTTTTTTTAAATGTTTTATTTCGTGGCGGAAACAAGCTTCCAACGTTTTATTTAACATTCTGGTTACTGTGCAAGGTTTTTAAAGTAGTAAGTGCGATCATACCTGTTTGTGTGGACTCTGAGGGCAGGTTTTGGGCTTCAGCTCAGTTGTGTCAGTAGACACTGCCGGAGAATCATCGAGTATTGCTTTCATTTCACTCTGGATCACAACAACAGCAGGTTTAGCTTCAGTCTGAGATTTCTTTCGGGCTCTGAATTCAGCCAGCTTGCGTTCCATATTTCATACCTGAAATGGTATTAGAGTCAAAATGTATATAAGCATTAAATACAACTACGTTGAAATCGCTATGTTTACGTGTCACTATTACCAGACTTCCGTGTTGATTTAGCAACGGTGGGCAAACGTTCCTTTCTAATGACTGTTTGTTGTCTGTCTATGACACTAAAGTGTTTCCTCTAGGGGCGCTTTAGTGGCTCAAAAAACCGCTTTCAAATTTCAAGACGTTTTGTCTCAATGAAAAACAATATCACATAAAACGTATTATGTTTTAAGTTTATTAATTCCAACGATTAATATATGCCATAAATAAAATCGTAAGTGCGCAGCAATCTTAATAAAGTCACTTAAATGTATACATAAGCCTTTAATCGCAGACCTCTGTTACTTGTCCAGCCTGACTATCGCTAAGAAAAGAAACAGGTACCACGTGATAACTCAGCATCGCAATGGACACACTTCATGAACATTTGACTGAAAACACACAGTGAATAGTTAAATTACAGTGCTTCACCAATTAGAAAATAAAATCGACCCGCAAAGCTTCACCCATTTTGTGACTTTGTTGATAGTTCCATTGGCATTCTATCTTATTTCTATGGCTCGGATAACCAGTTGTTGTGGTTGCGCACGGACACTTTTTATGGCTGTACCGACAGGAAGTGCGCGCGCGTCCGCGACTCCGCGACACAGGAGAGACTGTTATCACTGATCAGGTACTGGCATCAACGATGTAAGTACATAGAAATATATATATTTTTTATAATGTTATAAGATAAGGATATATTTAATTTAGGAGCTTAGAGAGAACGGTGTGGTTAAACATCATTGCGGTAAGCGGACTGAACATGCCAGTGATGGATAACAGCTGAACCCAGCATAGCTCTCATTCTTCATAACATATTAAAAGGAGTCTAACAATCTATTTAAATTGAAGCTGATTGAAAGAAATTTGTGCTGCTATTTATTCCGTATATTTAAGTATTGTTTGTTGGTTATTTCATCGCCCATAATATTACCAAGAGCTGATGTGGTCTACAATGAAAACTACGGATGGACAAACATAATAATGTTGATATTATTATTATTATTATTATTATTATATTTTATGAATACAGTATAGTGAAATCGTGATGGTAGCTGCCAGTGTTCTCATGTTGATGATGTGTTATGTTGGAGAAAGATGACCAGTCAAACTCATGTAATGTTCCTCTTTATTGATTAGAGTATGCTTAAATAATGTTATAGCAATGTATAATTGACCAAATTTGCCATTGCAGTCACCGCTAGTGAATCTCCCCCCGTGGAGTGAGCCGGCATGGCCTCTGCCCCAGCACAGCAGCCGACACTCACTGTAGAGCAGGCAAGAGGTGAGGGAATGCACATGCACAGGGGTCATGGCATGACTTGTATTTAGTGTTCATTTTGTCAGCTATTTTTATTTTATTTAGACTTGGTCTTAGTCCTCTGTCAGATGTCCTTTTAGTTTTAATCAAATATATTTAACCTATCCTGTTTTTTTTGTTTAACCAAGTTTTAGTTGACTAATGCTGCCTTCATATGCTATCGGAAATGTCCTACTTCCCACTTCTGAAGTCGTGATTACGAGCTTGTTGCATTCAAGTGCTTTGTTGTCGGAAAGAACAGGAACCATGGAGGACACCATTCTTGCCTATTAAAAACACAATGGCTCGGTTTCACAGACAGAGTTTAGACTAAACCAGGATTAGGCCTTAGTTCAATTAGGACATTTAAGTTGTTTTTGTAAACGTGCCTAAGATATGTCAGTGCAAGTTGCTTTCATTTTAAACAGCTCAAACATGCATTTTAGTCTGGGACTATCATAAGCCTTGTCTGTGAAACCGGCCAAATATGTACGATTTTTGGATTAAATTATCCAGAAACCACTACAATGTTATTTTGTTGACTTGTGTACTTACATTATCCCAAATTATTCCAATAATGTTTAAATCCAGAGAAATAAGCAATTTTAACAGGACACAGACCGTGTCCATGCATCACCTATCAATGACATCATACCCGCGTTACCCTCGATTTCTGGTTTTATTTTGTAGAAACCATGAAAACCCCAAAGACTCTTTAATATATTACGTGTTTTATTAGACAGGTGAGCAACTGTTTGGATACAGTCATTGACAGAAAACGAATAATTGTTATATAGCTCAACACAATTAGTCTTATTGTTTAAATCTCGTTTTCTTGATTTACCATGTTTTACCATGCCTAATATCGAACGCAGAGAGTAGCATTATAACATAACTTTCAACACACTCAAATGTATAATATGATAAAACAGCGCTGCGTTAACCCACATACGCATGAGCGGAAGAAGCGGAAGCGGTCGTCTGTGGCATAATAAAAGATCCACAAAATCAAGGCTTAATCAAGCTACGTTTTTATTTAATTTTTTATAATCAACCTGTAGCGGCGAAAAATTACATATTGTGGCTTGAATTGGGAAAATCGTATTAGTTCATCTCCGGAACTTGGCTATCAAAATGATCCCCAAACTTCCCAGTGGTAAATACGACTTGATAGGGCGTTCATGTCCAATATTTAACTAGGAAAATTGTATTTACAATAATTCTGATAGCATGTGAAGGCAGCATAAGGCCTGGTTTCACAGACAGGGCTTAGATTAAGCTAGTTTAGTCCTTATTTAAGTAGCTTTCATAAATGTGCCTCAGAAAAAAAAAAAAACATTACTAGTGTGAATCTTGAGACAAAACAATGGTACTGACCTATTTTAAGATATATCAGTGCAAGTTGCTTTCAGTTAAAACAGCTCAAACATGCATTTTAGTCTGGGACTAGGCTTAGTACAGGTTGTCCCGCTGGACTCAGCCAAACTGTTGTCATTGCAGTTGTTCTCAGTGAGGTGATCCAGGCTTTCTCCGTGCCTGAGAACGCAGCCCGCATGGAGGAAGCCAGAGAAAGCGCCTGCAATGACATGGGCAAGATGCTGCAGCTTGTGCTTCCGGTAGCCACTCAGATCCAACAGGAGGTCATCAAAGCATACGGCTTCAACAATGAGGGAGAAGGTGAGATTGAATACGCAAACACGCAAGCACAAATAAAATGCTGTCATTTTAACCTCTGCATTTTGCCTTTCAGGTGTTCTCAAATTTGCCCGGCTGGTAAAGATGTATGAAACTCAGGACCCAGAGATCGCAGCCATGTCCGTGAAACTCAAGAGTCTCCTCCTGCCGCCCCTCTCCACCCCTCCTATTGGCAGTGGCATCCCAACCTCATAGAACCAACCCAAACTCCCAGTTCATGAAGTTCCAAACCGTTTCAACTATAAAAATTGTGTAGTGCAAACACATTCAGGGTTTCCAAAATAAAATTCCAAAATTTTAGTCACTTCTTTCAAGGGTAATTTAAACTGTGGTGAAGTGAAATTTCTCAGACCACAGAAAAATATTTGAATAAAAAGTAAACAATTAGCAGTGAACTTCTACATTCCCATTTTCTTTTAGTGAAATTAGTATTTAAAAATGTTTTTTTTTTCCTCACATATTTTTTAATGTTCATATTCATTTTGCCAATGTTGAAGGTGCATATTTATCAAGCATTAACTCATTTGTTGAGGCCTTTTGAAGGACTTGTTTGTTTGTTTTTATACGGTTTGCATTGATTATTGACTCGTTTGCCCATATTATCAACATATGGATACAATTATACATGACAACCTGTGACACTATTCTTACGATCATTACTGTTTGCAAAACTGATCATTGTCATATAAACAGTATTTATCCAATAAAGTCATTTTTTTACTCAATGGAAATATATTTCTTATCATGAAATGACCGATTTTGTTTGTGAATACTGTCCCTCTCAGGATTTTGGATTTATTGTCTTAATTCTCCAAAATATGCAAACACAACGTTAAATAAGAGCAATAAATTTACACTTTATTTTTCCCAATAGAACTGTTTTTTTTTTTTTTTGGTAAAGGCATCTACCAAACTTGAGAAGTCACTTGATGGTAAAATTGTTAATACATGAATAAATTACTTTAAAAGACTTAAAAATTATCTATCTATCTAGTGCTGGGTATTAACTGATTACATATATAATCTGGACTACATAATCAGATCCCAAAAATGTGTTTTCACATGATCCCAAATTATATTGTGTTTTAAAATGCTCAATATCAGTTTTATATTAACATATTGTCGGTTAACAAAAATATATAATTATCAGCTTTTCATCAAATCACGAACCCTGCAGTTCCTTCACAAACCTCAATCTGAAAACTGATAATGTTTAATGCAGTTCATGTTGTTGATGAAGAAAGAATGTAATAGTTTCGCTTTTGTATTTTCATATCAATATGGTTCAAAAGTACGGTGACCAGACGTCCCCGGTTTTTGGTGTTCTGTCCCCGGAAATGTCCCCGTTTTACAGCTCGTTCAAAACAACCCGCAGATATATTACAAAAAAAGCACCCAACCCCAACCAACAAACAGCATCCTGCAATCGTGTAGTGATTATTTTCACCAGCAGATGGCGCTGTGAGATAGGCTGACTCTACTTGGTCGCGCGCGCGTGCCGTAGCCGCTACTACTTCATGAAGAACCGATACAGCAGAGCGCCATTATCATCAAATATCAAAAGAAACATCGTCTTTGCTTTCAAGGTAGTAACATACTAACTATTCATGTTCAATTAAAGTAATACTGTTTGTATGTGCTTTATAACAGCCTCACAGGGTGCGGGATTGTTTTGTCCCCAAAAGTTCCGCAGTCACAAAGCTATAAAAGTTATTAACACTTGCAAAAAATACATGTGCAGAATACACATACGTTCTGCTTAGAATAAGCCTAAAATGCTAAATAACAAGACCAATTAATGATAGTAAGTTTTCAAGCACAAACGTAACAATTGAACAAAACATTTGAAGCAAAAAAGTAATGATGGGTGCGATGAATTGTATTAAATCCAGACGAAAAATCCTAATAATCAAACTAAATCATAACAATTATTAATGTTAATAATATAGGGAGCCCATAACAACAACAAACATACATTAAAAACATTTATTGTCCCTGTTTTTAATTAAAAGATAATAAAAAATGAGTCTATGTTAGTGATATTGACCATTCAAATAGGAAATGTGATAAACAAGTCAAAATTAATATAAGTTTATCTATCTATCTATCTATCTATCTATCTATCTATCTATCTATCTATCTATCTATCTATCTATCTATCTATCTATCTATCTATCTATCTATCTATCTATCTATCTATCTATCTATCTATCTATCTATCTATCTATCTATCTATCTATCTATCTATCTATCTATGGCTCCCCCTAGTGGACGAAACGTCTCAAAAGTTGTCAAGTGATTTATCGCAATGACGCTTTATTTGAATGTCTCTCCTCCATGACCCCCTTGTTTCTTTATAAGCTCGATTTCTTTTTCTTAATCAGATATAGACATTAGTTGTGATAACGCACTTTATGGGTTAAGCGAGTGGATCATGCGGAGGGTCTGCGGGGATTCTGCTGATGCGAAAGGACTGCAGCTGAACACGTGTGTGTTTATTAAAACCATGGACTACTGACACACACCTGCCTGATCTTGTGTGCTTTCAAACATCCGCATTCAATCGATGCTACGAACCTCTGGACAATGTCAGCTCTGAAAAAGGTATTGCAGATGGTATAATATAGTGTTATACCAGTCTAATCATCGGTAGCCTACTGATGTTCCAGTCGACAGTTTTAACTTAAGATGATGCAAATTATTGACGTGTGATTCACAAGACTACAGACGTTTCTGCAGATGTCATAAATACTCATAATTAGATTTGTTTTACCTAAAACAGTGATGACATCATGTGTATGCTATTAACAGTGCTTTAATATTATCAGAATAAGTGCAGAATAGTATTTATTTGTATGCAGAGGCAATTTTGAGAGTTAAAGATCTCCAGGCTGTGGATTGTGGAGGAGTACTTATGTTTGTAATTTTTTTTCTTCTTTTTTTTGCACATGCAACGTCAGGAGGTCGATGAGTCCATTAACTTGAGTTATCATGGCCCCTGTCACAGTGAAATGGTTTATCTCATCTGTTCATCCTCTTCCCTCCTCTCACTGATTTGTCTCGTTCTATCTGTGTGAAATTTACTCCATTGTACTATTTCCATCTTCATTTCTCCATCTGCCACAGGTGTTACCATGGATACTGCAGACACATTGCTGCCTTTTCCTTGACAAGAGTCCAGGTAAGAGACAGGATGTGATATTTAGGGCATTTTCCCCTCATCTTAAAGGGATAGTTCACTCAAAAATGAAAATGTTGTCATCCCTTACACTAAGTGGTTCCAAACCCGTATGAGTTTCTTTCTTCTACTGAACACAAGAGAAGATATTTTAAAGAATGCCATTGACTTAATAAATACTAATATGGAAGTCAATGGGTGCCATCAACATTCTGTTTACCAACATTCTTCAAAATATCTTTTGTGTTCAGCAGAAGAAAGAGTCATACAGGTGTGGTACGACATGAGGGTGAGTAAATTAGACATAATTTTCATTTTGGGTGAACTGTCCCTTTAACTCCAAGCAGAGAGAGCTGTGAAGTTATTTGTGGATTTAAAGGAACAGTTCACCCCAAAATAATTGACTCAAGTTGTTCCAAACTTGTATGGCTTGCTTTCTTTTGTGGTATACAAAGTCAGACGTAACGTGCAATAAACCAATCAGCGTCTCATCTCCCATTCCCTTTAAAAGCCAGTTGCGCTTGCACCATGGCGGATTCGCTATTTACATGGTGGAATTTGCGAGCAGAAAGACTGAACACTTCTTCATTAATATTTAAAAATTAGAGTTGTTCCGATGCTAGTATCGGAAATATCACCGATACCACAACAAATTCTGGCATCGGTATCGGCGAGTACTTGAACCCATGTACCGATCCGATACCGTTTTCTTAATCAAGACCTAGTTATGACCGCAAGCTTTGCCTAACCACTGTTTAGAGCAGCGAAGAAGAAATGAAAACGCGTTAGCTATGTCCGCTGTTTAGCAGTATTTCGTCTCTGTGTGGATGGCGGGCGCCCGTGCAAACACACGTGCGTGACACTCGCTCGCTGTCTTTGTTCTCCCCCAGTTTCTCTGCCTCTACGTGTGTTTTTACAGTCTATGGTCACTATATGAGGACACGAACGCATAAACCGTCACTTCATGAGAATTTACTGTGTGATATATAATGAACACAGACACTCAAAGATGTTAAAGGTAAATAAAAGTTCGGTTTAACTTGAAGACATTTTCAGAATATATTAGGCTACTGTATAGATTTAGCTACGTCTCTATGTAATAATAATAAGTCGCTACTAATAATAATAATTATGCCTAGAAGGTTGTAAAGAGATTATTTTCTGATTAATATATCATTTTTTATATTCCTACATTTATTTGTTGCACTGTTTTTTATACAGTTATATTGTACAACTAAAATACCTTTTTCAGTTTGCAGTGTTAGATTTGTGGCTGCATTTGAAATTCTTATTCGCTTATATTACTATTAATAATATAAATAATAAATAATATTACTCAATAAATAATATTACTGTCAGATGCATGTCAGATAATAAAATAATTATTTTACTGTATTTATACTGTGATAAATACAGTAGTTCACTCTATGTATTTGTTCATGTTTTATTATGGGATAAGTCTGAAGCACACCATAAGATAATTCTAGCAATTCATACAGGGCTAGTAGTATATATAGCTGTATATACAGATACACACCCAGGTATCGGATCAGTACTCGGTATCGGCCGATACCCTGAGCCCAGGTATCGGAATCGGTATCGGGAAGGGGAAAAGGGTATCGAAACATCTCTATTAAAAATGTTTGTGTGATGCTGCGCATCCCTGTGTGTGTAATAAGCAGAGTGTTCGTGGCTTGTATTATTAACGCGCCCGTTAAATAACAAAAAATATTGCTCCATTGACTTTAGATCAGGTTTAGTTGGTCAATGGTGCAGTCTATTTCAGTTGCCTCAAAATTGCAACACGCCAACAATGCCCCTGAACACACCTCGTTTTCAGGCCAGCATGACCATGGGAGTGCATTTACTATTTAAACAATCTGGTGCAGGATGTGAAAATGATAACTGTGGGGCTAAAACTAGCAAAAAACACTAGCATCACAGAGTTGCTGCAGATTTGGCGACTGCACATCCATGATGTGAATCTCCCATTCCACCACATCCCAAACGTGCTCTATTGGATTGAGATCTGGTGACTGTGGAGGCCATTTGAGTATAAGGAAATGGTCATGTTCAAGAAACCAGTTGGAGATGATTTGAACTTTCTGACATGGTGCGTTATCCTGCTGGAAGTAGCCATCAGAAGATGGTACACTCTGGTCATAAAGGGATAGAGCCTTTGAATAGATCATAGATGTACCTAATAAAGTGACCAGTGAGTGCATTTTCAACATTGATAATACAACCCCAAATCAGAAAAAGTTGGGACAGTATGGAAAACGCAAAAAAAAAAAAAAGAAGTGATTTCTAAATTTACTTTGACTTGTATTTCATTGCAGACAATATGAACACAAAATATTTCATGTTTTGTCTGGTCAACTTCATGTCATTTGTAAATATGCATCCTTTCCTGTCATTCAGACCTGCAACACATTTCAAAAAAAGTTGGGACAGTAAAGCATTTACCACTTTGTAATGTTGCCATTCCTTTTCACAACACTTAAAAGACGTTTAGGGACTGAAGACACCAAGTGATGAAGTGTTTCAGGTGTAATTTTGTCCCATTCTTCCTGCAAACAAGTCTTAAGGTGGGCAACAGTACGGGGTCTTCGTTGTCGCATTTTGCGCTTCAAAATGCAACCACACATTCTCTATTGGAGACAGGTCGGGACTGCAGGCAGGCCAGTCAAGTACCCGTACCCTCTTCCTCCGCAGCCAGGACTTTGTAATGTGTGCAGAATGTGGTTTTGCATTGTCTTGTTGAAATATGCATGGACGTCCCTGGAAAAGATGTCTTGAAGGCAGCATATTATGCTCCAAAATCTCTATGTACTTTTCAGCATTAATGGTGCCTTCACAGAAGTGCAAGTTACCTTTGCCAAGGGCACTGACACAACCCCATACCATGACAGACCCTGGCTTTTGGACTTGTTGCTGGTAACAGTCTGGATGATCCTTTTCTTCTTTGGTCCGGAGCACACGGCGTCCATTCCTCCCAAAAAATACCTGAAATACTGATTCATCTGACCACAGTACACGTTTCCACTGTGTGATGGTCCATCCCAGATGCCTCCGAGCCCAGAGAAGTCGACGGCGCTTCTGGACACTGTTAACATAGGGCTTCCTTTTGGCACAGTACAGTTTTAACTGGCATTTGTGGATGTAACTACGTATTGTGGTACTTGACAAAGGTTTGCCAAAGTAGTCCTGAGCCCATGTGGTGATATCGCTTATAGATGAATGACGATTCTTGATGCAGTGCCGTCTGAGGGATCGGAGATCACGGTTGTTCAGCTTAGGCTTGCGCCCTTGTCCTTTACGCACTTAAATTCCTCCAGATTCCTTGAATCTTTTAATTATGTTATGCACTGTTGAATGTGAAATATCCAAATCTCTTCCTATCTTTCTTTGAGGAACATTGTTTTTAAACATTTCAATAATTTTCTCACGTATTTGTTGGCAAACTGGCGATCCTCTGCCCATCTTTGCTCCTAAAGGATTAGACCTTTCTTGGATGCTGCTTTTGTACCAAATCATAATTACAATCACCTGTTGACATCACCTGTTTCAAATCACATCATTATTTAACCATTTTACCTCATTACTAGCCCTAAATTGCTCCTGTCCCAACTTTTTTTTAAATGTGTTGCAGGTCTGAATGACACAAAAGGATGCATATTTACAAATGACATGAAGTTGACCAGACAAAACATGAAATATTTTGTGTTCATATTGTCTGCAATGAAATACAAGTCAAAGTAAATTTAGAAATCACTTCTTCTTTTTTTATTTGCGTTTTCCATACTGTCCCAACTTTTTCTGATTTGGGGTTGTAATAAGAGCAGCAAATCAGCATATTAGAATGATTTCTGAAGGATACGGAAGACTGGAGTAATAATGCTGAAAATTTAGCTGTGATCACAGGAATAAATTTTTTGAACTCATTTTGTGTAACACCAAAGAAAGAAAGTCAAATGGGCCAACTTCAGCAGAGGAAAGCAAGTGACATTCTCAGAAAATGACAGCAATGAGAGTGACCTGTTCCTTGAAGTTTGTTCTAGGTGGGGTGGATTAGTTTGAAATCTGACAAGCCCAAACCATCAAAGAATCACTCATGTAGAAGTCATTTTCTTTTCATAGTGTTCTCTCCATGCCATTTACTTTTTCATTGTAAAGTTAAATTGTGATGCTTGTCTTGTGTTTGGCGGTGAATGTCTTTACCATTATTATGAACCTATGCATGATTTGGTACATCAGAGATCAACTGGACTGTGTCTGATGCTTCTGTCAGTTCTTGGGATGCCCAGTGTTAACCCACCCCTCTCTGTCAGGGTTCAACGAATCTCAAGGTTACTGATGAGCCACCTCATGCAATTAAAAAAAAAAAAAATCTTAAACCCACATATGATTGATGGCAAGCTGCCCAGCCCAGCCTACCATGCATCAACCCACAGTGTCCTGCATGGCTGTAGTTTACTTCAATGTACCAGTGAATATTTTGAGAGCCTTGCTGCTGTTTCTATGGAGACGAGGGAGGCTGATGTCATTGGAGGTTATCCTGAACATGCTCAGATATGTTTGTTTGAGCCAGTATCTGATGCTGATTATATACTCGGCAGTAGGGCTATTCTACACAATCCATCAATATTCAGAAACTAGATCCAGGAGCAATCCTTATGTCAACAATTTGTAAAAGCATATAGATTGATTTCTAACAGTTAATTTGTGTCTATGAAGAGGAGTGAAGAGAATATCTCAGAATCCATTTTATTTCAAGCCATTCATCCTGGCTCAGCGTTTTCTTGAGATCTCGAAGCACATTTGAAAAAACAACATCGGCCTTACTGACTCCATGTTGTAATGTTAAACAAGTGAGGTGAATGTTAAGTTCAGTGTAATACAAAAAAGAATAAAGCTATGTCATCGTTTTGGTAACTCTCATCATCTGATGGTTTGATTTCATTCAATTGTTTTCCCATTTTCCAGGCATGTCCTCTTGTTAGTGAAGATTGTGGCAGTTTGTGATTGACCCACTAGATGGCGCCGCTTTCAGATATTTTGAGTTGTGACTTGTCCCATTTATCTCTACAGCAGTTGTTCGGTTAGTGCAGGACTCTTTTGTACTCTGGTATTGTAGGTCGAGAGACTTTTATCATGGACAAACAGATAAGCGGGACTGGTGCAGTGACGAGGGAACTATAGAACAGGGCAAAAGTTCAGCTAGGACACAGTCCATTTTGATTGGCAGTGGTGAGCAGGCACTATGCAGCTAACAAAAATATGTCCTAAGAACGTTTTGCTAACGTCTCCATTAAGTTATAAAATATATTTTGAATGTTCACTGAAAATTCTGAAACAAGTGGGCTAGTAACATTAAAGGCTTGCTGAAGTGCCTTGAAACATGCAGCATTTTTCAAATGTGTTGATGTAATTTCCACTGAAACAGGAAGACAGGGCGGGACATATTGAACAGCTCCTCCCCTTTTTTAAAATAGCCAATAGCATTCTGTTTATATCAAAGTTCGCTGGTGAGCAGTGTTGCCAAGTCTGCGGTTTTCCCTACTGACACGCCCAAATACTTGTGTATATAATTTTTTTGGAAGTTGGCTTTATTGCCAATATTTGCGGGCACAATATCTTTGCATAAATGATATTGTGACGTTGGTTATTTCTTCATGCCTTTTTTAACTCTTTTCGTATGTTGTCCAGTTCGCAAGTGCGTGTACATTTTTGTATACATCTTTTTTAGGTCTTTTGCAACATCTCGCACATGACACAACGCTCTATGCGGTGCTCATAAAATAAGTTCAACTTTAGACCAGTGGTTCATGTTTTTAACCTCAAAAATGCATTCTGTGTGAATGGACCTTAATACTCTGTTTTGCCGCAGTGAAAGTTTGACAGGTCTCCCAAATTACCTGGCTCTGATACATCATCTCTCCTTTATTTGGTCCTTATCCTGCCCTGAATTCACCAGTGTCAAATTCACCTTCCCCGTTTCTGTGCTTTCTTTTATGTTGTAATGGTAAACAGATGCTAGATTAAGGCGCGCTGCATTCAGATTGCACAGTACAGTTCACATGTCGAGTCTTTTGCACTCTCAAGTTTGTTATTTTAAACGTAGACGCATGGCATGCATATTTTTTCCAGGCACGTCTGCGCTGCAGCTAGATGAAAAAAAAAAATCTACTTTTCAGAATGCAGCAAGCGCAACCCAGGTCATGCGACAAGAACCAGCTTCACCCTTTCCGTAACAACATTGAAAGCTCTGCTAAAATGAACAGTTGATGAAAGCTGTACTGTTCCTCATCTTCATAAATATATCTAGTAGCAGAGCGCATGCAAGGGCTGGAAATCCATTTATCTGTTGCTGAAACTTCCTCGTCTTCATGGAGAACTCGGCTCATGATTTCTTAGCAACGTCAGACACCGCCGGACGGGAGCGCACACTCCCGGTCGCTTTTTGAAAAGAGAAGAAAGCGGTACGGCCGGCATTTTCCACGCGTTTTTAGATGCAACAGGATGGTGGAAAAATCGTGCTTTCTGCAGTTTGAAAATCACACATAGCAATTTTATTACGATTTCGATGAATCACACAGGCCTAATTTAGCCCCAGGAATGCAAATTTTAGCAGGGTAACCCCACCAAAAAACAAAGATTTTATCCCTGGAACGTGATTTTTTTACCGGGGGACCGCCCTGATACGGGATTGAGCTTGTTTTGGGCTAGTTTTGAGTAGCAATAGGCCTGTTTTTCTGGTGGAAACCTGGCAACCCTGCCGGTGAGCTCAGTAAAGCTGCTTTTTCCTCTCTAACTGTTTCTCCTCCTAATCTCCTCCATATCGCTTTAAAATATAGCATTCTGTGCAGAATACAAATAGTCCGATACGTTGGTATGAGCCTGCGGCGGTTCGCGTGACACTGACATGAAACCAGACTTTATTTGCCTTAATGGAAAGCACATTTACACTGTCTGAATCGTTCCCTATCCCTTGCATAGTGCACTATGTGCCCTTCATCATGTAGAAAACAGTAGTAATTGAGTGAAAAAGTGACCGATTTTAGCCGCAGCTTCAGCGACTATTTATGTGTAAGGGGTGGGACACTTCAGATTCTGTAGAGCATTTGATTGGACAGGAAATCTGATGAGAAGCTGAAGTGCAATGATGTCATCAAAATCAATGTTGGCGGAAGTGAGAGACTGTAAGTTTTGAATGCTTAAATGTTCTAAATACGAATTTTGGACAGTTTTGGAGCACACTAGCTTAAACATCAACTTCAGGTTTGATTTCATGGAGACTTGCATCCAACTAAATTTTTCAGGTAAAATTGTCCATGTACAATGAATAAATAATATTTTTGTGCTAACGTTTTGAGAAAATTATTAAAGACCAGGGGCACGTTCAAAGCTCAAACCGGTGCGCAACGTTTTGCTACGGTTTCCGGTTGAACGTCATGTTTCCTGGAAACGGTGTGTAACGGTGTGCAACGGGTTTGAGATGCGTTTTTTCTCGTTTGGTGGGTGTGTCAAATATGTCAGCCCAATCAGCAGCAACATGTATATAAAACACGTGGTATTAAAGAGACAGCTCGCAAAATAGTAAAGATGTTTACAAATGTGTCCGCTGCAGCTCAGTTTACGCAACAATTGAAGGTATTAGAAGACATGATTGTCGTAAGAGTTTTATATATATATATATAAAATCAACATGATTATGTATTTATTTATATCTTTAGCTTCATTGCAAGGCAAGTTTATTTATATACCAAATTTCATATATGGTAATTAACTGCTTGACATAAAGTGAGAAAGAAAATACAAGCTATTAAAAAAGTAAGAACTAGAAATAAAATGATTTAAATTAGAATTGATTACCAGGAGATAAAAAAAGTTAAATAAATGGGATTGGGATGTTGTCTTTTATTCTGGACAGCAAGGGCAGTGATTGAATGTATTTTGCAGTATTAAACACGTATTTATATCGATTTCATCAGCCTCCGAAAATTCCTCAAAAAGAACACAAAGAACGGCCTTCTCAGCTGCCATTGTTACAACTCTTGCGTCATCAGAACAGGGCGTTCAACGCTGCACCGTTTCCGTTTAAAAAACGTTTTGCAACGTTTTGTCGTGGCTGAACGCAGCCCAGATAACGTGAATGAACCTTCAATTAATGTTATTGGAAGAACTATGAGAAAACCTTGCCAAAATGTTAGCTAAAGCTCTGAGAATGTTTTGTTTTAGCAGTGTTAATTTCATCGACAAATAATTTTCTCACATTTTTTCACTTAGGAAAATGAAGCTATAACTAAATAAAGTCAGTTTTGAATGACAAAAACTACTAAAATATATTGACATTTCAAAAATAAAAACAAGACAAAAATGTTAGGGTAACGACGATTTGGGAAGTGATCCAATCTGTATTGCATGTTCAAAATGTTCAAAACTAAAACAATTCAGATGACTAAAATATGACTAAAACTAAATCTAAATTTGCTGACTCAAAATTAGCACTGCCTGTTAGCTGGGAATTCTGTAGAATTGCCCAGAATTAAGTTGCAAATTCATGCGTCTCAGGTGGTTAGATTAAAAAAAGTACTTATGTTGAAAAATTGGCAGTATCCAGGTTGTGTGCTTGC
This sequence comes from Gobio gobio, assembly GCF_949357685.1. Lineage (NCBI taxonomy): Eukaryota > Metazoa > Chordata > Actinopteri > Cypriniformes > Gobionidae > Gobio > Gobio gobio. Next base: position 32,840,196 of record NC_137105.1, on the reverse strand, counting down.
TGGACTTTCTCAAGTTATATTAGTAGTATATTAGATTTTTGGCTGTGGATTGCTTGGTGTGAATGTCATGTTTCACACTGTTCTGGAATAGGCTTCATCTTGCCACCAGAGGGAGATATATTCACAACAGTGTATGAAAGGAGGTAGTGCTGGTGATTTGCTGCAGTTCCTCAAGTTGTTTGTGAAAATTTGGTTGTCTAATATGTAGTTACAATGCAACGGAAGTAGTGACAGATGTTTTCTTTCATATTGTGATGTACATTTGATTGTAACGAATTATCAAAAAAGAAAGAAATGTAGGGTAGGGACTTGGTTCAATGCATTGGGTGTTGATTGGATGTTGAGATGTGGGCGTGTCACTCAGGCAGATGAAAGCAAGCTTACAGAAGCGGAGTTTAAGCGGTACTAAAAAAAACTTTTTCCTTTGTGTTTTTCATGTACAGATGACAACGTTGTCAAAAGAGCCCCCTTTCACATGGATCCGCAAAAACAATTAAAAACAGTGTATTCTGCTACCAGGCCACTTTGTAGAGCCTATAAACTGAACACGTAATATGGACCATTTTGACAAATTCACGTTTTTGTAGTTTACACAACGGGTGATAAGGATATTATCATTTCACTCAAGGGGTGAAATGATAATATCGTTTTCAAAAACTTGCACTTTGAAACCTGTTTTCACAAGTTTACATTTTCAGGCCCCTAAAACGCTGTTGTCTTGTAAATGAACAGCATTTTTTTTTTTTAAATGGTGTAGTGTAAATGGCTCATAAATGATTGGAGAAATCCTGCATACTTTACCTGAAAGAAGTTTCACCATAAGGTCCAGTTTTGACATTTCGATTAGACATTATGAGGTCAGAATTTGTTTAAATGAAAGGTACGTGGATGTATTGTTCACAACCTTTAATACCGCCATGAAACGGAATTTGCGATCGTCTTTTCCTCCCTTTTGTAACTTTTATCTGAATGAAACTAGTTTCTCGAACAAGAAAAATTTTAATTAATTTTGTCCATAGGGAATTGATTGTTGTGGTTTGCTATTGGTCGATCTCATGTGAGTGACAGGTTGTCTCACCCTTGCACCGTACCATCACTGAAGAGAAGAGATGATGCTGTAAGAGGGAGGGGAAGTTTTATATCCTCTGACTGGATGGATTTATAGTCTGAAGTTATTGAACTTTTTTTGTTTATAATATTATTTCTAGACTTTTCATTGCATTCCAAAATTAATTTCCCTTTAGGGACAATAAAGTAACGGAGGATATTTAGCCTGAACATTGTAAGAGAGACCTTTTTTATGTTGGTTTACTAATATGTTATATTCATTAATGCTGTAGGTGTAAAATAAATCCCATTATTCATTTTGGATTATGAGATTATGTTACTGTCAAGCTGACTACAGCTGTTAATGGCCCAGATTCACAAGGAATTGCATCTTGATATTGCTCTTATTTGAAAAGATTTTTATAGTTGGACTATTAATCTAATTTTTAGACACTGCAAAAAGTGAAATGACCATGTCATTTATTTATTTAAAGTGCATTTCTATATGGTTTAATTGAAAATCCTATTTTAAACTTGTTTAAACTACACTCCCCATATAATAATACAAAAAAGAAACAGTTGTTTGAATAATATCTTCTTTTGACAGAATGTTGATGTGATGCTAGCTAAATGTACTTTTATTTTCTTTTACTAGGATGAATTCAGGGTGTTTGGGACACCTTTTTCCATTGAGATGACTTGGAAAAAGTGTCCCAATTACCCTAACTTCACCCTACATAACATAAAATATGATGCATATTATAAAAAGATTATATTTTATTTTTTTTATAGTATCTAAACTATATTAAACGTTGACAAATTTTTTTCTTGGACATTTTAGCTGATTTTGCTTTTATGGTAAAAATTAAGTTGTAAAAAGCCATATAAGTAATGTGTTGGCTTACATCTTAAGAAAATATATAGATTAAGTATGGGGTATGGTCTTTATAATATAAATGTTTTAGGAAAATAAATATTTGTATTAATATTAAAGGGGTCATGAACTGCATTGTTTGATTTACTGACACATAGAGAAAGAACATCTGACTGTGCATGAATCATGAATCATTACATATCAGAAATCACTGGTCACAGATCAGGCATTAGAATTAACACCGTTACTTACATGTTGTGGCCTTACTGTCAAATCCATATTGTAAAAGTCTGTTTGCAAAGCATGCGCCAAAATTGCGACTGATTTACCAAAGAATCCAAAGTGAAATCCGAATAAAAATAAATAATGCTCAAATTAGACATTCACAATGTTGAAAATAAATAACCACAATCCTAGCATTAGGATCCTTTGGAAGGTAATGTTATTTTTAGTCCAATGATCTTGTGTCGCTCCTTAGTTCTCTCCTCTTCATTTCACTAACACTCCAGTGGGCGGGGCCAACGTTGCAGTGATGAGGTAGGTGTTGATTTTCTTCTACAGAGGCGGTCTTTCACTTATCAATGACGTCATAAATAGGCTTATTCCCGAACGAGTCGTTCGTTGGGCATGGTTAAAAATAAAAGCTGTTTTTGGACTAACAAGGACGTTTTCAGTTCTGAACTTACAGGATATTCTTATAGTGTGATGACCTCTTATATGTCAAAAGGAAAATCTCAAAGAATATTTTATTTCTCAATTCATGACCCCTTGAAATCAAAGTTAAAGGTTTTAACCAAACCTTAAATATAATGTGAGAAAACTTCTCAATTTTCTGTAACAAATTAGAGTATTAGAGTCAAGTCACCTTTACTTTACGTATATAGTGCTTTACACAATACAGATTGTTTCAAAGCAGCATTACAAACAGGAAAATTAAAGTATAATTTTTATTTAGTGTACAATATCCACATAGAGATACAGAGACACTGAGAGGAAATCATTGGGATTCCCCTTGAGCAAACCAAATTAGGTGCTCGGTGTGAATGTCAGCCCTAAAAGGCATTTCAAGAGATTCAATTGGCTGGACTAAATGGGTTCAGGGACGAAGAGACACCTGTAGTGGATCTCTCAGCTGTTCCCATAGTGACGGGGAGACTGCTGGTTTGAGGTGTTTCTGTGGGGATTCCTGAACCCCTGCAGCGGGGAGACCTGGCTGTGAGCCATGGTGTGAATGGGCTTTGGAGGACAAACATGCTGTGATCTCTGAAACTGGAATTGTGTGATGTTATCAGTGTTCAGTTGAAGATGAATTAGATGGAAGTCTTGCATAGCCAGAAATGTGACTAATGGGATATAGAGTCTGGTATGTTATAGATTATTTTTTTTAAAGAATGTTTTACTTCTTAAAAAAAAAAACATTTTTACTAGTCACACTTGTACTCCTTGCGATTAAAAAATAAGAATTTAATGGGAAACAAATTACATCAAGTGGAAACTTGTGGTACTGCACCCAAACAAAATCTCACTTAAAGGGTCCAGTTTGGCACGTTTTCAGATCACATATGGAAGCTAAACTATCACAGGAATTCATTGAAAAGTTGAAACACTCACTTTGCTCTGCATCGCTCCGTTATGAATGTCCGTGTGGCTGTCTGTGTCTTACATTCTGTGCGTGAGATCTCTCCCCTATGGGCGGGTTGATAACATGCGGAACAGCTCCATCTAGTGGCTGTAGTCTTTAACCTCTGGCCAAAAAATCCTCAGAGGACACAAAATGACGATATTTGCGTCATCGGAGGATTTTTTCCAGAAATAAAATGCATAATTATCTCGTCTCAGGGGGATATGTGGGGGAAAGTACCATAATTTGAATATACTACCGGGTTTCTACTGATACAAAGCCTAATGCTAAATCACTGAAGTAACCCTTAAATGTTGTGAAGCGACAAGAATACTTTTTTTGTGCAGACTTTATTCAACAATCTCTTCTCTTCGACGTCATTCTCCTATGATATTCACGTAGTAAAGACAGTGCAGTGCTTCCAGGTTCTACATCAGAACACCAGCTCATCAAAACTCGTTTTTTTAAATATCAACTACAAATTTGAAATTCAACTTGTTTAGATTTTCTCGCAGTTCTAGAGTAGAACATGTTTTGGAAAATATATATTTTATTTTTTTTAAATGTCATAATTAACGTACAATTCTCAAAAAATTTATAAATGGATTATACAAAAATATAATTAAGCACCATAAAATCCCCTAAAAATACTAAATATTAAATCAAATATAATACTAAAATATAGTGTATTCTTTCATTGAAATAAAAAAGTTTCGGTCATTTTTGACAGCCACGTGAAGAGCACCAGAGGGTATAAAGATTGGGTCTAAAACTGTAAACCACCATTGTTTTTGTGTTGAGTTTATCTGAAATAAATGATGCTACGCTAATTGGTTATCTAGTTTACCTGCTACTAACTGCCTAAAAAAATCTAAATATATATCAAAGATTTGATGTCTTTAACCCAACACTACTAAAAGCTAAAATATCAGGGTGTATGGACATTTCAGCCTCCAAAGCTGAGACTAGAAAAAAGGTAGTAAAATGTCAAATAAGATACACTACACGTGTGTAGATTTGATATGGCTCATAACCCAGGTGAAAAAGATGTACTATTAAATGTGTTAAAATAGTATCTTTGTATTGTACTAAAAACATACTCAAGTACATTTTAATGCATTTAACAGTACATATGTTTCACCTGGGAATGAACAGCAATATGTGCATCATGCGTTTCCTTTTTGGGATAAAAATAAACTAAGTGCCCCTCCGTATGCTATATCTCGGCTTTCTTCCAGAGGTCGGTCAGGTGCTATTAATGGCTAACTAATGGTCATATGGTGCTGCACACTGATATTTGGCTTCTCTCCATACTGTACATACAAGGGCTGGGCAATATAGCAAATTAAAATCACGTTATTTTTAAGCCAAGGAAAATAGAATCATTTTTGAGTGGTGATGCAAATAAATCATTCAGATTCACTGAATTAGACAGTTTGAAGTAATTCATAGAAATGAAACAAATTTGCAACTCTCAAATTTTGACTGAAGCAAAACATGGAGAATTGAGTCAATATTTTATAAATCATTATTTGGGGTACACAGCACAGCTGTTTGCACCAGACAAATCAACAAAAATTGGCAACATGTCTGTCAGAGTCAGAGAAGTGGCCTGGAGGTTACATTTTTATGGACTGTGAGAGTTTGAATTTGGCTTGTGAAAATTTTTGACCCACCCCCACTCTTCTTACCATTGGTTTTTGTCTTCACTTTCTATTTAATTAAAAGGCAACAGAGTGCAAACAGCCTTTGCCTAATATGTCCCTATTACCTGTCAGACATCACTGAAACAGGCGTCCTGAGAAATCACACCTGTCTCTGTAAAATCCCTGGGCTCTGTAAACAGCAAAAAAGTCTCAGGGCAACATTATCAGATATGAGAAACAAACCATGGGTGGTGAATTGTACATTTTGCCTGAAGTAAATTCGTAGTTCTTTTGTAATGCATATTTTCATGTGTAGAATCTTCAATTGGACAAACTCAAAAGGGGTAGAAGAGGCCTATTCAGACAGATTAACCAATCGCAGGCGCCAACCAATATTTAATCAAGATCTACTATCAATTATATTTATGCCATTTGTATCGGTATAATCTTAACCCTGTATAATCTGTAATTATAGTTTTTACACTGGAAACCAAAAATGTTTTTGTTGTCAGACTATATACAGTGAGGAAAATAAGTATTTGAACACCCTGCTATTTTGCAAGTTCTCCCACTTAGAAATCATGGAGGGGTCTGAAATTGTCATCGTAGGTGCATGTCCATTGTGAGAGAAATAATCAAAAAAAAAAAATCCAGAAATCACAATGTATGATTTTTTCACTATTTATTTGTATGATACAGCTGCAAATAAGTATTTGAACATCTGAGAAAATCAATGTTAATATTTGGTACAGTAGCCTTTGTTTGCAATTACAGTGGTCAAACGTGTCCTGTAGTTTTTCACCAGGTTTGCACACACTGCAGGAGGGATTTTGGCCCACTCCTCCACACAGATCTTCTCTAGATCAGTCAGGTTTCTGGCCTGTCGCTGAGAAACACGGAGTTTGAGCTCCCTCCAAAGATTCACTATTGGGTATAAGTCTGGAGACAGGCTAGGCCACGCCAGATCCTTGATATGCTTCTTACAGAGCCACTCCTTGGTTATCCTGGCTGTGTGGTTCGGGTCATTGTCATGTTGGAAGACCCAGCCTCGACCCATCTTCAATGCTCTAACTGAGGGAAGGAGGTTGTTCCCCAAAATCTCGCAATACATGGCCCCGGTCATCCTCTCCTTAATACAGTGCAGTCGCCCTGTCCCATGTGCAGAAAACCCCCCCCAAAGCATGATGCTACCACCCCCATGCTTCACAGTAGGGATGGTGTTCTTGGGATGGTACTCATCATTCTTCTTCCTCCAAACACGTTTAGTGGAATTATGACCAAAAAGTTCTATTTTGGTCTCATCTGACCACATGACTTTCTCCCATGACTCCTCTGGATCATCCAAATGGTCATTGGCAAACTTAAGACGGGCCTGGACATGTGCTGGTTTAAGCAGGGGAACCTTCCGTGCCATGCATGATTTCAAACCATGACGCCTTAGTGTATTACCAACAGTAACCTTGGAAACGGTGGTCCCAGCTCTTTTCAGGTCATTGACCAGCTCCTCCTGTGTAGTTCTGGGCTGATTTCTCACCTTTCTTAGGATCATTAAGACCCCACGAGGTGAGATCTTGCATGGAGCCCCAGTCCGAGGGAGATTATAGCTTTTTATAGATTTATAGCAACGCCAAGGTCATGGGTTCGATTCCCAGGGAAAGCAAGAATTGACTAAATGTAAAATGTGTTCTTTGAATGCAATGTAAGTCGCTTTGGATAAAAGCGTCTGCCAAATGCATAAATGTAAATGTAGATTGACAGTCATGTTTAGCTTGTTCCATTTTCTAATGATTGCTCCAACAGTGGACCTTTTTTCACCAAGCTGCTTGGCAATTTCCCCGTAGCCCTTTCCAGCCTTGTGGAGGTGTAAAATTTTGTCTCTAGTGTCTTTGGACAGCTCTTTGGTCTTGGCCATGTCAGTAGTTGGATTCTTACGGATTGTATGGGGTGGACAGGTGTCTTTATGCAGCTAACGACCTCAAACAGGTGCATTTAATTTAGGATAATAAATGGAGTGGAGGAGGACATTTTAAAGGCAGACTAACAGGTATTTCAGGGTCAGAATTCTAGCTGATAGACAGGTGTTCAAATACTTATTTGCAGCTGTATCATACAAATAAATAGTTAAAAAATCATACATTGTGATTTCTGGATTTTTTTTTTAGATCATGTCTCTCACAGTGGGCATGCACCTACGATGACAATTTCAGACCCCTCCATGATTTCTAAGTGGGAGAACTTGCAAAATAGCAGGGTGTTCAAATACTTTTTTTCCTCACTGGAAACATGCCAAACCTTATAAATAAATTACATTGACAATATCTATATATCAATAATATCATTATATATATACTTAATTAAAATAATTGTGTAAGTAGTAAAACAATAAAAACCAAACGGCAAAATGCGTTTTAAATTTAGAAACATTTTGAGTCCCCCCTCTCTTGTCTTACAGTGGTTTGGTCCACTTACTGTCTATGCACGCACCTCACCGACACACAACTGTAGTTGTGGAACTCCAGTAAGGGCTGTCCAGTCTATTTTATTCACTTCAGTGTTTCCCCTAGAATTTTTTCCAGCAGCGGTGCTGTTACGTGCCGGAGGTTGTTACCAAGCCGCTCGTCGGGGGGTCCGTGGGCATGCACCTCCAGAATAAAAAAAAATAAAAAAAACTTAAACCATGACTTCTGGCAAGTTTTGTGGATAGAAATAGACATTTTGAACATAAAAATCCAAATTAAGCTTTTCATTAGTTTAAAAGGTGACTAGCTTATAGCCTATTTTACTTCACTAACCTGCAGGGACGTGCAAAAAATCCTAAGGGGCAAGGGCTCAAATGTAAGAAAGGGGCAATATGTATAAAAATAATTTTTTGGACACTTATCCACTTATCCAAAGTCCACTTATAAAAAGTGAGAGCGCCCTCCAGGGAGACTTGGAGGAATTTATAGTCCAGGCCTCATCTCTGGTCCAACCATCGACGGTCACTCGTTAAGCCTTGGGCCAATCCTGTCAGAGAGGACACACAGGAACATACACAGCATACAATACGTCATAGACGTAACACCCCCACCCTTAAAATTACAAATAACTGAATTTGTAATACAAACAAAAAAATTCTTAACGCTCAAGCTTACTTGGAGCACGTGACAAAGCGTCAGCAATCACATTCTCACATCCTTTCTTGTGTCGAATTTCCAGGTTAAAACCTTGGATCAGAAGAGACCAGCGCATTAACCTCTGGTTTGAATTTGACATTCGGAAAAGAAACACAAGGGGATTATGGTCAGTATACACCAAAACAGGAACAGTAGAAGCGTCAAGATAGATTTCAAAATGTTGGAGAGCCAACAACAGTGCAAGGGCTTCTTTTTCAATGGTGCTGTAATGCTGCTGTGACTTCGTGAACTTCTTTGAGAAGTAAGAGATTGGGTGATCAATTCCCACAGCATCTTCCTGAATAAGAACTGCACCTGCTCCCACGTCACTTGCATCTACTTCTAGTTTAAATGCTCTTAAGAAGTTTGGAGCGGACAAAACTGGGGCACTGCACAACAACCTCTTGATAGCATCAAAAGCTGATTGACACTCCATATTCCAATCAAACACTTTAGACTGACTCAATAAATTTGTGAGTGGTGATGCAATTTCAGCAAAGTTTTTGCAGAAGGCACGATAATATCCCGTCATTCCCAAGAAACGACGCAACTCCCGCTTTGTGGTTGGAGCTGGGAAAGTAATCATACACTCAATTTTTGCTTCCACAGGACGCACCTGTCCCTGACCCACACGTTTTCCCAGGTAGGTCACGACTGCCTTACCAAACTCACACTTGGCAAGGTTCAAGGTAAGTGAAGCAGCATTTAACCGCTCAAACACTGAACAGAGACTTGTCAAATGCTGTTTCCAGTCGAATGAATAAACGACAATGTCGTCTAAGTACGCCTCACAGTTCTCTAATCCAGCAAGCACAATTCTCATCAAGCGTTGGAATGTAGCGGGTGCATTTCGCATCCCGAAAGCCATCCTCTTGTACTGAAGGAAATGATCAGGAGTGACAAAGGCAGATATTTCTGAAGCCCTGGCCGTCAGAGGGACCTGCCAATACCCTTTTAACAGGTCAAGCTTGGTCACAAACTTTGCAGCACCCACCCTGTCTATGCAATCATCCATCCTTGGCAAAGGATAAGAGTCAGGTGTTGTAATGGAATTTACCTTACGGTAATCTGTGCAGAATCTAAAACTCCCGTCAGACTTCGGCACCAGCAGACATGGTGAGCTCCACGCACTCGAACTTGGCACAGCAAAACCATGTTCCAGCAGGTATGCAGATTCTTCTTGCATCATTCTCCGTTTGACAGGGTTTACACGATAAGAGTTCTGTTTGATAGGAGAACAACCACCCACGTCAATGTCATGCTCCAACACCGTGGTTTCACTGGGCACATCAGAAAAAAGAGACGGAAACTTTTCAATTAGAGCAATAACATCATTTTGACACCCTTCACTCAGGTAGCACAGGTGAGACTTTAAGTTCGTCAAGAGCTTTGAATTTTCCAAGCGAGCACATGACACTTCTCGCACCCTGAGCCCATCCTCCTCAGGACAGTACGCAGCTATGACAGCAGCGACAGGAACAGTGGTTTTGAACACATTCTGTGGCATATCTCTCGTTACATAGGCTTTCAACATATTAATGTGACACACTCTGGTTTTACGTCTTCTGTCGGGTGTATTGATGACATAATCAGTGTCACTTAGCTTCTGCTTGATTGTATAAGGACCATAAAACTTTGCTTGTAACGGTGATGTAGGCAGAGGAAGGAATACAAGCACCAGATCACCTTCCTGAAAACTGCGATACACACTCTTTTTATCAAAGTGCTTTTTCATTTTTTCCTGAGTGATGCTCAGATTTGAAAGTGCCACTTCACGAGCTCTATATAAACGTTCTCGAAAGGAACTCACATACTCAAGTACATTAGTTTGTGGTTTTGTCTCACGCAACAATTGTTCTCGCAACAGTTTCAACGGACCACGAACAGTGTGCCCAAACACTAATTCAGCCGGACTGAAACCCAGAGATTCTTGAATGGTCTCTTTCACGGCGAACATAACCAATGGAACACCCTCATCCCACTCTTTCCCCGTTTCAAAACAGTACGACCGCAACATACTCTTTAGCGTCTGATGAAATCGTTCTAGTGCCCCCTGTGACTCTGGATGGTAAGCACTAGAAAATGTATGCTTGACAGACAGACAGGTCAAAACCTGAGCAAACAGCTTGGAGGTAAAATTTGAACCTTGATCTGACTGTATGACTTTGGGAATGCCAAAGGTAGAAAAGAATTTAATCAGTTCCCTTGTCACGTTTTTAGCTCTAATCGTACGCATAGGAATCGCCTCCGGATACCGAGTGGCAGCACACATTAGAGTTAACAGGTACTGATAGCCAGACTTCGTCTTCGGTAGTGGACCAACACAATCAATAATGATTCTCTCGAATGGTTCAGACAGAGCTGGAATAGGATGAAGAGGAGCGTTAGGAATTCCCTGATTAGGTTTACCAGATAACTGGCATACATGACATGAACGACAGTATCTGGAAACTGCTGCTTTCAAACCAGGCCAGAAGAAATAACGAATGATGCGATCGAAAGTTTTATTTACTCCCAAATGGCCAGAAAGAACATGATCATGAGCCAAACACAGAATCTGTTCACGATAACTCTCAGGGACCACCACCTGAAACACAGTTTTCCAGCTCAAATCCTTCTTTGATGGCGACCATTTACGCATGAGCACCCCATCTTCCCAAACGTAACTTACATCCTTAGTCGCTACCTCATCCTTCTGTACAGCCACGGCAACACACTTATCCAATGACGGGTCAGCTTTTTGCGCAGCAGCCAGCTGCTCCCTCCCTGTTCCCAGCAGAGACTCAAGTCGGACTGCAACAGCTTGATCAGGAACACCGACATTAGAAAAAACATCCTGCACACACTCCTTTTCAGCAGCTCCATCAGTCATGAATGTTTCAGACACATCTAGAACATCATCAAATTTTCTAGTCTGAGCCCTCGTTACCGCACAGGCAGGAAAAACTGACGGAAATTGTCGACCCACATCAATCCGTTCGCGTAACTCAGTCACATCTGGCCTATCCACTACGATCGGCTGAGGAAACACTTTACCACCAGCGATATCGTTACCCAGAATCAGATCGACTCCTTCAACAGGAAGCCGAGAGCGTATTCCCAACTTCGTAAAGCCTGTAAACAAATCAGACTTAAGATAAACTGAATGTAAAGGCACTTTAACACAGCCAAGCTCAATACCACGAATTAACACACTTGATCCGCAGTATGACTGTTCAGAAAATTCTAGTGCACTTTCCAAAATGAAGGACTGAACCGAACCCGTATCTCGCAAGATTGTTATAGACTTCAAACCTCCCTGCTCATCTGAAAGAGATACAGAACCATTCATAATAAATGGACATAACAGGTCAGTATGTGAACTAGCAAACTGAGATGGCATAGTGTCAGTCTGGACCAAAGCAACTTCTTTTGGTTTCTCAGGAGATTTACCCTGACTCCAGCGTTTACAATCCGCAATTAAATGTCCTTGCTCACGGCAGAAAAAACACACACGACTTTCTCCCTCACGAGACACATATGCGTCACGAGACACATTCGAAATGGCTTCTCTATCCTCTCGTTTTACCTTACCCTTATTAAAAACTCTTGAGCGGTTTCGCACAGAGAATTCAACAGATGAGCCATTATACACAGACGGGGTAAAAGTAGTTTTGTGCGTGAGCACAAATTCGTCTGCCAAAACAGCAGCTGCCGGTATGGACAATACCTTCTGTTCGTTTAGGTATACCACAATATCCTCCGAAATGCAACTTTTAAAGTCCTCCAACAGTAAAAGTTCTCGTAACTGTTCAAATGTGGTAACACGGCTTGCTGCACACCATTTATCGAACAACACAGTTTTCTCATGAGCAAATTCACCAAATGTTTGACGGGTTAATTTCTGATGATTTCGGAATTTCTGTCGATAAGCTTCAGGTACTAATTCGTACGCTCGCAACACAGTAGCTTTGACAGTATCATAATCCAGACTTTGCTCGACAGGTAAAGCTGTACACACTTCCTGAGCCTTACCCACTAATCTACATTGCAGAAGCAACGACCACAACTCCTTCGGCCAACGCAATGTAACTGCAATGCGCTCAAAAGCGACGAAATACGAATCTACCTCCGTCTCTCTAAAATGAGGAACAAGTGTAACATATCTACTCACATCCAGATTGGTTACAGACTCACCAATAGATGAAGTAGTAGGGTGTGGCGGACTTTGAACCGGTACAGCTGAAACTGGCGCATTCACTGGCGTGCGAGGAGATGGAGGTCTCGATCTAGGCATAGGCACAGGTACATTAGGTTGTGCTTTAGCTTGTAGTTCCAAACTACGTAATTTAAACCTACTATCAGTCTCCAACTCCACAGTTCGATAGTGAAGCAACTGCGCGTCATAATCCTGTTTCTTTAACTCTAGATCCAACTCTTTCAGTCTAATCGCTAGCAAAGGATCAAAACGAAGATGACTAGGATCTATATTAGGAAAAGACAAAGTTTCCTTACCTACATCAGTTTCAACACTCTTCCGCTCATCCGGCAAAATTCCAGCCTCTATCAACTTGCTATATAACTCCTCTTTAACTACCCGTTTTTGCCCCTCCCTAGGAACAGGAATATCAAAGAAATCTGCAATCTGCAACAAATCAGCCTTACGACACTTATTATATTCCTCCGTTGTAGGATATAATGTAAACGACGTTAAATCAAATTCCATATTCGACCGTAACTCGTCCCACACAAAAGAAAATTACCAGACAAACAAACGCATGGTTACTTCCACCACATACCTCCATTTACATGCCCAAACAAACCTCCAAAATGCATGTCTGCACCACACTAGTCCCCAATCTATGTTATCCGTAACGGACAAACTCCCAGTTTAGATGAATGAAAACAAACTAATCAAGCCCTTAACTTAGACCATCCGCCACGATCAACCGGCTGGACGAGCCCCCAATTTATGTTACGGCCCTGGTCTAGGTCAGGACCGCAACATAAATGACACAACACAAAATGGCTGTTCAAGTACTCATTTTATTTTCTCAGTTTCTCAGATCTTTCTGATCAGTTCTTTTGTGCGGCAGCCATTGGAGAACACCAACCAAAAACAAAATACGTAAACAAAAGAACTGAAGCAAATGATCAGGGGTGAGCAAATGCCAAAATAATAAACAAACAACACTCTAACTTCCCATTAATGAACTAACTTCCCTGTGCATAAAAATAAAGAAACCAAAATACAACAACATAACCTACCTCCCTATCTATCCAACAAAACAGGAGAAAAGGGTGGTGGCCAAGTGGCCTACAAAAATAAATAAGGCACTCACCCCCTACAGCTTCACATGTGATTTACAAACAAGTTCATGGGACATGGACGTTCAAGACATAAAGCTCTCACAATGGTTAACAGCACTCTGTAACTTACTTTAACAGCATTTTCACTAAAGCTGAACACCAAGGCTAACACATTAGCAATAAGGATCAAGGAGAGAGACACACAGCAGCAATCATGGCAAGTAACAAAGAGAGTGCAAACAGGTAAAAGGCGAGAGCAAAAAGTGAGAGCGCCCTCCAGGGAGACTTGGAGGAATTTATAGTCCAGGCCTCATCTCTGGTCCAACCATCGACGGTCACTCGTTAAGCCTTGGGCCAATCCTGTCAGAGAGGACACACAGGAACATACACAGCATACAATACGTCATAGACGTAACACCCCCACCCTTAAAATTACAAATAACTGAATTTGTAATACAAACAAAAAAATTCTTAACGCTCAAGCTTACTTGGAGCACGTGACAAAGCGTCAGCAATCACATTCTCACATCCTTTCTTGTGTCGAATTTCCAGGTTAAAACCTTGGATCAGAAGAGACCAGCGCATTAACCTCTGGTTTGAATTTGACATTCGGAAAAGAAACACAAGGGGATTATGGTCAGTATACACCAAAACAGGAACAGTAGAAGCGTCAAGATAGATTTCAAAATGTTGGAGTGCCAACAACAGTGCAAGGGCTTCTTTTTCAATGGTGCTGTAATGCTGCTGTGACTTCGTGAACTTCTTTGAGAAGTAAGAGATTGGGTGATCAATTCCCACAGCATCTTCCTGAATAAGAACTGCACCTGCTCCCACGTCACTTGCATCTACTTCTAGTTTAAATGCTCTTAAGAAGTTTGGAGCGGACAAAACTGGGGCACTGCACAACAACCTCTTGATAGCATCAAAAGCTGATTGACACTCCATATTCCAATCAAACACTTTAGACTGACTCAATAAATTTGTGAGTGGTGATGCAATTTCAGCAAAGTTTTTGCAGAAGGCACGATAATATCCCGTCATTCCCAAGAAACGACGCAACTCCCGCTTTGTGGCTGGAGCTGGGAAAGTAACCATACACTCAATTTTTGCTTCCACAGGACGCACCTGTCCCTGACCCACACGTTTTCCCAGGTAGGTCACGACTGCCTTACCAAACTCACACTTGGCAAGGTTCAAGGTAAGTGAAGCAGCATTTAACCGCTCAAACACTGAACAGAGACTTGTCAAATGCTGTTTCCAGTCGAATGAATAAACGACAATGTCGTCTAAGTACGCGTCACAGTTCTCTAATCCACCAAGCACAATTCTCATCAAGCGTTGGAATGTAGCGGGTGCATTTCGCATCCCGAAAGCCATCCTCTTGTACTGAAGGAAATGATCAGGAGTGACAAAGGCAGATATTTCTGAAGCCCTGGCCGTCAGAGGGACCTGCCAATACCCTTTTAACAGGTCAAGCTTGGTCACAAACTTTGCAGCGCCCACCCTGTCTATACAATCATCCATCCTTGGCAAAGGATAAGAGTCAGGTGTTGTAATGGAATTTACCTTACGGTAATCTGTGCAGAATCTAAAACTCCCGTCAGACTTCGGCACCAGCAGACATGGTGAGCTCCACGAACTCGAACTTGGCACAGCAAAACCATGTTCCAGCAGGTATGCAGATTCTTCTTGCATCCTTCTCCGTTTGACAGGGTTTACACGATAAGAGTTCTGTTTAATAGGAGAACAACCACCCACGTCAATGTCATGCTCCAACACTGTGGTTTCACTGGGCACATCAGAAAAAAGAGACGGAAACTTTTCAATTAGAGCAATAACATAATTTTGACACCCTTCACTCAGGTAGCACAGGTGAGATTTTAAGTTCGTCAAGAGCTTTGAATTTTCCAAGCGAGCACATGACACTTCTCGCACCCGGAGCCCATCCTCCTCAGGACAGTACGCAGCTATGACAGCAGCGACAGGAACAGTGGTTTTGAACACATTCTGTGGCATATCTCTCGTTACATAGGCTTTCAACATATTAATGTGACACACTCTGGTTTTACGTCTTCTGTCGGGTGTATTGATGACATAATCAGTGTCACTTAGCTTCTGCTTGATTGTATAAGGACCATAAAACTTTGCTTGTAACGGTGATGTAGGCAGAGGAAGGAATACAATCACCAGATCACCTTCCTGAAAGCTGCGATACACACTCTTTTTATCAAAGTGCTTTTTCATTTTTTTCTGAGTGATGCTCAGATTTGAAAGTGCCACTTCACGAGCTCTATATAAACGTTCTCGAAAGGAACTCACATACTCAAGTACATTAGTTTGTGGTTTTGTCTCACTCAACAATTGTTCTCGCAACAGTTTCAACGGACCACGCACAGTGTGCCCAAACACTAATTCAGCCGGACTGAAACCCAGAGATTCTTGAATGGTCTCTTTCACGGCGAACATAACCAATGGAACACCCTCATCCCACTCTTTCCCCGTTTCAAAACAGTACGACCGCAACATACTCTTTAGCGTCTGATGAAATCGTTCTAGTGCCCAAACAAACCTCCAAAATGCATGTCTGCACCACACTAGTCCCCAATCTATGTTATCCGTAACGGACAAACTCCCAGTTTAGATGAATGAAAACAAACTAATCAAGCCCTTAACTTAGACCATCCGCCACGATCAACCGGCTGGACGAGCCCCCAATTTATGTTACGGCCCTGGTCTAGGTCAGGACCGCAACATAAATGACACAACACAAAATGGCTGTTCAAGTACTCATTTTATTTTCTCAGTTTCTCAGATCTTTCTGATCAGTTCTTTTGTGCGGCAGCCATTGGAGAACACCAACCAAAAACAAAATACGTAAACAAAAGAACTGAAGCAAATGATCAGGGGTGAGCAAATGCCAAAATAATAAACAAACAACACTCTAACTTCCCATTAATGAACTAACTTCCCCCTTACCCACTACGAGATCTCTGGTCCAACCATCGACGGTCACTCGTTAAGCCTTGGGCCAATCCTGTCAGAGAGGACACACAGGAACATACACAGCATACAATACGTCATAGACGTAACACCCCCACCCTTAAAATTACAAATAACTGAATTTGTAATACAAACAAAAAAAATTCTTAACGCTCAAGCTTACTTGGAGCACGTGACAAAGCGTCAGCAATCACATTCTCACATCCTTTCTTGTGTCGAATTTCCAGGTTAAAACCTTGGATCAGAAGAGACCAGCGCATTAACCTCTGGTTTGAATTTGACATTCGGAAAAGAAACACAAGGGGATTATGGTCAGTATACACCAAAACAGGAACAGTAGAAGCGTCAAGATAGATTTCAAAATGTTGGAGTGCCAACAACAGTGCAAGGGCTTCTTTTTCAATGGTGCTGTAATGCTGCTGTGACTTCGTGAACTTCTTTGAGAAGTAAGAGATTGGGTGATCAATTCCCACAGCATCTTCCTGAATAAGAACTGCACCTGCTCCCACGTCACTTGCATCTACTTCTAGTTTAAATGCTCTTAAGAAGTTTGGAGCGGACAAAACTGGGGCACTGCACAACAACCTCTTGATAGCATCAAAAGCTGATTGACACTCCATATTCCAATCAAACACTTTAGACTGACTCAATAAATTTGTGAGTGGTGATGCAATTTCAGCAAAGTTTTTGCAGAAGGCACGATAATATCCCGTCATTCCCAAGAAACGACGCAACTCCCGCTTTGTGGTTGGAGCTGGGAAAGTAATCATACACTCAATTTTTGCTTCCACAGGACGCACCTGTCCCTGACCCACACGTTTTCCCAGGTAGGTCACGACTGCCTTACCAAACTCACACTTGGCAAGGTTCAAGGTAAGTGAAGCAGCATTTAACCGCTCAAACACTGAACAGAGACTTGTCAAATGCTGTTTCCAGTCGAATGAATAAACGACAATGTCGTCTAAGTACGCCTCACAGTTCTCTAATCCAGCAAGCACAATTCTCATCAAGCGTTGGAATGTAGCGGGTGCATTTCGCATCCCGAAAGCCATCCTCTTGTACTGAAGGAAATGATCAGGAGTGACAAAGGCAGATATTTCTGAAGCCCTGGCCGTCAGAGGGACCTGCCAATACCCTTTTAACAGGTCAAGCTTGGTCACAAACTTTGCAGCGCCCACCCTGTCTATGCAATCATCCATCCTTGGCAAAGGATAAGAGTCAGGTGTTGTAATGGAATTTACCTTACGGTAATCTGTGCAGAATCTAAAACTCCCGTCAGACTTCGGCACCAGCAGACATGGTGAGCTCCACGCACTCGAACTTGGCACAGCAAAACCATGTTCCAGCAGGTATGCAGATTCTTCTTGCATCATTCTCCGTTTGACAGGGTTTACACGATAAGAGTTCTGTTTGATAGGAGAACAACCACCCACGTCAATGTCATGCTCCAACACCGTGGTTTCACTGGGCACATCAGAAAAAAGAGACGGAAACTTTTCAATTAGAGCAATAACATCATTTTGACACCCTTCACTCAGGTAGCACAGGTGAGACTTTAAGTTCGTCAAGAGTTTTGAATTTTCCAAGCGAGCACATGACACTTCTCGCACCCTGAGCCCATCCTCCTCAGGACAGTACGCAGCTATGACAGCAGTGACAGGAACAGTGGTTTTGAACACATTCTGTGGCATATCTCTCGTTACATAGGCTTTCAACATATTAATGTGACACACTCTGGTTTTACGTCTTCTGTCGGGTGTATTGATGACATAATCAGTGTCACTTAGCTTCTGCTTGATTGTATAAGGACCATAAAACTTTGCTTGTAACGGTGATGTAGGCAGAGGAAGGAATACAAGCACCAGATCACCTTCCTGAAAACTGCGATACACACTCTTTTTATCAAAGTGCTTTTTCATTTTTTCCTGAGTGATGCTCAGATTTGAAAGTGCCACTTCACGAGCTCTATATAAACGTTCTCGAAAGGAACTCACATACTCAAGTACATTAGTTTGTGGTTTTGTCTCACGCAACAATTGTTCTCGCAACAGTTTCAACGGACCACGAACAGTGTGCCCAAACACTAATTCAGCCGGACTGAAACCCAGAGATTCTTGAATGGTCTCTTTCACGGCGAACATAACCAATGGAACACCCTCATCCCACTCTTTCCCCGTTTCAAAACAGTACGACCGCAACATACTCTTTAGCGTCTGATGAAATCGTTCTAGTGCCCCCTGTGACTCTGGATGGTAAGCACTAGAAAATGTATGCTTGACAGACAGACAGGTCAAAACCTGAGCAAACAGCTTGGAGGTAAAATTTGAACCTTGATCTGACTGTATGACTTTGGGAATGCCAAAGGTAGAAAAGAATTTAATCAGTTCCCTTGTCACGTTTTTAGCTCTAATCGTACGCATAGGAATCGCCTCCGGATACCGAGTGGCAGCACACATTAGAGTTAACAGGTACTGATAGCCAGACTTCGTCTTCGGTAGTGGACCAACACAATCAATAATGATTCTCTCGAATGGTTCAGACAGAGCTGGAATAGGATGAAGAGGAGCGTTAGGAATTCCCTGATTAGGTTTACCAGATAACTGGCATACATGACATGAACGACAGTATCTGGAAACTGCTGCTTTCAAACCAGGCCAGAAGAAATAACGAATGATGCGATCGAAAGTTTTATTTACTCCCAAATGGCCAGAAAGAACATGATCATGAGCCAAACACAGAATCTGTTCACGATAACTCTCAGGGACCACCACCTGAAACACAGTTTTCCAGCTCAAATCCTTCTTTGATGGCGACCATTTACGCATGAGCACCCCATCTTCCCAAACGTAACTTACATCCTTAGTCGCTACCTCATCCTTCTGTACAGCCACGGCAACACACTTATCCAATGACGGGTCAGCTTTTTGCGCAGCAGCCAGCTGCTCCCTCCCTGTTCCCAGCAGAGACTCAAGTCGGACTGCAACAGCTTGATCAGGAACACAGACATTAGAAAAAACATCCTGCACACACTCCTTTTCAGCAGCTCCATCAGTCATGAATGTTTCAGACACATCTAGAACATCAAATTTTCTAGTCTGAGCCCTCGTTACCGCACAGGCAGGAAAAACTGACGGAAATTGTCGACCCACATCAATCCGTTCGCGTAACTCAGTCACATCTGGCCTATCCACTACGATCGGCTGAGGAAACACTTTACCACCAGCGATATCGTTACCCAGAATCAGATCGACTCCTTCAACAGGAAGCCGAGAGCGTATTCCCAACTTCGTAAAGCCTGTAAACAAATCAGACTTAAGATAAACTGAATGTAAAGGCACTTTAACACAGCCAAGCTCAATACCACGAATTAACACACTTGATCCGCAGTATGACTGTTCAGAAAATTCTAGTGCACTTTCCAAAATGAAGGACTGAACCGAACCCGTATCTCGCAAGATTGTTATAGACTTCAAACCTCCCTGCTCATCTGAAAGAGATACAGAACCATTCATAATAAATGGACAGTACAGGTCAGTATGTGAACTAGCAAACTGAGATGGCATAGTGTCAGTCTGGACCAAAGCAACTTCTTTTGGTTTCTCAGGAGATTTACCCTGACTCCAGCGTTTACAATCCGCAATTAAATGTCCTTGCTCACGGCAGAAAAAACACACACGACTTTCTCCCTCACGAGACACATATGCGTCACGAGACACATTCGAAATGGCTTCTCTATCCTCTCGTTTTACCTTACCCTTATTAAAAACTCTTGAGCGGTTTCGCACAGAGAATTCAACAGATGAGCCATTATACACAGACGGGGTAAAAGTAGTTTTGTGCGTGAGCACAAATTCGTCTGCCAAAACAGCAGCTGCCGGTATGGACAATACCTTCTGTTCGTTTAGGTATACCACAATATCCTCCGAAATGCAACTTTTAAAGTCCTCCAACAGTAAAAGTTCTCGTAACTGTTCAAATGTGGTAACACGGCTTGCTGCACACCATTTATCGAACAACACAGTTTTCTCATGAGCAAATTCACCAAATGTTTGACGGGTTAATTTCTGATGATTTCGGAATTTCTGTCGATAAGCTTCAGGTACTAATTCGTACGCTCGCAACACAGTAGCTTTGACAGTATCATAATCCAGACTTTGCTCGACAGGTAAAGCTGTACACACTTCCTGAGCCTTACCCACTAATCTACATTGCAGAAGCAACGACCACAACTCCTTCGGCCAACGCAATGTAACAGCAATGCGCTCAAAAGCGACGAAATACGAATCTACCTCCGTCTCTCTAAAATGAGGAACAAGTGTAACATATCTACTCACATCCAGATTGGTTACAGACTCACCAATAGATGAAGTAGTAGGGTGTGGCGGACTTTGAACCGGTACAGCTGAAACTGGCGCATTCACTGGCGTGCGAGGAGATGGAGGTCTCGATCTAGGCATAGGCACAGGCACATTAGGTTGTGCTTTAGCTTGTAGTTCCAAACTACGTAATTTAAACCTACTATCAGTCTCCAACTCCACAGTTCGATAGTGAAGCAACTGCGCGTCATAATCCTGTTTCTTTAACTCTAGATCCAACTCTTTCAGTCTAATCGCTAGCAAAGGATCAAAACGAAGATGACTAGGATCTATATTAGGAAAAGACAAAGTTTCCTTACCTACATCAGTTTCAACACTCTTCCGCTCATCCGGCAAAATTCCAGCCTCTATCAACTTGCTATATAACTCCTCTTTAACTACCCGTTTTTGCCCCTCCCTAGGAACAGGAATATCAAAGAAATCTGCAATCTGCAACAAATCAGCCTTACGACACTTATTATATTCCTCCGTTGTAGGATATAATGTAAACGACGTTAAATCAAATTCCATATTCGACCGTAACTCGTCCCACACAAAAGAAAATTACCAGACAAACAAACGCATGGTTACTTCCACCACATACCTCCATTTACATGCCCAAACAAACCTCCAAAATGCATGTCTGCACCACACTAGTCCCCAATCTATGTTATCCGTAACGGACAAACTCCCAGTTTAGATGAATGAAAACAAACTAATCAAGCCCTTAACTTAGACCATCCGCCACGATCAACCGGCTGGACGAGCCCCCAATTTATGTTACGGCCCTGGTCTAGGTCAGGACCGCAACATAAATGACACAACACAAAATGGCTGTTCAAGTACTCATTTTATTTTCTCAGTTTCTCAGATCTTTCTGATCAGTTCTTTTGTGCGGCAGCCATTGGAGAACACCAACCAAAAACAAAATACGTAAACAAAAGAACTGAAGCAAATGATCAGGGGTGAGCAAATGCCAAAATAATAAACAAACAACACTCTAACTTCCCATTAATGAACTAACTTCCCTGTGCATAAAAATAAAGAAACCAAAATACAACAACATAACCTACCTCCCTATCTATCCAACAAAACAGGAGAAAAGGGTGGTGGCCAAGTGGCCTACAAAAATAAATAAGGCACTCACCCCCTACAGCTTCACATGTGATTTACAAACAAGTTCATGGGACATGGACGTTCAAGACATAAAGCTCTCACAATGGTTAACAGCACTCTGTAACTTACTTTAACAGCATTTTCACTAAAGCTGAACACCAAGGCTAACACATTAGCAATAAGGATCAAGGAGAGAGACACACAGCAGCAATCATGGCAAGTAACAAAGAGAGTGCAAACAGGTAAAAGGCGAGAGCAAAAAGTGAGAGCCCCCTCCAGGGAGACTTGGAGGAATTTATAGTCCAGGCCTCATCTCTGGTCCAACCATCGACAGTCACTCGTTAAGCCTTGGGCCAATCCTGTCAGAGAGGACACACAGGAACATACACAGCATACAATACGTCATAGACGTAACACCCCCACCCTTAAAATTACAAATAACTGAATTTGTAATACAAACAAAAAAATTCTTAACGCTCAAGCTTACTTGGAGCACGTGACAAAGCGTCAGCAATCACATTCTCACATCCTTTCTTGTGTCGAATTTCCAGGTTAAAACCTTGGATCAGAAGAGACCAGCGCATTAACCTCTGGTTTGAATTTGACATTCGGAAAAGAAACACAAGGGGATTATGGTCAGTATACACCAAAACAGGAACAGTAGAAGCGTCAAGATAGATTTCAAAATGTTGGAGTGCCAACAACAGTGCAAGGGCTTCTTTTTCAATGGTGCTGTAATGCTGCTGTGACTTCGTGAACTTCTTTGAGAAGTAAGAGATTGGGTGATCAATTCCCACAGCATCTTCCTGAATAAGAACTGCACCTGCTCCCACGTCACTTGCATCTACTTCTAGTTTAAATGCTCTTAAGAAGTTTGGAGCGGACAAAACTGGGGCACTGCACAACAACCTCTTGATAGCATCAAAAGCTGATTGACACTCCATATTCCAATCAAACACTTTAGACTGACTCAATAAATTTGTGAGTGGTGATGCAATTTCAGCAAAGTTTTTGCAGAAGGCACGATAATATCCCGTCATTCCCAAGAAACGACGCAACTCCCGCTTTGTGGTTGGAGCTGGGAAAGTAATCATACACTCAATTTTTGCTTCCACAGGACGCACCTGTCCCTGACCCACACGTTTTCCCAGGTAGGTCACGACTGCCTTACCAAACTCACACTTGGCAAGGTTCAAGGTAAGTGAAGCAGCATTTAACCGCTCAAACACTGAACAGAGACTTGTCAAATGCGGTTTCCAGTCGAATGAATAAACGACAATGTCGTCTAAGTACGCCTCACAGTTCTCTAATCCAGCAAGCACAATTCTCATCAAGCGTTGGAATGTAGCGGGTGCATTTCGCATCCCGAAAGCCATCCTCTTGTACTGAAGGAAATTATCAGGAGTGACAAAGGCAGATATTTCTGAAGCCCTGGCCGTCAGAGGGACCTGCCAATACCCTTTTAACAGGTCAAGCTTGGTCACAAACTTTGCAGCACCCACCCTGTCTATGCAATCATCCATCCTTAGCAAAGGATAAGAGTCAGGTGTTGTAATGGAATTTACCTTACGGTAATCTGTGCAGAATCTAAAACTCCCGTCAGACTTCGGCACCAGCAGACATGGTGAGCTCCACGCACTCGAACTTGGCACAGCAAAACCATGTTCCAGCAGGTATGCAGATTCTTCTTGCATCATTCTCCGTTTGACAGGGTTTACACGATAAGAGTTCTGTTTGATAGGAGAACAACCACCCACGTCAATGTCATGCTCCAACACCGTGGTTTCACTGGGCACATCAGAAAAAAGAGACGGAAACTTTTCAATTAGAGCAATAACATCATTTTGACACCCTTCACTCAGGTAGCACAGGTGAGACTTTAAGTTCGTCAAGAGCTTTGAATTTTCCAAGCGAGCACATGACACTTCTCGCACCCTGAGCCCATCCTCCTCAGGACAGTACGCAGCTATGACAGCAGCGACAGGAACAGTGGTTTTGAACACATTCTGTGGCATATCTCTCGTTACATAGGCTTTCAACATATTAATGTGACACACTCTGGTTTTACGTCTTCTGTCGGGTGTATTGATGACATAATCAGTGTCACTTAGCTTCTGCTTGATTGTATAAGGACCATAAAACTTTGCTTGTAACGGTGATGTAGGCAGAGGAAGGAATACAAGCACCAGATCACCTTCCTGAAAACTGCGATACACACTCTTTTTATCAAAGTGCTTTTTCATTTTTTCCTGAGTGATGCTCAGATTTGAAAGTGCCACTTCACGAGCTCTATATAAACGTTCTCGAAAGGAACTCACATACTCAAGTACATTAGTTTGTGGTTTTGTCTCACGCAACAATTGTTCTCGCAACAGTTTCAACGGACCACGAACAGTGTGCCCAAACACTAATTCAGCCGGACTGAAACCCAGAGATTCTTGAATGGTCTCTTTCACGGCGAACATAACCAATGGAACACCCTCATCCCACTCTTTCCCCGTTTCAAAACAGTACGACCGCAACATACTCTTTAGCGTCTGATGAAATCGTTCTAGTGCCCCCTGTGACTCTGGATGGTAAGCACTAGAAAATGTATGCTTGACAGACAGACAGGTCAAAACCTGAGCAAACAGCTTGGAGGTAAAATTTGAACCTTGATCTGACTGTATGACTTTGGGAATGCCAAAGGTAGAAAAGAATTTAATCAGTTCCCTTGTCACGTTTTTAGCTCTAATCGTACGCATAGGAATCGCCTCCGGATACCGAGTGGCAGCACACATTAGAGTTAACAGGTACTGATAGCCAGACTTCGTCTTCGGTAGTGGACCAACACAATCAATAATGATTCTCTCGAATGGTTCAGACAGAGCTGGAATAGGATGAAGAGGAGCGTTAGGAATTCCCTGATTAGGTTTACCAGATAACTGGCATACATGACATGAACGACAGTATCTGGAAACTGCTGCTTTCAAACCAGGCCAGAAGAAATAACGAATGATGCGATCGAAAGTTTTATTTACTCCCAAATGGCCAGAAAGAACATGATCATGAGCCAAACACAGAATCTGTTCACGATAACTCTCAGGGACCACCACCTGAAACACAGTTTTCCAGCTCAAATCCTTCTTTGATGGCGACCATTTACGCATGAGCACCCCATCTTCCCAAACGTAACTTACATCCTTAGTCGCTACCTCATCCTTCTGTACAGCCACGGCAACACACTTATCCAATGACGGGTCAGCTTTTTGCGCAGCAGCCAGCTGCTCCCTCCCTGTTCCCAGCAGAGACTCAAGTCGGACTGCAACAGCTTGATCAGGAACACCGACATTAGAAAAAACATCCTGCACACACTCCTTTTCAGCAGCTCCATCAGTCATGAATGTTTCAGACACATCTAGAACATCATCAAATTTTCTAGTCTGAGCCCTCGTTACCGCACAGGCAGGAAAAACTGACGGAAATTGTCGACCCACATCAATCCGTTCGCGTAACTCAGTCACATCTGGCCTATCCACTACGATCGGCTGAGGAAACACTTTACCACCAGCGATATCGTTACCCAGAATCAGATCGACTCCTTCAACAGGAAGCCGAGAGCGTATTCCCAACTTCGTAAAGCCTGTAAACAAATCAGACTTAAGATAAACTGAATGTAAAGGCACTTTAACACAGCCAAGCTCAATACCACGAATTAACACACTTGATCCGCAGTATGACTGTTCAGAAAATTCTAGTGCACTTTCCAAAATGAAGGACTGAACCGAACCCGTATCTCGCAAGATTGTTATAGACTTCAAACCTCCCTGCTCATCTGAAAGAGATACAGAACCATTCATAATAAATGGACAGTACAGGTCAGTATGTGAACTAGCAAACTGAGATGGCATAGTGTCAGTCTGGACCAAAGCAACTTCTTTTGGTTTCTCAGGAGATTTACCCTGACTCCAGCGTTTACAATCCGCAATTAAATGTCCTTGCTCACGGCAGAAAAAACACACACGACTTTCTCCCTCACGAGACACATATGCGTCACGAGACACATTCGAAATGGCTTCTCTATCCTCTCGTTTTACCTTACCCTTATTAAAAACTCTTGAGCGGTTTCGCACAGAGAATTCAACAGATGAGCCATTATACACAGACGGGGTAAAAGTAGTTTTGTGCGTGAGCACAAATTCGTCTGCCAAAACAGCAGCTGCCGGTATGGACAATACCTTCTGTTCGTTTAGGTATACCACAATATCCTCCGAAATGCAACTTTTAAAGTCCTCCAACAGTAAAAGTTCTCGTAACTGTTCAAATGTGGTAACACGGCTTGCTGCACACCATTTATCGAACAACACAGTTTTCTCATGAGCAAATTCACCAAATGTTTGACGGGTTAATTTCTGATGATTTCGGAATTTCTGTCGATAAGCTTCAGGTACTAATTCGTACGCTCGCAACACAGTAGCTTTGACAGTATCATAATCCAGACTTTGCTCGACAGGTAAAGCTGTACACACTTCCTGAGCCTTACCCACTAATCTACATTGCAGAAGCAACGACCACAACTCCTTCGGCCAACGCAATGTAACTGCAATGCGCTCAAAAGCGACGAAATACGAATCTACCTCCGTCTCTCTAAAATGAGGAACAAGTGTAACATATCTACTCACATCCAGATTGGTTACAGACTCACCAATAGATGAAGTAGTAGGGTGTGGCGGACTTTGAACCGGTACAGCTGAAACTGGCGCATTCACTGGCGTGCGAGGAGATGGAGGTCTCGATCTAGGCATAGGCACAGGTACATTAGGTTGTGCTTTAGCTTGTAGTTCCAAACTACGTAATTTAAACCTACTATCAGTCTCCAACTCCACAGTTCGATAGTGAAGCAACTGCGCGTCATAATCCTGTTTCTTTAACTCTAGATCCAACTCTTTCAGTCTAATCGCTAGCAAAGGATCAAAACGAAGATGACTAGGATCTATATTAGGAAAAGACAAAGTTTCCTTACCTACATCAGTTTCAACACTCTTCCGCTCATCCGGCAAAATTCCAGCCTCTATCAACTTGCTATATAACTCCTCTTTAACTACCCGTTTTTGCCCCTCCCTAGGAACAGGAATATCAAAGAAATCTGCAATCTGCAACAAATCAGCCTTACGACACTTATTATATTCCTCCGTTGTAGGATATAATGTAAACGACGTTAAATCAAATTCCATATTCGACCGTAACTCGTCCCACACAAAAGAAAATTACCAGACAAACAAACGCATGGTTACTTCCACCACATACCTCCATTTACATGCCCAAACAAACCTCCAAAATGCATGTCTGCACCACACTAGTCCCCAATCTATGTTATCCGTAACGGACAAACTCCCAGTTTAGATGAATGAAAACAAACTAATCAAGCCCTTAACTTAGACCATCCGCCACGATCAACCGGCTGGACGAGCCCCCAATTTATGTTACGGCCCTGGTCTAGGTCAGGACCGCAACATAAATGACACAACACAAAATGGCTGTTCAAGTACTCATTTTATTTTCTCAGTTTCTCAGATCTTTCTGATCAGTTCTTTTGTGCGGCAGCCATTGGAGAACACCAACCAAAAACAAAATACGTAAACAAAAGAACTGAAGCAAATGATCAGGGGTGAGCAAATGCCAAAATAATAAACAAACAACACTCTAACTTCCCATTAATGAACTAACTTCCCTGTGCATAAAAATAAAGAAACCAAAATACAACAACATAACCTACCTCCCTATCTATCCAACAAAACAGGAGAAAAGGGTGGTGGCCAAGTGGCCTACAAAAATAAATAAGGCACTCACCCCCTACAGCTTCACATGTGATTTACAAACAAGTTCATGGGACATGGACGTTCAAGACATAAAGCTCTCACAATGGTTAACAGCACTCTGTAACTTACTTTAACAGCATTTTCACTAAAGCTGAACACCAAGGCTAACACATTAGCAATAAGGATCAAGGAGAGAGACACACAGCAGCAATCATGGCAAGTAACAAAGAGAGTGCAAACAGGTAAAAGGCGAGAGCAAAAAGTGAGAGCGCCCTCCAGGGAGACTTGGAGGAATTTATAGTCCAGGCCTCATCTCTGGTCCAACCATCGACGGTCACTCGTTAAGCCTTGGGCCAATCCTGTCAGAGAGGACACACAGGAACATACACAGCATACAATACGTCATAGACGTAACACCCCCACCCTTAAAATTACAAATAACTGAATTTGTAATACAAACAAAAAAATTCTTAACGCTCAAGCTTACTTGGAGCACGTGACAAAGCGTCAGCAATCACATTCTCACATCCTTTCTTGTGTCGAATTTCCAGGTTAAAACCTTGGATCAGAAGAGACCAGCGCATTAACCTCTGGTTTGAATTTGACATTCGGAAAAGAAACACAAGGGGATTATGGTCAGTATACACCAAAACAGGAACAGTAGAAGCGTCAAGATAGATTTCAAAATGTTGGAGAGCCAACAACAGTGCAAGGGCTTCTTTTTCAATGGTGCTGTAATGCTGCTGTGACTTCGTGAACTTCTTTGAGAAGTAAGAGATTGGGTGATCAATTCCCACAGCATCTTCCTGAATAAGAACTGCACCTGCTCCCACGTCACTTGCATCTACTTCTAGTTTAAATGCTCTTAAGAAGTTTGGAGCGGACAAAACTGGGGCACTGCACAACAACCTCTTGATAGCATCAAAAGCTGATTGACACTCCATATTCCAATCAAACACTTTAGACTGACTCAATAAATTTGTGAGTGGTGATGCAATTTCAGCAAAGTTTTTGCAGAAGGCACGATAATATCCCGTCATTCCCAAGAAACGACGCAACTCCCGCTTTGTGGTTGGAGCTGGGAAAGTAATCATACACTCAATTTTTGCTTCCACAGGACGCACCTGTCCCTGACCCACACGTTTTCCCAGGTAGGTCACGACTGCCTTACCAAACTCACACTTGGCAAGGTTCAAGGTAAGTGAAGCAGCATTTAACCGCTCAAACACTGAACAGAGACTTGTCAAATGCTGTTTCCAGTCGAATGAATAAACGACAATGTCGTCTAAGTACGCCTCACAGTTCTCTAATCCAGCAAGCACAATTCTCATCAAGCGTTGGAATGTAGCGGGTGCATTTCGCATCCCGAAAGCCATCCTCTTGTACTGAAGGAAATGATCAGGAGTGACAAAGGCAGATATTTCTGAAGCCCTGGCCGTCAGAGGGACCTGCCAATACCCTTTTAACAGGTCAAGCTTGGTCACAAACTTTGCAGCACCCACCCTGTCTATGCAATCATCCATCCTTGGCAAAGGATAAGAGTCAGGTGTTGTAATGGAATTTACCTTACGGTAATCTGTGCAGAATCTAAAACTCCCGTCAGACTTCGGCACCAGCAGACATGGTGAGCTCCACGCACTCGAACTTGGCACAGCAAAACCATGTTCCAGCAGGTATGCAGATTCTTCTTGCATCATTCTCCGTTTGACAGGGTTTACACGATAAGAGTTCTGTTTGATAGGAGAACAACCACCCACGTCAATGTCATGCTCCAACACCGTGGTTTCACTGGGCACATCAGAAAAAAGAGACGGAAACTTTTCAATTAGAGCAATAACATCATTTTGACACCCTTCACTCAGGTAGCACAGGTGAGACTTTAAGTTCGTCAAGAGCTTTGAATTTTCCAAGCGAGCACATGACACTTCTCGCACCCTGAGCCCATCCTCCTCAGGACAGTACGCAGCTATGACAGCAGCGACAGGAACAGTGGTTTTGAACACATTCTGTGGCATATCTCTCGTTACATAGGCTTTCAACATATTAATGTGACACACTCTGGTTTTACGTCTTCTGTCGGGTGTATTGATGACATAATCAGTGTCACTTAGCTTCTGCTTGATTGTATAAGGACCATAAAACTTTGCTTGTAACGGTGATGTAGGCAGAGGAAGGAATACAAGCACCAGATCACCTTCCTGAAAACTGCGATACACACTCTTTTTATCAAAGTGCTTTTTCATTTTTTCCTGAGTGATGCTCAGATTTGAAAGTGCCACTTCACGAGCTCTATATAAACGTTCTCGAAAGGAACTCACATACTCAAGTACATTAGTTTGTGGTTTTGTCTCACGCAACAATTGTTCTCGCAACAGTTTCAACGGACCACGAACAGTGTGCCCAAACACTAATTCAGCCGGACTGAAACCCAGAGATTCTTGAATGGTCTCTTTCACGGCGAACATAACCAATGGAACACCCTCATCCCACTCTTTCCCCGTTTCAAAACAGTACGACCGCAACATACTCTTTAGCGTCTGATGAAATCGTTCTAGTGCCCCCTGTGACTCTGGATGGTAAGCACTAGAAAATGTATGCTTGACAGACAGACAGGTCAAAACCTGAGCAAACAGCTTGGAGGTAAAATTTGAACCTTGATCTGACTGTATGACTTTGGGAATGCCAAAGGTAGAAAAGAATTTAATCAGTTCCCTTGTCACGTTTTTAGCTCTAATCGTACGCATAGGAATCGCCTCCGGATACCGAGTGGCAGCACACATTAGAGTTAACAGGTACTGATAGCCAGACTTCGTCTTCGGTAGTGGACCAACACAATCAATAATGATTCTCTCGAATGGTTCAGACAGAGCTGGAATAGGATGAAGAGGAGCGTTAGGAATTCCCTGATTAGGTTTACCAGATAACTGGCATACATGACATGAACGACAGTATCTGGAAACTGCTGCTTTCAAACCAGGCCAGAAGAAATAACGAATGATGCGATCGAAAGTTTTATTTACTCCCAAATGGCCAGAAAGAACATGATCATGAGCCAAACACAGAATCTGTTCACGATAACTCTCAGGGACCACCACCTGAAACACAGTTTTCCAGCTCAAATCCTTCTTTGATGGCGACCATTTACGCATGAGCACCCCATCTTCCCAAACGTAACTTACATCCTTAGTCGCTACCTCATCCTTCTGTACAGCCACGGCAACACACTTATCCAATGACGGGTCAGCTTTTTGCGCAGCAGCCAGCTGCTCCCTCCCTGTTCCCAGCAGAGACTCAAGTCGGACTGCAACAGCTTGATCAGGAACACCGACATTAGAAAAAACATCCTGCACACACTCCTTTTCAGCAGCTCCATCAGTCATGAATGTTTCAGACACATCTAGAACATCATCAAATTTTCTAGTCTGAGCCCTCGTTACCGCACAGGCAGGAAAAACTGACGGAAATTGTCGACCCACATCAATCCGTTCGCGTAACTCAGTCACATCTGGCCTATCCACTACGATCGGCTGAGGAAACACTTTACCACCAGCGATATCGTTACCCAGAATCAGATCGACTCCTTCAACAGGAAGCCGAGAGCGTATTCCCAACTTCGTAAAGCCTGTAAACAAATCAGACTTAAGATAAACTGAATGTAAAGGCACTTTAACACAGCCAAGCTCAATACCACGAATTAACACACTTGATCCGCAGTATGACTGTTCAGAAAATTCTAGTGCACTTTCCAAAATGAAGGACTGAACCGAACCCGTATCTCGCAAGATTGTTATAGACTTCAAACCTCCCTGCTCATCTGAAAGAGATACAGAACCATTCATAATAAATGGACATAACAGGTCAGTATGTGAACTAGCAAACTGAGATGGCATAGTGTCAGTCTGGACCAAAGCAACTTCTTTTGGTTTCTCAGGAGATTTACCCTGACTCCAGCGTTTACAATCCGCAATTAAATGTCCTTGCTCACGGCAGAAAAAACACACACGACTTTCTCCCTCACGAGACACATATGCGTCACGAGACACATTCGAAATGGCTTCTCTATCCTCTCGTTTTACCTTACCCTTATTAAAAACTCTTGAGCGGTTTCGCACAGAGAATTCAACAGATGAGCCATTATACACAGACGGGGTAAAAGTAGTTTTGTGCGTGAGCACAAATTCGTCTGCCAAAACAGCAGCTGCCGGTATGGACAATACCTTCTGTTCGTTTAGGTATACCACAATATCCTCCGAAATGCAACTTTTAAAGTCCTCCAACAGTAAAAGTTCTCGTAACTGTTCAAATGTGGTAACACGGCTTGCTGCACACCATTTATCGAACAACACAGTTTTCTCATGAGCAAATTCACCAAATGTTTGACGGGTTAATTTCTGATGATTTCGGAATTTCTGTCGATAAGCTTCAGGTACTAATTCGTACGCTCGCAACACAGTAGCTTTGACAGTATCATAATCCAGACTTTGCTCGACAGGTAAAGCTGTACACACTTCCTGAGCCTTACCCACTAATCTACATTGCAGAAGCAACGACCACAACTCCTTCGGCCAACGCAATGTAACTGCAATGCGCTCAAAAGCGACGAAATACGAATCTACCTCCGTCTCTCTAAAATGAGGAACAAGTGTAACATATCTACTCACATCCAGATTGGTTACAGACTCACCAATAGATGAAGTAGTAGGGTGTGGCGGACTTTGAACCGGTACAGCTGAAACTGGCGCATTCACTGGCGTGCGAGGAGATGGAGGTCTCGATCTAGGCATAGGCACAGGTACATTAGGTTGTGCTTTAGCTTGTAGTTCCAAACTACGTAATTTAAACCTACTATCAGTCTCCAACTCCACAGTTCGATAGTGAAGCAACTGCGCGTCATAATCCTGTTTCTTTAACTCTAGATCCAACTCTTTCAGTCTAATCGCTAGCAAAGGATCAAAACGAAGATGACTAGGATCTATATTAGGAAAAGACAAAGTTTCCTTACCTACATCAGTT
This sequence comes from Gobio gobio, assembly GCF_949357685.1. NCBI lineage: Eukaryota > Metazoa > Chordata > Actinopteri > Cypriniformes > Gobionidae > Gobio > Gobio gobio. The sequence goes on along the minus strand of NC_137105.1, from coordinate 32,807,282 downwards.
TCAACACTCTTCCGCTCATCCGGCAAAATTCCAGCCTCTATCAACTTGCTATATAACTCCTCTTTAACTACCCGTTTTTGCCCCTCCCTAGGAACAGGAATATCAAAGAAATCTGCAATCTGCAACAAATCAGCCTTACGACACTTATTATATTCCTCCGTTGTAGGATATAATGTAAACGACGTTAAATCAAATTCCATATTCGACCGTAACTCGTCCCACACAAAAGAAAATTACCAGACAAACAAACGCATGGTTACTTCCACCACATACCTCCATTTACATGCCCAAACAAACCTCCAAAATGCATGTCTGCACCACACTAGTCCCCAATCTATATTTTATGTTTTTGCAAAAAGTCTCATGCTTATCAAGCCTGCATTTATTTAATTAAAAATACCGGAAAAAAACAATAGCCTAATATTGTGAAATATTATTACATTATATTTTTTTTTAAGAGCATCACATATCATACAAGAGCTGCAAGTAATTTTCTCTTTGGCTTTTGTTGTTTGATTCACATTAATGGCTCAATCGTCACCACGTTTATTAGATGCTGCCCCTTTAAGACGCAGATCTAATATCATTCTCCCTTTTACGCCCATTTAAGCTAAACTGTGTTTAAGTGAATACTCTCCAAGCCTGTCATTTTGAGATATAGGCTATTTTGTTGTGTATTTGATGGTTTAGTCGCGCGAAGCATGTGCAAGTCGGTCCGTTTCGCAGCGTGCGTTCACACACACACACACACACACACACACACACACACACACACACACACACACACACACACACACACACCCGCCTTGAACTTGGAAACAGCGTCTATTGCGCGGATTATTGTGCTTTTCATTTAATCAAACATGTTCTGCAATTTAGCCAAAGTGGAGAGTGCATTTGACAACAATCACAGATTGTGCTGAATCTGACGTTAAATGCATGTTTGGCGAGAAATGACAGCGCGCGCTGTGAAGGGAAGGAAGTTGAGCATAGTTTATAATAGTTTTACCTCATATCTTCTTTTTTTAATCCTTGGAAGCGAAAATAAAATAAGATTATTATCACAGCACTGTGATATTGTGAAAGTGTAAGCAGACTAAATGTTTGTTTAGTTCTCTGGCCATCGTCAATCTTTCGCTCTCCTTTACAGTGTGTAAGTGAAAGTGGTATTACTGATCATGTGAAGATTTTGCAGTGGCGCTGAAAATCCAGCGGCGGCGCTGCGCCGCTGTGAATACATTGTAGGGGAAACACTGCACTTGAAACGTCGGATGAAATTATTTTATTTATCTTTTAATACAGGCGATGCTGATTTATTAATAAATCACCAAAGACAAAAAAAATGATACCGATGTATTTTTCCATAGGTCCGATGTTTTAGTGATTATAGTTTGGTAACGTTAGCTTATTGTAAGTCACCCACTACAACTAACAAGGCGATAAGCCTATGCGTGAACTGATATTAGACTAATGTAGATTTACTGCTGTGTTGGGCTCAATGCTACATGGAAGAAGTTCAAAGAAGCAAGATAATTGAATAATTATATTACCGTGTGGTAAACCTATGTTAAGCAGTGCATGTCGCTCTGTTTTATGTTGGATTGCAAATAGCCAAAATATTACCAAACCACTGAAGTTGAGTGACCTTTCTTGTCAACAATATCTGTGCCATCCGAGCTGGTCATGAGCACTGAATTTTCCTCACTATCGCTAATTTTTCTCGCTCCAATCCTCCCTGTCAGCCTGCCGGCCACTATGACTGTCAACAACACTGCGTGCTGCACCCGGTCTGCACACCGCATGCGCAGCGTTACGAATAGCGCGTCACAGTATATCGAGCATTTATCGAACTGTTGTTATCGTTTTATAGAGGAAAATTATTTCTCCATAATTATCGTTATCGTTTTATCGCCCGGCCCTACAATTAAGTGTTTTAGAGAAAAATGTGGAATTCCACTACAGCAAAATGATCAGTCTAATAATGCTTTGTCCCAAGGAGTTACCCAAAAGGCCCTCTTTTTGCCCTCTGCTGTGATTAAGATTCAGCTTATTCAAATGGAATGCAGCAACAAAATAATGAGCAGCCTGGTAGATCTGCCCTCTAAATAAATGAAGTGAATCACATTGAAGGGGAGGCTGTCATGAGATGTCTCATACACTCACACACACCCTACCATTCAAAACAGTTGATCCATTTTACATTGTATAACATAGAAAATGTGATACCGTAAGGGTATTTTAACATTTATAATGTGCCATTTTGTGATCTTCATGAGGAGTGTTAATGATATATTTGTCACGATGGGAGTGTAGACACACCATGATGCTAATGATGCTAATGAGTTTCAACCTTAGGTGTTATGACAGTACTCAGCAACAGTCTCTCTGTTCAAACTCACGGCTTTTGTTCCTTAAAACAGCAGAGCCTTGATCTAAGGTTATATTTAACTGAACTGCAGACTTTCTTCATGTGAAACAGTTTATGCTATGAGTGTAAGTCAAGAAATATTTAGTAGCCCCGGCACAAAGGCTTATGCTGGTAACTCATCGGTTGACTTTTCAAAAGTAAAATCTGACGAGCTTTCGGCACATATTCTCACAGAGACAAGAGATACATCTGCTTTAATGCTGATAACGTAGCCTATAACTGTATTAATCTTAATATTTCTCTTGTGTCTCATATTGTGAGCAAAAAAAATTAGAAGAGAAATATAGGTCCATTTCGTGTTAAACAAGACAAGTTGTTTTTTAAATAAAGCTGCTCTTACTTTTCGTTAAGACTGATATTATTACAGTGTTCTGACATATTATAGACTGATAATCATTTTAATTATAGGCCTATAATTCCTTGTTTAATTGGGCAAAATGTTTTTAAATAATGAGGAGTAAGCTAATCTATCTATTCTTTTATTATGCAGCGTGTCGGTTATGCATTGATGCGTTATGAAATTATCGTGGGGGCAAATTAAATGTAATATCAATTTAATAATAAAAGTAGGCCTACTCTAATAATAACAATCATTTTATACATAAATTGTGCATGCTAAATCCTCTTGATATCGATAGCTGATGCATTTGATAGGCTATCTCTCTATTATAGCCTACACCATGGTCTATAGTTGCACTAGGCCACGGGGGGTTTTATCGCTCATATTTCACTTGTACAGTGTGAGCAGACAAGTCGCGCTTGACGATTGGACCGCACAGTGTGAGCACATAAATCGTGAGCTTTGGCTTTGACATCGCATGCGATCTACTCGTACAGTGTGAGTTGGTAATCTTGCTGAAATCGCACAGAAATCGCACAGTGTATGCCCAGCTTTAGAGCGGCTTGCTATCTTGGAAAGTCAATGAAAATTGGAAAGTTTGCTGCCAGTTAAATAGGGTTTGTCAAATAATTAAGGAAATTAGCACCAGGTGCCAGATTAACATCAATAAGTGAAAGTGTTCTCTAATTTTGACCAGAGTTATTTTTCAATTGTCTCGTTTAAGTTTTATATACTGTACTTCAGAATATATTTAACTTGTCAAATATGCTAAAATATGCTATGCTGCCCTTTTGCTCTTGTTTTTCTTGAGAATTGGACCCTAAAACAAAGTGTTAGCAAGTAAATTATAATAAAGAAAATTAGATTACAAAAAAAGTAAAAAACAAAAATGGAAAATTAGAATACATTGTAGATTTCAGTCAACATTGGAGTTACTGGCATGAAGTTTCTACAAGTGGTAAATATCTTGCAATGTGGCCATTTAAAAAAAAGTTGAGGTCTTTAGTGAAGCAGTCAGGTGATTCATAAAGGAACTTGCCTGCCACTGTCAATCATGAACTGTTCAAATAATCTGAAGTTTCTTTGTGATAAACAGGACCCTGTCATATTTTTGGTTTCCTCATGCATCTCTCTTTATTCAAGCATGTAGGCCAACAGACCCTTGTGAAATGGTCAAGGACTCATGTAAGCGTTCATACCTACCAAAGTCCAAATGCCCTTTGTGTATCTCTCTGCAGTAGAATATTTTTTTTTACAACTTGGGTGGAAAATATTCATAAGCTTCTGAAATGGATGGTATTGTTGGATTCCATTGCTCTTAATTAATCTTTTAAACCTCTCACCTTTGATTTTAGGCCCCCTGTCTATTGCTATGCATTTTCTGAAATCTTGAAATGTCTATTATTTGTCTGTCCGTGGCTTATAAGAATCAAAGTTTCTTTTCTTTGTTTTTGAAGTGGATGGTACCAAGCGCTTTGTTCTTCCAATTATACTTTGTTTTTCTAATCAGGATTTAAAGGACTGATTGTCCGCTCTGTGGTTTTGTAAGTGATGATTCAAGTCCATTTGTTAAGACTGTAGTCAATATCCAGTATATCTACAATGGTTGCCATAGTAACGAAGAAAGCCAAGAACATGAACTCATGAGACCCCTCAGACAACATAAGAGTCACAGGCATTATTTTACTTTACACATCCATGCATATTGTGTCCAATGTCCCTCATTCAATTCACTATTCCTTACATAACGACTGCTACATCTATGCTGCAGTCACACAACTTGGAAAAAACACTTTGAAAAAAATCTGATATTAAATTGGGTAACACTTTATATTACAGTGTTCCTGTTACACAGCTTACATATCTAACTACACTAAAGACAGTAAATTATGCATAATTACATCCACGTAACCCTAAACTAAATCCTAACCCTAATTATATACTATGTTGTTAATTACTCTGACAATTACAACCTGGAAGCTCCACTATCCAGGGCTCCAGACTAAAGCTACGTCTACATTAATCCGAAAAGTTTTCGTTTCCAAACGCTCTCCGTCCACACTTGCGTTTTCCAGAAGTTTCTCATCCAAACTGAAACGTAAGTAAACGGCAAATTCAATTTACTGCGCATGCGTAAAATCTCATAAAAGCTCACTGAGATGATACAGACCAGAGTTTTTATTTATTTATTTATTTATTCTTTATTTGACAGGGACAATGGACAATACAATATTACCCCAGAATTAGGTACAGAGCTAAATTTCATCTGTTGTCCCTGGGCAGGAGTACACCAAATTATCAATAAAAATACCATACAGATTAAATACAAAAAATATATAATAATAATAATAATAATAAAAAAAAACATATTCAAAAATCGTTTACCTTGTATAATTAATGATCACAAACCTGACTTGCCTTTAAAAATCTTTTCAAATGTAATTTAAACTGGACAAAGGTAGTACACTGTCTAATATCAGTTGGTAAACTATTCCAGTTATTAACAGCTTTTACAGAAAAGGCTGATCGACCAAAATCAGTTTTTCTAAAATGCGCTTCACAGTCACCTCTTAACGAGGCTCTTGTTGGTCTTAAACTGTCTTTGCGCAATGAAACAAACATCTTTAAAGGTGGAGGTGCAAGATCGTTCACAATTTTATACATTAAACTACAGTTGTGAAATACTACAAAGTTATTAAAGGTTAAAAGATTATGATTTTGAATTATAAGACAATGATGATGTCTGTCAGGTTTCTTATCAAACACTTTTATAGCACGTTTGTATAAACTATGCAAAGGTCTAAGAGTAGATTTTCCTGCTGGGGCCATGAAGTTATGCAGTAAGAGAAGTGAGAAAAGATTAAAGAGTGCAGAAAGATTCTTGCAGCTTCTGCTGAAAGTTGCCCCCGTATAAATTTAAAATTTCTAAGTTGGGGTGTAACTGTAAAAATTATTTTTTTAACATGCTTTTCAAATGTTAAGTGAGTGTCTAAAATTAATTTAAAATCTGATACAATTTGTAATCTTTCGCCATTTACTAATATATCTGGTATAACCTCCTCCATCTTTCTAATCTTAAAGTACATACAAGCAGTTTTCTGGACATTTAACGATAAACAACACAGATTAAGCCAGTATGAGATTTTGTTCATGACAGCAGATAATTTTTGTGATACCTGTTCAGTTGTTTTAGCATGTACATAAATCACAGTATCATCTGCGTACATTTGAATAGATACATCAAGACAGACATCTGGAAGATCATTCAAGTACAGACTAAAAAGTAGAGGTCCTAGTATGGACCCCTGTGGTACCCCTGTTGAACAGTATCTTATTGAAGATATACGTGTTTTAATCCGGGTGCATTGTTTCCTTGATGTGAGATAAGACTCAATCCATTTCATTGTTCGCATAGAAAAATTAAAATGAGTTAATTTAGATAATAAAATATTATGGTTTAACGTGTCAAATGCTTTTTGCAACTCGAGAAACACAGCACCCACAACCCCACCCTTATCTAATTTTAATAGCACTTGCTCAATGACATAACATACAGCAGTTTCCGTAGAATGCTTTTTACGGAACCCAAATTGCATAGGGCACAATAAATTATTTTGTGTGTCTAAAAAATTTACAATTTGCTCGGTTACTACTCTTTCTGATATTTTAGATTCAGCTGACAAAATTGAAATTGGCCTATAATTTGCTACATATAGTGGATCACCTGCTTTGAAAACTGGGGTAACTATCCCAGTTTTCCAGCAATTTGGAAAAATAGATTGCTTAATCGATAAGTTCACAAGATGTGTGATTGGTAATAAAAAATGTTCACAATTAGTTTTTAAAAAATTACAATTTAACCCATCTATATCTTTAGCATATGAGTTTTTCAAAGTTTTTATAATATTTTGAATCTTATTCTCTGATAATGTTGTTAAATCAAAAGCACTGTTACTTATTCTCTGACACTGTTGTTCCTGGCTCAAAATGAGGCGGAGGTGGTAAAATCCTGCTTGGCACAGCCGACCTGCGTCTCACGATTTTACAAATTATTTGTCCGTTTTAGGGCTTTGTTATACATTTTTGTGTGCTTCGATCATTAAACAATTATGAATTTAATCCCTTTTAAATGATCACTTTGCAGTGTAAGATTACAGCTAACACCTTTAAATATTTAAATATATATTAAATTCAGTAAATAACTGAAACAAGCACAACAAACTGGCAAAATAAAAGGGTTATAAATGTATGATTCATTTATGTCTACATCACTATAGAAATACATCTGTGTTTGTGAAACTAATGGTCACTCTTTTATTTGTTAAACACAATCCAGAATCCACTAAGTACACACTCATTATAGAAAAAACAATAAATGAATAAAAATATATAATCATAAGCTATGACAAATATATATATTAAATTAGGTGAATGGATAGTACATTTTTTTTTGCAATTCTTGAAAAAAAAATCTTTGGACTAATTTTATAAAATCTAAACATGTTAATGAAAAGGTTCAAATTACTTTGTGTTCTTATTAAATACATTTATGGAAAACAATTTATATTTAATTTTTAATTTATATTTATATATGAATGTAAATAATTATATGGGCCTACACAAATAATATAAAATTACAAGATTTATAGTTTATTGTAAACGTAATGTGCAGCTCTGTAAAGGAACAACAAATATATGATAGATACGTGAGAACAAGATATTTTTAAAATAATCTTTAAGTGCACAAAACTATGAAAATGAAACGCTTCAAAACAGAGCGGCAACAAAGCGCTTATGTGCATCCCGGTGCAGAATGATGCGCTTAAAGCAACATAGAATCAGAGTGCGCAGTTCAGCGCAAGTGAATTGAAAAGTTCACGACATAAAGAGAAGGTGAGCGTTGAGCACACAAATCCTAGTCTACTATGTATATCGGTCCAAAAGTTCACTGATTATTTGTTTCTTCACAGTTTTAAATTCCGGTTATTGTGCGTGTGATGCTAATTAATAGTCCTTGTGTTGTCACCTGGGTAGTGAGCACAACATCGTTCAGAAACTGCTAGATAAACTCCAGGAAGATAAATTATTGTATCTACATATCAAGTATTATAACGGGAATATATAATCTTGGAGTGAGCTTTACCATGCTGCTGACTGTAACCGAACGCGACGCGCAGTTTGAATGCTGAACGGAGAATGATTGACAGCTACAGCGGAGGAAAGACAATCAGCTATGGAATGGCTTTACATGACTTTGTACTAGCAAATCATAATATACTAATTAGAGGTCGACCGATTCATCGGTTTTGCCGATTAATCGGCACCGATAGCTGATTGGTGGAACAATCGGTTATCGGCAAAAATCCACACCGATAGTTTTTCCGTGATGCGTCCGTTGCTGGAGCGGCTGAGACGGGTGCGCTGTCATTACACAGTACGAGAGCTCTGAGAAGGGTCTGCTCTGCTGGCATTATATAGCACGAGAGCGGCCTCTAGAGGGTAAAAAAAACCCTCACTAACGCCTTGTGTTTACATTCACACGTGAGGCTGCCACACATCAGATGCACGTTTGAAACAGACAGCGAAACGGTATGAATACTGAGCACTAGGGATGCCACAATACTCAATATAATATTGAACCGTTCGGTACGGCATTCACGGTTCAATACGCGCTTGTAAATTGCGTTTTTTTCGGTTTTGCATTTAATTTGTTATTTTTCTACAAATTCTATCATTTGCCTCCATCCCAATACTGAACAACGCGAACATACATTCACATCACACGTTAGTGGTACAGTTATACTCACGGAACACTATAGATATTCACAATCACGGAAGTTCATTATTTGCATGCGTTTTACAGCCTTGCCGGTTAAACATGCGCTTTTCCGAGCGCGTGCACTAAACGCCTGTCAAACACGCGATTACTAGACTAAGTAGTCGTCTTACTTCACTAATACTGTAAAATACACACAAGGTTTACATAAACACAGTCGGATATGTCTAAAGTGAAAGTAAAATCGGCGTGTGTCTGTATATTAGAGGTCTTAAATTGACAGCGAACACGCTGTTCTTAAAGGGACAGTTCACCTCTAAAATTGTCATTATTTACTCTAATATTGTTCCAAACCTGTATTCATTTCTCGATGACAGAATTTTCCTTTTTGAGTGAACTATCCCTTTAATGTTAATACAACAACAAAAGACAAAGAGAAAATCTCTCACTGCTTTTGACTGAAAAACTTTAATACAGTAGCTTTAATAAGAATCAATGTATATTTTATAGTGAAGTCTATGTAGTGTTTTAATTTTACATTTATTCATTTAATTTCATACTTAAATGCTGCTGTACAGCTCTGAGCTGCCAGTGTAAATCTTTATATATATTTATTTTATATTTTACAATACACTAGGAATGTGTACAAGGGTTTTTTTTTGAGTAAAGTTTTAAGTTTAAGGAAGGTTTTTCAATAATTTTAAGTAAAATAAAGAAAGAAAATAAAGAAATAAAGAAATAGTATTTTTTCTCCTTAACCTCTTGCTGTTCCTGTCACCTAAGAATAGAATAGCAAAAAACTGATGTGACAAGACATCAGAACCGAACCGAAAACCGTGGTTAAAAACCGAGGTATGTATTGAACCGTGGATTAACTGTTTTGTTGCATCCCTACTAGGGATGTGACGGTGAGGAAATTTTCCCACCGGTTTATTGATGTGTGACAACACCGGTAATACCGGTATCACCGGCGGAGGCTTTTAAATCACTAATTCTATCTAACCGAAAGTAACATGCACATGACCGCTCTGAACTGAAAACGCGCCAGTGCGCACACACCGTGAATGACAGCTCGTCTGTAAATGCGCGCTCTGTGAGGCCATGGGTGCGTCTCAATCAGTTCCCTAGTTCAGTAGTCAGGGCACTGATCAAGCATTGATCAGTCTATGATTGAGATGCACGCCATGAATGAATAACAGTTCGTCCCCTTGTTTATACTCGACGCGCCCGCACGAGCAAAAAATAAATGCGCGGAGCGCGGAGGCTCGCGCTGCGGAGCCTGGCCAAAGTAAACAATGCGCGCTCTGTGCGGCCGTGCACATTTTACTTTCAGTTTTGAATTAGCGCCAATTCGGCTGCGGGTTGCTTGAATTGTGGGTTCATTAGCCTATTATTTTTGATGAAAAACAAAACAACAAAACAAATGACAAACTCCCTTAAATAGGCGCTTTTACGTTTCGCTTTGAAACCAAATCTTGCGCGATCATCTCAGTCAGCTACTCACTCTTAAATCTGATGAATGACTCCTGCCGCTGCCGAGACTCACGGGCGGATCCTGCTTTATTAAGAATTATTATTATTATTATATTACTGAATTTATTATTCAGTTTTTATTTGTATTGTCTGTTCTCTAACTGAACTAAATTATTTTATTACTATAAAAAAATCAAAAAGACGGTGGGCGGTGCCACGGTGGGCAAGTGATGTAACCGGTGTTGAGTCTGGAGACCGGTAACACCGGTAACACCGACTATCGTAGCAAGCCTAATCCCTACTGAGCACTACAGTACTCGTTACCAAATCATTATAAAGTCATTAATTTCTTGACTAGATGCTGCATTAACAGGTAAAGAACAGCAGTGTGTATGATTGTTTGAGGCTGAGAGGACGCTAACGTTAGCAGTACCTCAAGCAGTTAAAACAATGTGATAAAAACACGCAAGTCAGACCCAAATGTTGCATATATAAAATTAGTGATGTGAGAAAGCAAACTGTATCGTCATGCTGCCGACAGAAACATAAACAAAGCAGAAGCGCACTCGTTTTTTATTAGATAATCTCCTTCTAAAAAAGCAGACTGTTTGGATTTGTATGAAATGGTAACACTACAATAAGATTCCATTTGTAACATTAACTAAGGTTAATAAATGCTGTGGAAGGATTGTTCATTGTTACAGGGCTCCAGACTGCGACCAAATGGTCGCATTTTGCGACTAAAATTTGAGAGTGTGCGACTGAATTTTACATCCAGTCGCACATGTGTGACCAGTAAATTTGCCAGCTGTCGGTACTGGAGAAATTAAGAAAATACACTTACTATTTATAATTGATAGACGTTATATGTTGCAAATTCCATCTTTGCCAGCCGTTTTTATATGAGATAATATTAAACCATTTGTCCGTGATGCATTTTTGCTATTCGCAATCCAGAATCCAATCTCACGTGGAGCTACAGCGCACACAACACCACAGTCAGCTTAATGAGTGAGGATGGCCAAGAGAACTACACAAATGTTTAGTCTGCTTACACTTTAGGGCTGTGCTGTGATATTAATCTAATTTTATTTTCGATTTCGGCTTCCAATAATTATAAAAAGAAGATATGAGGTAAAACTATTCCTATAAACTAGCGTGTTCCGTCGAGCGCGACATCCTTCCCTTCACAGCTGCGCTGTCATTTCTACCTAAACCTGAATTTAACGTCCGAATCAGTGATTGTAAAATGCAGTCTCTACTGTTGTTAAATTGCGGGACGTGTTTGATAATAAAAATGGCTATAAAATGCACAATAATCTGCGCAAGAGACGCTGTTTCCAACTTTGAGGCGGCTTATGTGTGTGTGCTGCGAAATGGACCGACTTGCACTTTATATTTTAGGCTTTGTGTGCGCGTCTAAACCATCAAATACACAACAAATAGCCTGTGTCAAAATGACCGGATTGGAGAGTAGTTACTTTAACAGTTTGTATCTTAAATGGGCGTAAATAGTTTGGAGAAATAGGAGAATATGATATTATTAGTTCTGCATTCGGTCTTAAAGGGGCAGCGTCTAATAAACCTGCTGACGATTGAGCCATTAATGTGAATCAAACAAAAGGCAAAGAGAATATATTCACATCTCTTGAATGAATAACTTTAGCTTTTATAAGCATTAATCTATCAATTTATACAGAGAAAACTATGCACTAGGGATGCAACAATACAGTTAGTCCACAGTTCAATACATACCTCGGTTTTTAACCACGGTTTTCGGTTCGGTTCGGTTCTGATGGCTTGTCACATCAGTTTTTTGCTATTCTATTCTTAAGCGACAGGAACAGCAAGAGGTTAAGGAGAAAAAAGACTATTTTTTATTGCAATACTCTTTCTTTATTTTACTTAAAGGTCCCATGGCATGAAATTTTCATTTTATGAGGTATTTCAACATTAAAGGGGGGGGGGGGGACACTCAGTTTCAGTCAGTCTCATGTCAATCTTGAGTACCTATAGAGTAGCACTGCATCCTGCATATCTCCGAAAAGTCTTTATTTTTATTATAATTATAAAAGAAAGATGCGCTGTTCCGAGTCTTTCCGGAAAAAGCCGTGCGGCTGGGGGCGTATCGTGTGGGCGGAGCTAAAGAATGTCGAGCGCGCGCCGCTGTTACTGTGTTGAGTGCGTCTGAAAGCTGCGTCATCCCTAAAAGCGGGGAAAAACTTTATTCAACATAAAAAATGGCTTTTAATCAGATACAGCCATACATCTATGATCCGGAATCAGACCCAGAGGCTGAAGTTGAACAGGAGCAGCAGCAAAAACGACTAGAGCAGGACGTCGACTATGTGGTATAAGTTACACTAACTATATAATATGTTTAGCGGCTTGTGTTATTTAGAACACCATGTCAAGCGCGAGTGTTACAATGTGTGTGTGTGTGTGTGTGTGTGTGTGTGTGTGTGTGTGTGTGTGTGTGTGTGTGTGTGTGTGTGTGTGTGTGTATGTGTGTGTGTGTTTACGCGTGGTTTGTGAAGACATGATTTGTAGTAAGCGGACTGGTTTTGCGCGTCAGGCTAGTGTTTACATAGAAAGACATGGAATAGTAGCGCATTTGAATGAAGAACCGCGCTTATTTAGTTCAACATATTTCCCCATTCTTTGTGTATTGTTGTTTGGAGTGCTTTTACAATACACAAACATACACATATAGTGGCCAGCTAAACAAATGTACACACACTATACATCGCATGCTCCATTGATCAATACTTGATCATGTTTGGGCTACTTGATGGGCATAGGCAAAAACAGACATTTGAAGCAGTCAAACCTGCGGTTCCAACGTTGGGACCTTTATCGTTGGGACCGCTCCATCCTTCAGTATTAGGCGATCTGAAAATCCGGCGTCGAACTGGGCCTTGTTTATAAAACAATCGGCACCGAAATGCAGGGAACAGACATAAATATTTGCGCAACTCAGTTGTTGATCCGGAAAAGCAAATTCCATCTGTACGAGCCAGCGCTCTGATGGGCGTAGCCTATTGCTTTCACGCTCTCTCTCTCTCTCGCGCGCTCTTCCGGTAGAATTGTCCGTACGGCCCATACAAGGAAATTCCGCCCTGTTGACGTCAAGCGGACCCATGATCGAAAAAAACTTTCCGAAACTTGTGACTAACAGGAAGTACTAATTTTGGCAAAGAAATACTCCCATTAAACGTCCACCTTAGCTTATGAAACGGTGTCCATGTTTAGCATGGGAATCCAAGTCTTTAACAGTGCCAAAAGATCAGTATGCATGAAACAGCATTTCACCCCCCCTTTAATATGAGTTCCCCTAGCCTGAATATTGTCCCCAAGTGGATAGAAATGTTGATCGGTGTAAAACCGAGTTCTGGCTGTCTTTCTCTGCCTTTGAGAAAATGACAGGCCAGACGAGCCAATCCTGAACTCTCCTGGTTTGACGTCCAAGCAGGAACGGTTTCCTCCCTTTCCTCCGCCCAGAGAATCTGGCACGCCATGCAAACGCTATATTGAGATCATGGGTTGTGAACGAGTGAACGCTGGCAGTTTCTCAGTGTTTGGATGTACAAATGAAAACAGAAGTCTTTTTTCAGTTCCTTCTGATCTGTGATCAGTGATTTCTTATGTGTAGCTAATTATTTATTATTCGTGCACACACTGCGGCTTCTCTCTCTCCCGACAGAACGGTGTTTTCGTGTTTTCTATCTTGTGAGTCAGTGTTTTTGTACGTCCTCGTCGCGTCTATCTGTTCTTAAATGTGCATACAGTCGGGAGTTTCTGCTTTACATCGGCAGAGCCACATCTTTAGAGATAAACTTCACGCACGCCGAAGCTCGGCCTTCAACATCCCCGACCCCCAGTACTGCATCTGGCCCACAGCGGAGGCACCAAACGCGGCGTGAGATTAAGCAGAAGGAGGGTAAGCGTGAGGGTATCCGGCTAGGCTAGCCAGCTTTCCCCACAATAAACTGGATTACATTCGATTACTGCTGTTGTGTCTTTGTTTGCGCTGTGTAATGTTACTCAATGCACTGACGCTTTTCATATGATTGGAACATATCTATAAATAATGCTTTAATCAAACTTACTGACTCGTTCATCTCGCTGTAATGGTACATTGCATGTGTTACAAAGTTGGTAGAATAATGATGAAGACGAACTCGGTGTGACTGGGACTCGTGTTTATTCAGAACTCTCAGATACAAACAAAATAAACTCGCGCTGACAGACAGCGCTCTCATAACTCAGTAGTTACTATAAATAACTTTGTTAGCAATCGCTCCGTCTCCGTGATGTCCGGTTCGCGAACGAATCATTCTTTTGAATCGGTTCTTTTTAGTGAACCGAACCAGTTCACCAAATCGGACTGAATCGTTCTAAACGGTTCGCGTCTCGAGTCAGCGCTGATCCACAATTTACTAAAGTTACTAACATTCTGACATGAGTGACAGTCCCTCCGACTAGAAATAAACTAATAACCTGAAGTATATGCTGTAACTACAACAGTTCACCCTGAACTGAGACATGCTGAGAGAACTGATGAGAAGTGAACTCAGGTCCATCCGTCTCTCTGGCAGCAGCTCGTGCGTCGTAGACCTTGTTAAACCACGCCCCTCCGCTCATTTAAAATGCACAGATGTCAGCCAATCACAACAGTGGGCGTTTTTACTGAAGTCTCACAGCAGACACGCCTCTTGAAACAGGGCAGTCAGCCACAGGGCAAACAGCAGTATAGACAAAATGCCTTTTATTTCTAAATTATGACATTTTATGATGTAAAAATCATACTAACACTATAAGTACACCTCAGGAAACACTATAAAATAATAGAAAAATGCCATGCCATGGGACCTTTAAAAGAATTGAAAAACCTTACTTAAACTTAAAACTTTACTTTAAAAAAAACCCTTGTACACATTCCTAGTGTATTGTATAATATAGCTCAGAGCAGTACAGCAGCATTTAAGTATGAAATTGAATGAATAAATGTAAAAATAAAACACTACATAGACTTCACTATAAAATATACATTGATTCTTATTAAAGCTACTGTATTAAAGCTTTTCAGTCAAGGGCAATGAGTGATTTTCTCTTTGTCTTTTGTTGTTGTATTAACATTAAAGGGATAGTTCACTCAAAAATGAAAATTCTGTCATCGAACAATGAATACAGGTTTGGAACAATATTAGAGTGAGTAAATAATGACATAAATTTAGAGGTGAACTGTCCCTTTAAGGACAGCGTGTTCACTAGGCTGCGCTGCTGTCAATTTAAGACCTGCGTGCATCTAATATACAGACACACGCCGATTTTACTTTCACTTTAGACATAACCGACTGTGTTTATGTTAACCTTGTGTGTATTTGACAGTATTAGTGCAGTAAGACGACTACTTAGTTCAGTAATCACGTGTTTGACAGGCGTTTAGTGCGCACGCTCGGAAAAGCGCATGTTAAAACCGCGCACGCGAATGAGCCGGCAAGGCTTTAAAACGCATGCAAATAATGAACTTTCTTGATTGTGAATATCTATAGTGTTCCGTGAGTATAACTCTATCACTAACGTGTGATGTGAATGTATGTCGCGTTGTTCAGTATATTGGGATGGAGGCAAATTATAGAATTTGTAGAAAAAATAATTAATTAAATGCAAAACCGAAAAAAACGCAATTCATAAGCGTGTATTGAACCGTGAATGCCGTACCGAATGGTTCAATATTATATTGAGAATTATGACATCCCTACTATGCAGTGTTATTTTACATTTCATTACTTTATTAGATTTCTTTGTAGGTTTGTTCTTTCTAAGTAATATTAATGTTAGCAGACCTTCCTGAAATTAAAGCAATGTTTATTTCATTTGTGTCTTTGTTTTATTGTGTATTTATTTAACATTTGTTTGCACTTTGTTTCTTTGTTCTTATGTTGTATCTTATCTTATGCATATAAAACAAAACAATGCCTGCACACTGGTCCATTTACAAATAGATGTTTTATATTTGTTTTGTTTAAACATTGCTGTTTCTTTTGCTAAAAATATTTTACTTTTCAGATTATAAAGCCATGTTAATTATGTTCTTAATTAGTTTTTTTTTTTTCATTAAAAAAAGATATAATAAAAAGAACTGATGTGAATACCGTTAAAGTACCGGATCGATAAGCAGTATCGGTAAGAGTAGTAATACCGTTAAAACCTTAACGATACCCATCCCTATTAGTAATACAGTGGAAATTAGTAGATTTGGTTAGCATGTTGATTTACGGTGTGCGCCCCTAAATTTTCTGGTTGTGCCCCTAAAATTTTCAGTTGGGGGCCACTGTGCTCCTAGTGAAAAAAGTTAGTCTGGAGCCCGGTGTTAGTATGTTAATTTCAACATTAAATTGAGTTTGAATTTTTATTTTATCTGGTAACCTTGGTTAATGCACTATGAACTAACATGAATGATCAAGGTACAATATTGCTCAAATTAAATGCTGTAAAAATGTTTGCATAAGGCATACAGTTAATGTAAGCTAACACATCCTTGTTGCATAGGGACTTGCATAGTGTTACCTATGAAATGTACATGCATGTTTCTAGGTTATAGGTAAAGAAACAAATTTGACCTGCAATATTTTAATGTTTAAATTATTTTCTGAAGAATTTGTTCTGTTAGAACTTTTTATTTAATGTTTTTAATTTAGCACATTTTCATGAATCAGTACTGTTTTTTATTTCTTGTTATAAAGTTCAGCACTGTTTTACTTGTGTTTTTTTACCCAGTATCCATTTTAAAAACTATCGGTCGATTAATCGGTTATCGACAAGTGCGGTCCAACCTAGTTATCGGTATCGGTAAAATCCACTATCGGTCGACCTCTAATACTAATAATGATTGCTGAAGGAACATGTGACAATATATATTTCTGATGATTATTTAATTATCACGACATGCCTAATCTGAGCAAGTGACTGCCTGTCTTGAGTTTTGTCGACAGACGGAGGCGGCATGAAATTTGACGGAGCCAGCCGCCTAATAATTCATAATTCTCTATGCAGGAAAAACCCTGCAAACATCATAAAGTTATACACAATTCTTCTGGGACGATCATTTTATTTAGCAAAATATCTCACCATTCCAGGTCGCACTCGGTCAACCATTATTATGTTTGGTCTAAAACGCAACTCCACTTGTGTTTTGCCACAGGACAGCAAATGCGATTACATTTTAGCAGCTGTGTGAAAGTGAATAGCACATAACTGGCACAATAGCGGTATAAACATACATATCTATTGGTACAATATGGATCACATGACTAAACATGCGATATATATCTATTGGTACAATATGCATCACATGACTAAACATGCGTCATCGTTTTCAAATACCTCCGTCTTCACAGTCCACACTACGACGCGAAGACTACATTTTCAAATTGATCTGCTTTGGAGAGCGTTTTCAAAAAGCTACGTTTTCGTTGACTTCAAAAACCCTCCCAGTGTGGACGGAAGGCCAAAACGGAGAGAAAAAGATTAGTTTTCAAACGAAAATGTATTAGTGTGTACATGGCCTAACATCTGAGAGCAGTGGTACCGGTGCAACTAAGTTCCACAGATGGTGGCGCCAGCAAAAAGTTTATTAAAAACATTTTTTTAATCATATTACTATTGTTTTGCATTAAACAGTGCAGTTACTAATAATATATAGATATTTGTTTATTGGATATTTATTAATAATAATAATAATTTAACATGTTTATTTTTTGGAAATTGTACAGTAAGACGCTGAGCTTGAATTGAGATGCAGATAAAATTTACTTTTATTAACAATTCAATTTTTATAGGGAACAATTTTAACATTCTACTCTTTTTAAATCTACCATTCTGACCGACAGCTTCAGTGATTATAAAAAGAAGCACTCTTTACTTGCTTTCTGTGTAATTCAGTCACAATTTGAAGAAAAGTTTTTGTTTTTCATTAGACTTTGTGACTTTTCCTATTTTTCCATATATTAGGGAGTGGAAATGGCTAATTCATTTAAGTCAATAAGTGCCATCTACGGGTTATCGGGTTAAGGTTTGTTTGCCACAAAGCGGTAGTTTTCCTTCATCTTTTAGCTTTAAAAATAACAACATTAAAAATAACATTAAAATTGAATAATATTTAAAGCTTTGAAGTGTTGGAAAAAGTGTGAAGCACTTTAAAAGTTCTTGAATTTTACTCCCAAAAGTTTGCATGAACCCTGAAATGAATAATGTTAAAACGTTTAACTATTTCTGCGACTATGGTTACAGTTAGCGTTACTACATTAAATCCATGGTGAATGTTGGTGATTTTTTTGTGGACTGGAGAGCCTTACATAACTTGTTCATTCATAGCACAATATTTCTCCTGGTTTCCAATTCAGAGCTGTTTGATCTTATACTTGTCGTTTAAAACAGAGAATACTTTATATTCTAGTATTCAAATTGAAATGCCACTAGATATCAATGCGATGTTATTAATTCTGCGGCAAATTCAAATGCTTTCTCGCTGGATCTCTCAGCGCTGTGTAGTAACGGAACCTGTTCTTGCGCTGCATTGCTGTCTATTATTGCTCTGAGCTGATAAACGGTCTGTGCTTCGCAGCTTAAACGAGTACCGTGGTTTCGTTCCGACAAACACATTTGTAGATTATACTTGCTCGGTAGCTCACCTGGTACACCATTGCACTTGCGAATCAGAGCACTTGGCTACAAGTCCCGTAAAACACGAGCCATGATAAAAGAGCGCAAAGATTTGCAGAAGCAATTTAAAATGGCGTGGTTGCATCCAGGGCCATCCCAAGAATGGGGTGGGTCCCAGTGTGAGTTACACAAAGTGAGGTCCCCCTCAGTCGGTCCGTTCGTGGGGGCCCCTAAAGTGTGGGGCCTGGTACAGTTGCACTGCCCTAAGAATGGCCCTGGTTGGAGGGATGCTGGAAAACTGTTGTGGGACAGAGGTGAGTCGGCTATATATATAGGCCTATCGTGCTGAATGGGTAGATTATCTGAACATGCTGAACAAACTTTGTTAATAAAACATCATAGAATATTTAACAAAACATACGTGTTGACCACAAAATGATAGTGGAAAAAAACACCTACGTGAAGCAAAAGTACTAACACATTTTTATCATATTTGAAGAGAGTACAGTATAATTGAAGAGAGTACAGAAGTTCAATGCTAAGCTAGCCCGGTCTCATATTAGCACCAGACACTGCAATCAACTATTCTGTTTTAAAATTAGACTCGACAATAAGGTTGTCAAGACAAAACACGTTGTAATTGTTAACAACCTAGCGATTAGCATCTCTCCTGTGCACTAATGTGTTTCCCAAAGGGAAATTACAGGCATCCTAATGCGGCCATCTCGGGTTGCGTCCTCTTCCATCTGTGATGACAATGATGCAGAAATGAAAAAAATTAAACAGTGACATCATCACCATCATCATCCTCATCATAAGAGAAAGAGGATTCCTTTTTTAACAGGATCGACCCCCTGACTGGATATGAGGCATGGTTTTGACATTTACATTTGAGAGCAGAATAGGATGACAAATAATAAAGATGAAGGAAGAAGAATACTGATTAGTATTCCTGAGTGAGCAGGGGCCAGAGGCAATCAAGAATCCTGAATCCGGTATCTAGTTCCATGTTTTGCTGTGTACCAGTGGAGTCTGTGGAAGATGCCGAGATCGCTGCAGAGGAGCTCTAAACGCACAGCTTAACACCAGCGCTGGGGAGATCGGCTCCTCTCCTCTCCACTCCTCTGCTCTTGGGGAGGCGACGGGAAAGAGAGACAGCAGAGAGGCAGAGAGAGGGGGAACGGAAAAACAGGAAAAGACAGATAGTAGCTGGTTTTTTTCCCAGGCTGCTTGGACTATCAGCCTGTGTGAGTGATTTTTTTCCCCCCTGGTTCTCTCTCTCTCTCATAACTGTCCTTTGGTTTTCTGGGATGGTTTGAAGAAGACTTATATGTGATGCTTCCTGCACAGAGGTAAGTCCAATCCAAGTCCGTATCACTGAAGAACCAGTTGCTCTGAGAAATGAATGAAGCTGTCATGATGATTTGGTGTTGGGGAATGTGTCAGACTTAATCCTGAATGTCGTTTTTCAGTTTGATTTGTAAACTGCCGTTGGTCTATATCTAGTGTGCGCATTTCTGCATGTGCAGGATTCGGGTACAGGTGTCCGTGACTTAGGTTGCAATGCTGTTACCGTGTGATCTTTTAATTCAATGAAGACATTAACATCTACTCAAGTGTGGCGGGCACAGGTTGTACTTCTCTGAACTGGAGAGGCCAGAAAGAGAGGAATGTTGCCTAGCAATATTGTAACCTTCTCCAAGAGGAGAGATGTGATTTTATGCTCTGCTGCCTGACGGCAGGGCATCCTTCACGCGACGACATGCCAACAGTTACACGAAGCACATTGAGTTCCCGTGCGTTTGCTTGTGGCACGTTAGGAGGCGGACTAGAGGTTGTCGATGGTTCTCGGTCCAGGCTTGCCGGTACTAGAAGTCGTGTGGAACCCTGGCACTCAGGTTGACCGATGAAGATTCATCTTCTCCGTCGTTCTCCCTTGGCCACTCTGTTACACACTGAGCCAAATGTCTGCTGCGTCTGCAGCTCACTCGAAACTCTCCACACTGCAGGGGCTGAGCATCTGACAGCCATCAGCACCTCTCACACACTTGTGTGTGTGTGTGTTAGTCTCTGTGTGCTAGTGTGAATGAGATTGTTCAAGTGAGCAAGACTGTGTAAATATTGTCACTCTACCTCTGTCATTGCGTAACTCATATGAGAAGCATTCATAGACCGGAGACTCTGTGTGTATTGCACTGGACCTGTGCTTTGCTTACAGATAGTGTTCAGAATCTCAAGCACCCACTCGATCACGAATCAGACCAGCCGGAAACACAATGTTCTCACCTGCATGAATCTTTGTGTGTGATGCTGGCAAAATAAAACTCAATGAACAGGTATGCACACACACACACACACACACACACACACACACACACACACACACACACACACACACACACACACACACACACACACACACACACACACACACACACACACACACACACACACACACACACACACACACACACACACACACACACACACACTATACATACTAAAAATACATACCCAGTGAAAGTGTACAAACACCTAGACTGCCAATAACAAAAAGTACCACATATTACCATGTTTTTTGGACATGTTCCCTGGTAATGACACCCCCCCACACACACACATTTACTATATAACCTTTTTTTTTTTTTTTACCATGTTACCATTTTGTTCCATAATGCAACGTATCTTTATTTTTTTTATTTTTTTTTGAACATGATAGTGTCACTTTTTTTTTTTTTTACATGCACCATAGTTACACTATGCTTTTTAAACATGTACCCTGGTAATACAATGATTTTTTGTATTATGTTGGGTTAAGTAACTCAAATTAGCACTATTACTACTTAAAGAGATGTCGTTCAAAACCTGTATGCATATCTATTTCTGTGAAACACAAAATAAGATATTTTGAAGAACAGTGGGGTTGAAACAACACTGGGAGACACCTTATTGACTTTCATAACAAAAACACTGGGAGAAATGAATGAGAGAGAAGTGAATTGACTGACGTTCTCCATGTTCCTTGTGATTGGCTGTTCACTGCACGTGTCCCACTTTCAGGTGCACAGGCTTTAAAGTTAATACAAAACTCTGGATCAAACCATGAGTTGACAGAGAATGAGTTTTGTAAGCCCTCTGAACCAGGTTGTTCCAACCCTGGGTTTTAGGTACCATGAAAGTGGCTCTGCTTTTAGTGGTGTTCATCACCATAGTAACTTAGGCTCCACGGCTAACCTGCTCCTGCTGGCAGGTTATGTTCTGGGTAAGAGATCTCAAACTGAAATTGAACCAATCAATTGTGATCAAAGTGACACATCAATGATGAAATAAAGTCACTCTCCCTTTTTCTCTTGCTCTAAATGAAAGGTCACTACAAAGTAACAGATTTTCTAACCAATAAAATCGTCTGGCTTTTAGCGATGATTATTTATTATAATTATTTTAAATGATTGATATATTATTTATATAATTATTATATGCTTAATCTATTACACAAGCAATTTTAGTTTAACAATTATTCTTACGCATTTCGTTTAAATGTAAGCATATATAAAAAATATAGAGATATGTAATATAAATACTAGTGGTGGGCATAGATACATTTTTTTAATATAGATTAATCTCACTGTTATCTTGGAATTAATCTAGATTAAAATGGCTCATTTGAATTCTGCCGAAGGCATTCAGAATATGTGTGCTCGTAAGTGATCGTTTTTCTTTTTGTAGTTTGAATAATAAATAACTTCTGTCCCTTTAAGAACTGACGCACTCATGGATCCCAAACACTGTTCCTGTGAGCTGGTTATGACTGTTTACGTTAAAACTCACCAAGATGGGCATTGAGACATTTTTGAGTGTATTTGACCATTAATAAGCTGAAAAAAGGAGCTCATTTTTGCACTTTTTGTATGTCAGAGGCGGCTTTATTATGGTATGTGTGTGTGCGCTTCAGATGCGAGCGTGAAATCTGCGGGAATTAGTAGAATTAACGTTATGTGCAACCCTGTGTGAAATTCAGACCGGTCACACCAATACGAACACGCTGTCATGAGGAAAAATCCAGCAGCCATGTTCAGAGGGTTAACCAGACTGAATGAGCATATTTATTAGTTGTGGGCCGTTATCTGCGTTAACGTGCTGCGTTAACGTGAGACTCTTATCGGGCGATAAAAAAAATATCGCCGTTAATCTATTCTCAAAGTTGGGTTGGGAGCTGGGTCTATACTACGCAAGCTATGATGACAGCGAGTTGACACGCGCCCAACCCAACTTTGAGAATAGACTAACGGCAATATTACAATCAATAGATAAAGCTTTAAAAATGATTACACGTGAGATTTGTGTATACCTATAGGCCTAACTTCACACATTTCACTTGCACTTATATAGCAAGATATTTATATACTTCATATTCTTCAATCTCTTAATCTTCGGTAGAAGAGAATTGAATCACAGTTTCTCTGTGTTTCCAGGCATTTGATTGGCTGTTCGCTAATGATGTCACACTTTTATGTGCACTAGCTCCATGAACTCCGGATCAAAGCAGACAGAGAAAGTTGATGATCAGCATCATGGTACCAACAAAGCCTGATTGAATTGGTTTGGTTTTGTCAACTCGAAACTAATGTTCAATTACCATCATGGTATAGGCCCCTGATCTAAACTAGGATGGATTTGTATGGTTTTGTCCACTTTAAACCTCCTCTGAAAATCAGACTTTGTTCAACTAGCTTCATGCAGGCCTCAGGTCTAATTCACAGCTCTGATATTTTTGTACTAATCAGATTTGAGGCGTGAGAGCACAGAGCATGAGCGCAAACACACGTCAACAAAAGCCACCGGTTAATTAGATGTTGTGTGAGTGCCGATTGATTATGCTACTAAGAATACCACAGAAAGACCGTTATCTTTATCATTTTAGTTTTAACTTTGTATCAGAGTAACTTTTTACATCCCTATTTTCCAGCAACGACCACTTTCCAATGAGCGGTACGAAACGTTTACATTTACAACCTACATCAGTTTTACTCTCTCTCTCTCTCTCTCTCTCTCTCTCTCTCTCTCTATCTCTATCTCTATCTCTATCTCTATCTCTATCTCTATCTCTCTATCTCTCTATCTCTATCTCTCTATCTCTCTATCTCTCTATCTCTCTATCTCTCTATCTCTCTATCTCTCTATCTCTCTCTCTCTCTCTCT
Source organism: Gobio gobio (assembly GCF_949357685.1). Taxonomy (NCBI): domain Eukaryota; kingdom Metazoa; phylum Chordata; class Actinopteri; order Cypriniformes; family Gobionidae; genus Gobio; species Gobio gobio. Next base: position 32,783,399 of record NC_137105.1, on the reverse strand, counting down.
CTCTCTCTCTCTCTCTCTCTCTCTCTCTCTCTCTCTCTCTCTCTCTCTCTCTCTCTATATATATATATATATATATATATATATATATATATATATATATATATATATATATGTGTGTGTGTATATATATATATATATATATATATATATATGTGTGTGTATATATATATATATATATATATATATATATATATATATATATATATATATATATATATATATGTGTGTGTATATATATATATATATATATATATATATATATATATATATATATATATATATATATATATATATATATATATATATATATATATATATATATATATATATATGTATGTATATATATGTGTGTGTGTGTGTATATGTGATTACATTTTTTTTTTTATTCAGACACCAGATATATTTTTTTACTAGTGTGTGCAGGACACTATAGTTATAGTTGTAAGTGAGATTAGCAATATAAAGTAAATTGTGACATATTATACCCAAAAATTATTCATACAGTGGACTACTAGTAAAATTTATAAAAATTTGGGACCAAAATTATTCAGACACTTTGACCTGACCATGTTTTAAGTGTTTTTTTCTTTAATTGTTAATGTGACCTTTTACACCACAGACTGAACAAAATTAAGCATTACTTGGTAATTGGTTGACCAAAATTGGTATTATCTAATCTTTTTAATCTTAAATTTAACAGCTGATTGTAATCCATTACATACCTTTCTATCAAAGTTATCTGACAATATCAAGATGAATTTGTTCTGACAGTTTAACTCTGAGTTCCTGTCATATTTTATTACCATTTTCTAAACTATAGCGAATAAACTGTGATAATGTGAGAAAATGTTGAAGGTGTCTGATTAAATTTAGGTTTGACTGTATACTGTATAAACATATATGTGTGTGTGTGTATACACACATTATATGTTTACAAACTTTTATGTTAAATGTGATTAATCACGATTAAACAATTTGATAGCACCATATATATTTATATATATATTTATTATAATTTCTATAACATTTTTATAAATTATTTTATTTCTAAATATATTGTAAGTATTTTTAAGTAAGTTTATGAGCATGAAGCTCAAACAGTAGAGCAATTTTAAGTTGCTTTGGATAATAGCTCATATGTATAAATGTAAAAGTAATGATATGCCTGGGAAGTTCCTTTTTACCATGTTTTTTAAAAACATGTACAGGTAATACCATGGTATTCTTTGACATAGATTGGTATACTTTGCAAATACCATGGATGGCATATGAATAAGGTAATCACAAAGTGTATTAAATATTAAAAATATAATATTACCTTGCGATTCCCTCACTGTACCATGGTACCTCCACTGTTCTTTTTCACTGTACAAGAGGCTGCTCTTTTTTTCCTTTCTAGGAAACTTCATAAGAGCATCTAAGTAATGTATGTGACACGGTTTTACTGGAGAACACCGGTTGTACATCAGTGCTAACCAATCATATCATGGTTATTAGTATTCAGTGCACACAAGAGGGGGTTTCCTGTGGATGCTGTATACATTAGTGCTGTGGTGCAGTGCAGTGTTTCCCACCGTTTCAGCTGTTGGGTGTCAAGGCAGCGTTTGGCTTTGAGTTCTGGTCGGGGATACCAGATACACACACACTCTGAACTGTGTGGTGATATTGTCTGTAACAGAAACTGAGCTTGGATTCAAGCAATATTCCTTACAAGTGCTTTCCGGATCTTTCTCTGCTTTATTTCTGTCTCTGCTGTTCTCTCTCTGTATTTTGCATCTCTTTCATTCTTCCTCTTTCTTTCTCATCCTCCTCTATCGGTCCATAGAAGAGAGTGGGACGGGCCGCTCTCGCGCTTGTTTCCATGGAGACCGTGGGTGCGCATGCGAGGGTGCTTTGCACGTATATGTGAGTGAGTGTGTGTGTGTGTGTTGTGCGCATGTGTGCATGTGTTTCCCTTTTCGTTCAGCACATTCCTCAGAATGGTGCTGGTGTTTTTGGATTAACAGCAGATCATGGATTCTGTGTGTGTGTGTGTATGTATAGTCACTTCAACAGCCTGTTTGCCATTTGATAATATTTAAGCCTATGCTTGTGTGTGTGTGTGTACAGGATTATATTACATTGAGGGGACCAACAAGGATAGTAAAACCTGAGATTACCTACATTGCGGACCAGTCAGCGGTCCCCATGAGGGAAATGGATTAATAAACTTACTAAATTATGTTTTTTTGAAAATGTAAAAATGCAGAAAGTTTCCTGTGATGGATAGGTTTAGGGGTAGGATTAGTGTAGGGGGATAGAATATACAGTTTGTACAGGAAAAAAAAACATTAAGCCTTTGGAGAGTCCCCACAAAGATAGCGAAACCGAGTATGTGTGTGTGTAGGTGGGTGGGTGGCAGCTAACAGGAGTGGGTGGCGACCAGTTCCGCTCCACTCGAATCCTCTGTAATATTGTGAATCTCCACCATAATGAAGCAGATGATGCGGGCTGTTCTCTCCTCTCTGTGAATTTATATTTAGATTTACTAAAGCCTGATGACACATCGAGCCATAGATTGTGACATCTGCCTTTACCCCAGCTCTTCTTAATGACTCAGCAGATAATTACCAGGAAGGGTCAGTGTAGCTGCTTCAATTGTGTCAGATCAAGCTGAAAAGAAATACAAAGATTCTTGAACCACCAGCAGGCATTGTATATTTTGACATATTACAAATCTCTCTGAAATACTTGATAAAATTCGGGAATACTTACTGAAATACGAAATATCTTTACTGTCAGGCGGAAACCTTTTTTTTTTTTTTTACAAATCATTACTGTAATGTAGATTAATGTACATTAATGTAGCTTTCCTGTAGCTCAAACAGTAGAGTGTGGCGCTAGCAACGCCAAGGTCATTGGTTCGGTTCCCAGGGAAAGCAAGAACTGACAAAATGTAAAAAAAAATGTGTACCTTGTGTAAGAATGTAAAGAACAAGGCTAGATTGTCTGGGTGAGGAACAAAGACTGTCTGAAAAAAATTAAAGAGATTACATCTGAATCCACTCATACAATTATCACTTTCATCTGAGACAACGTCCCACTGAGTGAATCAACCGAGAATGGCTTCATTTGCATGTATTTATCTTGTCCTAAACTTCCCCCAAACTCCTGATCCCCTCTCCTGGGAGATCACTAAATTCAATAAATTTTGGGTATATTTCAATGTCAATTCTCACTATACATTATTAACTGTGTTTGGTGTATCGTTTGAAACGTCTCAGTGCGAATGGTACAAAAATCTCATAATCACAGAAGTATACAAGAATTTAATAAGAGTTTTTAGAGCTTAGAGTTATTTTACTTATGATGGTGGGTGTGGCTGTTGGAGCCATTTGGTTTCCTTTCAATCGAGCCAAATGGGAATTCGATTCAATTTAAATTCCCTTTGTTTTCATGTGTTTCTATCTGAAATAAATCTTTGTCTTGGTCTGAGCAATATAAGGAAGTGGAGCAGAAAGATCGGGCCCATACTGTAAGAGAGTTGACCCGTACAGCAGAGTGTCGTTGCGTAATAGTCAGAAGTCAGGTATCGATATCTTATTCTTTGCTACAGAGTATTTTATGTCATGTACAAATTATCTTTGAATTGATTATGTAATTGGCATTATACATTTACCTGACTGTTAATAAAATTGTTACATTTTGATCCTTTCTGAATTACTCTGTAATTAATAACTATCTCCAGAACGGAGCTGCAACAAAAGGTTAAAACGGAACGATTAAAAGTATGATTAACTATTAGATATAAATGACCAAACAACCCATTGGCATTCTATCCTAAATTCGACAATATGATAAATGGAGTCAGATAAAGTTTAAATCCATTTTGCCCAGCTGAAACAAGAACGTGCAAGCGACCTTCACCGCGGTTCGTTACCGATCCTTGGAGCGAATCCAGCGCCCTTACACTTGAATGCAATGTAAGTCGCTTTGGATAAAAGCATCTGCCAAATGCGTAAATGTAAATGTATTGGTCCCCCTTTACGCCTGTCTGTTGGGTTTGCAAATATTTAACCAACGAAAAGTATTGAATAATGCTTGTGACTAAACCTCGTAACTCCATTGGATCCTGAAACTGTCAGTCAAACCTCATAACTTATAATGTGAATGAAGTGCTGCACAAACTTTGGAGTGTCTCTGCTTGTTTGCTATGTAAGGCTAATGTTTTTGTATCTTAGGAGGGGAGAAGAGTGTCTTAGGCTATGATTCTACGACAAATGCTAGACTGTCTTAAATAGCCTGTTTGTAACACTTCGACTTTAATAACATGTGATTTTGGCAAAATGACAAAAATAATTATAATAATTGAGCTCCCACATAGCTACAGTAAACTTAATAAGCTGTAAGTTGATGAAAATGTGATGCAATGCACTTACTGCCTCAGATGTGGCCGTTTAATGACGGACAAAAACATTACTCCATTTGATCTTGATTTTGGTCAACTGTTAATAATAATGACAGATGCAAGTGTCTGACCACATTAGGGATGAAACGATTACCGGTTTCACGATAAACCACGATAAAATTTAGTGACGGTTAGTAATATCGTATAAAATTTTATTATCATTAAAACCGCGTGTGATTATCACGGTTGTGAAAACTCGCGGTAAATCCTGTGTAGTCAGCGTCAGTCAGGCGCAGCACCGCTGTTTTTTGAATGATAAGAAATGGCAGAAGGCAGTGACAGCACTTCTGGGGATTGTTCAGCCTCTAAAAGGACCAAATCTGAGGTGTGTCATATTTTGGCTTTTACAAAAGTCCTGAGGGAAACTTAATCTAAGATGGTCACCCTGTCTGCAGAACATGCCAGAAGAAAGTCACTGTAATAGGGGAAACACTTCAAAACTACGAACGGCAAGTGGACTTTGACCTCAATACCAAAACTACATCTGGGAAATAATAACGTGAAGTGAACGAACAAATTTAGTCAAGACTAACATTTAAGGGATAATAATCAGGGCTTGACATTAACAACCGCCATTTGCGGGTGTAACGTTATTTCGGCTGCACACTAGCCACTCTGGCTGTTGAACTTATAATAGTCTTCTCAAAAGCCATCAGTTATAATCGCGTTGCGCATTATAACCACTCACACGTGTTTCTATTGAGTTTATGAATGCAATGTCTCATAATCAGAGGCGTTCAGATTAGCCGGAGTTTCATTCAGAGCGCGCGCCGCTCTTACTCGCTGAAATCTACACTAAAAGCAGAGATAAACGTGCGATGTATGCAGGAGATTCATTCATCATATAGTGGTTGTACTGCTTTTGTTCTATTTCAGGAGCGAAAATGGTTTTAAAAACACAGCAGAAGCACAGCGCGTCTGATATGACTGGCATAACGCTGGTGAATTTAGGGACCGTCTCTAAAGTTACATACAACATTGGTAACGTTACACGTTTCAAACTTCAGCATTTGAAGAGAATGACAGTCATAAAACTTACTGTAAAGTGATCATTTAGGTGTCAGGTATGATGCACACATTTTGATATTTAATAAAATAAACTGTCAAATCATATGGAAATATGGATATGCATTATTTCACTTGGATACTGTTTGGGCTCTAACACAAAATATGCTAGATTTAAATGCATCATTGCTGAACACTGTAAATATATTCTCAAGCAATATTCTCATCAGAGATAATATTAGAGATTATATTTACGACAAATTATTATTATTTATGCGTTATGCGTTGCTATTGACGACGGCCATTAAGGAAGGAAATCCCACAGAATCTAGCTTAAAAAAGTGCATAGAGCTGCTTGATTTATTTGTTGTTTGTTGATTTTCAAATATAAAACTTGTTAAAATGTTTTAAGTGTGTGCATCAGTTCTTTTTGAACACTTTCATCTCGTTTGAACAAAACCGTGATAATATTGATAACCGTGATAATTTGGGTCACTATAATCGTGATGTTAAATTTCCATACCGTTTCATCCCTAGACCACATAAAGCCAAAATATCAACTTTGACAGCACAGTGTTTAATTGTTTAAAAGACATTCTTTCCATTTCCTGAAAAGTAGCGTTTTTGGAGGTTTCTGCTTGCAGGGATGATATGCAAACTTCAAATATACAACATACAATTTTTTCCCCCGGATGAAACACAGTCAGCTCATTGCAGTTATTTCAGTAGGAGTCCACACAGTCTTTTTTTTAGCTTTTAACATGCAAATCTGCCACATTCACTAATATAGAGCTGCTTGGTTTGGAAGTGAACTCTGTGCTTCATGCATCACTGTCCTATTGATAATTGTTTTTGTAACATATCTGCTTGTGCATGGAAATGATCTACAAAGTTACTGAGCACTTCAAAGAATTGGACAAAGAGGACTGGCTGATAGATTGGAACAATGAGGTACTGCCTGCCACCCTATCCCACCCTGAATCACTTGTTTCTTCTACATGCCAGCATTGAGACTGTGTTCTCGACCTGGGACTTTAAATTCTCATCATTGATCCCGTCCAGCTTCTCTCTCTCACCCTCACTAGAGAGCTCAGCCAGTCCTCCAGCTCCACCTCAGCTGGATGCCTGCAGCCCTTAGTCTTCCCCTTTGATGCCTTGTGCTAAAGCCTCAGGTTGTATAATCACCAGCTCCGCCAAAGTGAGGGGTCTCTCTGCTCCACCTCCAGCCTCTGATCCCCTCGCTCCACCTCAGCCTGTCGACTTGTCAGCTTCGCCTTGGCTCCTCTCACCCTTGGCTCCACCAAAGACTCTCTGCCTTACGGCTCCACTGGGTTCCCTTGTCCCACCAGCTCTACCTTAGTCAGTCATCATTCTGCCTGCGCCACGGACTTACGAGCCTCCCGCTGTGCTCCGTCTTTCCACCCCTACGGCTTCAGTGGGTTCCTCCTTCCCTCCAGCTCTGAATTGGTCCTCAGCCACACCGGCTCGGCCTCAGTCCTCGGGCACTCTGGCTTCACCTTGGATGCTCAGCGCCACGGCTGCACCTTGGTCACCAATGCCAGCGGTGTGGCTCAAGTCCATCGGCTCTCCATCTGCACCCTAGGATCCCTGACATTGGCTTCATCTACGTCGGTCGTTCCACGGATGTTGTCAGCCAAATTTACATCGTGGCTCCTCCCTCCTGTGAGTCCGCCTTGGGCTGTCATCCCTGCTGTGCTCTGGGTCTCTACCACCTGGCTACTCTGTCCATCATCACCACCAGGAACACTTCCAAAATCATCGCCTCCAGGGTCTCTTTTGCCTACTCTTACCATCCCTTCGCCATCTCCTTGTCGTCCTCCTAAGCCGCCACCTCCTTCATGTCACGGCGTGAGGCCGAGCCTTACGGAAGGGGACATACTGTCACAGATATTCAGTTGTTTTTATCTTAGTGTTGTTTTCATGGACTTTTAGTTAAAATTTTTTAATGTCAAATAACACACTACAGTTAAAATTGTACATTTTACTGTACGTAAAATTTTGGCGAGACCTCAGTTTTAGTATGTTAGTCAACATATCAAAATAAGTGTACTTCTTTAAAGCACAACAGATGATGATCAAAACATGATTTAAAACGTATATTTTAAAATAAAACTTTTAATTTGTCATTATTACAAAGTACACTTTTTAAAGAAACATATTATGAAAGTGTACTCTCTTTAATTTAATTAATGTTATATAATCTGCAAATACAGTATTTTTTAAAACATACTTTTGATATTTAAAGAACACTACAAGTGCTCATTCAATGTAAGCACACTTTTTCACAAGGGAATGTTTTTTTTTTTCATTTTCGGACGAACTATCCCTTTGAAACGCTTTGCATCTTAATTGGTGGATAGGAAAAGGACAGTTTCATATGGGTTAGAACAGGCTTGTGCTTGTCTGTCCTTTGGCCACAGACTTAAGGGTCCCTCCATTTCCTGCTCTATTGCCAAGTGCCCTGCCGTTTTTCAATAGGCTGTGTGTCACGTTCACATGGGAAGACAAGATTCCGCCTGGACGCTGCCATACGAGAGAGGACTGTTAGCAGGACAGGACTGTGAGCAGTCAAATGTCAAGCAGTCAGCAGATGGTAGAGCTTCTTTACTCTTTCTTTAGAGATCGTTCTCTTAATTATTGATCTTATTGATTCTCTGGAGTCTTTAAACAGAAAAGCATACTGCGTAAAAAATCAGTCTAATGTTTTTTCTACAGAAATGTACTTTTTTCTCTTATGGAAAACGATGTCAAGAATAGAGCATAAACTCTAGTTTCCTCTTCTCACAAAAAGTTTATAAATTAAGCTCAATAATCTGGCACATTTGAACAGAGAAATGTTTCAGATTATTCAGTGCTACTTGATAGACAACATACTAAGAGAGTGTGTTTGTTTGTTGCTTCTGTTTACTTGTTTAAAACTGTGTGTGCAATACAATGTAACATTAAAAATAGCATTAGCTGTTTGTCACACTACACTGCTCATTGTTGGAAAAAATAGCTTGTTTCTGGAAGAGCCACCACACAATAAAAAAAGAGTCTGTTACACTTGGAAAACATAGTTAACCCTAGAATGCACAAACCAAAAAACCTACACAAATGTATAAAGGGGGTCAAAATGGCCCGTACTGGACTTTCCTTCATAAAATCGGTGTTCTGTTAATGAAATTATGAAATTAACTAGGGCTGAAACGATTAATCGAGTTACTCGATTAACTCGATTACAAAATTTCCTTGAGGCAAAAATTCTTCCTCAAAGCCTTGTTAAATACCTATGACGTGCACTATACGCGCAGGGATCTGATTCACACGGACCGTTGTTCAATGTTCAAGAAGCACACCATAGCATGTGATACATTTTGAATTTAGTTGGCGCGATGACGGAGAGTAAAGATGTCCATAAATGGCAGAGAATGTCTAAAGTTTGGGATAATTACATTCTTAAAGAAGAAGAGAACAAGGTGCAATGTGTCTACTGCAAAGTTGACCTGGCATTCCACAGCCGTACGACTTCAATGGTAACGTAGCCTAAGCCTATACATTGATATTCGCTGATTTTAATGTATTTGTAGCGATGTCGTGATGCGGTTTGACTAGATATGATGTTTAGCTTTGATGTTTTTAAGTAGTAAACGTATTCACGTTCAATTGCAAGAGAGTATAGCCTAAAAAAAAGAAAAGAACCCCTTCACACACACACACCCTCGTCTCTCTCACGCGCCAGTCAGTTCAATCGCGGCAATGCATCACATATGCTTAAACTTTTATGTAGCCACGCAACAATAATTTCAGCATGCATTCACTGTATACACCGGGACGTGATGTTGTGACGCAATTTTTCGAACGGATGCTTCACCTAAAATGCACCGCAATGCAAGTGATGCAAGCCAAATGCAGCGTTCTATTGAAAATGAATGTATGTATTTCTGCCGTACCAAACTGCAATGAAGCAACTGGTCTGACTGGGGCTTCACTCTTCCTCACGCACACACACACACGTCTGGTTCACTATCTTTGTGGGGATTTTCCATAGACGTAATGGTTTTTATACCGTACATAGGCCTACTGTACATTCTATCCCCCTACACTGCCCCTGCCCCTATACCCATCACAGGAGACATTCTGCATTTTTACATTTTCAAAAAAAAATAATTTAGTATGTTTATGAATCCATTTACATTGTGTAGGTGATCTCAGGTTTTACTATCCTTGTGGGGACATTTGGTTAGCATTGTATAGCTTGAAACCTGTTGTGCATATTAATAAATTAAATAGCTTTTCCTCTTCATTTTCGTTATGCATTATTTGTTTTGGTTGTTTAAAAACACACACACACATTTTTTATCCGATTAATCGATCGATTAAGTGCTAGATTAATCGATTACAAAAATAATCGATAGCTGCAGCCCTAAAATGAACTGATTAATTTTCTGAGCAAATTCAAACAAATGTACAACTTACAATTTACAACTGTAAAGATAATGTGAAAATTATCTTTGCAGACAGGGACAGAACATTTCATACCCAAGTTTTGTACCTTTCTGTGTATAACAGTTTTGGCACGTTTGCACTTCAGTTGTTTGGGCCTTCATTTGTCCCTTTCTGTGGCCTTTCTCTACAAATCCATTGTGTCCGAAATCACATACTGTCTGAGGAGGTACATATATTTTTGGCTCAAAGACAAAGGTCACAACACATTTATGAGAAATCCTTAGCATTTCAAGCAAAAACAGAAAAAAAGGGAAATTAATACAGGTAATTTTGACCCCCTTTATGCTGTCAAAGTTTGGTAGATAAGTGAATAGGAGAGGGATTTATTACAGTATTAAACACAAAACAATGAAGATAATAATCCACACTAGGGATGCTCATTTCGGTTAATTTTCCTGACCGACAACCGCCGCTTATTATCCGAATATTAACCATTAACTGATTCGATTATAATATTGAATTGACATTAAAGGTTAAGTTCACCCAAAAAGGAAAATTCTGTCATTAATTACTTACCCTCATGTCGTTCGACACCCATAAGACCTCCGTTCATCTTCGGAACACAAATGAAGATATTTTAGCTGAAATCCGATGGCTCAGAATGGCATCACGAAGCGTTATGAATCAGCGAGTCAAATTGTGATTCGGATCGCGTGTCAAACCGCCAAACTGCTGAAATCACGTGACTTTGGTGATCCAAACCACTAAATCGACTCATAACGCTTCGAAGTTTCATGATGCAGTGTTTTGAAATCGGTCATCATTATATAAGTCGTTATTTAGGTTTTTTTTTGCGCACAAAAACTATTCTCGTCACTCCATAAAGTTATTGTACAACAGAACCTGGATTCACATTATCACATTTTCTCGTACCTGCAGCATTTCTGACAACAGAGAAAAAGAGAATAAAATATAAATAAAAAGCATAAAATAAATAGGCCTACACTAAATATTTTTCATTTAAATAATTACCAAATTAAGATGGCAAAACGAAAATACACTGAATCCGTTTGAAGCTTTGAAGAACCGGAATAGTTTCTTTATTCTGTTTTTTTTTCATCAAATAAAAATAGAAGGCCTACCTCAATCCACACCTTGTATGGTTTTTATTTTTTTTAAAGTAACATGTCTAAGTGATGTAGGTTAGTCTGGAGCGCAGCCTGTTGACAGTTGTGCTATTCTTTGAAACGACAGAGGGCGACTCGGAGTAATTGTTCTATAAACCATCAGGAAACACCGGCGAGAAGAACATAAGTGACAATGTTTACTTTAGTAAACTTTACCAAAACCACACTACGAAAAGCCTTAAACAAGGCTTCAGAATGCACTGGTGCCCGGGAATACAGAGATAGCGCATCGCTAGAGTGGCCAGCCTTGGGAAGCAGTAAACGGTTAAACGGTCAATATGAGCATTCCTAAACTTCTGTGGTCATTGTTTACTTCATTAATGTGTTTACTGTGATAATGGACTGAGGATGGGAGTAGTATTCGGTTTCGGATTCAGCAGAATCTTAAACAGTGGATTCGGTATTCGGCTGAACCCCAAAAATCTGGATTCGGTGCATCCCTAGCTAAAACACAAATTAACTAACATAACTAAACATAACCCTTACTGATGCATTCTAGGGGTAGTGATACAAAAATAAAATGTTGTCCCATATTATTACCAAGAAATATGAAAAATACATTGATGGGGTTCAGAAACAAGTTTTTTGAAGAATTCATGGAATATCACATAAATAAATGTTGTTATTGATCAAATATTTTGAAAATCACACCCTGTTGGATCAATTTGAACCCCTTTATGTATTCTAGGGTTATAAGAAGTGTAAACATCTAGTAATACAAACGGCATAAAACAATAATAGGCCTTTTTATTATCATTATGTATTTATTATTATGATCTTATAATTTGAACATGTTCAGTATATTTTAAAGGGTGCTTGAACTTTGTGCCAGTATTAGGATAAAAAACAACAGGATAAAAAACATGCTTGATGATGCTGAAGTTATAAAATAATAACAGTACGGTGGTATACACTACCAGTCAAAAGTTTTGGAATAGTTCATGTTTTTAGCCTCTTATGCTCATCAAGGCATGCATTTATTTGATCAAAATACAGTAAAAACAGTAATATTGTGAAATATTATTACAATTTAAAAATAAACTGTGATGGCAAAGCTGAATTTTCAGCAATCATTACTCCAGTCTTCAGTGTCTGATGATCCTTCAGAAATCAAATATGCTGATCATAAAAATAAATGCAGCCCTAATGAACATAAGAGTCTTTTTATAAAAACATTTTTAAAATCTGACTTTTGACTGGTAGTGTATGAAGAGTTGTTTTGTTTCAGATCAGGGTTAGTGTAACCTAAGGCTTATATCAATGATCTCCAAAAGAGCAGTTAGAAATGTCCTTTGTGGCAGACACTTATTGGACTCCTGTTGCTTCTGCAAGGATATTTATCAGTGTTCCATCAGAGACAGTATAGATATTGTCATCCTTAGATTCTGTGAGACTGGAGTCCTTTTGCCAACATTTCTGACATTGCAACATTATAGGCTCTAGGGGTGAAAAAACAAAGATTTTCCCACATTTATACATTTATGGTACAACTAAAGCTATAATTCATGTAGCATTGTGCTTTGCTTCTGGCCTGGAGGTTTCGCTCAAATGTAAGCTGCAAAGTCTTTCGATCTTAATGTGACAACTTCATTACCTTGTTCGCATGGGTGGAATCCCAGGAGTGCTGGCTTAGTTTTTTTTCTGGCTATTGAGACACTACAATTCATTACCCAGCATAAATACACTGGATCAGTTTATGGGAAATATTGCCCAGTTTGTTTAAATTCCAACTCATGTTGGAAGGGAGCCTTACAAATTTCTGAATTTTGTCCAAAATCTGCATGTTGTACATATAGCCATTTGAAATGACAACTTCAATCATTTACTATACAAACATATCCAATATGTACTGTATTATGAAACTGAATCTTTTTTAGATCTTGATAAGAAAACAACAAATCATTTCAGGATTTAAGTGTAGACTCTTAAGCGGTGTGTTGGCAAAATACAGCAATACTATTGCATGTCTCTGTGTTTGCTAAGCTTTAATCTAGGCATTTCTAATGTATTCGACATTTGATGTCATGTTGTGTTTGAGACTGAATTTAGTATTATCATATTTAATACTTTTACTATAATCATTAGCACATGAAATAAAATTGTTTTCATCATTTACCTCGACCCATACGTTTTCCTCATGTTTCGGGCCAAAGATCAGAGCAGAAGCTGCAATCACAGAGGACGAGAGTGACTCAGATTATGGTAATTCATTTTAGTACTCTAAGGATGATGGACCTTTCTTTTTTTTAATCTTTGAATCTATTAAGATATTTGTTTTCTCTTTCATTAAAAAAAAAAAAAAAAAAAACATTTTCATCAGTGGTGTTGCAAAAGCTTGCTTTGAATTGAGAAATGTGTGCGTTTTGTTGGGTAGCTGCTTTGCTATAAAAGCAAGAGAGTGTGACCAGTGTTTGGGAAAATGACAACTGTGAGGGGGGGTGATTTTTTGTTTTTATAACTCATTCGTTTACGATTAAGGGCGTGGCCACTTTGAGTGACAGGTGGATTGTCGTTTGTCTGCCGTCTGTTAGTCATCACGTCACCTCAGTCAGCTCCACCCACGTCCCGTCTCTTTGCCCATTTTCAGTTATCCGCAGTGTTGCCAACTTAGCGACTTTTAAAGACCCCCATAGCGACTTTTTTTTTCAAAAAAGCACTTAGCGACAAATCTAGTGACTTTTTGGACAAACCTCAGTAACTTTACAAATGTCGCCAGTACTGTCCTGCGTGCGCGATGTCTTGCTTTCTCCCTGCCGTCACACCTCACCCTGCGTCTACCTTGTTCAGTGAATGGCTGAGAGGAACAGCAGCGCATGCCGGTGAACGCACACAGCAGCTGACAGACGTGAATGAGCGAGCTCCACATGATGAAGTGTTGCTACGGATTTATCACTTATCTGCTTCCTTTGTTTTATATCTAAAGAATTTAGTTAGTTTGACCCGTTATGATTTCCATTCTTCTCTTATGCTTATCACTTTTATTACTCACTATCACAGAGCTTTAGTCCATCCAGTCTCCAGGGTGACATCATGGATATGCTAATTGACGCATGACGTCATCTAGCGACATTTAGCGACTTTTTGGCCAGGCTTTAGCTACTTTCCTTTGAAAATAGTTGGCAACACTGGTAATCCGGGAATGACGCGGGGTGATGCATTGCCACGATGGCAACGGCCAGCTCGACCATACTTTACGCTTCAAAACTGCTCTTCAGAATCCTATGGGTGACGTCACGAACACTACGTCCATATTTTTTTACAGTATATGGCCGAGAGCCACGCTCACCCTTTGGAGCACAGCCGTATTCGCCAGCAACGTCCAACAACATCTGCAGCTGCAACACCGTGCAAGCAGCAGACCACCTTGGAGAGGCACTCTGCATCAGTGCCTTATGACAAAGCATCTAAACGGTACAAAGAAATAACGGACGCACTGCACCTTAATGTTAAGTGATAAGTGTTCATTGTGATTTTAGACTTATGTTTACATTTTAATTATTTGAGTGTTTTCCATGGTTGTGTTGACATTTCTGCGTTTATAACTGAGGGGATTATAATCAGAGGAAGGTTAAATTAAAATATTTTTTTAAATGTAATATATTTTTCTCCTGGTTTTTATTTTAAATTGATCATAAAAAAAATCAATAATGATCGATATCGACTGATATGAAACACTTATATCGTGATACTGTTTTCAGCCATATCGCCCAGCCAGAATTATATAACATATTTAATTATTGCAGGTTTGCGTAATATATTGATTTTGTGTTTTACTGTTTTTATTCATTTTGAGGAATAATAAATCTGTTTGTGTACATGCCTGCTCACATTTGGTCTAGAATTCCTCAAGAGATTCTTAATTTCTCTCAACATTGAGACAGGAGAGCCGTCAGTCAAAACATGGAAATAATGTGAAAAAATAACTCAAATACTTTTTGTACATTTAAAAGTAATGTGCTACTTTACTAGTTAAAAAATGCTTTTGTCAGTAGTTAGCAAAATTTTTGTGTCAACCAGTGGACTTGAGTTTAAGTTTCAGGGCCATATTTTAACTGAGCACATGGTCTGAAGCACAGGTGGACTTAGGGCGTGTCCCTAATTTAACAGCGGACAAAGCGGTCGGCGTGCCAGGTGCATGGTCCAAAAGGGTTGTACTTAGTCTCTTAATGAGTCATGGGTGTGTTGTGGGCATAATGTGCAATGAACCAATCAGAGTCTCATCTCCCTTTCCCTTGAAAAGCCAGTTCTGCTCGCACAAATGCGAATTCAGTATTTACATGGCGGAATTTGCGAGTGGAAAGACTGAACTCTTCTCCAGAGAAGAATTATTTTATTTTTAATATTTTAAAAATGTTTGTGTGCTGCTGTGCGTACATGTGTGTATAATAAGCAGAGTGTATGCGCATTGTTCACTCGCCTATAGGCGCATATTACTAGCACGCCTTTAAAAAAACCACCGAAAAATACTGCGCTATTGACTTGAGACCAGGTTTTTGTTGGTCAATGGCACAGTCTATTTCAGTTGCCTCAAAATAGCAAAACACCAACAATGCGCATGAACAAACCTCGTTTTCTGACCAGCAAACCCATGGGCGAACAGATATGCGTGAGTGCATTTGCTATTTAAACAACGTGGAGCTGGATGTGAAAATGATAACTGCGTTGGGCTGAAACTAGCAAAAAACACTTGCGTGACGCATTGCGTCACATTGCGGCAGGTGTATGATAGGGCCCTTAATCACTAACTATATACGCTATAGTTAACTAGATATCTATAACGATAACTATAACGTCCACACCAGCAGACGATATCGTTCTGTTTATTATAAAGCGTGCACTGCAGTTTTGTTGTCTGCCGGTTTAAATGCTTATGCGCTTTAAAGCAGGATGTATTGTGATTGGCTGTCAATGTTTTTATCATTCATCAGCTGGACAAATCGTTCTGAAAGTGATTCCAATGATATTGTTTCTCTGTGCTGTTATCGTCATAGTTGTGGTGGAACGTTTTTAGAACTAGGCTTTATCTTAGAAATCCCACAAATAATTTCTTTCTCCCTCTTCTTGCACACAAATCAGTGTCTTCCCTAGCTCCCGCTATACTGAACTAACAAGCTAATGACATTGTTTTAATTAACTTTTGACTATGGTCATTTGTCCTTGTGAAGAGAAGTTTCAAAAGTCAGCACAACAGATGCCGCAATATTAGGAGCCAAAACAGAGTTTCTGTCCTGAAGCAATGCGTTTTACGATGGGCGAAATTGGCTTGAGTGTCTGAGCAATGGTGCGGAAGTAAATGCACTTGCTCTTGATAAGAACTGGCTCACAGGGTTCTGGGTTTGACTCTGGAATGGGTCATCATGTCCCGACACCATTTCCCCTCTCTCTCCCACCCCCCCCCACCTCTATTGTCCTGTAAATAAAAATGGTCAGAAATAAAGTTTAACATTTACTTGGATATGACCACCATAAACAGTCACTATATAAACAACAAAACGTTTCTGTACAAAGTCATTGAGAAATTGAGGACAATGAACAATCTTTGAAATGTAGGTTACTCTGCAAAGTTTGTGCAGATCTCCTACAGTATGTCTCTTGATTTCATCAGACTATTTCTAAAGCATAGAAAAATACTTGTACATTTTTATACTTACACTATCAGTCTCTTAAGTTCACCAAGTTTGCACTTCTTTGATAAAAAAATACAGTAAAAACTAGTGCTGGGAATCGATAAAAAAATGTTTACTAATTAATCAAATTTTTCTGTAATTAACCGCAGTTAATCGCAAGTTTTTATTATTTTGATATTGTATTAATTTCAGTTACTCTCTAGGTTAATGTAGAAACATTTTAAAGACAGCAAATTTTTTATATTTGTTGTAATGGCATCTTTTTATGAATGAAGGCCAGTATCACTGATGTCTCTATGAAACATTAATGACATTACATTACAGTATAACTGGAAGCTACCAATTTCAACATTTATTAGGCTTTAAAAAATAACAACTTTTAATTTAATTGAACTTAAAACAATCTTTACATAAACCTATTATAATAAATGTTATATTTACCCATGGTCTTCCCTGTTAGACATAGTCTACACAGAAATTAAATAAAATAAAGTTATCAACACCTTTCTTAACTGCATAAATAATAAATAAAATCTAGATTAATCATCATTAAAGCTACAATTTTCTCTGTTCCCGTTGTTCTATGATGAACAATTAATGACAGACATCATCAGTGCTACTGTCACTTTAGGGTTAGTAGTGAACTTAACCTTTAAGATCCGCTGCCGAACTTGACGAGGATCTCACGCTCTGTCCTGCGCATTTAATTTTATCGTTATTTAACTAATTTAAGACTTCTATTATGAGAATACTCAACAAAACTGGCATTTTGGCAACATTCTCTGTGTTGTTATTGTTTGTTCAAGAGCGAAAGAGAACTCGATGTGTGCACGAGACTGGCGCGTGTGTGTGTGTGTCAGGGTTATGAGGGGTGTCCCTCAATTAGCTCCCTAGCTTCCTAGGTGGTGAATCAGTATGGCCCTGTCCCAAAAGGCACCCTAAACCCTCACGGTTTTCCTCTGAGTCTGCACTTTCATGACGTAATGCCGCTTTGACTGCCGGGAAGAAGTCCGCTGCGTAAGTCACACCAGTACGGGCTCGGTAGAAGTGCGCTTCGAGGGCGCATATTGACCTCAAAGTGGGCGCTCGCGAGCACCCTTCTGAGACCTAAAATGACAAATGTGACACCCTGCGGTTTCTTGGACTTAAGGGACACACGCACACAGCGAGTCCACAAGACCGAAGTCCACAAGACCGAAAGTGCACATGAAGTGTGCCCTTTGGGACAGGGCCTATATCGTGTACATGAATGTGGCCGACTCCCTGATCAGTGCCCTGACTACTGAACTAGGGATCTGATTGAGACACACCCACACAAGACATTGATATACAGCACGTTCTCTTGTGTCTTGTCGCGCTTAGATGGTTTAAAAGCATTTACAACATGAATAAGAGCGTGATCATATAATGTAACGCCGGGCAAAAATGGATATAAAAATGGTCCCTCCATTAATTGCATTAAATATTTTTAATGCGTTAAACTGAAAAAAATGATCGCCCGCGTTAACGCGTTAATTTACCTAGCACTAGTAAAAACAGTAATATTGTGAAATATCATTACAATTCCAAATTGTTTTTTAATATATTTGAAAATTTAATTTTCTCCAGTGATACAAAGCTGAATTACTCCATTCTTCTGTGTCACATAATCCTTCAGAAATAATTTTAATATGCTGATTTGTGACAAAAGATTTCTATTTCAAATAAATGCTGTTCTTTTGAACTTTCTAATCATCAAAGAATCCTGAAAATGTATTTAACAGCCAAAACTTATAATGATAATAATAAATGTGTCTAGAAAGATTTTCTTGAAACACATAATGATTTCTGATCATGTCATCGTGTTTATACAATTTAAAAAACACAAAAAAAACTAAAGGTAATTATTCCAAACTTAGTGTAGTGTAAGTTAAATTAAGGTAAAATCTTTTTAACCTTCCCTCAAGTATACTTGTAGTTACATACTTTGATGTTTAAGTGAATAAACATTTAACGCAGTATCCATACTTTCACCTAAATGGAATTTCTCTATTCTTTGTATACCCCAATCACATATTAATGAATCTCTAGCAGGTTTTAAAACAATGACTTTTGTGTGAAATATCCAGTTAAGCAACTGTGTATCTGCTGGAACACAGCACAGGTGTGACAACCTGAAACTAAATGTGTTGGAGCCTGATTCCAAAGTGTGGGATCCTGGGATAGACCCAGCTGGGATAGCTTGTGTGTGTGTGTGTGTGTGTGTGTGTGTGTGTGTGTGTGTGTGTGTGTGTGTGTGTGTGTGTGTGTGTGTGTGTGTGTGTGTGTGTGTGTGTGTGTGTGTGTGTGTGTGTGTGTGTGTGTGTGTGTCTGTGTCTGTGTGTGTAGCAGACAAGCATGACAACGTCTTCAGTCCTCCCTAGCAGCTGGCCTGAGAGAAAGCAGGAGGGCTGAGAGACACTGAGTGGACACTCATCCAACCACAAGCTATATAAAGCGGTGGCGTGCTGGCACAGGTCTACAGTCCTGCATTTCTGTATGAGCGTGAGCGCTTAGACTAGTGTTCATTTTGACCGCTGTTTTTTTTATTTAGTCTTCTTAGTCCTGTGTCAAATGTCCTTTTTTAATTTTTACCTTATTTATTCAATCATGTTTGATCAATATCAATATCATGTTTAGTCAAGTTTTAGTTTGGAATTTTAGTCTATAGTTTTAGTCACTAAAAACTTAGACGTATTTTAGTCATGCTACATAATGGCTGAAAATCACAATTATTTTGCTCAAAATTGTAATCTTGATTACTGATCATGATCGTCATCATTTAAAGGTACACAATGCCAATGAGTCAATGCATCATCTTCCAAAATGCCTTTTTGTCCTACCATGATTCACTATGGTAAGCCTAATATAAGTGTTTGTATTTTAGATGGGTGCGATGGATTTTGTGGGAAATTGTGTATATGCGTCACTTGCCAGTGTGTCTTGTAATAGAGAAAAGTTGCTCTGGCTACTTCGACGTGTGTATGGTGTGGGAGTGGCATAGTTTAGTAGTCAGAACTAGCGAGAAAGGTTGACATGGAGCAGCTAAATCTCCAATATCCAGGGAAACACCTAGCTGTTTTAATAAAAACACCATCTCTGCATCGCTTTTACAACATTTCAAATCCCTCAGGTCTTGCCATCTCTGAAAAGCCAAGCAAATGTTGATTCTTGTTTTATTACGGGCTCTTGTCACATTCTTGTTTTCCAACAGACTTTCTTCTGTTTAGCGTTTGTTTAAAGGGGTGGTAAAACACATTGTTTTGAAGGCTTGCTTGTGTTTGTGGGGTGCACTGTAACGTGTTCATGCTTCGTTTAAAAAAAAAAAATCATTATTTTTCATATATTTGACCTTTATTGTACACTGCTCTGTCCCTCCTTGTAAAACGGTCTGATGGTTTCCGGGTTGTATGAAGCCAGTCCCTCAAAAATACGCGATGGGCTCAGATTGGTCAGCTGGCCCAGTGTGTTGTGATTCGCTAACCGCAGTGCACGTTTGTCGGAAACGTCACACCCCTTACCTTTACCGGTAGACTGTGCTTTGGTCAGTATTAGAAACGATGGCGTCAATAAAACCATACCAATCTGAGCCCGAATCAGACCCAGAACATTTTAGTGAAGATGATCGAGCAGAACCTGTTCAGTCCTCAAGAGTAAAGACTGCGGATCTATAGTGATCGCTACTGAATGGCAATGTTACTTTTGTATTTTTAGAACGATTATAGCCAAATATCTGTCGCAAGAACTATTAACCCAAAACACTAAACACTGGCTTTACTAGTAAGTTAGCCAAATCACACACAGATGTTTAGCAAGCCTGTAGATAAATAATACATAAAAGCTCTAATCAAAGAATCATTTACACTAATGCCAAGTTCGCTGTTGAGATTTTAACGTTAGTGTTTGTAACGATAGGTGTTCGTCGGATAACGTTAAGTATGAATGAGCATTTAACAGACTGGTTTGCAGAACAGTGTTGTCATCTGTTTACTTCCTTGCTACAATGTACAACCTATTATAGGAAAACACATCGATGAAAAATAAATCAGACTTACAGGTTGTGGCCCGTAAACAGCTTCTGTTTGTAAATCCAGCTTTCAGGACAAGCCGTTGTGCATATCCTGCATTAAACTCGCGAACATTGTGGAACTTTTCCTCCGTGAAATGTGCTGCGGGAGGGAGCCCCGCACGCGTCGTGCATTCACGCACTGGCCGCGTTTGTCTCACGCAGCTGACGTTGTGCAAATCCGGCATTGAACTCGCGAAGATGGTGGAAGTTTTCCTCCGTGAAATGTGCTGCGGGAGCCCCGCACGCGCCTGCTCCCTTCTGTCTCATACACACGTGCATATAACATGTTGTATGTTAAACGCTCTGCAACGCACCCCTGTCCCTATGAAGGCTGAACAAAGCAAGTACCCCAGACCTGCAATCCGGATGAAAATAACAGCGTTTCCTTGGCATCGCGGCAACAACACTCCAGCCTAACTATACCACAACAGCGCCGCGATACAAAATGGCGCCCCCGCCCCCCCTATTTAATATTCTCGGAGGAGGGGTTTATGTAAATATTGAGCCTGGTGATGTCACCAACTCTGGAGGAATGTGTGTAGTCGCCTACTGGCCGTTTGCTGTAGTTCTTAGAAATGGATTTCTTTAAAAGCAAATATCTCCCTTTGCTTTAAACTTTGAACGTTGTAACTTTGCAGATGTTGTTTATGCTCAAGCAGCAACATTACACGCTAGCTAAAGTTAGAATAGTGAAATCGTGGTTTACCACCCCTTTAATCAACAATAAAAGGTATTTTATTGAACAGATAAATTGCCATATGTAGCTATAACTGTCATGAAACTGCTCCGAGACACAAGGTTGAGGATCCAAATGCAGAAGTTTATTAAAGGGGTAATCCAAAGACAAGGTCAAAAGCACAAGGTAAATAGTCCAAACAATGAACAAGGCACAGGCAAACACAGAAATCCAGGGCAACAGGCATAGATTAAAACCAAGACACGCGAAACCAGGAGACAAAGGCTTAGAAATCCAGTACAGACACATACAAGACTTCGTAATGAGCGACTGAGACCCTGTCCCAAATGGTACACTTCATGTGCACTTTCGGTCTTGTGGACAATGGCTGCTGCGTGCGCGTGTCCGTTAAGTCTTCGAGACCGCATAGTGTCCCATTTGTCATTTTAGGTCTCAGAAGGGTGCTTGCGAGCACCTCCTTTGAGATCGATATGCGCCCTCGATGCGCACTTCTGCCGAGCCCGCACTGGTGCAGGTTACGCAGCGCACTTCTTCCCGGCAGTCAAAGCGGCATTATGTTGTGAAAGTGAGACTCAGAGGAAGACCGTGAGGGTTTAGGGTGCCATTTGGGACAGGGCCTGAGGCTTATATAGGCAGGGACTGACAATGTAATGAGAAACAGCTTAGAACAATCAGGGATGATGAGACCCAGCTACATTCTGGGAAATGTAGTCCATGTTGGAATGACAATGAACAAGAGAGGAGTGGATATCTAGGGCACTCCAGCTGGTGATTATGACACTATCAGAGTTAATTTTAAAGCATTATCTTTTGTAAAAGGTAATTTCATTATGGTTGTTGTAGCGCTGTGCCTGAATTTATTTTCAAGGAGGTACGGTGTCTGTTAATGTGTATAGTAACGTCTTCAGTTAGTCAGCTTGAGATCCTTTCCATCTAAACTGGTTAAATCTCTTAAGCCTAGTAGTGAAGTTTTATCAGTTGGGTTGGGAGGGTTACTTTTAAAATGTATTCAGTTACAGTTACAAATTACTACATAAAAAAATATTCAGTAACGTAATCCAAGCACCACATTATGAAAATAATGTAATCTGATTACTTTTGGATTCCTTTAAGGTCACATTAATAAAGTCAGATAAAAAGCAATCCTCAGAGTACTTTTATTTAATAAAAACTATTAAAACTAAGCAATCGGTTTCTTGTTTAGATTACACAGCCTCGTATATATATTTATATAAAAGGCTATACAGTGGCTATAGTATGGTATTACAGATGGTTTTATTTTTTATTTTTTTATTTCTTTAACATATACAAGGAAAAAAATACTTATAGTTTATACACAATATTAAAGTCTACACCATACATATTAGTCTACTTGAAAATACATGTTGATAAAGGCAGTGATATTTCTTAATTTCACTAACTGACCCCGCGCGTTAGTGGTGGGAGTCAGATATAAACTATGGCATCACCTAACAAACACACATTTTTGGCTAACATGATGTCCGTGCTAGTCGTAATTGCGAATGTTTAAGTTGGATGTTGGAGTCCTTTGATAAAGAAAGCGTCTTCATAGCTGGAAGTCATGGTTTGTGCTATACGTATAACCATGTTGTTTCCTTTTTCCTCTTTGAAAACAAAATAACTGTGAAATTTTCAGACATGAAAACGGTTTTCCCAGCGGGACGCATTGTAATAAATAACTTGGTGCATCTCAACCTACGTCTGAGGAGAATGATTGTAGACAGGTGTTATTTGCGCATGCAACAGCATGACTGGTAACAGATCCAGGAACTATAATCAAGCAGCGCTTAATATAGCGTTATGTCAAAATACTAATTTATTTAGTTTTAAATGAAACCATTTAAATCCTGATAGTATTGCCTTTTTTTTTTCTTTTTTTCTTTTTTACAAAATGTAACTGTATTCTGATTACTTTGTTTTTTGACACAACTGTAATGAATTACAGTTACCAATTTGTTGTATCCTGATTACGTAATGTTATTACATGTATTCCGTTACTCCCAAACCCTGTTTTTGAGCAGTAGGATTTAAACATATTCATCTGCACAGACATGCACAACTAAAATGTTCTGTAAAAGATGTTCTTCCAAAAAAACCATGCAGTTTTGTTTTTTAAAGGAACTGTATGTAAGAATTGTATTTCACTTAATCATAAAATGGCCCTGATATGTCACTAGACATTAAGAAATCATGTTAATTTCAAATACTTATATCACTGACAACAGTTGTCCGGCCAGGATATTGTCATTTTAAAAGTGAAGTTGCAGCCCTCAACTGATGTTGATGTTGACATGTTGTGTTTTGGCCTGAAGCGCCACCCTCCACCTATCTACCAATCACGAAGTCAGTAGTGTTTCGGCATCCGGGTTGCCAGCTCTGCTCTAGTTACCACAGTTGCAGCTACAAACGTTTTGGATAAAAAATGTCTAAGGAGGGGGAGAGGGAATACACCGCTCTACAGTAATTTGAAAGTGATTGCAGTATCAGTTTTGGCCACAATCCTACATACAGTTCCTTTAACCACTAGAGGGATAACTAAAAGTTACATAGTGTACCTTTTTTTTTTTTTTTTTTTACATTTCATCAAAATGTGAAACACAATTCATGATGAAAGAGCTCAAAGACTTGTAGAAGCAAGCTAAAATAGCATGGTTGTTTCAGCAAACATGTTTTATGTACATTTTATTTTGTTAACACCAGCAATAAATGGATAGGGTTTAAAGTAAGTGGTACATTATTAATGTTTAACGCAATAGAGAATTAAACTTTTAGTGCCACTCACCAGACATTTCATTTCTGAACTTATGCAAAAACAACAACTGATGTAGTAGAATTTGCCAGATTTACTTTCATCTATTTCAGATAAAACTGAACACACTTTTTGCGCCACTCGCTGTCGTAAAACATGTAAGAAGCATCATAAATCATTTTGCCCAGGTGAAAAAATTTACTTTATTTCAGAACACTTAGTACACTTCCATAATGAACTTAAAGTGCTCTATTTTCGTGCACTAATTTTGTACTCAATATACAAAAGATTATTCTTTAGTACTTTTTAAGATAATCTTAAGAACATCTAAGTGTACTGAACTGCTCTATTCTGAGACTAAAATGTTCTTTTATAACCGTTACAATTTTACTTAGCACAAAAAAATAAGAATGTTCTACAAATGTACTTGATTGTATTTAAATATTTTTTTAGTGCATTCAAGTATATTTTATTTTTACCTGGGTGGTGATATGTCACCACAGGCATGTTTTCCCAATGAGCCTGGGTTGTAATGACCCGAACTAGTAGGGATGTTGTAAGCATGAAACCCATTGGAGCACATGTTTTTCAAGGTCACATTTTTTATTTTATTTTTTACATTCAGTGTTTTACATTCAATTTTGCATTGCTCCTTCTTGTCCATAATACTCATGATACTAGCTCATTTTTGTTCTGTAATAAGACATGCTCTGGTATAATTGTTGGAGACCTACTGTAAATCAAAGCTACAATGCCATTCACATACAGTACCAGATCCTGTGTGTTGCTTAGCAACCGGTTACAGCTCTTAGAGGAAGGATCCCCATATCCAAAAAAGCGGTTCCTTGATCTCCCTCTGTAGGTGTTTACATGCAGTATGTATTATACATGCTGATCAAGGCTTCTCTCTCCATCCTCTTACACTGAACGTTTTGGCTCCATTGTGGCCCTTGTGTGGGAGGGGCAGATTCAAGGTCCCTGGTGGGACTGATGTTACATCACTGAAACAGCTATTAGTAAAGATAAATGGGTGCATCTTCAAGAATCCCCTCCGCCCCCCGATCTGTAGCCCGACCCACATCTGAGGGAGCTGTTAATATCTCAAAGAGAATTTTTGTCGAAGACAATTAAGAACGGTTTTACTCAATCAAAGATTTAGTTTTTTTGGAGTGTTATCACCTGATATATTTAACACATTTGTAATTGAAATTGATTAAAACAATAATAAAATGTGTCTTGATACATTTGACAAATGATATTTTTTTCCAATCACCAACCAAACCTCTGTCAATATAGTAAAGGAACAGGATGAGTATTATCTACATGCTATGAACAATTTTTAACAAAAATTAACAGCCGATGATCAGGGCCTATTATATCCTGTCAGTCAAAAGGGGTGGAGAAACGTGTTCTGACTGCAATCACACTGTGTGTGAAGAAAATCTCTCTAACACTCTCTATGAAGCCTATATTTATAATGCATTATAAAGGTATTCTTAATGCTTTATAATATATGCATAATGCCTTATAACAACCTTATAATATGTTATGTGTTATCTGATAAATAATCATAACAACAGGTACAATACATTATAATACTTACCTATTTGTAGTTATAACTTTAAAGAGTACAGTGCATTATGACCCCAGATGAAGCCTGCATTTATAATGCATCATAAGGGTATTCTTAATGCATTATAATACACGCATAATGCCTTATAAACAACCTTATAATGTGTTGTATCATCTCATGAATAATCATAACAACAGTGATAATACTTGCTTAATTGTGGTTATGACTATTAAGAGTATGATGATTTATAATAATAGTTATAATTGATTGTATATCCCATAGTTTCATAACCTTTACTTTCCCAAGTCTCATATCTTGATCTGCACAGTATCATATACTACATCTTATGAGTGGTCTTTTACTGTTTAAAGTAAAGTGACAAAAACAAAGTCTTTTTATACATCTAAAGTAATATGCTGGTATACTGGCGAAGCAGACTGATGAGTGGGTTATTATCTGAATCACTGCTCTAGACAGAGGTGAAAACAGAATAATATAAGGAATTCGCCCCTTAATAAAAACTGCATTATACAACCTGACTACTCACCCCCAGGACTGAGTGAGTCAGTGAAGGTTCTGTCACATCCAGTCTATAGAAGAATCAAACAAATGTGTGCGGAGAAGACCAGCTGGCTGCCGTGCAAATTTTTTGGATAGAAATGCCTCTAAATACAGCCCAGGATGTAGCCATACCTCTAGTGGAATGAGCTTGTAATCCTACTGGGGGCTCATAACACAATAACACAATAAGAGTCAGCCCACGAGACAAACAACTGGTTGTGCTCTGTACATAGAAAAGGGTGGTGGACGAAAAGCTAGCAGGTGCACTGATTCCAGCGGTCAACTACACCAGCGTGATCACACACTTTAGGCACAAACGCTGGGTTAGTTCTAAAAGTTACTTTTTGACCACCCGGCGTGAACATCATACATGAGGAGTGAACTGATAAAGCATGTAGTTCGCTCACCCTTTTTGCTGTAGTGAGCGCAAGAAACAGAGCTGTCTTTAAAGCGAGCAGCTTCAAGGCAATGCTATCAATGGGCTCAAAAGGGGCTCTAGAGAGTGCATTCAGGACCACGGACAAATCCCAAGGCGGGACCAGCGGCTTCGATACTGGGTATAGCCTTTGTGCACCTCTCATAATTTGACAGACGAGAGTGTGTTGGCCAATAGTAGTCAAGACAAATATGACATGCCGAGATAATGGACAGATAAGCCTTAACTGTAGAAAAGGCTCTGCCTTTATCCAGAAGGTCCTGTAGGAAAAATAATATGTCCGAAACCGAAAACAAGAAAGGGATGATGTTCCTATTGTCATATCAGGCCACGGACTCAGTCTGCAGGCACCAAACAACAGTTTATTGAAAACAAAAATGTAACCCCAAAAGGTTGTCAATAGTCCAGACAGGATAAGAGGAACAAATTGTATAAAAAACAGCTATCAACAATCCGGACAGGAACAGAAAAGAATCCAAAAAGGCAACAAAAAATAAGTCAGAGATTGAGCTTTCTGTCAGATCACAATGACTGACAAGCCTGAACCAGGCAGAGTAGGGCAGCAGGAGGCGCAGTTGAGTTGGAGGCTGGCGGCGCTCAGTCGGCACATCCGTGATCCGCGAACAGCGATAGAGGGCGAGGCCAGGGCTGAATGCAGAGGGAAACTGCCTGGAGAAAACAGGCAGGGAAAAGGAGAAATCCAACTCCTCTCCTCCGGACTGTATCCCTCCCAGTCCACAAAATACTGAAATCCCCGACCTCGACGTCTGACATCCAGCAACCTTCTGACAGTGAAGACTGCAAACAAATGGGTTAAGGTGAGAATGAAACACAGCCTTGACCCGAGAAACATGAAAGACTGGGTGTACCCGACCAAGTGTAGGAGGTAACTTGAGCCTTACCGCCACCGGACTCAACACCTTGGTGATCTGGTATGGCCCAATGAACCTGGGGGCTAACTTGCGGGAGGCCACCCGGAGAGGTAGGTCCTTGGTAGAGAGCCATACCCTCTGACCACACACGTAGCGGGGAGCAGGAGTCCGGTGACGGTCGGCCGCCGCCTTGGTTCGTCTGGAAGCCCGGGCCAAGGCCTCCTCAGCCCTCCTCCAGGTGCGACGACACCGGCGGACGAAGGCTAAGGCAGACGGAACCGCAGCATTGGTCTCCTGTGAAGGAAACAATGGCGGTTGAAACCCAATGGAACATTGGAAAGGGGACATACCTGTGGCGGCCATCGGCAAGGAGTTGTGGGCGTACTCAATCCAGGATAACTGTTGACTCCAAGAGCTCGGATTCTGGGATGTCAGGCAGCGGAGCGCTTGTTCCAGATCCTGGTTTGCCCGCTCGGACTGCCCATTGGTCTGCGGGTGAAAACCTGACGACAGACTCGTAGAGGCCCCGATCTGCCGACAGAACTCTTTGTGGCCCCCTATCAGAAACCACGTCTACCGGAAGACCATGAATCCGGAAGACATGATCAACCACTACTTGAGCAGTCTCCACGGCTGAGGGCAATTTGGGAAAGGGAATGAAATGGGCTGCCTTGGAAAAGCGGTCCACCACTGTCAAGACTACAGTGCTACCCCTTGATGGCGGAAGACCAGAGATGAAGTCAAGGGCTATGTGTGACCAGGTGTGGGAGGGGATGGGCAGAGGGTGAAGCAGACCAACAGGTGGCTGGTTAGAACTCTTGTTCTGGGCTCAAACCGAGCAGGCCAACACAAACTGTCTGACATCCTGGGCCATGGAGGGCCACCAGAATCGCTGGCGGTTGGCAGCTAGCGATTTCCGAACTCCTGGATGACAGACTAGCTTGGACGAATGTCCCCACTGGAGGACTTCAGGGCGCAACACAGTCGGCGCAAATAGCCTACCCTCCGGACACCCCCTTGGAACTTCTCTCACTCGTATGGCCTCCTCCACACGTCTCTCAACACTCCAGGAAAGTGACCCTACCACCATCTCCTTGGGGACGATGGTGTCGGCTGGTGCCCCCCCCCCCTCAGGATCTCCGAAAAGACGAGAGAGAGCATCAGGTTTGACATTCTTAGAGCCTGGCCGATACGAGAGAGTGAAGTTGAATCGGCCAAAGAAGAGTGCCCAGCGGGCCTGGCGAGAGCTCAACCTCTTGGCTGAACGGACATACTCCAAGTTCTTATGGTCCGTCCAGGAAGGGCTGCGTCGACCCCTCCAACCAGTGACGCCATTCGACCAGAGCCAGCCTGACCGCCAACACTTCCCGATTCCCTATGTCATAATTCTGTTCTCCTGGGCTCAGGCGGTGAGAGAAGTAGGAACAGGGATGTACCCTCCCATCTCTAGGGGACAGCTGAGACAGGACCGCGACTACCCCAACCTCAGAGGCATCTACCTCCACAATAAACTGCCGTTCAGGATCTGGAAAAGAAAGAACAGGAGCTGAGATGAACCAGGACTTAAGAACATCAAAGGATCCCTGTGCTTTCGAATTCCATCTAAACGGTACCTTGGTGGAGGTGAGAGCCGTCAAGGGTGCAGCAACCTGACTAAAGTTCCGGATGAAACGCAATGGAAGATATGATGATAGAAGTTGGCGAATCCCAGGAACCGCTGCAGCGCCTTGCGTGAGTCTGGAGTCAGCTACGGCCCTTACCTTAGTGGGGTCTGCTTTGATCCCATCCGCCGAAATGATGTAGCCCAGGAACGAAACTGACTCCTGTGGAAAATACACTTCTCCGCTTTCACATATAACTGGTTCTCCAAGAGCTGTTGTAGGACCTGACGAACATGCTGGGTGTGTACCTGAATCGAAGGAGAAAAAATGTGAATGTCGTCAAGGTACACAAAGACAAATTGGTTAACCATGTCCCTCAGCACATCGTTGACCAGGGCCTGGAAGACAGCTGGGGCATTGATCAGGCCAAAAGGGAGGACCCGGTACTCAAAGTGTCCCGAGGGTGTGTTGAATGCTGTCTTCCACTCATCCCCCTCTCGTATCCGGACCAGATGATAAGCATTGCGAAGATCCAGCTTACTGAAGAGCTTGGCTCCCTGCAGAAGTTCAAAGGCAGATGACATTAAAGGCAGGGGATACCTAGATTCTTAACAGTAATGTCATTCAAACCTCTATAATCAATACAAGTACACAGGGAGCCATCCCTCTTCTTGACGAAGAAGAAACCTGCACCAGCCGGAGACGAGGAGGGGCGGATGAGACCGGCATCTAGAGATTCACGAATATACTTGTCCGTAGCCTCTCTTTCTGGACCAGACAGGGAATACAGGCGACACTTTGGCGGAAAAGTGCCTGGGAGGAGCTCGATGGCACAATCATAAGGCCGGTGGGGAGGTAAGGACATGGCTCGGGACTTGCTGAAGACCTGACAAAGATCATGGTATCTCACCGGGACCCCAGACAGATCAGCCACCTCCACCTGCAAAACAGGAAACACAGAGCCAGGAGAAGAGGCAGCACCCATACAAGACGCAAGACAAGACTGGTTCCATGACAAGACAGAACCTCTGGCCCAATCCACGTGAGGGCCGTGCTGCACCAGCCACTGGTGTCCCAGAACCACTGGGGCACTCGGGGAATGCAGAATGTACAGCTCGGTGATCTCACGGTGATTGCCAGAGACAACAAGACTTACAGGGGGTGTGACGTGGGTGATGGTGGTGATAGGAGAATCATCAAGGGAACGAACAGAGATGGGTTTGGGGAGAGGAATGGCAGGAATACCACACAGATCTGCCATACCGAGGTCCAGGAAGTTGCCACCAGCCCCAGAGTCCACCAGCGCAGAGCAGGAGTGAATCGACCCTCAGAATTGGACCGTAACAGGTAGAAGGGTGTGGGACAGGGAGGAGGAAATAAGGGAATCGCCCACCAGAATCCCCCTAGCTAATGATGGGCCCTGCCTTTTAATGGGCACTTGATGGCGAAGTGCCCAGCCTTTCCACAGTACAAGCAGAGGCCCCGGGTAAAATGTTCCTGTTTCTGCTGAGGAGTGAGACGCAGATGCCCCAATTGCATGGGTTCAGGATCAGCTGATGTTGGCGAGGGCAAAACCAGAGTGGTGTCACTAGTAAGGTCTCCCACCCTCCAGGGGGAGCGGCCAGCCAGATGCTGGTGCCGGAGACGAAGACGACCCTCCACACAGAGAGCCAAGTCAACAAGAGCATCGAAGCCGCCTGGGAGCTCATGGGTGGCAATCTCATCTTGGATCTCCTCATTAAGTCCTGCACGAAACATAGCTCTGCATGACCCCTCGTTCCAATCACATGAGGCTGCTACTGTCTTGAACTTGATAGCAAACTCTGTCACTGAACGGCCTCCTTGACGTAGCCGTGCCAACTCAGCCGCTGCCTCATCTCCTGACGGAACTCCTCAAAGGACACGCAAAAGGGGCTTGGGCCTCCCACACTGATGTACCCCAGTTACGAGCCCCTCCAGTCAGCAGGGTAAGGACATATGCAACCTTGGTGTGTTCCACGGCATACCGACGGGGCTGCAGGGCAAAAACCAGAGAGCATTGAGACAGGAATGCTCTACAAGAGTTAGGGTTACCATCATAGGGCAGCGGGTTGTTAGCATGAGGCTCTGGCTCCTGGCGGAAAGGAGAGAGGTTGGCAGTGACATCTGCTCTGCTAGCTGTCTCTCTGCGAAGCTCCTGGAACTGGACACTCAGGTCAGCCAACTGGGAACCTAAGAACTCAACCTCCTGAGATGTGGTCGTTAGCTGGGAGGCAAGCTGGCCCAAGAGGAAACCTTGCTGAGTGACTGCTGATCGGAGTCGGTATGTGCACGCTGAATCCATAATTGGCCAGTTTGTTCTGTCAGATCAGGCCACGGACTCAGTCTGCAGGCACCAAACAACAGTTTAAAACCCAAAAGGTTGTCAATAGTCCAGACAGGATCAGAGGAACAAATTGTATAAAAAAAGCTGTCAACAATCCGGACAGGAACAGAAAATAATCCAAAAAGAGCAACTGCCTGCACAGAGAACAAACAACAAACTGGCACAGGACAATGCAAAAGAGATGATTAAATAGGGTGATCTAAATTGATACCAAACAGGTGGAAAGAGTGAAACACTAACGAGGTAATGAATGGAATAACAAGGGTGCGGGACAAGACACTACAATGACAGCAAGCACATGATGAACTGTCAAATAGAACCCATGTGCTCCCAAAACACAAACACACAACAGAGACAGGAAAGAACAGACAGATCAGCCCAGGGTCATGACACCTATCTGCGCACCATCCCTCTAATACCCTCCATTTGAGATTATATAAAGAATATGTTGAGGCAGCCCACACATTCTAAATCGTCTCAATCACTTTCGGAGGTAACCCGGCTGCATTCAGATTCAACCTCTCACTGGCCACCCAGAGAGACAGTTTCTGAGGGGTGGGGTGGAATATATCCCCCGTGCTTGTGAGAGGAGATCTCTGCGTGCTGGTAATGGCAATGGCTGGTCGTAGAGAAGTTGCACAATCTCTGCAACCCACAGTCTCCCCAGCCAGTATGGCATGATCAGGATCATTACATGTCTATTCGTGAACCCTCTGTAATGTCTGCTCGATCAGGCTTAACGGAGGGAACGCGTAAAGTAACACGTCTGGCCACTCATGGGGTAGAGCATCCACACCCCATGGTGCATCGTCGCCGACCAGAGAGAAGAACAATGGGGCAGCCCGGACGAATCTCTGCCACATCATGAAGATTACTTGGGCCGTGTTTCCCGGCTGTTGTGGTAGAGCGGAACGGGAAGGCTGATAGTCCAATAAAGCCAAGCTGCCAGTTTTTTGACAGACCTCGAATGCCTCTCCATTTTTCAGAAGTCTAATTGCTGACGCATAGCTGTCACGAACATGGCCTTTGGATCGATAGGGGCATCCAAAAACTCCACTTTCTCTTTGTCAGAACATCCTGACAAACCCAACCACAGCGATCTCTCTCCCACGACCGCTAAGCCCAAACTCTGTCCGCAACTTTGAACTGCTCCGCGGGATGTGCGCAGGTTTAAATCTGTGATGGCGCATATCTCCTCCCAGATCCGGAGTCCAGCTGATGAGCCACCTCCTCTAATAACTCTAGTAAAGTGATAGGCTGTAAGGAGTGATGTAACGCAAAGCACGAACGGCCAATGTGGATTTATAGTGGAGTTATAACTTTTTTGAAAAACAGAGGTGGCAAAGTGCTCTCTTTTCCCTGGCTGCGCAGCTCCAGTTGAAGCGCTGCCCTGCCGCCCCCAGGTGCAGAAGATCTGCCATCTCTAAATCCTTAATTTTCTGTAAATCCAGCCTCGAAATCCAATGACAGGTACTCGGTGGGAAAAATACTTGCTGGAGTGGGACGTGACAGAAGTCTCCTTCCATCATACAGATCTTTTTCCATCCCATTTTCCTGCCAGTTGGGATGGCCAGTTGATCGACAATCTAGCCATGGCCCTGCGACAGACCTTGGGTAGATCCGTGTCCATATATACAGGGGAGGTGAACTCTCATCCTGTGCACTCGGCAGACAGGACTGATTTTGGGGAAGAATAGCATCCTCATCGCCATCATCCACATCCTCGAGGATGGTCGACAACACCTCGTTATCTTCCTCTCCCGCTAACGGATCTTCAAACAGCGGGGGAAGGATGGGTGACACACTCTCCATCATATCTCCCCACAACATCAATCCATAGGTTCCTTTCTGGGTTGAGCAGAGGCATGGGTCTGACTTCCCAGCTATTGCTAGTAGGAGTCTCCTTTCTCTGGGTTGGATAGTGCTGCCTGAGCACGTTTAATGCCCAAACAGGAGATGCAGAGCCTGTGTGAATCCTTTTGCAGAAATCCACATTCCACAAGTACACGAATATGGAGGATGACCTTTTCCTCCTGGGCCCTCCAGCTCTTTCGCAGTGGTCATAATGGAGCCTGCACCCTTCTTTGTACGGTATGTCCACCACAATGTGACAACTAGTACAGAGCTGTGCTGCGAGTAGAGAGCTCTCTTTTCCCTTCTTTTTGGTGTGTGGTGTGGTGGTGTATTGCATTTGGGACGTTACCTTGCGGCTCCGTCTGTAACTGTAATTTCCAAGATCAGCTTCTGAAAATCTTCCACGGGGAAGAGAGCGAGAAGGACGAAACAGCAGGTAGCTGCAGTTTATATACAGGGATTTGGGACTCCCTGATCACTGCAGTGATTGGTCTGCCATGGTTGGCAGAGGTGGTGTCATTGGTGCTTCTGTGATCGGTCACGCCTGAGAGATTCCCCATAGTGAGATACTGAACGAATGTTAGAAATAGAACTGTAATATTTCAAGGTTTTACCAAGTCTATATATGTACTGTAGTAATATAGGGGGAAAAGCATGTATATTTCATAGGTTGCTTAATATTTATATATACAACAAAAAAACTAGATCAGAAGGTCAATCCCATTTTAACAAACATTTTCAATTGATAATTAGAAGTATTATAACACAAGTGTATGTGCAACTAACTGTTATTTTTATTTATGTCCAGCTTATTGGTTATTTTTGTTCATGTCCTGAAAATGACGAGCAAAGACATTTAAATATACAGTAAACTGTTATATACAGTTTGAGGTGCACAAAAATATGTTTTTTTACAGTCTGGTTAACCACATTCATGTAAGTTGTATGCGTGAGGGGTGGTTCCTGGCACGTTCAGTGGTTTACTGTTACTTTGTTCATATTTGAGTGTTTCCTGTAGGCTAATGTTAATTTCAATGTGACCTAGTTTAAAGGGTTAGTTCACCCAAAAATGAAAATTTTGTCATAATTTACTCTCCCTCAAGTTGTTCCAAACGTCTATGAGAAGAAGATATTTCAAAGAATGTTGATAAAACAGCCATAGTAGGAAAAAATATTATGAAAGTCAATGGCTACCATCAACTGTGGTTACCAAAACTTTTTTTTACAGAGTATAACTATTACTTATTCTGTGGTTATTGATGCCAACAGAATGCTTCTCTGAAGCTCTTTAAGCTTGCTGAATGGTACCTCAGAAAACATTCAGCTCCTGTGGCTCTATGATTAAAAGCTTCTCTAATTAGATCAAACTGATAGCACCCTGGCGTCATTCCAAAACACAGCCCCTTGAGAAATCTCTTGTACAGTCGTACAGAAGCCGAGTGTTGGTGGTAATGATTGAATGTGAGCACATGCTGCGATTCAGCTTGGCTCAATCCTGTTAGACTGTTATATTCAACCCGAGTATGATGAGCCTGATCAATTAAAAATGGGTTGTGTCTCATTGTTGATGCTTGATGCTGTGCTGCTCCTGGGGCGTCTCACTAATCGAGATAAATCGCTATCAGAGTCGCTGCAATCGATATGTGCTTCACAACACACCCATTGACTATCCACAGTCACGGCCGGCTCCATGCTGTGCATGTCTATGCCTCACAGGATTTCACATTTGCTGATTGTGTTGTGTTCTTTGACCCTTGATGGGGAACATTCGGCAAGTAAACAGAATTTGATTTGATCTGTAAGAGGATGAAAGAAAATGAACACACATCCATGCATACGTCCTTGCAAAGGTGTCAGGCCTTTCTCAAATTCATTTTATTGCTTTACAAACACTTAAATGCAAAGGTTTTTTTTTTTTCAAAGTGTCAGTGACATAAAAGTGTCCACAAAGGGAATAGGGACATTTTAAAAAATCTAGTTTAAAACATGTGCCAAGTCCTTGTAAATGTACTCTTTGTATTCATGTTTTTTTCATCTGGTTTTGAATTTTTTTTGGACAATGTACAAGAAAAGTTTACATTTATTGTCTTAAAAATGTCATGTGAAAACCATCAAGTGAAAAGTATAAAATAGTTTCCTACACATGATTTAAAGGTCCACTGAAGTGCCTTGAAACGCTCAGCATTATTCAATACATTGACGTAATTTCCCCTGTAACAGGAAGACAAGGCAGGACTTATCAGCTTTTCCCCATTTTTAAAACAGCCAATAGCATTTTGTTTATATCACAGCTTGACTAGAGCCTTTCAGCTCAATAAAGCCGCAGTTTTTTCCTTATCTCTAACAGTTTCTCATCATAATCTCCTCCATATCGCTTTGAAATACAGCATTTTGTGCAGAATTCAAATGGGTCCGATAGGTTTTGTGGTCTGTGCCGACTCACATATATAATCCGCTCTTTGCCATCGTGCCTCTGGACCAGAGCAGTGTGTGCGCTGCGACAGTGCACGTGAAACTAACGTGAAACCAGACTTCATTCACCTCAACTGAAAGCATATTTACACTGTCTGAATTGTTCCCTATCATTTACATTTACATTTATGCATTTGGCAGACGCTTTTATCCAAAGCGACTTACAGTGCCCTTATTACAGGGACAATCCCCCTGGAGCAACATGGA
Source organism: Gobio gobio (assembly GCF_949357685.1). Classification (NCBI taxonomy): domain Eukaryota; kingdom Metazoa; phylum Chordata; class Actinopteri; order Cypriniformes; family Gobionidae; genus Gobio; species Gobio gobio. The sequence goes on along the minus strand of NC_137105.1, from coordinate 32,747,189 downwards.
GCAAAGTGGACACACTGGTGGTAACTGCTGGGGTTTAACCCACTAGACCACCAACTCCACTATCATCTATATAGTGCACTGTGTGCCATTCACCATGCCATGTAGAAAATAGTAAATGTGTGAACAAATGACCGATTTTAGCCGCAGCTTCAGGGACGCTTCAGATTCTAAAGGACATTTGATTGGACATTTGATAGCTGAAGTGCAAAGTGATGTCATCAAAATTGTAGATCTATATTGGCAGAAGTGAGATACTGTACGTTTTGAATGCTTGTATCTTCTAAATGAGTTATCATTGTTTTGGAGCACACTAGCTTATAAATAACAAGACTAACATATTCATGCTAAAAGAATGAATCAAGTTGACATTTTTAACTTAGTGCAGTAAGCTATTTCTGAGAGACACTGTTGAAAGTGGATCGGACAGAGCAGCACAACACACTTGTAGCCAATCAGCAGTAGGGGGCGTGTCCTCTCATGATGGGGGAGGAGAGAGAGTGAGCAAGAGGGAGATTTGAAAAAAGACTTTAGAAAGAGAGATAGCTGAGAGACCTTACAAAAGAGGAATATCACTGGTTATGATCAGGCAAGAGCTTTAGGACCTGTGTTAATATTAGATAAGCTTTCCAGTGCTGGAAAGCAGGGAGGCCTGAAAACGGAAGCCAATGTTGCATTGTTTCTGCTCCATACACAAGTAATTAACCCCCTCGAGTCGGCTGTCGCGCTGCGCGATCAACTCTTTTTTAAAGCTTTTTTCCTTATCAGTCGATTTTGTATCCTTCAGGCAAGTGTTATACATCATTATAATCTGTTAAGTTTTTACTTTTTTATTTGTGTACAGTCACAATAAAAAAGAAAATGTTGTGCTTTTTGCAAAATAAAGAAAACAAACATGATCCGCGATCTGCAGCCTCTCTCTCAATGACGTTCATTCAGATAGTTTTCAGAAAATGAATGGTAACTTAGTGAAATACTTATCATCCAAACATGAGACATATGTCTAAAGAAACGTTGAAATGTCAGTTTTAAGTAATGTAAATCAAAGCGAAAACAAATATTCTCTGTTTATGTAATCTTTTTGAAAAGAGAGAGATGTCACTCATTCGCCGCTAATGCGCCACGCCCACGGAGCGAGCATTCTTTTGAGATTCAAATACTGAGGCGATCCATGAGAGCAGAGTCAACGCCCACATCAACTCAAATAAACACATCCTGCATGTGCTTTACATCGTTTTGAGACGTGTTGTGGAATAATCCTGGAATAATTTACCTCATGAAAAGCTGTTTATTTCTAAGAGCAACAGATTCAGCCGCTGATTGTGAGGTAAGTTTATTCTGTTAGTGTCTGTGAATATTAAACGCAAAAAGACCATTTAAATATGAATCCTGCAACATAAAATGTCATAGACACAAGAGGGTTAAGATATGCTGTTGTTGTAATGTTAGTAACAGGACAGTTTTGAGTGTTGTTGTTCATCTGGAACTGGTGTGCTGCCGATGACTAATAACCAATTCTTGCTTGTATATTCTTTTGTGTACTATATGTTAATTTTTTGTTCATCTTGTCATCCGTTCCGCATGCTCACTTAATGTGAAGCATTATTTAGCTTAGTTTTGGCTATTATAAAGGGACATCTACTTATTCATTACATGTTTGGGCATTTGGGGGTGGAGCAGTGAAGTGAGGGGTGTGCTTGTTTGATTTGATTTAAAAAATCAACAGTGTTTCTCAGAAATCGCTTACTGCACTTTTAACTCGGGATGGGCATTTTTTTGAAATTTAGTATTCGAATATTTAGGATATTTGTTTATTTAAACGGTATATAGCACACAGTTTCTGCCAATCTCATGTTAATCTTTAGAACCTATAGAGTAGTATTGCAGCCTTCATATCTCCAAAGAGTCTTTAGTTTTATCAGATTTATAAAAGACAGATATGCTGTACCGATTCTTTCTGAAAATAGCCGAGCCCGTGGAGGCGTGTAGTGGCGGAGCTAAAGAGTCACAAGCACACACACACACAATATCGCATTATCCGTGGATAACTTTTTTATTCACTATACATTTATGTTGTTTACATTCTATGCACTTGTGCACCAATTGCCAATAAACACAGACATTCAATGCAGTTTCACTCACCGACTGTGGTTTTGACTCATGACCGGGAACAAACAAACACACTTGCACAACTCTGATGCTGCTCCGGAAATACAAACTGCATCCACTGTTCCCTTAACACTGGCTTTTTTGGGAAGCTGAACAAGGTTATCTTTCCCTCACAACCAAAAACACACTTCTTTAGTGACATTGTTGATTTTGTGGTCTAAAAGCAAAATGACAGCGCTGCAGACGGCTTCCGTAACCCGAACGAAGCTCGTTGATGGCCGTGCTCTTGCTCTCATTCCGCCCTTTATGATGTCATTCAGGGCCATACTCAAAGAAAAATTCAGAAACTTAAATGAATCCTGAAGGAGTGTATTTGGCACAGAAATACTCCGTCATACGTCCAACAATTTTTTTTAAACTTTGGCCATGTTTAGCATGATAATCCAACTCTTTAACATTAACAGTAACTCTTTAACATAAGTCGGAATGCATGAAATAGAATTAGACATCCCCTTTAAATGAAGTAAAAAAAAAAAATTATGTATCACCGTTTCTGAACAAGCTAATGACCAGAAAATATAGGCTACACAACAAGCTTACATTATATCTTGAGATTTTCTTTTAGTTGAAAACATTAACCCTTTCAAGTGTGAGTTTAAAATATTCTAGCTGCCCCCCTGAGTGAATTTTTTTAAGGCGACCATTATTTTAGAACATTTCACCTAACTGTTTCCATGGTGACATGTCATGCTCACATGACTCACCGCAGCCAAAATAGCATTTTATGACTTGCTTTTATTTCATTTTTCCTTTTTTTATCCAAAATATTCACAAACTTGCTTAGCATGTCATGTGTAAGTGAGTTTAAAAACCTTTATAAATGATCTTGATCTTGATCTATAATGTGAGATGGGCGCCAGCATGTTTGTTCGCACTGCAGTTCTGAGTCCTGTCAGTCGGATTTACATAACGTGAATTCATCATTTTCTCCCAAGATACATGTATGTAAGTGACCGGTGAACTGGGAGAAGAATAGAGTAAACTTTATAGTTACTTAACCTATGTGTATCTGAAATCAATAAAACACCTCTATAAATTATATTTGAATGGATTGTTATTGCTGACACCAGTGTGTATTTTACAAAATCTAAATGTATTGTTTTACTAGTACTTATGTGTATTTAAATGTCTGAAATCTAAAATAAACATTATGTGGTTGAAAACACTGCATAACTGTGATATATGACAAGCGCTGAGCGTGTCCGTCTCTGACTCAGTGCCAGCCAAAGTGCAAAAGCGCAGTTTGAATTTGGCAGTTATGTGACGTCACTGAACATTCTAAATCCCATATGTGGTACCGTGCTCTCAGGGGCACAGAAAAAAAAAATCCCATATGTGGGACCGTACCGCACAATGTGTGTAAACAAAAAAATCTACAGAATAAAAGTATTTAAGCTGAAGCAGAGTAAATGCCCTATACACTAATAAAGCAGACTGCGGCAGTTATTGTGCAGAATGTACATATACACTTGAGTCAGCATATGGTTATCATGTTTATATTGTTTCACATGTTCATGTTGAGAAAAAAAAATAATATCCACATGCTCGCGTGAAAGTTGGCTCCTCTGTCTAATAACAATAAGGCTTTAGATACAATTTAGTTATAACCGTTATAACTTTTAGTTTGCTTGCTTAGGGTTGTATTTACCAGCAAAGCCAGCAAAGGCCAGCAAAGCAAAATATGTAGGAAAATTTGAATAGTATTTTTATTTTTAGAATAATAATTACAGATCGAATATTCAACTATTCGTGCACACCCCTTCTTTTAACCAAATTTTATTTAAATTCACAAAATAAATGCATGCACACGTCATTTACTGTACATATACGACATTGCAGCTCAAATAAATAAATAAATGTTTTCATATTCAAAATCCTAATTTTGGTAAATGCGGAAGCTTTCTATTTCAGTTATGCCAGCTTTAGGTCTTTTGGGATGTTTATGTACTAGCTTTGCATGTTGTTCAGTTGCAATCTTTTATCCATTCTCAAAAACTCTCCTCTGTAACTCCTTCAAAGTGATCACTGACTTCTCTTTTATATTCCCATTGAGAGTTTTGAGTGAAAGTCTTTCCAAGGCACTATCTGTGTACCTTGATTTAACTTCCACTTCCGGATAATTGAACAAACAGCACCCAATGGGACATCTCGGCACTTGGTTGCTGTTTTGTACTCTTTCTTAAAATTTATGCATTTGTAGTTAATCTCTAATTGTTTTATGCCTCATTTTCACAGGTGTCCTTAAGATCCACAGCCCAAATAATGATCCCTCAGCTGTGGGGTTTTTAAACTGAAAATATGGTAGTTATTTTAATGACTCACAGGAAGAGGTCATTTGCAACATAATTTTATTCACATTACTTAGAGCTCTTGCAACACAGCATGTAATATCTTATCAAATATGTTGTTTTTATAACAGTTTTGTGATGACTGTCCTTTTAGAGCAGGGGTGTCCAAACTCAGTCCTGGAGAGCCACTGTCCTGCAGAGTTTAGCTCCAACTTGCCTCAACACACCTGCCTGGAAGTTTATAGTATGCCTAGTAAGAGCTTGATTAGCTGGTTCAGGTGTGTTTAATTGGGGTTGGAGCTGAACTTTGCAGGTTAGTGGACCTCCAGAAGCAGGACTGGACACCCCTGGTGTAGAGCAAAATTATAATTTTTGAGTTTAGGAATAACCAGTCACAGTACATGACTTCAATCTAGGGCTGCAGCTATCGATTATTTTTGTAATCGATTAATCTAGCACTTAATCGATCGATTAATCGATTATTCGGATAAAAAATGTGTGTGTGTGTGTGTTTTTAAACAACCAAAACAAATAATGCATAACGAAAATGAAGAGGAAAAGCAATTTAATTTATTAATATGCACAACAGGTTTCATGCTATACATCAAAGTAAATATCTGTTTTATGTAGATTTCTACACCTGCAGCATTTACCATTAGGCTACTAACAAATAATATATAATTTTCTGGGCTGAGCCTATTTGCTATGGTAACCTTTTGTGTGTGTGTGTGTGTGTGTGTGTGTGTGTTTGTTTATATTACATTGAGGGGACCAAATGTCCCCACAAGGATAGTAAAACCTGAGATCACCTACACAATGTAAATGGATTCATAAACATACTAAATGATGTTTTTTTGAAAATGTAAAAATGCAGAATGTCTCCTGTGATGGGTAGGTTTAGGGGCAGGGGCAGTGTAGGGGGATAGAATGTACAGGAGGCCTATGTACGGTATAAAAACCATTACGTCTATGGAAAATCTCCACAAAGATAGTGAACCAGACGTGTGTGTGTGTGTGTGTGTGTGTGCGTGAGGAAGAGTGAAGCCCCAGTCAGACCAGTTGTGACATGTATAGGCTTAGGCTACGTTACCATTGAAGTCGTACTGCTGTGGAATGCCAGGTCAACTTTGCAGTAGACACATTGCACCTTGTTCTCTTCTTCTGTAATGTAATGATCCCAAACTTTAGACATTCTCTGCCATTTATGGACATCTTTACTCTCCGCCATCGCGCCAACTAAATTCAAAATGTATCACGTGCTATGGTGTGCTTTCTGAACATTGAACAACGGTCCGTGTGAATCAGATCCCTGCGCGTATAGTGCATAGGTATTTAACGAGGCTTTGAGGCAGAATTTTTGCCTCGAGGAATTTTTGTAATCGAGTTAATCGAGTAACTCGATGAATCGTTTCAGCCCTACTTCAATCTTGAAATACCTAATTAGATAAAGATCCCATTAAAGGTGAACTATGTAGGATTTTTGCAGTAAAATATCCAGAAACCACTAGGCCAGTGTTATATATTTTGTTCAGTTGAGAACTTAGAATATCCCAAATGTTTTCAACTATTTGTAAATCGTGAGAAAATTGCTATTTTAACCAAGGAGCCGGGACGTGTGAGCTATGCGTGTGAGGGAGTCGCCTGTCGATTGCGTCATATCTGCGTCACCATCGGTTTCCGGTTTTATTCAGTGAAACGCTTTACTCTCACTGCAGTGTGAACAAGTGTCATAGCAGCCGCCGAGCGAACGTCATAACTTCCTTTTCAACACACTCAGATATATCTAATACGATAAACAGAGTTGCGTTACCTCAAACTCATGACTGGAAAAGAGGAAGTGGCGCCTGCAACCGTGTCATAAGAAAAATCCCGCCAGCGACTATGCCATAATAACAGTCCCGCTCTTCAATCGCTCCTTCGGCCTTGCTCAGCTCCACAACACTCGGTCCTGCTCTGCTTCACTACAGTAATGTTAATAATCGCATCCATGAACATGATTTCTGCCCGAGTCCTATCCTGACTGTTTTCCACCGGCTGTGAGGTGAAGACCACATGTCCCAATATTCTGCGCTCAAACGTGGCGTCATCAAACTACGCCTTTGTTTTGAACAGGCGACCTCTAGTGGACGGAAAAGTTACATAGTGTAGCTTTAAATAGTTTTCCTCTGCATATTTTATATTGAAACAGGACACATTTCAGAGACATTTTTCCTTATTTCTGTTATCTTACAGACTTTAGTAGTTAAAACCACAGACCATGGATTTCAGATTGATAGTTTTAGCCAGAAGCAGGCAATACAACTTTCTAGAGTGCATTTTGTTGGACAAAAAATATATATTAATTTGCGTGAAATAATAATAATTTGTTACATTTATATAGCACTTTTCTGGGTACTCAAAGCGCTTTAAATATAGAAGGGGGTAATCTCCTCAACCACCACCAATGGGCATCTTCCACCTGGATGATGCAACGGTAGCCATATTGTGCCAGAACGCCCACCACACACCAGCTTATTGGTGGAGAGTAGACAGAGTGATAAAGCCAATCAGTTTATGGGGATGATTAGGAGACCATGATGGACAGAGGCCAATGGGCAAATTTGGCCAGGATGCCATGGTTACACCCCTACTCTTTTTCCAAAATATTTCTGGTCCATTTTTCGGAGAAAGATTGTAGTGTGTTTATGTGCTAAAGCGAGTTTGTTTGATCATATAATCGTAGCATAAGTGGTAAATAGGTTATGCTTGCTATAGAGGGGCTCAGAGAGGTTATTCAACCGAGGTCCAATTGCTCCCCTATATTCAATTCAATTCAAATTTATTTGTATAGCGCTTTTCACAATACACATTGTTTCAAAGCAGCTTCACAGAAAGTGCATTTCATAAATGTACATTGAAAAATGTTAGAAAAGAGAATGTTAAAGAAAAAATGTTAGGATAAGTTAATCAATCATGTATTATTTTAGGCCATAACAACGCTGGCGTTGAGTCGTCTCTTCACAGGCGTCGAGTCGTCTCATCACAGGGGCATCTGAAGTCTCCATGAGAGGCTGGATACAAACTGGAGCTGATGAACTAGTTACCTCGGGACTAGTGTCCCGAGATAACAACAGAAAAGCAGATGGGAAATAATTAGCATAGCTGCTGTTCAGAATATTAATGCTGTTGGTGCGATTTAACTGTAGTATAAAACTTAATTATAATGTGAATGCTTGGCTAAAGAGATGCGTCTTTAATCTAGTTTTAAACTGGGACAGCGTGTCTGAACCTCGAACAATATCCGGAAGACTATTCCAGAGTTTAGGAGCTAAATGTGAAAAAGCCCTCCCTCCTTTAGTGGACTTAGATATCCTAGGAATGACCAGAAGCCTCGAGTTTAGTGATCTTAAAGAGCGCGATGGATTGTAGGGCGATAAAAGATCAGTTAAATACACTGGAGCTAACCCATTTAGGGCTTTATAGGTCAGTAGCAATACTTTGTAATTGATACGGAACTTAATAGGTAACCAGTGTAGGGATGATAAAATTGGTGTTATATGATCATATTTTCTTGACCTAGTAAGCACTCTAGCAGCTGCGTTTTGGACTAACTGTAGTTTGTTTATCGATGATGCAGGACAACCAGCTAATAAAGCATTACAGTAATCTAATCTCGAGGTCATGAATGCATGAACTAACTTTTCTGCATCAGAAATAGATAGCATGTTACGTAGCTTGGCAATGTTTCTAAGGTGGAAAAATGCCGTTTTTGTAACATATGAAATATGACTTTCGAAAGATAAGTTGCGGTCTAATATAACACCCAGGTCTTTTACTGTAGTGGATAAAGCGACAGGACATCCTTCCAAGTTAAAGTTGTATTGTGAGAGGTTTTGTGGGCAATTTTTTGGACCAATAAGTAATACCTCCGTTTTATCTGAATTTAATAGCAGAAAATTACACGTCATCCAGTGTTTAATATCATCAACACACGCTGTCAGTTTAGATAATTTAGCGTTTTCATCTGGTCGTGATGAAATATATAATTGAGTGTCATCAGCATAACAGTGGAAATTAATTACATGTTTTCTTAGAATATTACCAAGTGGCAGCATATATATTGAGAATAGCAGAGGGCCTAGCACGGATCCTTGCGGCACCCCATAGTCTACTGATGTTATCTTTGATTTTTCCCCATTTAGACAGACAAAATGGTAGCGGTCTGATAAATACGATCTAAACCAGTTTAATGCCTGTCCCTGAACACCAGTGTAATTTTGAAGTCGATCTAAGAGTATTTTATGATCTATAGTATCGAACGCAGCACTAAGATCGAGTAGAACTAGTATTGAGATACAGCCTTGGTCAGAAGCTAGAAGTAAATCATTTGTGATTTTAACGAGTGCAGTTTCTGTGCTATGATGCTGCCTGAATCCTGATTGAAATTTTTCATAGATATCATTTTCTTGCAAGAAAGAGCACAATTGAGCGGACACAACTTTTTCTAGTATTTTAGACATGAATGGAAGATTTGATATTGGTCTGTAATTTGCCAGGTTATTATGATCTAATTGTGGCTTCTTAATGAGAGGCTTTATGACTGCCAACTTGAATATTCTTGGAACATGACCTAAAGATAAAGACGAGTTAATAATATTGAGAAGAGGCTCTTCCACTACAGGTAACAACTCTTTCAGTAGTTTAGTGGGTATTGGATCTAATAAACATGTTGTTGGTTTAGATGCAATGATAAGTTTATTTAGCTCTTCCTGTCCTATAGTTGTAAAGCGGTGTAGTAGTTCTTGAGGGGCGATAATTGCGGTTGAATCATAAGACATCATTAATGATTGTACATTTACAATTTTGTTTCTGATGCTTTCTATTTTGTCAGCGAAGAAGTTCATAAAATCATTACTACTAAACTGTAACGGAATATTTTGTTCAGGCGATGCTTGTTTATTTGTTAGTCTAGCCACAGTGTTAAATAAAAACCTTGGGTTATTTTGGTTATTTTCTATTAGTTTGCGGAGATGCTCAGCCCTGGCTGCTTTTAGGGCCTTTTTATAACGTGACATACTTTCTTTCCATGCGATTCTAAAGACCTCTAAATTAGTATGTTTCCATTTACGCTCTAAGTTACGAGTTTCTCTCTTGATAACATGTGTAGCACTGTTGTACCATGGTGCTTTAGTTTTCTCTCTAACCTTTTTTAATCTAATTGGTGCAACAATTTCTAATGTGCTAGATAAAATGGTGCTCATACTGCTAGCCATTTCCTCTAGTTCATCTGTTTGTTTGGGTTCACTTAGCAGCTGAGCCAGATCAGGTAAGGTATTTGAGAATCTATCTATAGTGGTTGGAAGGATTGTTCTGCCTGGTCGATAACGTGGCGCAACATGACAGATTTCAGCAGTACGCAGTATGCAAGTTACCATGTAATGGTCAGTGACATCATCACTTTGTGGTATAATATCTATATCGGTTGGGTTGGTTCCATGTGATATAATTAAATCTAGTGTGTGATTAAGACGATGAGTGGGACCAGTGACGTTTTGCTTGACCCCAAAGGAGTTTAATAGATCTGTAAATGCAGCCCCTAACGCGTCATTTGTGTTATCTACGTGTATGTTAAAATCTCCAACAATTAATGCTTTATCGACGTTGACCAATAGATCTGAGAGAAAGTCTGCAAACTCTTTTAGGAAATCAGCATAGGGCCCTGGAGGTCTATATACAGTAGCTAAGGCTAGAGATAATACGGATTTCTTTCTTACATTTAAGAGCGTAACATTTAGCACTAGTACTTCAAATGAATTAAACCTGTGACCTGTTTTCTGGGTAACATTAAGAATATCTCTATATATTGTTGCAACACCGCCGCCACGACCAATCAGACGGGGCTCATGCTTATAACAGTATCCTGGTGGAGTAGACTCATTAAGACCGAAATAATCATTTGGCTTAAGCCAGGTTTCAGTAAGGCAAAGTACATCGAAACTATTATCTGTGACCATTTCATTTACAATAACCGCCTTAGGTGTGAGCGATCTAATGTTTAGAAGACCTAGTTTTAGAAATTGTTTTTGTTCACTAATATTGAGATTTTCTGGTTTAATCACAATTAGATTTTTCCTAGATCCTACAGTAGATTTAATGTTTGACCTCACTAAACGAGGAATAGACACAGTTTCTATATAATGTTCTACATTGGTACTTATGTCAATTAAGTTAGTACAAAATTGGTTTTGTTCACTAATATTGAGATTTTCTGGTTTAATCACAATTAGATTTTTCCTAGATCTTACAGTAGATGTAATGTTTGACCTCACTAAACGAGGAATGGACACAGTTTCTATATAATGTTCTACACAGTTATGTTCAGACACAGTTTCTATATAATGTTCTACATTGGTACTTATGTCAATTAAGTTAGGACAGCAAATACTGTTATTTGGACTTTGACTTACTAGTCATATGATGGCGGTGTGCAGCGCTCTGGAGATGTTGTCCGACAGAAGAGCCGCTCCGATTCTGCTGGGGTGAAGGCCATCAGGACGGAAGAGCCTAGGTCGCTCCCAAAACAGATTCCAATTATTTACAAAGAGCAGCTTCTGTTCATTACACCATGACATTAACCATTCATTTAGAGCAAATAATCTACTGAACTTTTCATGTCCTAGTCGGTACGTGGGAAGCGGTCCGGACACGATGATCGCTGCTTCAGGCGATGTTCTGCGCACCGTCTCGATCAGGCTCCTGTAGTCCCTCTTCAGAACCTCCGTCTGTCGCAGCCTGGTGTCGTTCGTCCCCGCGTGCAGCACGACAGCTCCGATGCGCTCGTCACCGTTCAGGATCTCGGGAACCTGCGCAGCGACATCGAGAACTCGAGCACCAGGAAAGCAGTGAGTGATAACCTTGCCTTTACCTGAGGTAGCGTGGACATGCCGGACGATGGAAGTACCGATGACCACAGCGTCGCGTTCCGTCTCGCGAAGAGGGGAGAAGCGGTTCCGGGTGGAGATGTCGAAGACCGGGAGGGGCGGAGAGGTCCTCGCTCTGGTCCTGGCTCGCGTCTTCCGCTGTGGAAACACCCAGGGTCCATGGCGCTGTGTCGGTGCCGGAGTGAACGAAACCAGGGATGATGATCGGGTCCTGGGTGCTTGGGTCCTGTGCAGAGAAACACGCGGAGTAGACGAGGTCGGAGTCAAAATGTTAGTATCCACTGACTTGTGCGCATCGGCGCGTGATGTTTCAAGCGCCGTTCGCCGCTCTCTCAGCACAGCTTGTCTGTCTAGAAGGCCGCGAATCTGACTCGCCAACGACTCCAACTCCAACTGCACCGAATGCAGCTCGAACGTGTCCTCACCTGCACTCAAAGGTAACATTAGACACACATCCGAGTTATTCGCCATTGTAGCAGAAGTGCTACGATGGCGAATTGTAGCTATCAGTGTTTACCGGGTGTAACGTTAAACAAGTTACCACGCGTGCAAGGCTAGCGGGCTACCGGTGTAAACAAGTTACCACGCGTGCAAGGCTAGCGGGCTACGGCTAGTAGCGGAAGTTCGGATATAAGTAGCGATATCAAAGCAATCCGATTGTTTTTTATAGAGAATCGTATCGGAGATATGTTCACACGCTGTAAATAATAGAAAGTATTCGTTTGTAAGCGAGTATTAAGAAGAAAATCAAGGATTTATGAATCAATTTGACGGAGCTCAAACACAAACAACGCGCTCACAACCCGCGCATGCGCATATGGATAGCAAAACAAACCTGACATAGGCAAAAATATACTATATACAAATATACAAATATGACATAGGCAAAAATATACTAAAGGAGGAGGAGGGAAGCTGAAAGAACTAGCAAGAAGTGGTAAGAGGCCATTTTTTATACCTTGGTATTAATTAGAAGATTAGATGGCTGTACTCCTCCCGAAATTACGTTTATTAACTTCCCTTCACAAGTTCGTATGCCCATATAATCTTAGCATAAGTGGTAAACAGGTTTGGCTTGCTATCTCCTATAGAGGGGCTCAGAGAGGTTATTCTACTTGAGCTCTGATTACCCCCCCCCCCCCCAAAAAAAAAAAACAGAAACATGGCAGAGTACTGAAATGGCAGCATCAAATTAGGCAGGGCATTGTATGGATTGGGTTTCGTGGGGCAGCTATCTTGAGATGATTGTAACTAGCTTACTGGTAACTGGTAGACTGAAACTGGTAGTTGCTCCAATGCGAAAGGAGTGAGATGAGTACATCTTGGATACCAAAGTGGATAAGGATGTATTTAAGTTTTTTTTATGGAACCAATGTCTAGTGATTGGAAGATTTTTTTTCGCCAAGGAATAGGGGGTGGAGCAGGGAGGAGATCTGAACCTTCCTGTGTACAAGAAAGATGGAAAGAGATTGATATGGCTGTATGGGGGTCGGTAGATTGAAAATATGGATGAAATGGCCATTTTTGATTGATCAGTTTTGCTACGTTGGATGAGGAAATGGATAGTGTCATTGTCCAGTACTTGGAGGTTAGAGAAGGTTTGGTGGATGGCTGGGTTGAATTTGGAATTGGTTGTGATTTCAGAAACTCTGAGTAACCTGACAAAAGGTAAAAAACCTGAGTAAACATGGCATCCAGAGTTCTTTCTGTATCGGAGGGCAAATTACCATTTAGCTAAGAGATCGATGATTAGAGGTTGCCTGGAATAAGGGCGAGTGGGGTTGTTTTATTTTGGATTCCTTTCATTAGGAGTGTGATCTGAGGCTTTGTTATAGCAGGATATGGATGGCTGTAGATTAATTTAAAGAACAATTGAATGCCGCTAAGATTGTGGTACATAAGATGTAGAATTGACGAATTGAGAAGTGCGGATTGCTTGAAGGGGCGGGATAGAAAAGGGGACACGAGGAAGGCTCGTGTGTTGTGGAATTACACAAAAGGCAAGACACACTTCAGCACCCAGGAAAACCTTATTGTAAAGCTCTAGGTCAAGAGCTTCCCAGTAAGCACATTGATTCCACTGGGCTGTGCATTTGGCTGAAAATAGCCTGTAATAGGTGAAGAAATGAGTACCGCCTTAGGAGTGAGACAGTTCAGCTATGATAGATAAAAAGTCATTCAGTTCTTTGTGTCTTGAGGGGAAGACAGAACAAATGATTTCTGTGTATCTTCCAAACGCAATGCAAAATTCATCCATAATAAGTATATGATTGGATTTGGGATTTGAATTTTTAAGGTTGATAGTTATGGGACCACAGTCAAGGGTACAAATGGGGTTCAATTATTGAAACAGAGGGGAGAAGAGAGATCAAGCACCTGTTAGAATCTGTGAGCGTAGATGAGTAGAGGCGGGTTGTGGATCCATTGCGACTGCATTAGAAGGAACTGGAAGAGCAGATGCGGTTGAGAGTGTATATTTTGGGAGGCTAGGAGCTGCTGAGGAAGCGGTAGCTGGATGGATTAGGGCCAGGGAATAGACCATTTGCGGAGGCAACCCCATGCATTGATCAGCTCCAATAGTGCAGGAGAAAGGAATGGAAGAAGGGGGAAGGGGGGCCAGTTGCAAAAGAAGCCTTACATTTTGGTTTATTCCATGGCTGGATGGATTTGATTGAGACTGGAAAGCAGGAGGGAGAGAAATATTAGAATTGTGGGCAGAGGAAGCAATGAGTGTCACACTTGTGGGAGGAGGAAAGATGACAGTCAAAGTGGCCACGGAACAGTTACGAGCAGCCATGGAACTATTGTGTGCGGCCGTGATAGACTGCAGACTGGAATGAGCGGTGGACAAGGAAGCAGTGGCAGCGGCTAAAAACTGAGGCAGGTTGGAGATGAACCATATGGATTTGGTGCCGTTTGCTTCAACGCTTCTGTAGGGTAGAGAGGAGGTTGAACGTTTTGGTAAAGTTGCGCTTTTGAATTTCTTTGCAAGAAATGGATGCTAGCGTTGGATAGGGCTTGCCAAAGTGCGTTGACGGACCATTTCTCAAATGGAGGGACAGAAGGGCTTGAAGCTGATGAAGATGAAGGAAAAGGAGCAGGTGAGCCCCAAGATGATCTAGAAGGAGATGGAGAAAGAGGTCTTCTTGAGCCAGGTTTATAGAGCTGGCTTGTGGAGCGGTGAGTTCGGTGGCCTGAGCGATCAACGGATGAAATGGTAAGGGAAGAGTATCCAACTTGTCCAGGGAAAAGGAATTTGGTGTTTCTGGCAGATTTGAGAGTTCGTCGCCGGAGGGGAACAGTTATAATGCAGGTTTTGGGTGGGCCAAATGCCGAAAGACCTAACAACGGGAAGTGGTTAGAGGCAGATTTCTATACCTTGGTATTAATTAGAAGATTAGATGGGCGTACTCCTGCCGAAGTTACATTTAATAACTTCACTTGGTAAGACATGGACTAAAAGTTCTGATTACATGAGAAACGTAATGCCATATAGTCAAGGAGATCATATGCATTCATCTTGGCTTATACAGACACTTTGCTGATGTACAGTAATTGCTAATAGCTGAGGCTGAATTCTGAGACCGTTTATACCAGAAACATCTTGTCCAGATTCCCTCAGATTGTACAGATTTCCTCAGTCACTGATTTGGTTCTTCAACATACAACAACAATGGCATTTTTAATATTACAACAGATGGACTAAAATAAGCTTTAAAAAAAAGGAGAGAGTGAGGGCTTTACTGGATTACAGATTCCGTAACTACGGTTACACGGCCATTATCGTCATCCCTGCTAATTCAATGATTTTCAGAATCTTGTAATTTTGCTGCAAATGAAGTGTGTCACTTCCAGTTCAATGAAGGTGACCAAAAGAAAACAGATAATGGGATAAGGTGTATTGTGTGCGTGCGTGTGTGTATGTGTGTGTGTGTGTGTGTGTGTGTGTGTGTGTGTGTGTGTTGGTGGGTGAGTGGTTCAGTTTTACCCTGCGCTATAGAGACAATTTCCTCACAAAGATGACAATATCCGAAATCATTTTTGGTCCTCATGAGGAAAACAGCTTAAAAATCAGACAGAATTATGTTTTTTGAAAATGTAAACATGCAGAAAGTTTTCTGTGATGGTTGTGTTTAGGGGTAGTGGTAGGGTTAGGGAATAGAAAATTACAGATTGTACAGTATAAAAATCATATCTATGGAAAGTTCCCATAAAATGTGTGTGTGTGTGTGTGTGTGTGTGTGTGTGTGTGTGTGTGTGTGTGTGTGTGTGTGTGTGTGTGTGTGTGTGTGTGTGTGTGTGTGTGTGTGTGTGTGTGTGTGTGTGTGTTTGATGCATGGTGAGTTTCTCAAGGTCAGTCAATAAGCTTTGAAATGACTCACAGATGTTGTAGCTGTGTCCACTCTAGAGTATATAGTGATGTGGATTGTCTTACCATTCAGTGGTATTGGTAACATAAACCATCATTATTGTTATCGCTTACCCGTGCCAGTTGCCTATTATGTTCATGAATATCAGTCCCATGAAATTTGAGAATGTTTGTTAAAAAAAGAAAAGAAAGAAAAGCTGCCCTCAATGCTTCGTTCTCAAAACATGAGCTACACAAATTAATGGAGATTAGACTATATGTAGTATTATTATTCTCTAATGATAGTTGACTGCAGCTTCCCTGTAGGCAGAGTTCATGGCCTTTGTGTATCCTTAGCATGGGCCTACACTTTGTAAAAAAAATGTTTATTAATAATTTTATTTGTATACCACTATTAAAAATATGCAGTGCAGGGAGAAACTTTTAATTGATTTGTTAATCGTAAAATAATAGTTTTTATTGTACTCCAAAGTACTTAAATATGAGAGAGGACTTTCTAGAAGTGTGTTTTATTACAGTATTACCCCAGTTTAGCTGTTTAACTGTAACGCTACAGTTAAAATACCGTGTAACAAAAAAAAAATAGCCAAGTCATTTGTGATGCGATATCATCTCGGTTACGCATATAAACTTAGTTTCCCCCTGAAGGGGGAACAAGACGCTGCGTCATCGCAGTGGGAACACCTCTGCATGACTGCGTCATGAAGGACGTATGGAATCAGTCCAATGGAGTGATGGAACGTCATAGGCGGTAGACGTCATCGACCAGGAAACTATAAAGCACACCTGCACCAAACAATGTTAGCTTCTGAAAAGACTGAAGCAAGACGATCACGGGTATGCAGGAAATATGGCAGGGCGACGTAACCGAGATGCTCCCTTTCAAGGGAACTCACGCTGCGTCATCGCTGTGGGAATGCAATACCCATGTCGCCATTGGTGCCAGATGCCCGTCTGTGTGAACATTGTGCACTAAGAAGCGAGCACCTGTGCCCCCGGTAGAACCTCACAAAAGTATGTGGCGAGGACCAGCCTTCCGCATCACACACTTCTTGTAGGGAAACGCCTGAAAATAAAGCTTTAGAAGCAGCCATACTTCTAGTAGAGTGGGCCCGTACAGCCAAAGGTACACCCACTTGCTTATCTTCTGCTTCGGTGACCCGAAACACACAAACAATTGTTCAGCTTTCCTCCACAGGGCAGCTCTGTGGACATAAGCATCTAACACCTGCACAGGGCAGAGCAGATTGAGCTTTTCCTGGTCTGATGTCCGGAAAAGGGAGGAGGAAAAAAGGCCTGCAGAATAACTGGTCTTACAGTATTAGTAGGAACCTTAGGAATGTAGGGCCTAGGGTGTAGGAAGGCCTTAACCATGCCGGGAGCAAACTCCAAGCACGAGGGTGCCACCTATAGGGCTTGAATGTGTCCTTTTTCTCTTTAGAGACATAATAGACAGCAGAAAGATAGTCTTTAGAGTGAGAAACTTCTCAGGAACTTCTTCGATATGCTCAAAGGGAGTCTCCGAAAGGCCTCATAATATGACGGCCAAATCCCAGGCATAATATGACGGCCAAATCCCAGGCCGATATCCACCGGGCAGTTAACCGGGTCCCACTGGTGATTCCCGCACCATGAAGTGAATAGTTTCCACTTCAGGGCATAAAGATTCCTCATGGAGGGAGCTCTAGATGTCAGGATTTGTAGATGAGATGAGGCGAGGACTCAGAGATGCAGAAATAATGGGCTTTTTAATGATAATAACTAAATAAAACAAGACAAAACAAACTACCCAGAGGGAGAAAAACAAGACTTGACTTGACTTGACTTTGGCTTGACGTAGGGAGCAGGGAAACACAAGGTACATTCAACGATGATTCCGCCCAGGACTGCAAACACAAGGAGATTAAATAGGGAACAAACAAAAGAGGGTAACAAGGGAAGATAGGTGGGGCAAATGAACCAATAATCAGGAAACAAGGTGGGCGGGGTTAGACAATAGACATGAGCACATGGCACAAAGAAACACTTGACAAGACATGTGCTCACACCAAACGTGACATGAACATGCAGCTAATGAAAACTCATCAGCTGCATGTTCACACAAAACATGACAACATGAAAGCACGCAACCAGTGAAAAACACCAGCCACATGCTACACAACACAAGACAAAACATAACATGAAAGCACGCGGCTGATGTAAACACGAACCGCGTGCTACACAAACACACACGGACAGAAGAGCGCACGCTCACACGACAAGACAGAGCACACGAGAATGAGCGAATGCTCATTCCGTGCGCTCGTGACAGAACAAACACGCAGAGCATGAATGTCCGAATCCCAACACAAAACTAAAACCCACACTAGACCGAAATGCTGGGATCTGAACACCACACCCCGCACACAAAACACAAGGACAGAAGAGCACGCAGCTCGAGCATGCTCAAAGCTGCGTGCTCACACAAGGCAAGACAAACAATACAGGAGCATCAGGGCTCTTTCACAAACCAAGAGTAAACTAGACCGAAGTGACAGAACCCTGACACTAGAGCCCTACAGTTTCCACATCTCGGGGCGAGGGTGTAGGATTGACCCCTTCGTCTGAGAGAGCAGGTCCCTCCTGATCGGAATCTCCAGCGGAGAGCTGTCGAGGAGAGACACTATGTCCGAGAACCATACTCGGGCTGGCCAATACGGGGCTACTAGCAACAGACGGGCCCCGTCCCGGCAAACTCTCTCTAGAACTCCTGGAGGCAGAGCAATTGGGGGAAAAGCATACAGGGGCAGCCTCGGCCACTCATCTACCATGGTGTCCAGTCCTAGAGGAGCTGGATGAGTTAGGTAGAACCACATACGACAGTGAGATGTTTCTGATGATGCGAACAGATCCACCTCTGCTCTGCCGAAGTTCTTCCACAGGAGCTCCACCACCTCGGTGTGGAGTCTCCATTCCCTTGGCCTCGGCCCCTGCCTCGACAAGATGTCTGATTCCACATTCATATGCCCTGGGAGATAGACTGCTCTGATATAATGCAGTTTTCCTTGGGCCCACAGAAGGTTCTGGCGAGCCAGCTTGTATAACGGGCAGAATCTCAGACCCCCCTGATGGTTTATGTACCCCCCACCAATGTGTTATCTGTCCAAACAAGCACATGATGGCCCCTGAGGTCTGGAAGGAAGTGATTCAGAGCCAGAAACACTGGCATCATCTCCAAGCAATTTATGTGCCAGGATAGATGATTGTCCTGCCACAGACCTCGATCCGAGCGACCACTCATGATAGCCCCCCAACCTTTGAGGGAAGCATCCTGTCGTTAGTATGACGCAATGACATGGAGCTCCCAACACAGGCCCTAGGGACAGAAACCAAGGCTCCTTCCACATAATCAAGACACAAAGACATCGCCGTGTGACCTTGATCATGCAAAAAGGATTTCCTCTTGGGGAAAATCCCTTGGTTTTGAGCCACCACTGCAAGTCTCATGTACAGCAGGCCACAATATATCACGTTGGACGCTGCTGCCATCAGACCTAACAGTCTCTGAAACCGTTTGACAGTGAGTGACTGGTCTAGCTTCACCCATTTCACTGCTGAGAGAATCGACACAATGCAAGGCGGTGATAGATGAACTTTCAACCCTCCTCAGACGTGCAAGCCATCCTTGGATGAATCGCGAGTGCCCTCCACCCCCCGGCATCCCGGCGGGGTTGATGGTAGTACCCCTTGAGGGCACTGAAGGGAGATGGTTACCATATAATGAGGTGGACACTGCCTGCCTTCGGAGGGAACTACCCTCAAAATCCTGACACCTCTGGTATCAGGATTTTTTTCAGCGCAGCCTTCTTAGAAATAATGACGGTCCTCAGATCCGTCTTACCCTTTGAAGGCTGCACCTGAGAATGTCGCCCCGCTTCTGTTGAACCCTGTGCGAGAAGCTCGTACTTGGCTTCTGCTGCTACTGCCCAGCAGCAGCTGAGACCAGGGTTTTTCAGTGAAGGAACTGTTGGAGCGCCACGCCTGCTTCTTAGCATCCTAAAAACCTATCGGTGACCGTACTGACAGTGTCACCGAATAGGCCATCAGGAGAAAGCGGGGCGTCCAACAGAAAGCTCTTATCCTTCTCGTTTTTATCTGTGAGGTTTAGCCATAAATGCCTCTCTGTGGCCAACAGTGCTGCCACATAACGGCCCACTGATCTGGCCGTCTCTTTGGTGGGAGGGAAATGAATGAACTTTGATTGGTCTTTCTTGTGGCCAATCTAAACTCAGCTCAGCCACCGCATGACTCAACACCTCCATAAGCTCCTCACTGGCAGGAGAATAAAATGGCAAATCTTCCATTTCTCCTGCCACGATACTTACAACATTCAATTTCTTTGAACTGGATGATTGCAGTACTGGTGCCTCAACCAGGGCGGAAGAAACCGCAGCACGGGCTTCTGAAACCTGGATAGAGGCACTGGATCTAACAGGTGAAGGCAGAGATAAGACAGCACTCATTTCTAAGTCAGATCCATTTGCGATCCCCACGACTGAAGCTGCCACTCTGCCTAGGCAGAAGCGGGACCCGAGCCGCGGGGAATGCGAGCCGATGCGCCCTTCGCGGGGGAGCGCACTGTTCTCATAGGCAGACGCTCACAGTGCTCACAACCAGCTGCCTGAGTGTGCTGCACTCCCATGCAAACAACACACATAGAGTATGTATCCCCACCCGTAATGAAACGAGGGCAGGTCGCTCGCCATAGTGTCACTCTTTGTCTTTTTTTTGTGTGTGGTGAAAACTCCTGCCTAAAATACCAAGGTTTGACAGACAATGATTCACACAGAGCGCTTGCTGAAGAACCTAACATTTTTGGTACAGGTGTGCTTTATAGTTTCCTGGTCGATGACGTTATACCCGCCTATGATGTTCCATCACTCCATTGAATTGATTTCATACATGCTTCATGACAATCACGCAGAGGCGTTCCCACAGCGATGACGCAGCGCGAGTTCACTTGTAAGGGAACACTAATGAACTTGTTACTGGAAAAGCTGCACTATTTTGAAAACCACTGAGCTACTGTCATGCTGCTGGTAAATCTTGTTATCGGCATTGCCATCTTAGTTAGTTTTTCCCCAATGGTGACCATGAATATAAATAATAAGTATTATTATTATTAGTTGTATTAGTAGTAGTAGTAGTAATAGTAGCAGTAGCAGTATTATTAATAATGTATTTGTAAGCTGACCTTGAGTTTTTAGAAAGGCTCTATCTATATAAATAAAAATTATTTTTGTATAATATTAGTCATACTTAAAATAATAATAATTCAACTTTCAGCACAGCTGTTGTTGCTCTATACCTGTGCACTAAAAATGTATCAGTGTGAATGGTCATAAAATTCATCATTGTCATTGTTTCTGTGCTTAAAACGTCCGGTAGTGTCATTTGAACTCAAGCCTGTTTGTTGCTCTTGTTGGAATGACAGTCTCTGGAAACCATTCAACTGTTGCGAGCGGTTTTGGTCTCAAAGGTGGAACTGAACATGATGGAACATTCTAATGAACTGCATTAAGCTCCTTTCATATCTCAGGGGTGGAGTCTCATTTCCCACCAAATCCATGTGTTGCTTGATAAGAAATGTCAGTTTCAAACCATCAGACAATCATTGCCCTGCGGGAGACAGAAGAGAGAAGAGAGAAACACTCTGGGCCATTAGAGTGGAAGTGTCTCTTTGCAATGTTGCCGCCACAAGATCTTATCTGTTTCAAATGAACTCAGGGGAAATAAGGCACACATTCGTTAAATAGCTGAGTGCATGTCGTAGTCTAAACCACCAAACATTAAAAAAAGACTGTCAGTCCCAACACTGCTTGGTAAATTATTTGTGTTATTACAATGGGGTATGTTAAAACAGCTCTTAGTCACTCAAAGGAGAGTTAAATAGACCCAATTTGACCAACACTGTATTAGTCAGTACAAGAAAGAAGAAAGGAGGCAACTCTAACGACATATGGATTATGTTGTTATTTTTTGGGGTTACAATTTACTCAGAAAATCTGCAGTTGTTATCATTAAAGGAAGTGCACCTTTAAATGAGCGGAGGGTTTGCTAAACAATCATTTGATGTCATTTATGCATTTGGCAGATGCTTTAAAGCCACATACAGTGCATTCAAGGTGTATATTTTATAAGTGAGTGAGCGAGCGAGTGAGCTGTTTTCTCTGTAATTAGTCTATTCATTTCCACCAGTTTAACCCATTCATACAGATGTGAAAGGAGCTAATCGACTGAATCTGCCTATATCTATATTGGAGTATCACCGTCTTAATGATTTATTTGTTGAATGTGAAAGACGGCCAGGAGTGCGTTTCCTGTACAACGACGTAACTCACTGCTTAACTACCATTGTACGATGCATCGTTGAAGAAATCAACTAGCTAGTCACAACTGTTTCCCGAAACCGTATTGTCGCAAATCTGTCATTTAACCACGTTGGTTAATGATGTCACGCAGGTGGTGGAGTAATAAATGCTTTTAATTAATTATTTTGAGATCAAATTCATGCTAGATTTTTTGCTATACATTATGGACATGGCACCTGAGGAATAATTCAAATTTTTCTCAGTAATTTTGCTTTATTTCCAGATTCAAATAGGCTCTTTTTACGTACTAGAGCATGTCCGGACATGCGCACTCTTCAAAAATGGTGCTTTAACCTCTTCCCTGTCACCGTCCCGCTGGCGGGACACCTGGCACTCTTTTTTTGATCAGCTTTTTTTTGTATCATATATTTGAGTAATTATCATAAATTAGGTATCATTCGAAAGCTTACGAACTCAAAATTCATCCTGTGAAAACCGTTTTGAAATTGGACATTGCGTTACCATGGAAACGGTACTTTAAATTCTTCTTGTGGGCTCCTCCCCTAGTTGGCGTCGTCATGTTTTATATTACAACATTTATTTTAACTACTTTATAATAAAAATCTTTTCTAATCTTGACAAAACACATATCGTCGGAAAGGTCTGAGTCTCAGGGTTCCATATTTGGGGACCATTTTGTGATGGAAGGGATATTTGGACAGAAATTTACAGAAAAATGCATCAAAAAAACAATCAATGGAATATGTGTGACACCCGGTGGCTATTTGTGGTACAGCGCCTAAACAAAATCTCATGGGAACTTCAATTTTTGTGATATCAACTTTAAATTTGGAACACAACTTGGTTAGACATATGGCTTTGATTTTATAGTAATTTTAGATTAAAACATTTTTGTAAAATATATATTTTATAGAAAATAAAAATATTTAGTACAGTATTTTTTATTTACAGTAAATTTCAATTTCCATAACTTTTTCATACTTTCATATTTTGAATTGTGTTCACTTCAGCAATAATCTGCCGAGTGTCTGCTTTAAAACAAGACCAAACTTAGGTCTATATTCCAAAGCATTCTTGAATTACAGCCCTTTAAGTTTGGATAGTGCAATGTCATGTGTATTCTCAAAAAGGGGGGTGACAGGTAAGGGGTTAAATCTCTTGACAAACTAAAAGACATTAATGACATTTGTATGTATTCTAAATAAAATATATAGGTTGTACTGAATGTCAGCTTGCTTATTTTGCTCAAGATAAGGATTTATTAAGTCCACATGTCATGCAAACAAGAAACTATGCTTCTATCCACAGGTTGAGCGCTGTCGTTCGAACGAACGTTCGCAAACACTGTCGCAAACTTGTGTGGTTGCAACGACAGCGCTCGACCTGTGGTTAGAAGCATAGTTTCTTGTTTGCATGACATGTGGACTTAATAAATCCTTATCTTGAGCAAAGTTTCGGGAAACACCGACTGGTTGAACTATGTTGATAACGACGGAACTTGCGACCATAGTTGGCTAACGATGCTTTTGGGAAATGCACCCAAGCATTGAATCTTACCCCTTGGTTTAATTTCATTGTCATCATGTCATTCATCTGAATCTCTTTAGCCACAGACCTCAAGACTATGTTGTTGTAATCGTGGAAGACAAAACCGGCCATTGTGTACGAATGTAAAAATGTGCTGTAAGCTACATAGAAATAGTGGTTGCGAGTTGCGACTTGGATTACAGTGCAGAATAAATTATATGTGTAGTTGTTAAAAGACACTTTATAAACTATATAGATTATTTTTCAGTTTTATTTCCAGTATGTTCCAATATATATCATTCCTTTTACTTTTTGAAGGCATAATTATCCCAAAATACATAATAAATAAATAAAAGGTATTCATTTAACTTCAGATGGCATATTAAACACATTTCAGTCATGACAACCTATCTGAGTAGTTTTGGCATGTTAATGAATATGGCAGTGTTAATTTATTTGGTTTTGGTGGACTAGATCTGCTACACATGATGTTGCTGCAGAGCAAGTATGGGCTTGCTACTAGGGGTTGAACGACTTCAAATTTTTTTCAATTGAGTTGACGTCGACTAGTTGCTGATGACGCCATTAATGAACAAATCAGCTTGAACCTCGAGCTGAGACTCAAATGCGGATTGCCTTGTGCACAGCTATGGCATATGACACAGCGCTGCCCACAAAGCTATTGCTCCTACATAACAGCTTATTTATTTTTATCTGTTGTTTTGTCTTTGGGTCTTCATATTTCTCACAGATTTCTGCTCGTTCTAAGTCGGATACAAATAAAGTAACACAATAAAGATTACATTTATGTGAATGCATTAGCATGTAAATTCATTATACCTGGCAGCCTCTCTCTATTACCTAGTGAAGTTTTTACTTTTAGTTTCTAAGAAACTGAATCTGAATCTGCCTATTTTAAGAAATATATACTAGAACTTTTCAGTTTCTAAGCTATTTTATTGATAAATCACAGAACAGTGTTGACATTACATATCTGGGCTACTGAAGGTTTGTGCGTCTGCGATCTGCATGTCATGTGAGAGCTACTTTCTGTATGTGTGCGTGTTATTAAATTACGTGTACAATAAGTACAATAACTAATTTTGAGCATCCAGATGGTATAATCAAACATCACGATGAGTGCTCTCGGAATATGCATTTATTTGTCACTTTAACTGTTTGGAAATGGAGAGTAAAAGTGGATTTCTTATCCTGTTGTGCTCTCTATAGGCCATGATGGTCAGCGACTAGTCAACGTCAAGCTTAAAGCGTCATGGCAGAGCATTAAAGTCAACCAGTCGACTAGTCTGTGCAACCCCTACTTACTACTGCCATTAGATACACAAACATGCTGCTGTGAGCATGTAAGATATGCTGCTGCTTAGGGCTGGGCCGATAAACAATATCATACCGAGTCGCGATAAAATTCATGTAGAAAACACCCAATCTTCACTAAAATGTTCTGGGTCTGATTCGGGCTCAGATTGGTATGGTTTTATTGACGCCATTGTTTCTAATACTGACCAAAGCACAGTCTACCGGTAAAGGTAAGGGGCGTGGCGTTTCCGATAAACGTGCACTGCGGTTAGCGAATCACAACACACTGGGCCAGCTAACCAATCTGAGCCCATTGCGTATTTTTGAGGGACTGGCTTCATAGAACCCGGAAAGCATCAGACCGTTTTACAAGAAAGGACAGAGCAGTGTAGAATAAAGGTAAAATATATGAAAAATAATGCAATTTTTTTAAAAACGAAGCATGAACACATGTTACAGTGCACCCCACAAACACAATCAAGCCTTCAAAAGAATGTGTTTTACCACCCCTTTAAAGCAGTAAATGAATATTATTACAGTATTTTTATTTAGCTGTAGAATTTGTGCATTAAATGTTTTTAGGCTACTGTTTTTCATACAAATACCATAGAAACCAAATAGATACATTTTACCATGGTAGTGAAGAGCAATATGCGTGTTTTTAACTGTGGTTGTCATGAGCTAAATGTATGCCACTATGGAAGACCAATGGTTAATTTGAATAAAACTCAGAAAATGTTTATTTTACCACATAAAAATGAGGTTGTTTCAATTTTTTACAGATGTCCATGTTTTTGTTAATGAACATAAATTTACATCTGCATCCTCCTAACTCAAGCTACTACTACTGACAACTCACTGTCAAATGTGCATTTATAAAACAAACCATATAATATTATTAATATTGCAGCCTACATTGCAAACTGTGCAGAAGATATATGCCAAAGTCAGGCAAGACAAACCTGTTTCATGATTAGAAACAATTTCACCTATTAGAACATGCCGAAACTAAGACATAATTTTTTTCTATTAAGATATTTATTTTGTTAAGGAAAAATGACTGGAAAGTGTAAGGAATTCAGAAACATAAAGTGTTTGTCATATTCTGACAATAAAGAGTTTAAAACCACAATTAACAAACAGGTTTCTACAACTTTCACTTAGGAGCAAAAATATGCCTTTAAATTTGAAAGAAATAAATATTTGACACTTATTGGAATAAAATTTTCGATATTGACAGGGTTTTTCCTGGGTCAAAAATGGTCTTCGGTGGTGGCTGACAGACATGGTCACCCATACACACACACACACACACGCACGCACAGTAAAAAAGTACCCTACCCACGTGATCTGCAAGCGCAATACTGACAATACATTTTAAATAAATTCAAAGAAAGTTTGTAACTTTTGCTTATCTTATTTTGATCCCACATGAAAAAATACTATAGTATATTATAGTAAAATTACTCTAGTAAATACTATAGTGTTTTTGAACTGTACTATAGTAAATATACTACAGTAAATAAAAAAAGTGTAGTAAATACTATAATATACTACAATATACTACAATTTACTGTTGTATCTTTACTATAGTATGGTTCAAAAACACTATAGTAATTTTACTATAATATACTATAATATACTATTGTATTTTTTCATGTGGGATACCTTGATGTTTGTTTTTGTTCCTCATTTTTACACTATTTACTGATAATTGTTTTGGTATATAATCATATCAATATTAAAAAGTAGTATTTAAAAAATGAACAAATAGCCTAATTTTCTGCCATATACAATTTCATAAAATTATCAGCTAGCTAACAACAACTTTGTTCTGGGTTCACCTCACTCCAGTCTAAACTAAGTGATTTATAGGCTATTTATTTTACTACACATTATGAACATAAATAAGCTGAAAGACTGTGGATAATTAAAACTAACTCTTACACCCACTCTTGCTAAATTGTGTAAGCACACTTGTGTTCTCATTTCAGGTGTTCTGAGTAAATTTAAACTGATTCGTGAGTTCAGTGTTGGACAGATGAGTTGTTCTAACCAGTCGTTAAAATGATTCGGTTCAAAGGAGTCATTAGGTTGCGAATCGGACATTAGCAGAGGCGTTGTGTGTGAATCCCGTCTGTTAGAACATCGCAAAAGATTTGTCAACACACAGAAAACACTTCATAACTGGACACGATTTGTTTCCCGTTTATTGAAAGTATGGTTTATGTCAGCTGGTCAGAGAATCAGTCAATGTTTTTTGAGCGCATTTCACACCCAGCGGTAATGAAAGGAAAACATCGTCTGATAGCGCCACGTGCAACATGGATTCGGTCTTCCGACCTTTTGATTTTGATTAACGTAATATGTGAAATATTAGAAAGCTAAGAATGCTTATTTTGAAGACAGAGAGAGTGCGAGCGAGGGAGGAGCTCTGATCGTCTCTCTGTCACTCAGTTACAAGCGCAGCATCTATTCTACATCATTCATAAATCACAATAACTCATCAAATAAAGCTTTGGCGGGACAAAAATTTGTTTTGGCAGCCGCCAAAAAATTTTCAATGTAGGAAAAACCCTGATTGACTGATATGAATTTTTTTTATCGAGATAATTTTTTGGCCATATCGCCCAGCCCTACTGCTGCTGCATAAATAGAAATACGTGAATCCTGTAGCAGCTCTAGGCAAGTGGAGCTGGGGGAGGTGGGGGATTTCTGAGGAACTAATGATAACATGCTGCAGGACTAGTTGAGCAAGCAATATCATTGGCTGCAGGATCAGTAGAGGCCAATCAGATCCTATGTGGTAATGATGTAATTGCTTGCAGATTGCATGTACAAGACCTTTCAGTCTGTGAGTTTCATGACTGAACTAGATATTAAAATCTTACAAAATTGTACTTAAAAAAAATATAAAATCACCCTATCAAAGTGGAAAAGGCACCTGTTTCATAGAATGACCCCTAAAGGTCCTTTCACACTGGAAGCGAATTTGACGCGCAAATAATTTGCGCAATGCTTTTATTTTTTGATCAGCTGTTTGTGTAATGAGTGCTTCCTCACCGAACGCGAATGTGCTGCACCGTAAAAACGATATTTATTTTTTTTGTTTCGATGTTGATTTTTTAAAACTCTCGCAGCGACAGAAAAGGCTTAAACCAATCACAAACAAGGAAACAAAGTTCACGAAATGTCCAGTTAATGTCATTAGCTTTTTAATTAACATAAACGTTTGCCAGGTATCGCATTTCTCACGAGATTACAACTGTTGTTGTGTTTACAGCTGTACAGATGCAGCTGCGTTTGCCCACTGTAGGCTACAGACAACGATAACATCACCTTTTGAGTTAAAACTCGTTGATTTTTTCTAAACCTAATTGTGTCCGTGACTAGGGCTGAATGATACATCGAATTTATCATAATCACGATATGAACTTGCGCGGCACGATGAATAAGGGAAAACAGTTTATCACATGCGGCAATCTGAGTAACGTATTCTGAATACTTGGATTACTTCCACATTGAATTGCAGTTTATAAGTGTAGGAATGTGGCCATCAAATCCTGATTACTAAATATATATTATAAAATATTTAGCTAACGTCAAACGGGGCCAACGGCTCTTGGGCTGGTAAATCAGGTACAAAGGTACACGTCAACTAAGCAGGTAGCACCGGCGGTGGTCGGTCAATCACTTTATTTTTGTTTGTGAATGCTGTTTTACGTGAATATTATGACACGAGGGAAGCACAAAGCTTTATTTAAGAAATAAATAATAGGTTCGCAATTAAATGTTAGCCTACATCACAGCCGTGGAAACATAGCCAATGGATTCATGCCGAACGAGAGAGGAAGGCTTTGTGAGGTGAGCCAAATTTAAGTTTGCTTGCGTTTTGCGATCTGGTCACACGATTTTCCACGAATTTAACAATAGGCTTAGGCTACTACATTTTATTCTACTGGACATGGAATCTCTTATTTATTTTCCCAAATCCTCATTTACGTCTCTCACAGGGGATTAAACGTTTCTTCCTTGTTTGATTTATTTAGGAGTAGGCTATATTCGCATAATTTACAGTGGTAAAGTAGAAAACGGAGTAGGACAGATACATTTTACTTCAAAATCTATTTAACACAGTTTGTGCTTGCTATTAGACTTGGTCAAGTTTATGTGTATAGCGTATTTCATATACTCCGGAGATTTTTAGTTTAGCTTTCTCTCACAGCGCATAATCAAACAAAGCCTAAGTTCTTGACCCTGCGGAAGATAATTTCGTTCTTCACATTTTAGCTACTACAAGTATCAGTTTTGGAACATCAGGAGAAAACATGAAGATATTAGAAAACGATGCTTCTTTCCTGCTCGTGTCATCCGTTTCAGCGCTAAGAGGCATGACGCACGTCTATGGGGAAATATAAACAAATTTGTTCTTTAACTAATATTTAACTTATATTATTTATATTTCCATTATTTACAGATATTTATTTAAATGTTTTACAGGCTGTAGTATGTTGTTTCACTGACGGAAGTAGGCCTACTAAAATAAAGTTTGAGCCTTGTTTATATTTTTTATTTTCAAAATGTAGGCTATTTAATTGAGGTATATAGGCTATATATATATATATATATATATATACACCTCAATCTCAATTAAATAGCCTACATTTTGCAAATAAAAAATATAAACAAATAATATATATTTAACGAATTTGTATATATATAATATAGGCTATATAAAATATATATATAGGCGTGCGTGCATGTGTAGCCGCCACCCCCAACCACCGGGCCACTGCACAGTTGCACTGCCGTGTTATATTTCGTTCTCCCTTCTCTTTCTTTAATATGAAATGCTGTTTGAATTTCCAAGATAGAAACGCTTTCTTGCCCTGGCTCTGTTGCTCTGGCTCCATCTCTACCTCTAGCTCCTGCTGCTCCTCTTCTGACTCCATTGTGACTGATCACGCAAACCGTGCATTTTTTCGTTTTCATATTGGGGCTTCTGAGAAATGCATTGAGTTGCCTTAATTTATTTAGAAAGTAAATAAACTAATGAATCAGAGAAGTATCGTAAATGTAATCCATTGATTTCAACAATGTAACTGTATTCTAAATATCAACTATTTAAATTGTAGTTGAAACGGAATACAGTTACTCATAATATGTATTCTGAATACGTGATGC
The DNA here is from genome assembly GCF_949357685.1 of Gobio gobio. Taxonomy (NCBI): domain Eukaryota; kingdom Metazoa; phylum Chordata; class Actinopteri; order Cypriniformes; family Gobionidae; genus Gobio; species Gobio gobio. Next base: position 32,717,047 of record NC_137105.1, on the reverse strand, counting down.
CGGTAAATGTATTCCGTTACTGCCCAATACTGAACACGACCTATTAAAGCACTAAGACATGGGAACAAAATAGCTAACATTCACATTTTAATATTTATCGCAAGTCATATCGTCATCGCAATATTAAACAATGTTATCGCACATCGCAGCTTTTCCTCATGTCGTGCGGTGCAGCCCTATCCGTGACTATGGAAAGTGAATGTGTGCTACTGTCTCTGGAGGAGTTCCTCAAATTGTCCCACGGACATTTGAAAGTAAGTGCGGAACCGGTCATGATAAAGTTTTAGCTCTTGTACAAGATTAGCATACTCCCCTTCAGACTCTCTGTTCTTTAAGACTGGGTGCACCCAAAACCTTCTTTTCTGTCTTTTAAATAAAGTGAAAAGCTCGTCTTCACTAAATTATGAGGTGTCCGTGTTTTCTCAGCTGTCGCCACAAATGTTTTGGAATGTTGGAGCTCTGAAACGTCACAGACGTCGCAAATTCTTGTCACGGCTTATGTGAATGGTTTTGACGCAAACTATTCACACACAAAATATTTGTTTTTCCGCTTTGCTTTTCCGTGACGCGTCCGGTGTGAAAGGGCCTTTACAAAGGATAATAGAGAGTCTTTTCTCACACATTGTGTGTCATACAGTATGTGTGAACAAAACATAAAGTTCTGCAGGGATCGGAGTGTTATTATACTACAGGAACTTTCCTGCTTGAACTTCATCCAGCATGAGAGAAATTCTCAGATAGAGAATTAGACTTAGGCCTTAAAGCCCATGTGCACCTTTTCCAATGTACATGGAACAAAATCTACACCTTTTTTAGCACTTTAATTTTTAAGTTTATTATAGTCAACTGGACTTTAAAGGGATCATATCATATTTGAGATGGTGAAAATGATCCTGTACAACTGGTGGAAGAAAGTACTAGTTGTACAGGATTTTTTTTCACCATCTCAAATATGATATGACCCCTTTAAAGTCCAGTTCAGTAACTGAACTGAATATAACTCAACAAAAATTATCCTGTACATTACTGTATATGGCAGTATAAAGTGAAACCATTGTACAGGAGGTTGAGCGTTCGAAGGTGTCGACACTATGGTGCTATCAATCATTGCTCTGTTTGTTTAAGTGTAATGAAGGACTGCTAGTTATCATGCCCGCATCCCATGCTGGTGACGCTGGTTTGAATCGCACTTCGAGTGTGTGCGAGTAGGACCAATTACATTGGTGTCATGACCCGGATAGGAGTGAAGTTTATGGAGGTTATAGGAGTGTAACGGAGGTCAGTTAGCAAAGAGCTGTGAAGGTAAACCTCAATCTCCGGGCCTCAAGAGGCACACTAGCAACTAATGCTAGAGGCTGCGTTAAGACCAGTTACATTGGTGCCGTGACCCGGATAGGAGCAAGGTTTATGGGGATGAGTGTAACGGAGGCCAGTTAGTAAAGAGCTGTGCAGGTAAATCTATATCGCTATAGTGATGCAGAAATGACTCACTCAACCTTTTCATTTTTTTTTTATTATATTTTTTTTTATAAAAAATCAAAAAGGTAAAGATTGCTTAAATCCTCCAAAATGTTATGTAATATTTGTGTATATATATGTTTTTTTTTTTATTGTATTAAGTTCCCATGTGATCCTCAGATATTGTTCTCAACCTCCTCAAAGAGAAACTGGGTGTCAGTTTTGGAGAAGAAAAAAAAAAAAGAGATCTTATAGTTCCCATAGAAACAATATCCCTTAAATACTCCGTATTCTGATGGACTGACAGAACACTGCAAGAAAAGATAATCAGTTAACATTATATTACTCTCAGGTTTCTCTTAAAATAATGTGTTCCTTAGTTTTGTTTACTAATCTACCATTAAAATTTCCACATATTCAAAGGTTAATTTGGTCTAGTGGCAGTGGCCACTAAAGTACCCTAAATTCCCAGATGACTTAAATCTAGTATTAATCTGTTATACTATATTTATATCACATGCTGAATCAACAGGGTTTTCTCTGCATCAGAGATAAGGCATTCGCTCCTTTTGTCTCTCATTATTGTGAGTATTTAAGCAGCTGTTCTACATTTCGCTTTATGAAACTATGCAGTAGTTTCCATGGTGATTTAATGGCATTTTCAGCTATACCTTGATGAGGAAGTTGAATAGTCAATTTACTTTCTTCTTTATATTTATTATCTCTTTATATCAGTCACTCTTTCTCTTGCATCAAAAATATATTTCACTTATCACATATTTTTGAGGAAAAAAAAGATTTTTTTTCTGCCATTAGTTAGAAAGGTATCAACATTTTCACTTTGAAATTGTTTGGAGATAATCACTAGAATGTTCTGACCACAAATGTACAATTTCTTTTGATTTTCTCTTTAAATAAATATGTATATTTTAAATAAACATTACTACCACCACCGTCAGATATTTATTAATACATTAATTAAATTTCGCAAAATTAAATGAAATTAAATCAGTCTTTATCTGAAAGTCTTTTTTGCATATTTATCTTGCTCTGAGTTAAACAAAGTTAAATATACACGGGCTATGTTTTATAATTTCTATCATTTTAACTAACTTTACTTATACGTCATTTGTGTCACAATTGTATAAGCTAGGCATCATTTGAGGTAAAAAATTGTTAGAAGACCTGGTAACTTTATTTCGATGGTCCACTTCAGACATTCTAAGTAACATTGCACTTACATGTCAACTAACAGTCATTAAAGTATTAGTAGACTATCTGCTTAATATCTACTCACACTTTATTTTGATGCTCCCCAACAGACATTACTGACAATGAGTACCTTTGCAACTACATGCCAATTTATTCTAACCCTAATCTAACAGTCTGTAATCTACTAATACTCTAAGGAGAGTTAGTTGACATGATGCAAAGCTACATATAGTTAGCAGAATGTCAAAAGTGGACCATGAAAATAAAGTGACAGATTCTTTCAGAGTATCACTATTGCAATATGATCCATGTATTATGTTAAAGCCAGATGGCTAATAACTCTTTACTTACATTTGGCACCCGACAAGTGTCAGTTTTGTCCCTTCTGTACATCTATAGCTCTTGAAGTTTATTATGTTAAATTGTTGTTGAAACAGCATTATATTTGAGTAATATAGTGGAAAGTGTTCAGTTCCTGTTGGATAATGGCCATCCATTTGGACAGTTGAGCAATTTTTCTAAAATCTTTTTTCTAAAACCATTTTTTAGGTTGGTACAACCCAAAAACAGGTGTTGTTCAGATTGGATTTGCATAATATAAAATATATTCTTTACTGACAGTTAACCCCCTTTATAACCTGATGATCTTAGATCAGTTTTCATCATCCCGTCATTTTTGTGATTTTCATTTTGACCTTTTTCTTTTCTCTCCTCTCCCTCTGTCATGAAGTGAGGAGCTGTTTATTGGGTGAGGCATTCGCTAGCAGGGGCCGATGGGTCCTGCCATCAGAGCGCCACCGTCCTGTGTGTGCGAGGGCAGCGGTGGGCGTGAGTGGGAGACTGAATCAAAGGTGAGCTCTTGCTCAGGCACCCAGCGCAACTCTTTTCTCTGGCGTTCGCTTCCTTCAGCTTTATGTAACAGTTTATTGGGACCAAACACAAAGAACTAACTGTAAACTTAATTCTCTCTCAGACGTTGATTTGTCTGAATGTAAGAGAAAGCCAGCTGACTTTTCTCTTTTAGGTGTTGGGTTCGATTACCGTCACTTCACTGAAGAGGAGCTTAGTGCCTGAAACCTCTCGTCTGTCTTATTCGAGTGTTAGTTACTGGGCCAAGCTCTCCTGCTCTTACTCCATTAGCTTTTTGCTAATAGCATGGTGCAACCCCAGTATTTACACTAATAGCATATTATTTCGAAGGACCTCAGTTACCCCTTACAGGAAGGCGAACCCCTCCCTCTGACAATATTTTTGGATTGATGTCTGTTGCTCTGCTCTCTGTTAGTGATCTTTTGTTTCACTGGAGATTTGATGTAGAGGTGGAAAGACTTCATAATGCTGAGTTATGCAACTGGCACTGGAGAAGATACAAGTGCAGCTTTCCTTTAAGTAAATGTAATTCATTTTCTGTCTCATCTGCAGGGTGTTTGGGTGAATTGTAGTGTCCTCCTGGGTCATTCTGGTTTTGCAGTATTTTTTAACTCTGTAATTTTTATAAAATTAATATGATTATGTTACAATTTAAGGAAGTAATATAAAAGAGTATGCCAGAGGAATATGCTCTGTTTTAGCTAAGGCACTTTATTGATTATAACTCAATATTTTTATATAATATCAAGTAAGTTAAGAGGAAGGAAGGCGGTCCACCAGAAGCTAAATATTGTAATTTATAACATGTTAAATATGTATATTTTTCTTACAAAAACCCATAAATTTACTTCAAAAGTCCTATATTAACACCCCAGAGCCATGTGGATTACTTTTATAATGGATGGATGGACTTTTTTGGTCTTCAAATTTTGGGCTGCCATTCACTGCCATTATAATGCTTGGAAGAGCCAGGACATATTTTAATATAACTCTGATTGTATTCGTCTGAAAGAAGAATGTCATATACAGGGCTCCAGAGTGCGACTAAATGGTCGCATTTTGCGACTAAAATTTGAGAGTGTGCGACTGAATTTTACATCCAGTCGCACACGTGCGACCAGTAAATTTGCCTGCTGTCGGTACTGGAGAAATTAAGAAAATACACTTACTAATTATAATTGATAGACGTTATGTCTGGCAAATTCTATTTTTGCCAGCAGTTTCTATATGAGATAATATTAAACCATTTGTCCGTGATGCATTTTTGCCATTCGCAATCCAGAAGAGAGAGAGAAAGCGAGCTCTCTCACGTGGAGCTACAGCGAACACAACACCACAGTCAGCTTAATGAGTGACGATGGCCAAGAGAACTACACAGAAGTTTAGTCTGCTTAAACTTTAGGGATGTGCTGTGATATTAATCTAATTTTATTTTCGATTTTGGCTTACAAGAATTATAAAAAGATGGTATGAGGTAAAACTATTCCTATAGCCGTCGAGCTCATCCTTCCCTTCACAGTCATGTGCTGTCATTTCTCCCTAAACCTAATCTAAACGTCAGATTCAGTGATTGTTGTAAACTGCAGTCTCTACTGTTGCTAAACTGCGGGATGTGTTTGATAATAAAGAGCTATTAAATGCACAATAATCCGCGCAAGAGACGCTGTTTCCAACTTCAACGCGGCTTATGTGTGTGTGCTGCGAAATGGACCGACTTGCACTTAATATTTTAGGCTTCGTGTGCGCGTCTAAACCATAAACAACAAATAGCCGGTGTCAAAATGACCGGATTGGAGAGTAGTCATTTTAACAGTTTATATCTTAAATGGGCGTAAATAGTTTGGAGAAATAGGAGAATGATATTATTAGTTCAACATTGATCGCTCTTAAAGGGGCAGCGTCTAATAAACCTGCTGACGATTGAGCCATTAATTCGACTCGAACAAAAGGCAAATAGAAAATATTCACATCTCTTGAATGAATAACTTTAGCTTTTATAAGCATTAATCTATCAATTTATACAGTGAAAACTATGCAGTGTTATTTTACATTTCATTACTTTATTAGATTTCTTTGTAGGTTTGTTCTTTACTGTAGCCTAATATTAATGTTAGCAGACCTTCCGAATGCCTGCACACTGGTCCATTTACACATAGATGTCTTATATTTTTGTTCAAACTTTGCTGTTTCTTTTGCTATAGATATTTTACTTTTCAGATTATAAAGCCATGTTAATTATGTTCTTAATTATGTTTTTTTATTTTTTATAAAAATAAATAAATAAAGTATAATAAAAAGAACAGGTAAGAATACTGTTAAAGTACCGGATCGATAAGCAGTATCGGTAAGAGTAGTAATACCGTTAAAACCTTAACGATACCCATCCCTATTAGTAATACAGTGGACATTAGTAGATTTGGTTAGCATGTTGATTTACGGTGTGCGCCCCTAAAATTTCTGGTTGTGCCCCTAAAATTTTCAGTTGGGGGCCACTGTGCTCCTAGTGAAAAAAGTTAGTCTGGAGCCCTGATATACACAAATCATTGGGTAATTTTTGGGTGAACTATCCCTTTAACAACTATGTACTTAACCATTTATTACTATGTACTTAACCATTTATTACAATTTACTTATATATATATATATATATATATATATATACAGCGAGGATTCATATAAAAAAATAACTGTACCTAGAAGACTGTAGATTACATAACAGCCTGTATTAGTGTCTCTGTAATGAAATCCTCAAATGCCACGTTCAACGACATCAGTGACACATATCTTTTTTTCTAGGATCACTCGAATCCAGATATCCTTCATTTCTCAGGTAGTGACCCTGAATGTGTCATTATGTGTAATTGTGTGTCAGGCAAGATGCTACATGTGGGAATACATGCTTATCTTTCTTTGACTCATTTAGTTGCCACAGCAACCACATGTTCTTTTTCTGTAGCAATGTGTTGTAAAAAAAGAGAAATGGGAAATGTTGGGAAGGTTGCATATTTAAACCTCACTGGGATAATTTTTCCTTAAACTTGTGGGCTTTGACTTGGAAGCTCAATAATAGTTTTCCATCATGATCCATTTACTGTATCCTAAACTCATTGGCCTTGTGAGCTCTTCATCACACAGATGGCTAGTATTCAGATTTGAAATATACATATTTATAAACTTGAATAATGAAATAAATGCTTCTTCATTGAAATACAGTAAAGGCTGTGAACAGCGGTCCTGCTGTGAATTACTGTCATCCCTGTGTAACAAAGTCTAAAATCTGCTTTTCATGGTCAGAGTCCTCAGCAATGGTTACCATGACAACTCTGTGTTATATCTCATTCTCTTTGATATACTGCAATGGATTATGGTCCCTGGGCATTATGTAAGAGGAGATTTAGCGCTAAAGGTGTTTCCTGCTCTGATTTCTCCTCTGACACATCGGTATCTTCTTTTTTAATTAATCTTTAATTTGTCATTTACTGGTATTAGCTGTTATCCCATATAGTGGGAACAAAAGGTTTGGATGACGCTTCATTAGACTGGCTGTTTGTATTTCTCTTACACTGAACAAACTGAAACGACCATGTCATTTACTTAGAGTGCATTTTGTTACTGGTTTAATCAGAAAATCAGCATTTCCGGTTTAAACTTGTTTTGTTCAGTTTCTCTAAAAGCAAATAACACTCCACAAAGAAATGTTTTAAATAGTATTAGTATTTTTAGTATAAAATTGTAATTATACATTTAAGTACTGAGTAATATTGATTAATATTGTACTTACTATAGGGTTATGGTAGTATTAGGATTTGGTTGCGGGTTAGTTGCATGTAATTATGCATAATTTACTGTTATTACTATGGTAAGTACATGTAATATGTGTAACAAGGACACTGTAAAATAAAGTGTTGCCAAATTAGGATTAGGATAAATTGCATTTAATTATACATCATTTATAGTTATTATTACTATAATAACTACATGTAACATATGTAACAATGACACAATTACTTTTTTGTTACCCTTTATTTTAAGGTGACATAGTTACATTGTACTTACTCAAATAGATACTGAGTAATATTAATTAACCACATGTACTTACTATAGAGTTACGGTTAGGGTTAGTTACTTAGTAAGTACAGCGAGTTATTACTATAGTAAGCACATGTAGTAATGTGTAACTACGTCACCTTAAAATAAAGTGTTACCATATTTTTTTAAGTTAGTCCAAAGTATACATTTTCAGTGCACCCTGTCACTGTAAACCCGAATAAGTTGGCAAAAATGTTTAGGTAATCAGTTACATCAAAATGAAGTTAAGAAATGCAAAGTTTAAGTAAGCAGAACTGGCAGACTTTTATTTTATACTCTTTATACTTTTTATACATTTTAATTACTCTTAATTTGTAATATTTGAGTAAGATAATTCATACATTTAACTTAAAATTATCATGTAATCTCAACTTAAATATTTTTACTAGTGGAAACTTGGCTAGCTTTAACTAGCTAGTTTAGTAAATGTTAACTTGCTAATTAGTAACACAACGCTTTGATAGTATTAGCATTGCATAAAAATTGCAGAATGAGTACGGCAATATTAACATATATCTGTTCTCAGATTAAGCTCATGCTCCACTCGTCACCATGATGGTAACCCCCCAACCCCCCCCCCCAAAAAAAAAAAACACATTACAGAAACTCTTTTGATATTAAACACTACTAAATCACCCATTTAACATTAATCATGCGCAAAAAAATATATAACACTAAGGGCCCCTATCATACACCTGCCGCAATGCGACACCAGTGTTTTTTGCTAGTTTCAGCCCGACGCAGTTATAATTTTCATATCCAGCGCCCACATTGTTTAAAGGGGTGGTAAAACACATTCTTTTGAAGGCTTGATTGTGTTTGTGGGATGCACTGTAACATGTGTTCATGCTTTGTTTTAAAAAAAAATGTCATTATTTTTCATATATTTGACCTTTATTCTACACTGCTCTGTACCTCCTTGTAAAACGGTGTGATGGTTTCCGGGTTCTATGAAGCCAGTCCCTCAAAAATATGCGATGGGCTCAGATTGGTTAGCTGGCCCAGTGTGTTGTGATTCGCTAACCGCAGTGCACGTTTATCGGAAACGCCACGCCCCTTACCTTTACCGGTAGACTGTGCTTTGGTCAGTATTAGAAACAATGCCGTCAATAAAACCATACCAATCTAAGCCCGAATCAGACCCAGAACATTTTAGTGAAGATGATCGAGCAGAACCTGTTCAGTCCTCAAGAGTAAAGACTGCGGATCTATAGTGATTTCTACTGAATGGCACTATTTTTAGAACGATTATAGCCAAATATCTGTGGCAAGAACTATTAACCCAAAACGAACACTAAACACTGGCTTTACTAGGAGCCAAATCACACACAGAACCATGTTTAGCATGCCTGTAGATAAATAATACATAAAAGCTCTAATCAAAGAATCATTTACACTAATGCCAGGTTCGCTGTTGAGATTTTAACGTTAGGTGTTTGTAACGTTAGGTGTTCATCGGATAACGTCAAGTATGAATGAGCATTTAACAAACTGGTTTGCAGAACAGCGTTGTCATCTGTTTACTTCCTTGCTACAACGTACAATTAACCTATTACAGGAAAACACATCGATGAAAAATAAATCAGACCTATAGGTTGTGGCCCGTAAACAGCTTCTGTTTGTAAATCCAGCTTTCAGGACAAGCCGTGGTGCAAATACTGCATTGAACTCGCAAAGATTGTGGATGTTTTCCTCCGTGAAATGTGCAGCGCACGCGTCGTGCATCCACACACTGCAGTGTTTGTCTCGCGCAGTTGACGTTGTGCAAATCCGGCATTGAACTCGCGAAAATTGTGGATGTTTTCCTCCGTGAAATGTGCAGCGGGAGGCGCGTCCGTCATGCATGATTCACACTGGCAATTCATAAGCGGTTCTCGCTGAACCGCTTATGAATTGCAACGGGCGAATATTGTCCATTGTCACATTTTCCAGTCTTCTCCTCCGACCCTGTCTGTCTCGTGCTTTATGATGGGCAGTATATATCTGAGACCTGTTCCCCTCTGTCTCAAACACACGTGCATATAGCATGCTGTATGTTAAACGCCCATCCCCAGACCTGCAATCCGGATGAAAATAACAGTGTTTCGTCGGCATTGCAGCAACACCACTCCTGCCTGTAGCCTACCACTATACCACAACAACAGCGATACAAAATGGCCTCACCCCCCCCCCCCTTATTTAATATTCACGGAGGAGGGGTTTATGTAAATATTGAGGCTGGTGATGTCACCGACCCTGGAGGAATGTCTGTAGTCGCCTACTGGCCGTTTGCTGTAGTCCTTAGAAATGGATTTCTTTAAAAGCAAATATCTCCCTTTGCTTTAAACTTTGAACGTTGTAACTTTGCAGATGTTGTTTATGCTCAAGCAGCAACATTACACGCTAGCTAAAGTAAGAATAGTGAAATCGTGGTTTACCACCCCTTTAAATAGCATTCGCACCCATCTGTTCAGGCGCATTGTTGGAGCGTTGCTATATTGAGGCAAGTGAAAACAACTGCGTCACCCCCCCCCCCCAATAAAAAAAAAACTTGGTCGAAAGTCATTAGTTAAGTTTTTTTGTGTGTGTGTTATTTAAAGGGCGCGTTAGTAATATGCACCTATAGCCAGGTGCACAATGCGCGTACACTATGCTTCTTACACACACAGAGATGCACAGCAGCACACAAACATTTTTAAATATTAAAAATAAAAGGATTCCTCCTCTAAATACTCATAAAAGATCATTTGATTGAACTAAGTTGTTTAGTTTAAGTTTATCAAACAAATTAATTGTTTTGAGCATCATGGTTTACTGATGGTATTGGTTCCTCACACAAAGGTATCATATGGCTTCAGAAGACTCCAAAAACATACCACCCACCACAACATCTTCTTGGGAGTTCAATGCATCGCTTTTCAGTGTTGTTTGTTTGTTAAATTTAATTCAGGCATATCAGGCAATCAGGTTTTCCAAATATTACATCATAAATATGCAAACCCTTTTCTCTCTTGTGATCTTCATTATTTTGAAAGAAGTGAAAGAAGATTCCCTTTCTATCAACATTAGTTTAACTCACAATCAAAACGTAAAAAATATGATTGAATGCAAAGAGCAAAGAGAGAGAGAAGTTTCCTGCAGGATCTCTTTAGTCAGAACGAGGGAGTTTATCTGATAGAAAGTAAAATAATATTGGGGGTTTGGACATCCTACCATTGTGATTCTTTTGGATATGGTTTCATGGTAGTATAAAGTAAGGGAGTGTATTATACATGGAGACAATTAACCATTTGCATTCCCATTCATTTCAAAGCCAGTGGTGCATCCCAGACATACATTTTTGGAGATCTGAAATCTTTGAATCTTCGCTCATTGGCACTCAGTTATGGATACATGAGACTAATCATTCTGGATCTGCAGGGAAATTGGGTGATGGCATCACAAGAAAGTACATAAACCCTTCACTAGAGTCTGAGCTGTGACGAGAAGGCCGACGCTTTTATGAAATAACAAACAAAATATTTTCAGTGTATGTATTGCTTGCAAAAATATATAGTTATAGCATTTACCAGTAAGCGCTAAATAGACCATTTTAACTAGCCAAAGCCAGACTACCCTGAAGTGTAGACAACAATATGCTAATAAAACATTTTTATTTAAAAATAAACATATTTTATATTCGTGAACCTGACTCTCCATTTCTTCCACTCCAGATAGGGGTACCTTAAACTTAGTGATTCAGGTTACTTTTTATTTCTTATACATATGCTGTGATTATTTTATGATTATTTTAATTCCTTTTCTGTTTAAAGCACTTTTACCATTGTGTATAAATAAATTAGCTTTGCCCTATGTATAAAAACTGTTCTTGCAGATAATATAATATTAGTTAGGGTTAGTTCCCCCAAAAATGAAAATTCTGTCATTATTTACTTACCCTCATGTCGTTCGATCTTCGGAACACAAATGAAGATATTTTAGTTGAAATCTGATGGCTCTGAAAGGCCTCCATTGGCACAATGCACGGTTCACTCTCAAGACCCTTAAAAGGTACTAAAGACGTCGTTACAAAGTCCATCTCACTACAGTGGTTCTACAATAACTTTATGAATCGTCGAGAATAGTTTTTGTGCGCAAAAAAACCCTAAATAACGACTTATATAGTGATGATGATTTCAAAACACGGCATCATGAAGCTTCGAAGCGTTATGAATCAGTGAGTCGAATCAGCAGTTTGGATCGCCAAATTTCAGCAGTTTGGCGGTTTGACACGCGATCCGAATCATGATTCGACTCACTGATTCATAACGCTTCGAAGCTTCATGATGCCGTGTTTTGAAATCGTCATCACTATATAAGTCGTTATTTAGGGTTTTTTTGCGCACAAAAACTATTCTCGCCAATTCATAAAGTTATTGTAGAACCACTGTAGTGAGATGGACTTTGTAACGACGTCTTTAGTACCTTTTAAGGGTCTTGAGAGTGAACTGTGCATTGTGCCAATGGAGGCCTTTCAGAGCCATCAGATTTCAACTAAAATATCTTCATTTGTGTTCCAAAGATCAACGGAGGTCTTATGGGTGTCGAACGACATGAGGGTAAGTAATTAATGACAGAATTTTCATTTTTGGGTGAACTAACCCTTTAATATTAATTACTAAAAGAGTGTACACTATTATGACTTTATTAACACACTTAAGTACACACAAAAGTATTGTCAAATTAAATCATTGTGTTTAAATATAATCGCTGTCATGTTTTAAAATACACTTACAGTATTTTGATGTGTTATATATCTATTTTATTTTATTTTATTTTCCAGCATCTTTTGCATATTTGATCCCTCTCCAGCAGTGACTGTACGCTTTTAAGATCCATCTTTTCACACTGAGGACAATTGAGGGACTCAAACACAACTACTAAAAAAAGGTTGAAACATTCACTGATGCTCTGGATGAGCTGGGGGTGAAAAATTTTGTGTCCAAATGTTTCTTATTTTGTTTAAATATCTTTTTTATTTTTTTATTACTGCCCTTCAGAAGCAACAGAAGATGCTTGCATGTTTCCCAGAAGACAAATTGAGTACAATTTACCTTGATCTTCAAATTCAATAAGTTTTCACCCCCCAGCTCTTAATGTATCGTGTTTCCTTCTGGAGCATCAGTGAATGTTTTTTAGTTGTTGTGTTTGAGTCCCTCAATTGTCCTCAGTGTGAAAAGATGGATCTCAAAAGTATTGAGAATGAATGGTTCATAAACTTTTGAACAGAGTTATTTGAATAAATTCAGTTCTTTTTTTGTCTTGTGGACTATATGTAAACATTTTTTATGTAAAATATCTTATTCAGGACTGTACTAAATAAAAAAATAATTCATATTTTCACAGATTCTGCAAGTGGTTCACATACTTTTTCTTGCCACTGTGTGTGTGTATATATATAAATACCTGACATACAAGTTTCAGTAGAAATTATCATACATAAAGATGTACTTAAGTGTGGGTCAAAAAGCACTCAAGTTCAAGCTACGGTAATTGCATTTAATACCAATTTAAACTATAATTCCTTTTCATTTAATTGTAAATAACATGCAATTAAGTGTCAGAAAACATTACAATCAGTTTGAACTTAAATATATTCTTTTAAAGTATATTACAGTATTTGCCTAATAAGTACTGTTTTTAGTATGGTAAATTGCACTTTTTCACAAGGGTAGACTTTAAAAACTTAAAGCAATCTAAGGAAAAGTCCATTTTAACCCTGACCACCACAACGTATTCTCACCCCGGAGGACTAGGCAATCACGTTAGCAGAATTTCTCTAAACATTGAAAGTGGATCCAACTATAATAGGTTTTATTTTAGGACAATTGATAAAAACAAATAAAACAAAGTAATCAATTGAATTACATAATATGGCTGTAACATGTATACTTTGTTGGTTTTGTTTTCATTCTGTTCCCTCTGTTCCTTTGCTTATATTTGCTGTCATTTGTTCCTATGGTTCCTATGGTTCTTAATTATAGTCACACCAGTTTATATTCCAGCTTATTATCTCCCTGCTATATATACCCTTAGTTTCAGTGTTTAGTGGTTGTGTTTTCTATTATCTCCAACAATCCCTGTGTTTTAGTTTGTGATTTAGAGTAAAGATCATTTTGAATACTCCTTCGACGTGCACGTCTCTATAGCTATCACAGGTTACAATTGCTTTAGAATAATAACATCATACAACAGTTCTAATCCTCTGATTGGTCGAGGAGCATACTGAGAGTACTGATATACAATGCTGATATACATTTCACTGTTTGTATCACTGTGTTTGCATGTCAGTCTGTGTATTATTAGTGCGGATTTTTCAGTAACCATTTCTAAAGGTTACAATGTTACTTCAGGAGATGGCAACAAGTGATTGTCAAGTTATATTTATATATTGCATTAATATATTGTGTTTGTTTTATTTATATGAAATAATTTTGCCCTGTAGCAGTAATAAAAATAATGGGCAGATAAATGTAGACGCACAAGAAACGATGGCATTTGATATCAGTGTTTTTAAAAAAAGTCTCCACTTTCAAAGCAACTGCATGACTCTATATTCAGAAGAAGGATAATGCATGAGACTACTTTTATGATTTTTTTTATTCTGCTTTTGTCACTTTTGGAGCTTCAACGCAGTTATTCTGGAAAAAATAAATAAAACTTTGTGTTTCACAGCAGACATTTTATATGTTTTACAAGTAAATGAGATTTTGTTCACAAATGCTTAGCCTTGGGTAAAGTAATGGAATTACTTTTTTTACTCCAAAACAAAAGCAATGTTTTTGTTATTCAGGATAAATGTGCTTGGGTGACATTTCTTTCTGAGAGTGTGCCATGACAGATATTTGAATGTCTGATTGAATTCAGCAATCTAGTAAAATTGCTTTAACCTTGAATGTCCTTCTCTTTATTCTAGACCAGCAGTGTTCCCCCTGGTCGCCATCCAGAGATTTCAATGAGGATAGTAGCCTCTCTCCACCCAGGAACATGAAGGGCTTATCAGGTGGTCGTGTGCCGCACCAGATTCCCACACTGGCCCCGTGTGGACTGGCGGAGTGCGAGCATCTCCATGACCTGCACGGCATGCATGTGTCCGATCTGCGCCACTCGTACCTGCTCAGCCCCACGGAGACCTGCGTCATGGACTTCCATCACCGTCTTTCCCCCCGCAGCTCCATTCACTCCGATTGCATGATCATGTCACCCATGGTGCTACCTTCCACTGCCCCTGCCGACCACGTTTCCAGCAGCACCTTTCCCAGAATGCACTACAGTTCACAGTACTACGACCCAGCTGCCCGGGAAGACTGTGCAGCCATCACCACCTCAGCCACATCTGCTGCCGCCGCTGCTGCAACATCTGCCTCTCACCACGGCAACAGCAAGAGCAACCGCATCCCCGCAAACCTGCTGGACCAGTTTGAAAAGCAGCTTCCGCTTCATCGTGATGGCTTCCATACGTTGCAGTACCAACGCACATCTGCCGGCACTGGAGGGGAACAGCGCAGTGAGAGCCCTGGTCGAATCCGACACCTGGTGCACTCTGTCCAGAAGCTCTTCACCAAGTCCCACTCACTGGAGGGATCATCCAAGATGAATGGCACTAAAGGTGACAGTGGAGGTGGAGGAAGCCATCACCATCACCACGGCAATCATCACTCATCTAAACACGGCAGCAAGCGCAGTAAAAGCAAGGAGCGCCGGCACCGGTCGGGGACGGGGGGCTGGTGGAGCTCGGATGACAACCTAGACAGCGACAGCACCTACCGCACGGCCAGTGCTTTGAGCCGCCATCATTATGAACACGTCGGTCACAGTTTCCCAGAATCCATGCACACTCACTTTGGAGACCACTCACTCAAAACCTCCAAAAGCAACAATGACGTCAAGTGTTCGGCCTGCGAATCCATGGCACCCGAGGGAAAGTTCATGAAGAGGAGTTCCTGGTCAACGCTTACCGTCAGCCAGGCCAAAGAGGCCTATCGAAAGTCCTCCCTTAACCTGGAGAAGCCCATGATGCATCAGGACTTTAAACCATCATTCCGGTCTTCACACTACCTACAGGTAAGTCGTGGCTTTCATCCTTGAGAAGATGTCATGATGGTGTCTCAACTGCTGTTCAGAATTTAGCCAGTAATGATTTTGTGATATAATCTCATTTAAAATTATCGTAATGTGGAGTGACGTGACACATTACCTGGGAAAAGTAATTTGGCTGTCTAGACTGAAAGCATAGTCAAAGACAACACAACACAACGCAAAGCAAATCAAAATGTATCGGATGTTCAAATTAACTATTATGTGGAACAGGATTTTGGACCAATGAGATTTCACTCTGGGCTGGCTGACGAAAGATTACCATCGGGAAACAATCGATTTCTGTGATCATGGCGCCTAATGGGTGGTCCTATGTTGTACAATGAGAGAGGTTCAAAGACAACCGTTGTCATGGTCTTGCGACCAAAGATAGCATACGACAATTGTGTGTGTTTGCTGCTACGACCTACAGTACGTCTACTGATTAGCCAATACAAATTTGACATGAAATCAACGCGACATGGCGCAAAAACTTAAAACTGCTTAACCCAAGCTCTTTTCCCCTCTTCTTTCGCCGCATCATCTTTTTTTCAGCACACATAAAAACTACAACTGCCAAAGTGTAAATCATCATGGTCTTTTTGTTTACCACTAGCGCACGTTGATGACTTTTTATTTTTCTATAGAAACTTGATCATAGCCTACTAGTCAATAGGTGTCATCATCGTACAGTCTACATGCATGTTGTACTCAGGTTTAATAGATCCATGTCGCACAGTGTGATTTGTAATGATTGTATAGGATTGCTAAAATCGTGCAGTCTGTTCCTTGCTTAAGCCCAAAACATACTCTATGCATGTGTCTGATCTGTGCCACTCCTACCTGCTCAGCCCCACGGAGACACTGTCTTTATTTTCTCACTTACTGTAGGGCTAATGTTCGTCTTATGTTTGCCTATGCAAGTATTTGAATGCAGGCTCTTATCACTACTCAAATACCATTTAGTGCAGTGGGTCTTAACTCTGGCCCTCGAGATCCACTTTCCGACAGAGTTTGGCTCTAACCTTGCTCAAACTCACCAGCCTATAATTTTCTACTAATCCTGAAGACCTTGAATAGCTTGTTCGCGTATGTTTGAAAGTGGACTCTGCAGGAAAGTGGACCTCGAGGTCCAGAGTTGAAAACCCCTGATTTCATGCATTTTCGTTGCACTTTAGCATTGTCGCAAGGGGGGCTACAGTATAAGTGGTAATTAGCATAAATTACTTCTTTTACAGTCACTTTTCTCTATTAGGTGAATCACTGTTATAGCAACAGTCTGATGAGTATCTTGCAGAGCAAATTAGTTTGTTTAATGGCACATGCGTTTGAAAGTAACTATATTGCCCTTTGAGTTGTGAGGTCTGTTACGGCTAGAGCAGTGCTGACCACTAACACACAGACTGTTTTGTCATTAGTTTAAACCCAAGAAGGGGTGATTCATTGAGAATTACAGAGATTTCCTGTCATGATGGTCATGATTTTCCTTGAGCAAAGAGACATTATAACAGGTTGCTCCAGGTGGATTGTTCCTGTAATAAAAGTAGACTTTAAATGAAGAAACACATGAACATATAACTTATTAACTTATATACAGTACAGTTTACACTGTATACTACATAGTGTTATTTAAAAATAGTAAGTGTACAGTAAGTATTAAACGGAAAACCCCCAAACAAGAACATTAGCTGTTCATTTACTTTCTTTTCCTCAGTAGAACAGGTGATTTTTAGCTGAAAACATGGTCCTTGGTGATTCATATAATGCAAGTAAATGGCTACCTTCACTTTGAGGGTAAAAACAAAACATGTAAATGCAAAACAAAATAATACCTGTTGCTCCTGACAATACATTGAGGTCTTTTTCATGAGAGTCTGAAGCGCGAACTTCCTTACACATTATGCCGTTTTTTTTAAAATCTCAAATCACCAAGGACCATGGTTTTAGCTAAAAACCTTCTGTACCGTTCTACTGAAGAAGACAAAAACTCACCTACATCTTGGATGGCCTGAGGGTGAGTAAATTAACAGCAAATATCCATGAACTATACCTTTAAGCAGGGATTATTTTTTCACAAAAAAATTATTGTATGGGTAATTCAATTAAATGAGAAGATGTCTTAACCTTTGGCAGTTTGATCAAATATATTTGGTGACTTAATTTAACCCTTAAATGCATGACTGTTTCGCCAATCATTCTTATTCTTACATATTCTTCGGGTGACATTTTCTTTAGTGACCCGTATCTATATCTAACATGGATGGATCTCCCTGTCGTGATAATATAAAACTCCTGAAATTAGTGTAACAATTACAGAAGAATAAAATAAAATATATTTTGTTACCTTTTGGAGCTTGGAAGGATTCAGTTTGAGAAGATGTTTAATACCATCATCATTATCCTCATCAGAGCTCATTTCCCAGAACATTCAGCATCTGGCTCATGTTCACGATCTCAAACATATTCTCAAAACTATCATTTTCAACATCTTCAAAATCAGTATCTTGATCGCTGACAGCTTCTTCACCAGATCCACCATAAAGTGACAATGACACCAGTGTTTCCCCTGGATTTTTTTACAGCAGCGGTGCTGTTACGTGCCGGTGGTTGTTACCAAGCCGCGCGTCCGGGGGCATGCACCTCCGGAATAAATAAAAAAAAAAAACTTAAACCATTTCATAGTTTTGTGGATAGAAATAGACATTTTGAACATTAAAATCAAAATTAAGCTTTTTATTAGTTTAAAAGGTGACTAGCTTATAGCCTATTTTACTTCAATTACCTGCAGGGACGTGCAAAAAGTTCCTAAGGGGCAAGGGCTCAAATGTAAGAAAGGGGCAATATGTAAAAATTAAAATTAAAAAAAGTGTTTGGATACTATTTTATATTTTTGCAAAAAGTCTCATGCTTATCAAGCCTGCATTTATTTAATCAAAAATACCGAGAAAAAAAAATATTATGAAATACTATTACATGATGTTTTTTTTTTTTTTTACCTTTTTATTAATCAAATTATATATGATTAATAAAAAGGTAAAAAAAAAAATTAAGAGCATCACATATCATACAAGAGCTGCAAGTAATTTTCTCTTTGCCTTTTGTTGTTTGATTCACATTATTGGCTCAATCGTTACCAGGTTTATTAGATGCTGCCCCTTTAAGACGCAGATCTAATATAATTCTCTCTTTAATTTCTCCCAACTATTTACGCCCATTTAAGCTAAACTGTGTTTAAGTGAATACTCTCCAAGCCTGTCATTTTGAGATATAGGCTATTTTGTTGTGTATTTGATGGTTTAGTCGCGCAAACGAAGCATATGTGCAAGTCGGTCTGTTTCGCAGCGTGCGTACACACACACACACACACACACATACACCCGCCTTGAACTTGGAAACAGCGTCTATTGCGCGGATTATTGTGCTTTTAATTTAATCAAACACGTTCTGCAATTTAGCCAAAGTGGAGAGTGCATTTGACAACAATCACAGATTGTGCTGAATCTGACGTTAAATGCATGTTTGTTGGGGAGAAATGACCGCGCGCTATGAAGGGAAGGAAGTTGTGCTAATAGTTTTACCTCATATCTTCTTTTTATAATACTTGGAAGCGAAAATAAAATACGATTTAAAATAAGATTAATATCACAGCCCTGTGATATTGTGTAAGTGTAAGCAGACTATATTTTTGTTTAGTGCTCTGGCCATCGTCAATCTCTCTCTCTCTTTTACAATTACAGTGTGTAAGTGAATGTGATATTACTGATCATGTGAAGATTTTGCAGTGGCGCTGCACCGCTGTGAATACATTGTAGGGGAAACACTGGACACTAATATTTGATTGCGTTCAGTACTTGCTCTGCAGTAAATCGCTGAGCCATTTCAAATTTTGCAGATCATACATATTATTGTTTCATTTTCAGTCTACGGTAAGTATGAGTGAAACGTCACTTCATCATTGTGTATCAGACATTGCCACCTTGTAGAATAAAGGTGAATTGAACTTATTCCGTCATTAAAGATTCAATTATTGTTGTGCAGAAAAAAATATACGTACACTCTTACAGACTTCGAGCCGTTAGCGAACCTATAACATTTTTACAAAAAATTAATAGATAAACAGGTATTGTTTTATAATTTGATATTTTTTTTCTTTATATATTGTTTATAATGCATTGATTGAGGAATACTAAGAAGGTTGAATATCTAACTTCAAAAAATGAATGAGGAGGAGGGTAGTGAATGACGTCCCGGGTCGCTAAGGACCCGAGGTATGCATTTAAGGGTTAAATGTGCAGTAAGCAATTTCTAAAAAAACACTGTTAATATTTGAAATCGACAGTTAAACAAACACACCCCTAACCAAAAGAAACACACCCATCCCTTAATTTCTCCACCCTCAAAATAACAAACACGATATACAACACAGGCAATGACTAACAGATGGCACATCAGACAGTTTGCGCAAGAATGGATTAATCAGCTGTGATTCAACAACAATGACAGCATATAACAACATACTGTATCTTGGTTGTGTGAAACATAGCAAAAACCAATGTTACTCAAAGCAATCTCAGCATCCGTTTTCAGGCCTTCCCGCTCTCTAACGGCACTCCAGCACTGAAAAGTTTTAGCTCTTGTCTGATCGCAACAGGGGTTTTTTTTTCAGCACACACACAGAACAGATATAGCAAATATTCACTCAGAAATTGCTTACTGCACTTTCAATGGTCAACTAACATATTGGCAAGGCTGATGTATTCAGATATTTGGCATTTTTTAATTAATGACATTGGAAATTAGTTTTTCTGTTTTGCTGATAAGTGTTGGACACAGGACTTTTATATTGGCAGCGCCTGGACTTTTACAGTGCAGAGAACGCCAGAATGTTTTTAACATTTTGAGAAAAATACTATAAGATTACACAAAGAATTTGCCATCAAAGTGTCATTCTTTTTATTTTACAGGTTTATTTTTTTAAATAGTGTGCGATGACATGTATCAGCTTTAAATTGGCCACCCTGCTCTATGGACATCGCCTATTAAAAATCCATATTGGTCCATTGCTAATTTCCTAATGATTTTAACGTATATGTCAAAATAGATCTGAATGAAATCAGTTGTCACACTGGAATGTAAGATCAATTCAAGCACATTGCATTGCGGATATAGCATTTCACACATTGTGTTTTGTTGCATACTGCCAGAATATTCATTCTGATTTATGGCATGGGGCAGACAGGTCATGCTGACTGCTACACACTGTTATTCAACTAATAAGTTCCTGACATCTAACTGACATCTTCCTCCTTGAAGGTTAATTATGGCATAAGTACCAGTAGAGGAGCTGAGGACTACTTTGTACAAATCGTCGGCACACACTGTTCTACAGCATTGTCATGTTTGCATAGGAAACTCTCCTTTTGTCGACCTTATTAGAAACTGTCAGTGCTCAAGAGAGATGACAGCCTGGGTGAGTTTCAAGTGACATTAAACTAGATACACTCACTAATTAACCATTCAGGAATAACCATAAACTTTAAATTTGATATCATTGTAATACAGCTGTGTTCCAGTGTGTTGAACCAGCCAGATGTGGTAGTGGTTTAAAGTGCACAACAGTAGTAAATGTCCAGGGAAGCCGGCTTTTCTTTTTTTTCTTATAAATTCCCCTTTCCCATTGGTTTAAGGAGAAATATGAATAAACAAATTAGGCATTTTTTGGTAGATAGTTAATGTATAATGCTATTAAATAAATAAATGTGGATACTATACTATATAGGCATACATAGGCATACTATATACTATAAAAAGTGTTTGAACTGCATATACAATTCCAGTCCATTTGGAATACACAGTATTAACATAAACAAACAAATAAACATAATATGATGCATATTTGTCAGTCAGGCATAAATGAAATTGGTAAGGAACAATAGTTTTGTACTTGTGAAAAATCAGGACATATTAGCTATTTGTATAAATTAAATTTTCAAAATGCATTTATTCGAATCAGCATAAATCTGTTCACTGTGAAAACAATTACATTTATTCAGATAAAAAGTATGAACATGGTTCATTCTTTGAACCAGCAATATTCAGTTATATTAGTTTAAAAAATGTATAAGATCGAAATGAATTGGATTTATATTTAAACTTAGTTATTGTATATTTAAAACTGTAACAAATCCACTGGAGGCAAGTTGAGAACCCAAGTGCAGTTTATTTACAAGGTGAAACACAGAATCCAATGGTGACTTTGACTTGATGTGACATGACTTGAACTGAAACAGACTTGACTAAAAAACATGACAGACACTCACCAACAGCGGTTACACATAGTAATACTTGACAAAGACACATGGAAAACATGAGGGCTTAAATACACACACTAATGACAAGACAAGTGACACCTGTGAACAGTGATTAAACAATGAACCAATGACAGGACAAGACACAAGATCACGTGAGGGCATGGGAGTCACATGACAATGAAACACATGACAAAACCAGGAAGCTGACAGAACAAGACAAACTTAGAAACATGACAGTAAACATGAACTAAAAACATGAAACATGAACTAACACCAAAACACCCTGTGACAGATCCCCCCCTCTATGGGCGGCCCCTGACGCCCAAACAATACCACAACACCAATGGCCTAACCACAGAGAGTCTCAACAAAAAGTCTTGGGGGGCGGTCTTGGGGGAGGGATGGTGGGCCAGGCCCGTGCAGGGGCACCGGACCCAGACATGACCTGGACGGGCCTGGGAGCGTGGGCGGACCTGAACCCTGTGGCGTGGGCGGACCTGAACCCTGTGGCGTGGGCGGACCTGGACCCTCAGGCGTGGGAGGACCTGGACCCTCAGGCGTGGGAGGACCTGGACCCTCAGGCGTGGGAGGACCTGGACCCTCAGGAGCCGTGGATGGCCATGGCGGCAACGGCAGTTCGATAGGCCATGGCGGTAACGGCAGTTCGACAGGCCATGGCGGTAATGGCGGTTCAGGGGGCCACAGAGGCGTGGCCTTCGTGGCCACCATGTACCCCTTGCCCCCCCCCAAAATCTTCTTGGGCGGGACAGCGGGCTCGTGGGCTGGAGCGGGCTCGTGGGCTGGAGCGGGCTCGTGGGCTGGAGCCTGGACGTGGCCGTGGGCTGGAGCCTGGACCTGGACGTGGCCGTGGGCTGGAGCCTGGACCTGGACGTGGCCGTGGGCTGGAGCCTGGACGTGGACGTGGGCTGGAGCCTGGACGTGTACGTGGGCTGGAGCCTGGACGTGGACGTGGGCTGGAGCCTGGACCTGGACGTGGGCTGGAGCCTGGACCTGGACGTGGGCTGGAGCCTGGACCTGGACGTGGGCGTGGGCTGGGGTGGAGAGTACTGTGGGACAGTGGAGCTCCTCATCCACTGTTCCCACAGTAAAGGCCGAGCCGCCCAACAAAAGGGCCTGGTCTATATATTGGCCAGGGTAAAATGGATCTTCCCCCCTGGCATCTGTGATCGGATGGGTTCATTAAGCCCAAATCTAAAAATGTCCTTGAGGGCCACATCATTAAAATCTACCTCATGGCATAGTCCACAAAAGTCCACAACATAGTCCTCAATGGGACGCTGGTCTTGGCGTAGACGTAGCAGAGAAACTGCTGGGTTCATGGTTGAAGGTCGAGTATTCTGTAACGAATCCACTGGAGGCAAGTTGAGAACCCAAGTGCAGTTTATTTACAAGGTGAAACACAGAATCCAATGGTGACTTTGACTTGATGTGACATGACTTGAACTGAAACAGACTTGACTAAAAAACATGACAGACACTCACCAACAGCGGTTACACATAGTAATACTCGACAAAGACACATGGCAAACATGAGGGCTTAAATACACACACTAATGACAAGACAAGTGACACCTGTGAACAGTGATTAAACAATGAACCAATGACAGGACAAGACACAAGATCACGTGAGGGCATGGGAGTCACATGACAATGAAACACATGACAAAACCAGGAAGCTGACAGAACAAGACAAACTTAGAAACATGACAGTAAACATGAACTAAAAACATGAAACATGAACTAACACCAAAACACCCTGTGACAAAAACACATTAGATTTTGTACTATTACATACATCTTACATGTTTATTATGTATAACTGACTCAAATATGAATCATGTTAAGTTTATGTTAAAAATGTGCAATCTAAATGGATGATTGTATATGCAATTCAAAAAATAAGATTTATTTAGGCCCATAGTGTAATTTGGTCTTGGAAGCATTAAGCCTACTTTTTGATTGAATTGATTTTAATATTTTGGTATCTTGGCAAATCTGAGCACAACTTGGGACATAATTGGGATCTGTTCTGAAACTCAATGAGTCACATGTGAGATCTTCTTCTCAGCCCTACTGAAAAGACCAGATTAATTTCCGTGCTGGTATGCTACTGGACTAGTTAGTGGAGCTGCGCAATCGTGTTGTTCACCATCAAAATTTAGCATGGTCTTTTTTGTGAAGCTGATTTACCTAGGAAATCTGGGAAGGAAGAGTTCAAGGGTCTTCGGCTAAATGTTAGCAATGTTAGCACAGCTCTGTGAAGTGCCGCTCATTCCTTTGAAACTTTATTTTCTTAACTTCCTTATCAACTCTAACCCCTGGAGACATTTCTATCTCCCAGCAAATAGAGTAAGCGAAATGTCGCGAAAGGACTGAACTCAATCTGAATTTGCAATGATAGCATGCAATCTCACATTGAGTGGAAACGTCTAAAAGTATTCTGCAGGCCTCGTTTCACCATCTGATGGTTTTATCTCATTTTGATTCCTCTAATCCTGCTCTTGAGTGGAGTTATATCTCTATCTGCACTTCCTCACTGTCAGTGCATAATGAACGGTCACTTACAGTATATGAGTGTGTTATCTGTAGTGCCTCCTTGTGGTAGAATAAAATAACGCCCTACTAGAAGGTTTTGTAGAGAGAATTGTGTCAATCTTAATTGTGAATCATAAAGAGAACATCCCACGTGGGGGGGGGGGGGGTGCTTAATTGTATTAAATGTGCGCTTGTCGTCTACATGAAATCTTAAAAGTATGTTTTTAAAAAAAATTACTTGCACTTAATATAATATTAATTAAATTAAAGGATAGTTCACCCAAAAAATCTGTCATCATTTACTCACCCTCAAGTTGTTACAAACCACAAAAGTAGATATTTTAAAGAATATGGGTAACCAAGTAGTTGATGAGCCCAATAGACTTCCATAGTATTTGTTTTCCATACTATGGAAATCAATGGGGCCCATCAATTGTTTGGTTACCCATATTCTTCAAAATATCTTCTAAAATCATCACAAAATATTATGATCATTATTATTATACATGCTATTACTATTTAAATACTTCTACTATTGCAATTATTATTTGTCATTGCTGTTATTATTACTGCAGTTTTATTGTTGTTTTTTTGTTCACCCTATGTTGTAAGTTTTGCACTCCTAGTTAAAAAAAAAAAAAAAAAAAAATATATATATATATATATATATATATATATATATATATATATATATATTATTTTGTGTTCAGCAGAAGAAAGAAATTCATACAGGTTTGGAACAACTTGAGAGTGAGTACATGACGACAGAATTTTCATTTTTGGGTGAACTATCCCTTTAAGTGTACTTAAAGAGTATACTCTCATGACTATGTTCCTTAACACACTTTTTAAAAGAGCACTTTGTAATAATGTGTAATTATAGGTTTTACTTTAAACAGTTAGAATGTTATCTAATAGATTGTCATTTAATATTACATTTAAACCCTTCGAGCGATCGACTTGCTTTTTTTCTTATCGTTGTCAAAGAGACTCAAATAACTGTCGTTTTTTATCATTCAGGCAAGTGTTATATCATTATAATCTGTTAAAGGTCCCATGGCATGAAAATTTCATTTTATGAGGTTTTTTAACATTAATATGATTTCTCCTAGCCTGTATATGGTCCCCAAGTGGCTATAAGTTTTGATGGGTGTAAACCGAGTTCTGGCTGTCCTGCTCTGCCTTTGAGAAAATGAAAGCTCAGACGAGCTGATCTTGAATTTTCCTGTTATGACGTTGTGGCGAGCAGCGAGGCCGAGGGACCGTGAGGGCGGGACGAGGCGGCGCTCATCAGAGAGGATGAGCGCCAGCTGCGAGCCGCAGCGATCTCGGCCCTTGCGGAGGAGTGAGGGAGTATAAAGGAGGAGCGATGACAGTGAGGGA
Source organism: Gobio gobio (assembly GCF_949357685.1). Lineage (NCBI taxonomy): Eukaryota > Metazoa > Chordata > Actinopteri > Cypriniformes > Gobionidae > Gobio > Gobio gobio. The sequence continues at coordinate 32,691,074 of NC_137105.1, read as the reverse complement.
CGAGAGAGGACCAGGCCTGGATTTTGTGTTATGTTTTATTTTGTGTTCGCTGCAGTCGTCCGTGAGGGGCTGCAGCTTTTTATTTTCATTTTGTGTTTGTTTGTATGTAGGCGGCAGTCGACCGTGAGGGGCTGTCGCCGCCATTTTATTTTGATTAAATGTTTTGATTGTTCGCCGGTTCCCGCCTCCTTCTTCCCGTACAAACAACCTTTACTACAGTGGTGCCGAAACCCGGGAGGAAGGAGGGACACGCTGTCGAAGAGCCCTCGCAGCTGAGGGGGATCGCGGTGCCGCGGAGTTCGGGCAGCGCAGAGGAGAGAAGTCCGCGAGCGGCTGCCCGAAGCGGTGGTGCTGGAGCGGATGAAGGTCGGTGGGACGGAGAGCTCGCTGCCGTGCCCCTGGGTCGAGGTGGGGTGGCTGCCGTCCGCGAGGGGGCGAAGGAGTCCCCAGCGCTTGCCCGGAGCCGAAGCCTGCTGCCGTCCGCCATATTGGGGAGGAGCCGGAGCGCTGCCGTCCGCCAGGTTGGGGAGGAGCAGGGAGCGCGGGACGGGGACTCGCTTCCGGCCGCCCTCAGAAGGAGGAGCCACCGCCGGCCGCCAGGGGGCGGAGGAGTGTCGAGCCGTCCACCGGCCGTCCAGTACCACCGCATGGCACCGCGAGGAAGAGCCTCTCGGCTGGCTGAGGACCGAGCGGCAGTGTGTCTGGGAACCGGACCAGAATTTTTTTTTTTTTTTTTTCCTCCTCTCTCCACTCTCTCGTCTCTGTCGCTCCTCATGCTCCCCGCTCCGTTCTCTCACCTCGCTGTTCTTACCCCCAGATCCCGCGGCCACCGTGATCGCCCCCCCCCCCCCCAGTAGAGCGCAGACTCGGGAGTGCCCCCCGGCCTGCGAAGGGCGTTGGGGGTATGTGGCGAGCAGCGAGGCCGAGGGACCGTGAGGGCGGGACGAGGCGGCGCTCATCAGAGAGGATGAGCGCCAGCTGCGAGCCGCAGCGATCTCGGCCCTTGCGGAGGAGTGAGGGAGTATAAAGGAGGAGTGACGACAGTGAGGGACGAGAGAGGACCAGGCCTGGATTTTGTGTTATGTTTTATTTTGTGTTCGCTGCAGTCGTCCGTGAGGGGCTGCAGCTTTTTATTTTCATTTTGTGTTTGTTTGTATGTAGGCGGCAGTCGACCGTGAGGGGCTGTCGCCGCCATTTTATTTTGATTAAATGTTTTGATTGTTCGCCGGTTCCCGCCTCCTTCTTCCCGTACAAACAACCTTTACTACAGACGTCAAACCAGTAAAGGTTACCTCCTCCTTCCTCTGCTTTGCCCACCCAGAGCACTCTGAGAAAATGGATTCAGTTTATGTCAGCACAGGCTTTACAAACAGACTTTACGATATGGATTCGACAGCACAGCGACAAACAGTGAGTAACAGTGTTCATTAATGCCTGATCTGTGATCACTGATTTCTGATGTGTAGCTAGTCATTCAAGTTCCCTCACACTTTCTTTCTAGATCGTTTCATGATCGCCGTCTTGATGCCCTAAGCGTAGTGCATCAGTGAATCAAGCCAGTGACTAAAACGATCGTTTCTGTTAGTAGCATGAAACAAATCCGTTTTTTAAGTGATTAAACTACAGAAAGCGATCAAAGAACACTCTTTATAATGTCCAGAGCTGTCAATCACACGTCGCGAGTGTATCTGCACACTTGCCCAAACTGCCATTATAATAAATGACGCTGTTATGCTGCACAAAGCTCTTACTGTATTCATGTCCATGTAATGTTTGCTGCTAGTTGTGGTGAAAACATTTTGTGAGAGAAAACGCGTTGCAATGAGATCACTGCATTCACGCGATCAACAGACTGCCTGTGTACTCAATGCTCATCACTGCAGCTTTTCATGTGATAGGAATAGATCATAAAATAATAATCCACACTTTGATGATTCGTTCATCTCGACGGCTGTAATGGTACATTACATGTGTTACAAAGGTGGAAGACAGAGAGTCGACGTGACTGGGACTGTTTATTCAGAACTCTCAGATACAAATAAGCTTGCGCTAACAGCACAGCGCTCTCAACAACTCAGTACGTTACAATAAATGTAGCGGACCCCGTCCGAATGACGACTTTACTGATGTTTCAGGAGTTTATTGAAACCGTTTATCTCCAAAAATCATTGTAAAAGCTGAACAAAAAACAAAGAAGTGCGCATAAACACCTCGTACACACTCTCTCTCCATAGCATTATCAATAACAAACAATACAGCGAAATACACAAACCTACTCATTAAAAATGACAGTAAACAAGCACATACACACCTATTGTCTTTTCGGGGGGTGCTAAACAAACTGTAAACATTAAATCTGCTTAAACCCACTGAATGATGAACCGCAAGCTCTCACGAGCGCTCCCTCTTTTTTCATATCGCTCCGTAGACTGCAACACCCGTCAAAATAAAAGTCCCTACTTATTTACACAGATAATACAGACCTAAAACCTATTTAAACGCACAGAAATGTCAAAAATGTACACAAAAACAAATTGTAAGATATATTACAATGAAGTCTGTTACAATAAAACTTCCTCCAGCTCTCCGTGGTTCACGAGTGCCCAGTCAGTCTCTCCCTCTCATGCATGCAGTGCCTGCAGTGCCTCGCTAAACCACGCCCCCTCTGCAACATAATCTAACACTCATTTAAAATGCAAAGATGTCAGCCAATCACAACAGTGGGCGTTTTCACTGAAGTCTCACAGCAGACATGCCCCTTGAAACAGAGCATTCAAGCCAGAGGGGTAATAACAGTATAGAAAAAATGTCTTTTATTTCTAAATTATGACATTTTTTGATGTAAAAATCATACTAACAATATAAGTACACCTCAGGAAACATTATAAAATAATAGAACAATGCCATGCCATGGGACCTTTAAGTTTCAAATTTTTTTTGTGTACAGTCACAATAAAAACAAAATGTTGTGTTTTTTGCAAAATAAAGAAAACAAACATGATGCGCGATCTGCAGCCTCTCTGTCAAAGACGTTCCTTCAGATAGTCTTCAGAAAATGACCTGTAGCTTAGTGAAAACTTATCACAGAAACATGAGACAAATGTCTAAAGAAACGTTGAAATGTCAGGTTTTAAATAATGTAAACCAAACCGAAAACAAATATTCTGTTTTTATGTAACCTGTTGTCAGATTATGAGATGTAATGAGATGTCAGTCGCTCCCGAGCGTCTCATTATACGCTAATGCCACCACACCCACTGAGCGCGCGTTCTATTGAGATTCAAATACTGAGGCAATCCAGAGTCGACGCCCATATCAACTCAAATAAACACATCAAGTGCAACGCTACACTTCAGCTACATCGTTTTGAGAAGCGTTGAATAATCCTTGGATAACCTCATGAAAAGCTGTTCATTTCTGAGAGCAACGGATTCCGTCTCTGAGTGTAAGGTAGGCTGTTTTTTAAGTAAGTTTATTCTGTTAGCATCTGTGAATATTAAACGCAAAAACCTGCGCAAGGACACACTGAAGCTTTCTTTGTTTAAATTATCTCAAAATTACTGTCAGATGTAAGTAATTACCTTGACAAACTATACATCATTAAAAAGATCTAAGACTCAAGCTTCCATTTTTTACCTCTCTTCTATTCTCAAAGTCTTATAGTGACCGTAATATGTTTATATGTGTCAGGAGTTATGAATATGAAAACCGGCGTTGGTACCTTTTGATTGTAATATAAGCGTCAGCTGCTCTCATTCATAAAAAAACTCCTCTATGCTCGTCATGAAGACTCGCGACAAAACAACATCCCCTCAGGGCTTTTAGTTCAAAAGTGTGCATATGAGGAGAAATATTGATAGATTCTCATATGTCTGTGTCAAATTTCTATACAGAGAAGTATTATTTATTCAATCTTTACCCAAAATGCGCAGATGTTATCATTATGAGCGCTGGATACTCTGATGTGTTGTGTTTTCAGTTCATACTGGCAGCAGGAGGGCGCTCCGTGCACATGTAGTCCATATATGGCATAGATGAAGAAGATACAGTATATACCATGTGACATTCTCCCTGACATAAACAAAGCTTCCTGAGATCGCTATAACATGCAGATAGACACGTTTGAAGACAATAAACGCACAATCGCGAACAATATATGGTTTATCTGTGTTCTTTATACCATGTTGGGTGTTTTCATAATAGATTATATTCATAATGTAATGCTATTCGACATAGCTTTTATAATTATGCAGAATATTGTAAAATGATATATTTTCTGTCTGATATTTTTATCCGAAGCCAAATGAGATCACAGAAGGTTATTTAAAACATTTGACTTGTGATATAAAGTAAGTTTGGAGTAAAAAAATGGTTTTAATCTCATAAATTGTTTTAATAAATTGGTTTAATAAATCATAAATTATGGTTTAATAAATCATATAAATTGTTAAGGCAGATAATTTAGCTTGTTTTAAGCAAAAACTCACTTCATTTTGATTTTTTCCCCCAGAAAATTGTACTTATCTAGTAAATGAATCTCGATTTAAGAATTTTAAATATTTGGACTGGAATCTTTTTTTTGCAGTGTAGTCAAATCTTTTGATAATTTTAAATATAATGGGCCTTTGTTGACTACATTCTAAATAAACTACAAAAAATATATTTCCTTTGCTCCTGTTGCTCTCAGTCACACACCTGAAGCTCATTCATTATGCAGCTCATTATGCGGCCCATTATGCATGTATTTTGTCTTTCAGGTGTGATACCCAGCATTATTCATGGTTCGTTCACGTCTCCTTGCATACTGGCTTTGTAAAGAAAAAGTGTCTCCAACAAATTTTAAATCAGTGTATTGTTTTATGTGAATGTGTAGGCTCAATGATTCTCACATCAGTTTGAAGAAAAACTCTAGGCAACAACACCCATTAGTCAAAAGTCTTGTGAACACATATCTATTGTGTGTTTTGAGGCCTTAATTTTAGAAAAAAAAAATGTTTTAAACCATGCATAAACATTATTCTCTCAAAAATACAAGCATGTACTTACCATGTTGCTTAGATATTATGGTAGCCCAGTTTGTGCTGAATACAGTGTAATTACACTTTTGCCATTAATATGTTTATAAGCAACTGAAAAAAAATGTCAAGAGCATGTCAAAACTTCTTTAGGGCCCCAAAAGAGCTCAGACTCCTAGGGGTTAAAGGTAATATATGTTAAATGTACTAAATTGCAACTTCAATATTACACTAAATATTTTAAATATTAAATACATGACAATTAAGTTTCAATAGACATTACATTAAAGTATATTTTAATTGACCATACATGCCAGTACATATACGCACTTTAACCATATTTAAAAAACAACAGAAGTAATTATGTAACTGATCTTTTATCTTTTGAAATGAAAGAGCTTGATGTATTATGATAACTATAATAATATACTGCAACTTTCAGAAATTCATCCCTATAGTATATTAGAACTAAACTGCAAAAATAACTCTGAACGTCACATAGATCATCAAGTAGATATCGTCCAAAAACCGGTAGGAGAAAGGGTGGGAAATGGTAATATTGAAATTATGATTCCCTTTCAGTCTGTCACTCTCGACGTCGCTTCTAGACGAATTGGGATCTCGCTTGAGTACACTCCACTTCGATTGTAACTAATTGAGCCAATGCACATTGGCATGTGAGATTTGCATCTGACGCTCTGCCAGTGCGGGTATAAATAAGGAAGAGGATGCATCGCATATTTGCCTTTGCTTCGGAGCCAAGCGGTTCATGTGTTCTGCTCTGCAATTCACAGACGGTGATCAATGAGTCTGCATTTCTTTCTGGGAAGGAGCCTCTCGAGTTGGTGTTAGTGTGACTGCGCTTTCAGCGGTGGCCGCAAGCCCTACAAAGAGCTTTTCAAAAGCTCTTTTCACAGCTTTGGTGAGTCTTCACCTTATAAGAGTGTGTGCACACATCAGGCTGCATTATTTTTCTGCTTGTGTGCCGTGGCCATTTCCCCTGTGTGCTTCAGCACCAGAGAGAGAATTTTCCCTAAAAGAGCTTACACAGGTGTGACACTGCGTCTTTTTCAAGTTGACATTCCGCCCATGTGGTGTAGGTTGACGGTCACCATCGTTGCCTCTCGTGTCTGGCTGTTAAGCATGCTGCGGCTCCGTTCATGGATGCGTCATGTTCTTATTGCAGGAACATGATCATCTTGGTGTTGAGATCGAGACTCGAATACCTCACACGAGGTGGAATCCCTTCGCCTATTCCCCGATCTAGTTCCGGTTCTAGTGGCCACCAGAATAGATCTACTTCGGCTAATAGCATGGGTAATCTGAGGATCACAGTTAAGGCTTCCCCGATGAGACCACGTCCTTGGGACCCTCACTCCTCTATTGCACCACAACCCGTGGAACTTCTGGAGGAGCATGCTGGCCCCAGAAGTTCTCGGCTGCACAGAACCAGACGGAGGCAATCCAACATATCCTGTCCCGGCTGCCTGTCTGGGCCCCTGCCAAATCCGGCGGTAAAAGGAAGAACAGATGGGTGACCCAGAGATTGAGGGAGCAGCTCTTTGGGAGATGGTGACCGCACCACTACCTCCCACGGGGGAGGGCAGGGTGAAGAATCTTTTGTTTCCTCCGCATCAACAGACTCGGCTATGTGATTCAGTTTGCCAGGCGCACCCCCAGTTCACCTCTGTGCGAGCCAGCGATGCTCTTACGGACATAGATCAAAGTCCTACTGGTGAAGGACGCGATCAACCTAGTCCCTCCAGCCAATACGAAGATGGGGTTCTACAGCCCGTACTTCATTGTACCCAAGAAAGGCGGTGGGTTACGACCAATCTTGGCCCTGCAAGTCTTGATTAGAGCCCTTCACAATAACCCGTTCAAAATGCTAACGAATGTATCCGTCCCAGAGATTGGTTTGCAGCAATCGACCTGAAGGACGCATACTCTCAATTCTCCCTTGACACAGACCGTCCCTGGCTTTGCACTTGAGGGGCGGCCGCATCAGTATAAAGTCCTTTCCTTCGCCTTGTGTCTTTATGAAGATGGCAGGCAGCCATTTTTCCCCTGAGAGAACACGGCGTTCACATTCTCAACTATCTCGATGACTGGCTCATACTGGCCCACTAGCGAGAACAGTTGTTCGAACACAGGGACATAGTTCTCAGTCACCTCAGCCTGTTGGGTCTTCAGGTCAACTGGGACAAGAGCAAACTCTCCCAAGTTCCCGAGATTGGTGTGGCAGAGCAGCACGTACCGGGTTTCCATTATCCTGCACTGTTGCCAAACCTTCAGCCCGTGGTCGGACCCTTTGTTTCTACAGGCAGGAGTTCCCCTAGAACAAGTGTCCAGGCATGTTGTGGTCTGCACGGATGCCTCTGCCACCGGCTGGGGGGACACATACAGGTATACAGTTTCGGGTATTTGGACGGGCCCCAACTGTATTGGCACATCAACTGCCTCGAGTTGCTAGCAGTACATCTTGCGCTGGGCTGCCTCAAAGGACCGCTACATGGCAAGCACATACTGGTTCGTACGGACTGTACTGCAACTGTTGTGTACATCAACCACCAGGGTGGTCTACGCTCCCGCCACATGTTGCAACTTGCCCCCCATCTCCTCCTTTGAGGTCAGAAGCATCTGAGGTTGCTTCGTGCCATTCACATCAGCAGACAAGCAGACAACCTTTTCTTTGAATTGTGTTCTTCCCAACTGGAAGATCCCTGAAGATGCCCGATCAGGACTGTGCTTTCCTTCCTGCAGCACGGGTTGGAGCGAAGGCTGTCTCCCTCCACCCCGTGATTGCCGCACATCACAATGCAGTTGAAGGTAAATCCATAGGAAAGCAAGACCTGGTCATCAAGTTCCTGATAGGGGCGAGAAGGTTAAATCCTCCGGTTTGAGAGCTCACTCTATCAGGAGTGTATCCTCCCATGTACTCGCCCCAAGTGGCCATTAGACTAGGAACGCGTTCAGTGTCGACTTGTTGCGCCATTGCGCTTATTTTGTCCAGTAAGTTCCCCGGTTTGCAAACCCTGTTGAGTTCCTCCATCACCCTCAGCAGTCAGATGTGGTGGAGCATCCGACGCCAGGCCTAACACTTGTATGCATTGGTGGAACCTGTGCTAGGCTGGGTGTCCATATATTGTGATCCCTGCGGTGATCCCATATGTGTATTCTTTCATGGTAAGGCTACCCTATCGGCTAGCCTTTTTCTTTCCCTTGGCAGAGTCCACTCTGCCATCTCTGCCGGTGTTGTCTCCTCCCTAACTAGGCTGAAGCCACCCCAGAGACATTACATATGTTGTACTGCCCTAATCGGCCAGTCCATATGTGTAACTTTCACATGATACCTCCCTACAGACAGGATGTGGCTTCCGCAGTGTTCCTTTTCCGCTAGAAAGGGCACGCTTTCCCAGTGATGGGACAGCCCAACAGTCTCGCTGAGTGGGTCATGAGGAACAGCAGTGATTGAGTGATCTTTCTGCATACGCCCTGTCTCATCTTCCACCCCAAACAAGTGCGGGGGGGGGATTAGGAGGCTTATACAGGGCTTTGGAAGGGCCAGCAACAATGGCGTGTTGGTAGGGATCCCAATTCGTCGGTTCACTTTCCCGGCGTTACGTCAAGAGTGACCAACTGAAAGAGAACGTCTAGGTTACGTACGTAACCCTGTTTCCTGAAGGAGGGAACGAAGACGTCCCGTCGTAGCAGTTGCTGTACCACCGCTGGGCGGCCGAGTCTCTGGCTCGGCTCCTCAGCGAAAATCAAATATGCGATGCATGCGCTTCCTTATTTATACCCACACTGTGGGGCGGAGCATCAGATGCAAATCTTGCATGCCAACGTGCATTGGCTCATTTATTTACACTCAAAGTGAATTGGTCTCTCAAGCGAGATCCCAATTCATCGGTTCACTTCTCAACGTGACGTCTCCGTTCCCTCCTTCAGGGATCGAGGGTTACATACGTAACCAAGACGTTATTATTATTATTATTTACGACTAATATTATTAAAGAAAAAAATATGATATAACAAAAACTGAGTATAAAAAGTATGATATAAATGTTGAAAAGTGAAATGAAGCATAGGCTTATGAAAATAGATATTTTAAATCACAATTGGGGAACCAGTTGTCTGTTATGCTCTGCTGAGCAGATGAATTGTTGCTTTCCTCATGACACTGTCTAGACATTGTCTTTGATTTTATCATAGTGATGTGGTTCAGAATCCAGTCAAGACACAGATAACATTAAACTGCCACTGAATGTCATTTTATAGGAATATCCTAGTTTTGATAAAAAGCTAATATCAGTCAACTGCATTTGTAGCATTATGTTAATTATGACAAATAAATAAATACATTGACTCGTTCCTGCAAACCTTTGATAGGGCCCTCGTCTTTAACCACAAAAAATGGAGGTTCCCATGCAGCAGCGGAGTGAAAGTGCTTACATTAATAATTCTGTCAAAACTTTTGTATAAGTGTTTAAGTAATAATTTTAACAGTTGCTATAGTCCTTTTGGGTTTAAAGTGTTAGGTTTTCATGTCAGTATATTTGTAAAATTAGATATAAAAAGGTTATTAACCCTCTGGGTCTCAAAAAATAAAAAAAAATATTTTAATGAAAATTAATGAACTAAAATTAATTAGAAATTTCCAACTTAAATGGGTCCTATTATGCTTTTTCTTTTTCACTTTTTCAACTTTAGTTAGTGTGTAATGTTGCTGTTTGAGCATAAAAAAGATCTTTTAGGTTATAAAGCTCAAAAGTCCACTCCAAAGGGAGATAATTAATTTGTATTCACTTTCCAAGAACTACAATGAATGACTCATTTGGACTACAACACGTGTTTTCCGGGCTTTGTGAAGTCATAATGTTATTCATTTAAATAATCCCCGTCCACAAGAATACATTAAAAAAAGGTGCAAGGCCTGCTTAAGCTGCATTAGAGAAGACAGTGTTGTCACTGTCAAAGAGACAACACCCCGTTTCCAAAACTCATTTGTTTGACCTTCCTAAGGCTGACAAACTTAGAGTGGTTAAAATGTATTTTAAATACTGTTCCTGAACATAACCCCAACATTTATCTGTGGCTGCACAATTTACGGAGAACAGCTTCCAGAACCACAATGAAGGCTACGCACAAAAGCTTCATCTGAAATGGAGCAGTTCCCAGTTTGTTGGGACAATCTGTTGTTTGTGGATAACAACTTGTAAGTATGTCTTATTATTTCAAGTTGCATTGTTTATTAACAGTTCCAAACCTTTGCCTCCACTCACCTGCATTAGTGTTGATATAGTGTTTCCTGTAGCTTTTGTAAGCTCTCGCTTTTGTAAGGCTGTTTACCGGCCCTTAGAAAAATTAACCATAGTTTTGTGATCCATTACTATTTGTATTACCATAGTTTTCAGACAAATATGATTAAATGGTGTATAATATGGTATCTAAAATGTATAAGGAAATACAAAAACAAACAAACATACCACTCTGAAAAGTCCTGTGAAATCTGTGCTTGCAGAGTCCGTGCATGAAATCTGTTCTGGCCGATCCTCTTGTTTGTTAACGTTCTTAAGAAGCCTTGAATCAGGCTTGAATTGGTTAGAAATTGACGGCATCCTTTATATTTACATCTAGAGCTTGTAAGGGGCATGCCACAGTAAGGGGCATGCCACAACACACTGGGCCAGCTAACCAATCACTGTACATAGTAATGTAAAATATGTGAAAAATAATGTGTTTTTTGAACAATCAAGCATGAAAGCATATTCTTGTACAGACCAAAACAGGGCATAATAGGACCCCTTTTAAACTGTCATAAATCTTGAATGCTTTGGAGCTCGGATTAAGTTTGGTCTCTTTTTAAAAATGACATTTGGCAGTGAAAAAATGTTTTAGAAAGTGAACTAAAAAGTTATATAATTATTTGTTCATTGTTATGAAAAATGCACAAAAATGCTATTTTCAATTTTTAAATGAAATGTATATTTTCCAAAACATTTTTATTTTATTTTACATTTGTAATTATTTTCTGTCAAAAATGTCCAAAAGGTTACGGTTACAACACAGAAGGGACAGAGACAAGGATGCAGGTAACGGTTTATTTGAACAACCAGATGAGTAGATCGGCAGTGCAGGTAAGTGAACGTGGTAATGCCAGGATACTGAGATGGATAGCTGAATGACAATGTCCTTATACTTGCAGATGGAGACACACAGGAGCGGAGGAGACTCGGGAGTAATCACAGGAGACTCGGAACAATGAGGGTGACTTGGAGATAACACAGGAGACAGGTAAGTAGCTTTGGGTGTCCTAGAGGTAAGCATAGAGGTTAGCCTTGATGCAAACGAGACCTGACGAAGACTGGGTGTGAGAATGTGTCTTTTGTGCTGGAGTTGATTGTCGTGCTGATGGGGTGCAGGTGTGCGTGATTAATACTCAGGAGAGGGAGTGCACTGTGATTGGGTGAAGGGTGGAGCCTGGCGTGTTTGTGACATAACCCCCCCCCCCCCCTCCACGGCCCGCTCCTGAGGGCCGAGAACCCCGACGTCCGGATGAGTGGCGTGGAAATGGTCGAGCAGGTTAGGGTCGAGTATATAGATTCTGGGTACCCATGAGCATTCCTCGGGACCGTAGCCCTCCCAGTCCACGAGGTACTCCAATAGACCACCACGGCGCCGGGAGTCCAAGATATCGTGAACCTGGTAAGTAGTACCGTCTTATAGGATGAGAGTGTTTCTCGCTCTCTCAGAAACAGTAGTCGACAGCAGGCACATCCAACAGTTCCCCAGACCAGAGGACCAATGGGGGTTGGTAACTGAGCACGCACTGGAAGGGAGTGAGTCCGGTGGTAGGTTGCCGCAGGGAATTCTGTGCGTACCAACCCATGAACTGGTTTCAAGAGTCCTGGTGGCCGTGACAGAAGGTACGGAGGAAGCGACCGATCTCCTGTATCTTCCTCTCTGTCTGCATGTTAGACTGCGGATGCTACCCTGAGGAGAGGCTGACGGTCACACCTAGGAGTGAGAAGAAGCCCTTCCATACCTTGGAGATGAATTGTGACCCTCTATCTGACACGATGTCTTCGGGAATCCCATAAACTCTGAAAATATGGTTGAACATTAGCTCGGCAGTTTGCATGGCGGTGTGAAGTCCTTCCAAGGGAATCAGGCGGCAATCTGTCAATGATCACTAGAATGCAGGTACAGTTATCGGAAGCAGGTAGGTCAGTAATGAAGTCGACTCCTAGGTGTGACCAGGGTATGTTGGGAACGGGCAGAGGATGGAGCTTACCAGAGGGATGATGTTGAGGGCTCTTCGAGATGGCGCATTCCTTGCAACCTCTCTCATACCTTCTAACGTCCGCTGCCATATTCGGCCACCAGAAGCGCTCTTTTAGCAGCGTGACGGTCTCATTGACCCCAGGGTGGCCAGTGCCCAGTGATATGGGGGAAGTGTGTATGAGAGGAGTGCGCTATGTCCGGGTGATGTAGAGCAGACCTGGTGGGCAACCCGGTGGAGCGTTGGTAGAGACATTGGAGGAGGGCAGAGTTTCCTCAGACCAGGTGATGGGGCTTACGAAAAGGTTCTTAGGCAGAATGTGTTCTCTTCTGCCTTCTCTTCAGGACTATGGAGACGGGATAAGGCATCCGCCTTAATATTCTTCGAACCAGGATGTTAGGATATGGTGAAGTGGAAGCGGATAAAGAACAATGCCCATCGTGCCTGTCGTGGGTTTAGTCGCTTGGTGTCTAGATTCTTGTGGTCCGTCAAAACCAGGAATGGATGTTGGGCTCCCTCCAACCAATGCCTCCACTCCTCAAGAGCCATATTGATGGCTAACAGTTCCCTGTTGTAGATGTCGTAATTAACTTTTGCCGGGTTGAGTTTGTGGGAGAAGAAGGCGCATGGATGGAGTCTACTAGGATTTCCCTGCTGCTGGGACAGGACCACTCCCACTCCTGTGGTCAAAGCATCAACCTCGGCGACGAAGGGCTTCTCAGGATCAGGATGAACAAGGAGGGGGAGCAGTGGTGAAGGCTTTTTTGAGGGTCTCGAAGGCTTGGGTGGTAGCAGGTGTCCAGGACAGAAACTTGGTATTGTTGTGGAGGAGGTGAGTAAGTGGACTGGAGATGGTGCTGTAGTTCTGGATGAAACGGCGGTAGAAGTTGGCGAATCCGAGAAATCTTTGGAGTTCCTTGATGGTTGTGGGTGTGGGCCAGTTACGGATTGCTTCCACCTGCCCCCGTCCATCTGGATGCCACTGCTATCTATGTTATAGCCAAGGAACTGCGCTGAGGGTTGGTTGAAGGAACATTTCTCTACCTTCAGGAATAACTGGAACTCTGGGAGGCGTTTCAGGACCTCCGCAACGTGGTGGCGATGGTCGGCCATACTCCAGGAGTAAGACAGGAACTGAATTGTGGAGGAACTCCCGGAGTACCTCATGGATTAAGTCCTGGAATACGGAGGGGGCGTTGGCTAGTCCATATGGCATGACGAGGTACTCGTAGTGTCCAGTAGGAGTCACGAAGGCCATCTTCCACTCGTCCCCCTCACGTAAAAGGTAAATGGACTGCATTTATAAAGCGCTTTTAACAGACCTACGGCCATCCAAAGCGCTTTACATTTGCCTCGTATTCACCCATTCATACACTCATTCACACACCGACGGCGGTGTCAGCCATGTAAGGCGCCATCCAGCTTGTCGGGAGCAGCTGGGTGTCTTGTTCATGGACACCTCGGCACTTGGTCAGGTGGAACCGGGGATCGAACCACCAACTTTCCAGTTTGTAGACAACCTACATGAACCACTGAGCCACTGCCGCCATCACGTATCCGGATGAGCTTGTAAGCGCTGCGGAGGTCCAACTTGGAGAAGACAGTGCCACCATGGAGATGTTCTAGCGCAGCGGGGATGAGAGGAAGGGGGTAACGGAACTTGACAGTGATTCTGTTGAGGGCTCGGTAGTCAATACAAGGCCGCAAGCCTCCGTCCTTCTTGGGAGGAGCTGGGAGAGCAGAGAAACAGTTCGGGAAGCAGCTGTCGCCCCACTTCAGGATCTCACCGGTCCTCCAGGAGATATTGGGTTGTGCTGCTCCAACCATGGGTGCCCTAGGATCACATCAGCGGTGGATTCCTTCAGAACCAGCAAATGTTGTTGTTCCACGTTTAGGACTCCCACTTGAAACTGTATAGGGCCGGCACAGAAACGCACTTGTCTCCAGCTGAGGGGTCTGCTCGTTACCAAGTGGATTTGGTAGATAGACGGCGTGGCTGTAGACTTGAGCTTGAGCTGACAGCAGAGGGCGCCAGAGATGAAGTTGCCGGCTGACCCAGAGTCGAGAAGGGCACTAACTGGAAGCGTGACAGCAGTTAGGTTCACAATAGTAGTGAGTAGCTTCATTTTAGTAATCGAAGGAAGTACTGCACTCACCATGGGACGAGGAGGATGAATTGGGCACTTGGAGATGAAGTGCTTGGAGGAGCCACAATATAAACACAGACTCTGGGCCAGCCGCCTCTGCCGTTCAGCGTGGGTCAAATGCGAGCTTTCAAGCTGCATGGATTCGTGGGCTGGTTCTGGAGGGCTGATGGACTCTGGTCGACGGAGGGATGGAGGAAATAACGGCTGAAATGAACTAATCTTTTTTCGAGTCGAGTCATTTCGTTCATTTCAGAAAAATATAATTAAAATGACATGTTAAATAGCCCAACCCATCTAGTACTTATGAAAATGTTGATTACATTTGTAAAACTAAATAAAAATAAACTATAGGGTGCAACCAAAGCCAAATGATAAGAAACTGAAACGTTTAATTAATTGATTAGTTGTTGGGTCAGGCTATTGCAGTCTAACTCTGTTAGTTCACCTCACCTCCTGATCCGAGACATTCTTTCTTTTGCAACTTCATATTTATCACGTTTGTTCTCCGCCTCTCGTGTCTTCGAACTCCTCGAGACGTTAGTTGTCGACTCGTCTGTGTCTGACTCTGATCTGGGCTGGGCCGGGCCATGTGACACAGGTCCGGGAACAGAATGATTAGTTCATCTTTTGAGTCTCGAGTCTCGAGTTCGGGTTTGAGTCTTTCGTTCTTCCTGTCAGTCCCATAGAGTCTATGCTGTCAGTAGCGGAAACAGAAAAGATTTGTTCTTTCGAGTTCAGGTTTGAGTCTTTCGTTCTTCCTGTCAGTCCCATAGAGTCTATGCTGTCAGTAACGGAAACAGAAAGGATTAGTTCTTACGAGTCTTTCGGGTTTGACGTTTGAGTCATTCGTTCTTTTCCCACGTGACTTGTCACTGTATTGAACACTAGTTCACAACCTTTTTACTAACAAGCACGTAGTTATTTTTTTATTTTATTTTATTTTTATATATATATAATTCTCAGTTAATATCAGACATAAACAAATATGGGAAATATATTGACTATTCAAGTCTAACATCACAAATTCAAGTCAATTAGACTATTACTCATTTTGAATCATATAGCACAAACACACACACACACACACACACACACATTATATATATATATGTGTGTGTGTGTGTGTGTGTGTGTGTGTGTGTGTGTGTGTGTGTGTGTGTGTGTGTGTGTGTGTGTGTGTGTGTGTGTGTGTAATATGTTTTTGTATAGGTGTTATAGGCCTATAAGCTATGTTACAAGGGTTTAGGTAATTTTTAAACTGATTTTTATTCATTAATAACACAAGGACAAAAAAAATAATATAACTCAATAGAGAATAATTGATTTGAATTTGTGATGTTAGACTTGAATAGTCAATATATTTCCCATATTTGTTTATGTCTGATATTAACTGAGAATTATATATATAAAAATAAAATAAAAAAATAACTACGTGCTTGTTAGTAAAAAGGTTGTGAACTAGTGTTCAAATACAGTGACAAGTCACGTGGGAAAAGAACGAATGACTCAAACGTCAAACCCGAAAGACTCGTAAGAACTAATCTTTTCTGTTTCCGTTACTGACAGCATAGACTCTATGGGACTGACAGGAAGAATGAAAGACTCAAACCCGAACTCGAGACTCGAGACTCGAAAGATGAACTAATAATTTTTGTTCTTTCCAGTACAGATTCAGCGTAATGCGCATGCGCGGTCAACACAAAATGAACGAATCACTCTCTGAGACAACTCGGTAGTCCCGAGTCATATTAAAGATTTGTTCAAAATGAACGAATCGTTCATGAACGACACATCACTAGAGGTTAGTCTTGATGCAAACAAGACCAGACGAAGACTGGGTCTGAGAATATGTCTTTTGTGCTGGAGTTGATTGTCGGGCTGATGGGGTGCAGGTCTGCGTGATTAATACTCAGGAGAGAGAGTGCGCTGGGATTGGGTGAAGGTGGAGCCTGGCATGTTTGTGACAGTTACATCATTTTGAGTATTTTAATGAGTATTTTAAAGAGAAGTGGTTGTTCTGTACATTGTTTATTTTTGTAATGCAAGTTATAATTTGTACATTAAACAAATTCATATATGTTCATACATATATTTTCTTGTCATGTAAATTAAAATGTGTAAATGAAAATTAATTGGTCTATACATTACTTAAAGTAGGCTACTTTTTACAACTATTCATAGGCCTACAATATAACTTAAGTTTAACATCAGAAACAACAGAAATTTAAACTAACAGCTAAAACAGAAGAAAACATTTGTATTAGGGATGCACCGAAATGAAAATTCTTTGCCGAAACCGTAAACCGAAAAAGAGTAAACCAAGGCCGAAAACCGAAGCACCGAAAGAAATTATGCCAATTATTAGTACAATTGCATTTATGGCTATGACTGTGTACTAACTTTACTAAAATCAAGGCATTGCAATTGCATAAATTAATATTAAAGTTTCAAAGAATAAATCAATTACAAATTATGCCAATATTTATTTAGCACATTGCAACAATGCACAGTATAAAATAAAATTCAAACTAAAATGACCCCACTCATGTCTACATTAAATAATAATATACAGGCCTACAGAAAGGTATTCTCTCATAAAAACAAAGTGCATTTAGGTCTAGTGCATTTAAATTTTTTCTCTGTAGGACTACTACAAGAAAGTGCATTCAGAACAAGTGCAACTGCTTAAAGATACAACTATTTTCTCTGTAGGCCTTCAACATAATAGTGTATCAAAACAAAGACTGCCATAGCCCATATGTTAACTGTAGAATAGGGGTGTAACGGTACACAAAGCTGACGGTTCGGTACGGGTTCGGTACAGCAGTTTTACAAAATGTTTTTTTATTTATTTTTATTGGTTTACTGAAAAAAAAAGTATCTGTCCTTAAATGAATTAAATGATAACTAAAAGTTTATTGAAGATATTGCTGTAAACTATATAGCTCCCTTACTTGCACATTAATATTAAAGGTTAACAACAGAGCCCAAACTATTAGCCTAATTTCAGTTGCTATTTATTTTTAAGATAATAATCAACACTCAACATACGCTTCAACATATGTAACATATGTAAACTTCACATAAGGCAGTATTTGCAATAACTTCTAAATCTAATTATAAAATAGTTTTTTTTATCCAATTCGTTGTTGAAATATAATCATTTATACACAGTGTCTGTCATTTTCATGACAGGTTTATTTAAACACACATGAAATAATCAAGATATCATTAACAGGTTAAGTAGAATATAATGAATATAACGGCTAATATAGGTCATATATTTAGTGAAAGAGTTGATTTACTCTAGTGAATAAAATTCTGTGGACA
Organism: Gobio gobio; assembly: GCF_949357685.1. NCBI lineage: Eukaryota > Metazoa > Chordata > Actinopteri > Cypriniformes > Gobionidae > Gobio > Gobio gobio. The sequence continues at coordinate 32,673,297 of NC_137105.1, read as the reverse complement.
CTGAATGACTGCCTGAGGTAAATGTGATGCTAACATTAGGCATGACATTGTTTAGTTTACAAGCAGTTATATTGACGTCTTTTCACCGTTGAAACACTGATTTAGCGATTACACCACATATATACATGACAGTAAGTTGTATCCTCAACACACCCTCAGGTGTTCATTCATGTTTATTCTTAAGGAAGAGATGATCGATCGCGCTCACAGATGATCGCGTTCACGCGCGCGCGCGCCACCGCTTGAACTGGGATGTGATCAGTGATGCCACATTAAAGAGCGTCAAAACGGCATTTATCATTTGAATTTCGTGATACATGTTGATCGATGTTGGTGTAGGAACTCGGATTGAAGTGTGTTCCGCGCTTAAAACATGCCCACTGTTAAAGATTGCATTCGGAAACCGTTTGGTTTCACAGTGAAGTCTGGTCCTTTTCTTATCGAGAACATGAGCTGCTGCACTGAACGGCTCTCGCTCTCAGTGCTTGTGCATGGAGCAGACGTGGGTGTTTCTCAGATATACTGAAATACATCCACACCGCAGACATGTTGCTTCCTTCAGACAAGCACGTGCAGGTCGCGGTTTCTGTTTGCGTCATCACAACCTTTCAGCCATATTGTTTCGGTGATAAAAGTCTTTCGGACGAAAACCGAAAATGCCCTTTTGGGCCATTTTCGGCCGAAAATTTTCGGTGGCCGAATATTCGGTGCATCCCTAATTTGTATAATTGAGCTGAGCGGGAGACGCTGGTGGAGCTGGACCGGGATGGGGAATAATGCACAATAGAGACCCTAAGGCCTCTGCCAGAGGGACATCATCTTCATCTGGTATGATTGCATAATTCCACTGTCCGCAGGTTTGCGGGGCTTAATCGGTCGACGGCTGCCATGTCATAAAAAGTACAATGCATCTTAGATGATGTGAGTTGAATAAAAATAAGTACTTAAATAAAGACTTGGACTTAAATATATAAATGTTTAAAATATATTGTAACAGTTACATTTAACATAATAAACAATAGTTGCAACTTAACGATTAAATATTTAACCATAGGCTACCGATTTACATGCTGGTGCGGTCTCCCATCGTCACAGGCTTTGAAGCATGTCAAAATCCAATAAAACTCATAAAAGCCACAACAAAAATAACTCTTCTGCTCCATTTCTCTTTTTAAAATTTCCTCGGGAACGTCCGCTGTCAGTTGTCACATACCTGCTATAGCCCATTCAACGACACTCGGTTCAGTGTTGCCAAGTCTGGAATGGGGCTTCATTTATTTTTGGTGTGGGTTGTTTGTAGCCGATAGTCCACAGGTTTAAGTTGTCTTTACTTTAGCAATATTTAACATGGAAGCACTAGCTTTTGGCACTAGCTTTTGGCGTTTTGGCATATTTTGCCACATTTTGGCCGTGATTCCGCTACTTTTGATTAGCAATTGGAGGGGTTTTGTTGTGCAGACCTGGCAACCCTGTCCATCGGTTCGCCCTTCGTGCACTTCGAAGACGTGGCCTGGCCTGGCCTTCGAAGTGCACAGCCTTCGAAGTGCGCACCCTTCACTTTGGGACACAGCTATAGACAGAGGTAATGAGCAAAATTAGACACAGGTGTAAAAAATAAGTGATGATGAGTCTGGGCAAAGGATTATGGGAAATTTGGTGGAGTGCTCTCTGGTGCTAATCAGGGGACTCTCTCTGGTGAATTGTGACACAGATATTAGTTTTTAGTTTGTTATTTATTTGTTGTTGTTTTTTTCAAGAAAAGGAGGACCAAATGGAGAATTTTTTTTTTAGAAATAAACTTGATTTGAAGTACACTATAACTTCTTTTTCACAAAATGTAACAAAATTATTATTATTAATATTATTATTATTATTATTATTATTATTATTATTATTATTATTATTATTATGAGTAGTCTCTTGTATTTATTGCCTAAAAGCTAAAGCAATTTAGTAATTTTCCAATAACTCCACCAGCAGATAAAGTGAGATAATAATTTTGGAGTTGGCATGAATGTGAACACTAAAACCGCAACGATGTCACATGAAAGGAGCTAGTGCTTCCATGTTAATTGGCTGATTAACCTGGATTATCCACTCTTAAAGGAATATTCTTTGCTCAGTACAAGTTAAACTCTTTGTGGCATAATGTTGATGATTACCATAAAACTACTTGCAGATATATAACATTAATGAAATGAAAGTTGTGTTTTAAAGAAGCACACATGTATGTGTTGACTAACATACTGAAAGCAATATTTGATTATTTTATAATAATAATTGTAAACTGTAAATAACAACACATTAACAATAACAATAACTAAACATTGCTATGCAATACATTTATGATCCATCATGAGAGGTGAACATGGGCTATTGTTTGTTTTAGCATGGTTAGAAACCGGTATTGACCAATCAGAAGCCAGGACCAGAACTATATGTTTTATAATTCATAAGAACTCTTTTTTTATTGATCTAATATTCACATTAACTTAGTGCTCACTGCTCATCATGTCTTTCTGTTATAGTGTGTCACCTTCTCTTATCTTGTGCAATATGTTGACATCTACATTGTTACTCAACAATACAAACAAAGTATAATGCATCATTTAATGACTGATGCGTTTGATGTCTTAACTGCAAGATGTCTCTACCAGTTCATATAAATATTTACTTGGATACAGTATATGTTTACATAAATATTTTGTATTTGATTTCCCCTTACTGTAGTATCTACAGTCAAACCAAAATGTATTCAGACACCTTCACCTTCACAGTTTATTCGCTTTAGTAGAAAATGGTAATAAAATATGACAAGAACTCAGAGTTAAACTGTGTCAAAACAAATTCATCTTGATAATGTCAGATGACTTTGATAAAAAGGTATGTAAAGCTGTCCGCTGTTAAATTAAGTACACAATTAGATAATACCAATTTGGGTCAACCAATTACCAAGCAATGCTTACTTTTGTTCAATCTGTGGTGTAAAGACTTAGCAATTAAAGAAAAAACACTTGATCAAAGTGTTTGAATCATTTCGGTCCCAAATTTTTATCAATTTTACTGGTATGAAGATTTTTTTTGGGTATAATATTTCACAGTTTACTTTATTTTGCTATTCTCACTTATATAAATGAACTATAGTGTCCTGCACCCACTAGTAAAAAATTACATCTGGTGTCTGAATAATTTTTGGTTTGACTGTAGATTGCAGTATTTTTCTTTGGACCACCATTCGGATACATGGTTTTTAACCTGTTTTTGTTGTCATGTTTCTAGAGAATTTAGTACATTTTAGGCGGCACACATTACATGCATGTACAGTAGCAAGAATAAGTTTGTGAACTGTTTGAAAATATCTGGGTTTCTGCACTAATTACTCATAAAATGTTGTCTGATATTTATTTAACTCATATTTATAGATAAACACAATCTGACTAAACTATTAACAAAAATAATTTCATCTTCACATTTTTTTAGTAAAATGTAGCATAGTAATTTGCTGTGCATGGTGGAGAAAGTAAATTAAACCTTGAATTTATTAACTTGTAAATCTTCCTTTAGCAGCAAAACCTAAACCAATCATTTCTGTAGCTGTTTAAAAGACATTGGTCATTTCTCAAAACCAAGTACGCGAAGTTTGGACTTGTGTCCTTGGTAGTTCAGACTTACCAAGTTCGACTCTGGAGAACGAACTCCGGAGGACGGGAGGACACAAGTCCGGTAATTCTGCAAACGGAACAGCAGCGTTCTTGATAGCATCACTCAGCTTGCTCTGACTATGGTTATCGCTGTAGCGTATATTTTAGGCTACAATAAAACGAAATGTCATAAAACACCAATCTGCCTCTTTTCATTTTCATTAAAAAAAAAATCTTAAACATAATAGCCACACAAATGTGGTTCAGGCAACGCATACCTTTTTGATTATCTTCACTGCATGTATATTTATAACATAACATAACAAAGCAAAATATAAAACACAACCCTGCCTCTTTTAAAAATTATAATAATAACATTATTTACATTATTATGGGGTTCAGGTAATAAGTGTGCATATGACTATCTTCACTGTAATTCAATTAAATATGACATAAACCACAACCTAGTCTCTTTTTGTTAAATGATCAATAATAGCCATTATAAAAGTATAAGAAGTAACAGAAATAAAGCAAACAATTGTTACGGAGGGACTGAGATGAGAGGCGTGCGGATCCATATGCAAAGCTTTTATTAAAGATGTGTCAATAACAGACAGGGCTCAAACCAAGGCAAACAGGCATGATATGGACAAGACAAAGAGCATTCCAGGGACAGGCAAGGGTCATCAACCAGATAACTTCATCCAGGGGACAAGGCAAGAGGATAATCTGACTTCCAGGCTAAGGTCCAGGCGAGAGGCAAACAGTATCCAAACAGGGCAAGACAAATAGAGATAATCAAAGGCGAGCAAGAGTCCAGGGCAGGCAGAGAGCAGGCAGAACACAGGAAACCAGGCTAGGATCAAAACACAGAGTAAGACTAGAACAGACTAAGAACACGGTTGGCTCCGTAAAGAAGCTATCAGCTAAACAGCAACATGTGCTAACAATACTCTGCAACCAGTGAGCTTGTGCATCAGTGTTTTATAGTCCTTGTGATTGAATACAGGTGTGGAACTAATTAGGAGCAATGAAACCTGGGAAATGTAGTCCAGGGTAACATGTAACTGTGTGCAGTGAAAAAGTCTTAATGGTGACCTCTGGTGGTGGGTAGATGGAAACGGCAGGCATAGGATATGTTACAGAGCCCCCCTCCAAGGAGCGGCTTCCAGACGCGAAACAGAACAGGAGAAGGGACGGAGGGCCAGGACCATGTGGTGGGAGTAAGACTGAAGACAGAGTCAGATCAGGAAGCCAAGGCGGAGTAGATTGAGCAAGCGGCCAGGACGAAGCAGGCTGGACAGACGACCAGGGCCAGGACGAAGCGGGCTGGACAGACGACCAGGACCAGGATGAAGCGGGCTGGACAGACGACCAGGGCCAGGACGAAGCATGCTGGACAGACAACCAGGGCCAGGACGAAGCGGGCTGGACAGACGACCAGGGCCAGGACAAAGCGGGCTGGACAGACGACCAGGGCCAGGACGAAGCGGGCTGGACAGACGACCAGGGCCAGGACGAAGCGGGCTGGACAGGTGACCATAGCAGAACAAGCTGGGTTGAAGACCACCAGAGTATGCAAGTGAACCACCACGGTGGCCCAGATGGATAAGGGACCCATGGTAAAGACTGAAACCTAAGGAAAACTGAGACATAAAACACAGACAATGTATCCACGGCCCCAAGGACCGAGACAGGAAATGCAATGAGTTCAATCAGAATCTCTTTGGGAGTGACTGGATGAACGGAGAGTTCAAAATCGGGTTTATGAATGGAAACTAGGCAGATAGGTGGTTCAAAATCAGACTTGATGGGGAAAACAGAATGGGGAAACAATTCAGAATCACAAGCATTGATTGAAACTAGACCGGCTGACAAATCACACATTGGATCATTGAAGGAAATTGGACTTGCAGAAAATTCAGAGACAGATTCATTATAGGCAGATATTTCGAAATGGAGTGTGTTGATAGGAACTGAATAACTAGACTGCTCAAAACTAAAAACATTGACTGAAACTGGCAAGACAGATAGTTCAAAATCAGACACATTTGAGAGAACTGGATGGGTAGACAGTTCATAATTAGACTCATGGGTAGGAACAGGATAGTCAGATAAGACATTTGTGGAATCTTCGGTTATGACAAAGCTACTGGAACCGACAGGAAACTCCTGTACCATTTCTAGGGTTGTGACAGAACTAGCAGGACAGAAAAACGGTTCATTTAGGACCTCTGTAGTCAGTTCATGAAGGTACAATAATTCATTGACTGTCTGCTTGGCTGGTTCAGAACAGGATGACAGTTCATAGATGGCCTTTGTGGCCGGGTCAAGACAGGTTGACAGTTCATAAACAGCCTCTGAAGCGGTTTCAGGACAGGACAACAAGGGTTCAGAAATGGTCTCCATGGCTGGTCTAGGACATGACAAGAGTTCATAGTCGGCCTCCAGAGCTGGTTCACAACAGAATGAAAGTTCAGAGACAGCCTCTGCGGGTGGGTCGATACAGGACAAAATTTCACAAACGGCCTCCGTTGCCAATTCAAAACAAGACGAGAATTCATTGCTATACGTCACCACTGCGCCAGGAGCTGAAGCGAATACCATCTCATAAGATTCTGCAGCATCTGCCGCCACCTCTGGATATTCAGCAGTGGTATACGAAGCCCAGATACACCATAAAGCGATCCCAATCATGGGGAGCGCTGCCGACAGGGGAATAAGTTCAGGAGCAGGAGGGCTAGAATGAATCGGTTCGGGGATCCCAGCGGTGCGTACTGATGCCAGCGGTGGATCCTCCACGCTGGATGCCAACCTTTGACGCATAACGGTTTCCCCTGACAGATCAGATGAGGGTTCTGAGGTGGCAGACCTGCCGTGAGGAGGCTCTGGAAGGTCTGCGGAGACGACACGAGACTCTGGAAGGTCTGCTGAGACGACACGAGACTCTGGAAGGTCTGCTGAGACGACACGAGACTCTGGAAGGTCTGCTGAGACGACACGAGACTCTGGAAGGTCTGCTGAGACGACACGAGACTCTGGAAGGTCTGCTGAGACGACACGAGACTCTGGAAGGTCTGCTGAGACGACACGAGACTCTGGAAGGTCTGCTGAGACGACACGAGACTCTGGAAGGTCTGCTGAGACGACACGAGACTCTGGAAGGTCTGCTGAGACGACACGAGACTCTGGAAGGTCTGCTGAGACGACACGAGACTCTGGAAGGTCTGCTGAGACGACACGAGACTCTGGAAGGTCTGCTGAGACGACACGAGACTCTGGAAGGTCTGCTGAGACGACACGAGACTCTGGAAGGTCTGCTGAGACGACACGAGACTCTGGAAGGTCTGCTGAGACGACACGAGACTCTGGAAGGTCTGCTGAGACGACACGAGACTCTGGAAGGTCTGCTGAGACGACACGAGACTCTGGAAGGTCTGCTGAGACGACACGAGACTCTGGAAGGTCTGCTGAGACGACACGAGACTCTGGAAGGTCTGCTGAGACGACACGAGACTCTGCGACCCCCACAGTGAAAAAAGAGCCAGTTATCAGTAGAGCATAATCCAGAAAATGACTGAGCGATGTACGAGGACCCTCATGGATTAATCGAGACTTTAAGGGTGGATTTATGCCTTCACAGAAGAAGTCAATGAGAACACAATCAGGCAGATCAGAAAAATATGCTAAATCCAAATACTCCTGAATATATACCTCTAGCGGTCGCATACCCTGTTCTAGGGCCAATAACTGTCTTGCAAGGTTCATACCTGACCAGTGTTCTTTAGAGAAGTCGCTGGATCCTCGGGTGGCAGAGTATTCTGTTACGGAGGGACTGAGATGAGAGGCGTGCGGATCCATATGCAAAGCTTTTATTAAAGATGTGTCAATAACAGACAGGGCTCAAACCAAGGCAAACAGGCATGATATGGACAAGACAAAGAGCATTCCAGGGACAGGCAAGGGTCATCAACCAGATAACTTCATCCAGGGGACAAGGCAAGAGGATAATCTGACTTCCAGGCTAAGGTCCAGGCGAGAGGCAAACAGTATCCAAACAGGGCAAGACAAATAGAGATAATCAAAGGCGAGCAAGAGTCCAGGGCAGGCAGAGAGCAGGCAGAACACAGGAAACCAGGCTAGGATCAAAACACAGAGTAAGACTAGAACAGACTAAGAACACGGTTGGCTCCGTAAAGAAGCTATCAGCTAAACAGCAACATGTGCTAACAATACTCTGCAACCAGTGAGCTTGTGCATCAGTGTTTTATAGTCCTTGTGATTGAATACAGGTGTGGAACTAATTAGGAGCAATGAAACCTGGGAAATGTAGTCCAGGGTAACATGTAACTGTGTGCAGTGAAAAAGTCTTAATGGTGACCTCTGGTGGTGGGTAGATGGAAACGGCAGGCATAGGATATGTTACAACAATTCAGTCAAATTTGGACAGCGACTGATGATGTTTCACAAGTCCGCAATGTAGGACTCTGTGTAAGGGAAACAGGTCTATTTAGCTCAAATTAATTAATTAATTAATTAACTAATTAATTAATTAATTAATTAATTAATAAGTAATTTTGAAAGAGTCACTTATTTCACGACCGAGCAAATGACTCGTCCAGCGTCCAGTAACTATCAACTCTGCAGCGGATGTAAATATCCAAACAATAGTGAGAGTCTATTTAATACAAGAACCCTTATCTTTAAATACAAACAAAACTTTATTGATTACTCTAACACTTAACCCTCTGGAGAATCATTGAGCCTACTTATTCACATAACACAATATATTGATTTACATTTTGTAAGACACTTTTTCTTTACAAAGGCCATATGTGAATATGTAGAGCGTAGATGTGAATGATCATGAATAATAAAGTATCACACCTGAGAGAACAAAGAACCCATAATGAGCCACATAATGAGCTGCATAATGAATGAGCTTCAGGTATGTGACTGAGAGAGCAACAGGACAAAGGAAATACATTTTATTGTAGTTTATTTAGAATGTAGTCAACAAAGGCCTATTATATTTTAAATGTTACAAAGATTTGACTTCACTGCAAAAAAAATGCTCTTCTTATTTGGTATTTTTTCTTGTTTCCAGTCCAAATATAAAAAAATTCTTAAATCAAGATTAATTTGATAAGTACAATTTTCTGGGGGAAAAAATCTAAATGAAGTGAGTTTTTGCTTAAAACAAGCTAAATTATCTGCCAATGGGGTAAGAAAAATAATCTTATTTCTGTTTGGGACAGAAACGAGAAACAAGATTTCAATCAGAAACAAGATTATTTTTCTTACCCCATTGGCATATAATTTTGCTTGTTTTAAGCAAAAACTCACTTCTTTTGATTTGATTTTCAACAATACAAAAAAAAATATCTTATGTCATTTTACTTATCTAGTAAATACATCTTGATTTAAGAATTTTTAGATATTAAACTAGAAACAAGACAAAAATACTAAGAAGAGCATTTTTGCATTTTTGAATAATTTCTGACAAACTCCATATCTTCTGATGTATTGCGCATCAAATTATGCATCCTTTATTATTTGTGCTGTTCACTTTTCACAATCAATAAATACTTCATAATCTGTCCAAAACAGGCCAAATAAATCTTGTCTAAACAGTCTTGTGTCTATGACATTTTATGTTACAGCAGGATTCATATTTAAACAGTCTTTTTGTGTTTAATATTCACAGATGCTAACAGAATAAACTTAGCCTACCTGACAATCAGCGGCTGAATCCGTTGCTCTTAGAAATTAACAGCTTTTCATGAGGTAAATAATTCCAGGATTATTCCTCAACGCGTCTCAAAACGATGTAGCTGAAGTATAGCACTACACTTGATGTGTTTATTTGAGTTGATGTGTGGGCGTTGACGCATGGATCTTGTAGTATTTGAATCTCTAAAGAATGCGCGCTCTGTGGGCGTGGTCACATTAGCGGATAATGAGACACTCGAACAGATTTTCAAACAGATTACATAAACACAGAAAATTTGTTTTCGATTTGATTTACATTATTTAAAACCTGACATTTCAACGTTTCTTTAGACATACAGTATGTCTCATGTTTGTGAGACAAGTATTCACTAAGCTAGAGTTCTTTTTCTGAAGACTATCTAAATGAACGTCTTTGACAGAGAGGCTGCAAATCACGCATCATGTTCGTTTTCTTTATTTTGAAAAAAGCATAAAAAATAGGTTTTTATTGTGACTGTACACAAAAATGTTTAACTTAACAGATTATAGTGATGTATAACACTTACCTGAATGATAAAAAACGACAGAGTTATTTGAGACTCTTTGGCACTTATAAGAAAAAAAGCGAGTTGATCGCGTCGGTCGACTCGAGGGGGTTAAAGCTAATATCTAACACACTCACATGCACACACAAATTCACACGAGTTGCAGAAAGAAGGAAAGTGAGGAAAGAATGAGTTTTAAGAGAGTGAAATTATGAAATCCCAAGTTTCTAGCAAAATATATGCATTTATAACACATGACCTGAACAATTAATCAATCATTAATTTAACCCTCCTATCGTTTCTTAGGCGGGGTTATTAAATTTGATATCAATGCACCAGTTCAGTTAGAATCTGGAGGTTACTTGCGTTTGTGTCTCCTATCATCTTTGAATGGGGATTCCCTTTTCGGTCCTGGCTGGAGGGGTTTCCCAGGTTCTTTGATTTGTGTCTTTGATCGACGTGGCGTGTTGGCGGATGGAAGGAAAGTCTCGTGGAAGATCAAGGTTTTTGAAGCTGAAGTGGCAAAACTTAACTTAGAACTTAGTAAAAGAAAGGAAAGTGAGATGAGAGTATTGAGATGGCTTGAATGAAAATATTAACCCATTTCTCTGATTTCGATCTGCCACGATCTTCTGGTCGTCTATCTCGTCATATCGCCATCTTACGTCTCTGGCGTCTTGTCTTTTGTCTGAACTAATTCTTTATTTGTGTTCTGAGATTTTAAACTCAAATGTCTGCCAATGGGAGCAAATGGGGATGCATTGTGCATCATTGTCTGATACACAATGATGAAGTGACGTTTCACTCATACTTACTGCAGATTGAAAACGAAACCATAATAATTATAATCTGCAAAACTTGAAATGGCTCACAATCAAATATTAGTGTCACTGTTACTTGATGGATCCGGTGAACGAAGCTGTCAGTGATAAAAATATTTATTTTCAAGACGTTGAAAATGAGTTTTGAGAATATGCGTGAGATCGCGAATATGATCCAGATGCAGAATGTACTGGGAAATGAGCTCTGACAAGGACAGTGGTGATGGTATAAAACATCTGCTCAAACTGAACCCTTACAAGCTCCAAAAGGTAACAAAATATGTTTTATTTTATTCTTCTGTAATTGTTGCTCTAATATCAGGAGTGTTATATATTATCGTGACAGGTATAGATCTATCCATGTTAGATATAGATCCGGGTCGCTAAAGACCCGAATATGTAAGAATGTTTGGCGAAACAGTCATGCATTTAAGGGTTAATGAGTTTTTAAACTATTGGGATTGAGGCATGATTCACACTAACGTCTCTTTCTTGAGAAGACCAGATTTGTTGGAAACCAGGATTTATGTACAACTGTTTGTGTGTTATTAGTTTAGGTAGATTATGTTGGTCTATAACTGTAGATGAAGATCAGATTTTATGAGAAATCAATGGAGAAAATCAGTTATTCTCAAAGGTTTCATAAACATATTCTTTCCTCCGTATATTCCTTATTGAATGGCATTTTATGGAGTTCTCGCTGTTGTTTTCCTTGAAAAAATGCTCTGATTGCCTTCGGTATAAACAATCTCTATTTCTTATCTGAAGTCTTAGCTGCACTGTAACATAGCGTTCTGTGTTAATGTTTATTCATGTGTGGTTACTATGGCTACATCCTACACAAATTTCTAACACAATCCCTTGAAAACAAAAGTGGAGGTGTTAACAAATGCAGTGTTCAGATGCAATATTTTTTTTTAAGGTTAAGAGGTCTTTAGGCTAGCTGACCCATTTTTTCTCACTGCAGATTTACTGCCAATAAGCTTGACTACAGTCATTTTGCTATAGCCTACAGGTTTTCTGCTTTATATCACATTTTATGTTAGGGAAATGTAACAAATTTTATGTTAGGGAAGAGCCGTGAGCTACAGTGGCTGTTTGCGTTTTTTACCTTTAGACACTTTTATTTAGAGAAAAGGTAAGAGAAAAACACAGTATTTAAACACAGTAAATAACAGTGTGAGAGAGAGTGGGAACAGGATCAGGAAATGTTTCGATTAGGGCTGAAACGATTCCTCGAGTAACTTTCAAAAATTCAAAAAAGCATCAGGTAGTCCATTTAACACGGTCATGTTGCAGTAAGACATTTTTTATGTAAGGACTCGGAGTATGCGCGGATTGCGGTTATATCCACAGGTCAGGTGGGTAAAGTAATGGCGGATGAGAGATAAATCATTAATGTGTTGATTTGAATAAAGACAGAACTCTTATTTCACTGTAAAACGTAATGAATGTGTCAGTCTTTAACTTTCGTTTTCTGCTCATTTCAAGATCAGAGACCGCAATGCGAGAAAGAGCAGCATCTGCACTGCTAATATAATTTAGTCTCGCAAGACAACTGTGTGTTGAGCAGCTTAAGGATGCGACGCTGAACATTTAAGCTTCATTTGCGGCAGTTCGCGTTACAGCTGAAGAGATACTTTTAACACATGAACAGCATGAATGGAGTTTGCACATGCATAACCGTCATTGTGATGTGTATGTGAAATGTTTAATGAGAATTTATATATACTTGATACCTCCGAAATACACCATTAAAATTTTCTCAAAGCTAAGCGCAACAAATAGTAATAAGCTGTAACTGTTGTGTGCGCGTGATGCTTAGCGCTCCTGCTCTCAGAGCTGCGTGCTTTCATTTGATTTACGTAATTTAAATCTCACACTTTAATTATTTATAGCTCCTAACTTAATAAAACAAGCTGTGTTACTATGATGAATGAGTAGCTCAAAATGTAGACCTGTATGTGTGATGTAGCTACTTTATCTGAATTAAATACAAACACATCTCACGCTTTTGCTCACGTTCCAGCGGTTACTCCTTCATGTGCTGTATAGGTTGTCGACCCAGGTTTAAGTTATTTAATATAATTTCGTGTAGCTAATATGTTACGATAGCATCGCTCTTAACAGTGAGAATTTGAAAAACTGTATGTGACGATCAGGTGAGGATATCTAAATCAGAGAAAATCATAGGTTGCGGGTGGATGGTTTGTTTTTAACAGCGGATTCGGTGATGTTAGAGCTGATCCACGCATCTCTAGTATGCCCATGTCTACTCTTGTTCTTATTCCAAGTTTCCTTCCTGTCCAATATTTTTTGCTTCTTACAAAAGCCACAAATCCTTCAGAAGACAGGAAAGGCTTATGTCATGCCTGAGCTGAAGCTGACACTTGAAAGTTAAGTTGCACAACATAAATGCAATGTTTAGACATTATTATTATTTATATTACTATTATTTTGAAATTGATTTTATATTTTTATGTATGATTTTTTTATTTATATATTTGTATTTTGAATATAATATGGCAATTGAATGCACTAAACTGGTGTAGTTTTCACAGATATTAATGTATGCAATTTCAGCAATGACACTTTTTTCTAAACAATTTTTCTAAAAATGAAAGTTAGTTGTTCATTTTAAGATTCCTGTCTTATTATCTCTTGTATATTAAGTATTGCTCTTTAATAAAGAAAAAATACTTCTTATCCGATTACTCGATGGAATAATTGGTAGAATACTCGATTACTAAAATAATCGATAGCTGCAGCCCTAGTTTCGATCTTCATCCTCCTGCTCTTCCTACAACCCAGCTTGACAGCTACATATCTTCTGTCTCATTGCCTTCAGTCTGAATAACAATAATAGGATGTTTTACTTGCCTGTCAACCTGTATCGATGCGTTTCTGTGGCAGCAGACTGATGGTTCAAGTAAGAGTTGTTTACGTTCATTATTGTAATGTTATGTGCTTTGAGACAGAAGTAATTTAACTCCATCTCTCATGACGCTTTGCAGACTCTGCTCTAGTGTGCGTTCATGTGTTTTGGAGGAGGTGTGGCTTTGAAGACACTCTGAAGGAGGATGATCTCATGCTTTTCAAAGCTAGTTTGCTATTGCTAGCCTCTCTGAAGTTGCCTACCCTGCCTTTAATTGAAAAATAGCCATTTGAATTTCACACATAAGTGACATAAACTAAACACTGGCAAAGTTTTGTTTATGAATGCTGTATTTAAATACCCTTGTGAAAAGAAGTGCATGTGGCCTTGTTAGGAGATGTTAGGATATTCGCTTCACCTGTGACTGGTCATGTTTTAGCTAATCAGAGTATAGACACATTTTAAACATCTTTTTTTTATTCATGTTTAAAAATGTATTAAATGTAACAATAAAATGTAACATTAGTTTGTTTTAAAAGCAACTTTTAAACTTTTTTTCTTAATCAATTTGCCAATTACTTACAATTTTAAAATCAGTTTATTGTTATATTTAACAAACATTTTAAAATAAATTCATTCATTTCAAATGCATACATTATAAAAAGGTGATTTATTTATTTATTTGCATTTGTATACTTGCCAATAATAAACTGGGAGTTCCTGGAATTAATTATGATGGATGTACTGGCTGAAAGTTACCTGCAGCTGGTGGGATTAACAAACAGCTTGACATGATGTGTGATGAAAGGTGCGGTATCCTCTCGCTCTGTGTGCGAGTATAGGCTTTGATGGTGTGTGTTTGTTTATCTGCAGGTGCCTCAGGATGAGTGGGGGGGTTATCCAGGGATTGAGAAGGAGGAGGAGATTCCATGTCGCCGGATGCGGAGCAGTAGTTACGTCAAAGCCATGGGTGATGATGATAGTGGTGAGTCTGATACCAGCCCCAAGACGTCACCTCAGAAGACTGTGCGGTCCGATGCCCTTGTCCTCAAATCAGCCTTGCAGAGGCCACACATAGACACCCAAAGGTAAGTCTGATTAGACCTTTATTGTTTTCATTTTCAACGTTGCGTTGTCCACAGACTGCCTGCCTGCCTGTGTATCCTCCTGCCTTATCTATCTTTTTTCTTCTTCTCGGTTTTAGAAGCTTGATCTCTCCAAGGTGTGTTTGCAGAAGCACTAGAATTAGCTGGTTTTCTATAGTTTTTAAGTGTAAATATTGTGATGTCTGATGGGTTCAGTACAGAACATTATTAATGTGCAGAGGAACTGTGTACTGTATGTTCTTATTGTCTTATTTGCATTAGACCAAATTCAGTGTAGTCAACATAGCTTATGTGGCCTGGCTATAGGGGTGTATAAAATTATATTTTAGAGCGTACAAGAGAAATTATAGTTTTGAAGGTGTCATGAACTGGCTTTTTAAATTTTTTTATACTGTTGTCTGAGGTCAACTTATGACGTTTGTCTGGTTTTTACGTTCAAAAACATCATAATGAATAAGTAATAGGCTATTTCCTACCCTGGTTTTGAGCCTCTTTGAAAAACACTCGGATTTGATGGGCGTGCCGCACTGAACACTTGGAAGTAAACGCCCATGGCTAGGATTGGATAATATTTATATATTTAATGAGCTTCAGCTACCGTCAGTCCCAGGAATCATGTGGGGGAAATCCTCGGAGGACTCGCAAAAAATCAAACAAACACAATGATTAAATCACACACACACACACACACACACTCACGCCTGGCCCATAAGAGCCAGACGTTACAAGTCTGATCGCGAGTGAACCAATTCAATAACACCTTCTCCACCCTGTGACAGCGTGCTAAGGTATGTAATCAATAGATTTCAAACGATCTGTAATGTTATGCAAAACTAGCACATATAAAAAAACATGTTTTAGCCTACTCACCTAAGTGTGTATTCAGAAGGAAGCTTATGCAGGGACAATCCTTAGCTCACGAGTTGGTGGGCGGGGCTACAGAAGCATATTTATCTGTAGATGCGGCGTCTAGGTCCTATTACGTAAGAAATCCGCATATTCTGAGAGCTTTTCTGGGCCTGGTGTCAATAAAAGCTTTTCTTAGACTAACAAGGAAGTTTTCAGCTCTGAAACTTACAGGATATTCTTATATTACCATGACCTTTTATATATCAAAAACTCAAGGGAAAGTTGATTTCTCAGTTCATCACCCCTTTAAGTCATATTTTGTCATCATTTACCCAATCTCGTGTTGTCCCAACCCTGTATGACTTTCTTTTATGAAAAAAAAAAAAAATTATTTTGAAAAATGTCTGGGTTTCTTTTTTGTCCATACAATGACATTTTTTTTATACCCCATTGACTTTCATTGTATGAACATAAACAGTTTCCTTTCAGTCAGTACACTATGAGTTACGTCAGTTTCTGACGGAATGGGGGTTTCGCCTTGGAAGCCAAACGCCTTTGAGATCTACAAAACGAGCCAATGGCATGACAATTCCATGGGTCTGCGGAATAGCGCAACTCCACCCCACCTCGTGGGTATATAAGGAACTGTGCGTGCAATCTCACATTATGTTTCTGCTTCGGAGCCGAGTGTTCACTTGCTTTCCTGAGCTTTCCTCCTCTTCAAGACGAGCGTCTCTCCAGACTATTGGTGTTATGGCGCGTTCCGCATTCCTGTTTGATCTGTGCAGTGATCCAGCACAGCGTGTGTGTTCTCCCTGGGCGCTTCTGCAGTTCTGCAGAGTAAAAACTCCTCTCTAAAAGAGCTATACGTGGCACGTCTTTTTCAAGATGTGAAAGGGGAGTATCTCCCCCTGTTTTTTGTTCACATATTACGTTTAGGGCACAATATATTGATGGTTGTTTTATGGTATGGTCAGGTTCAGAGCTTAGATCGGGCCCAAAAAAATCAAGCCTGACCCTACCCAAGCCTGTGCACGTTGTGTCCGAGCCCGGCCCGGCCCAACACATTAACTGTAATTATGAGCCCGAGCCTGATTTAAACCTGACCATTTTTTAATACGTGGGTGTTCTGACGAGAACGAGCCTGTAATGAGCAAATTGGACCGGTGTTACGCTCATCTTAATTATCCGCTCTATGCCAGCACGCTCCACTCATGAACCACTCAACGGTAAAATGACGTTTGCTCAAATCCCGCTCAGACATGACATTTATTTGTACTGTAGCCCACTATTTTTGTTTGCATTAAAGGTCCCATGGCATGAAAATTTCATTTTATGAGGTTTTTTAACATTAATATGATTTCCCTTAGCCTGTATATGGTCCCCAAGTGGCTAGAAATTTTGATGGGTGTAAACCGAGTTCTGGCTGTCTTTCTCTGCCTTTGAGAAAATGAGAGCTCAGATGAGCTGATCTGGAATTTTCCTGTTATGAGGTCATGCCAGGAAAGGTTACCTCCCCTTCCTCTGCTTTGCCCGCCCAGAGCATTCGGAGAAAATGGATTCAGTTTATCAGTCGATATGGATTCGACAGCACCGCGACAAACAGTGAGTAACAGTGTTCATTAATGCCTGATCTGTGATCAGTGATTTCTGATGTGTAGCTAGTCATTCAAGTTCACTCAGACTTTCTATCTAGATAGTTTAATGATCGCCGTCTTGATGCCCTAAGCGTAATGCATCAGTGAATCAAGCCAGTGACTAAAACGATTGTTTCTGTTAGTTAAGTGTTCATTTTTTTAAGTGATTAAACTACAGAGAGCGATCAAAGAACACTCTTTATGATGTTCGGATCTGTCAATCACATGTCACGAGTGTATCTGCACACTTGTCCAAACTGCCGTTATAAGGAATGACACTGTTATGCTGCACAAAGCTCTTACTGTATTCCTGTCGATGTCGTCTTTGCTGTTAGTTGTGGTGAAAGCATTTTGTGAGAGAAAATGCGTTGCAATGAGGAGATCACTGCATTCACGCGATCAACATACTGTCTGTCTACATCACTGCACCCTTTCATGTGATAGGAATAGATCATAAAATAATGCTATAATCCCCACTTTGACGATTCGTTCATCTCGACGGCTGTAATGGTACATTACATGTTTTACAAAGTTTGTAGAATAAAGTGGAAGAAGACAGAGTCGACGTGACTGGGACTGTTTATCCAGAACTCTAAGATACAAATAAGCTCGCGCGAACAGCACAGCGCTCTCAACAACTCCTCCAGCTCTCCGTGGTTCACGAGTGCCGTCAGTGTCTCTCTCTCATGCTCATGCATGCAATGCGTGCAGTGCCTCGATAAACCACGCCCCCTCTGCAACATAATCTAACACTCATTTCAAATGAAAAGATGTCAGCCAATCACAACAGTGGGCGTTTTCACTGAAGTCTCACAGCCGATATGCCCCTTGAAACAGAGCATTCAAGCCAGAGGGGTAATAACAGTATAGAAAAAAATGCCTTTGTTTTCTAAATTATGACATTTTTTTTTGTAAAAATCATACTAATAGTATAGTAGTAGTAAGTACACCTCAGGAAACATTATAAAATAATAGAAAAATGCCATGCCATGGGACCTTTAAACAATGTATTTTGTTTCATATTTATGTTTAAATATTATAATGTTATTTTTTAATTTCATCTAAGCTATATTGATTATGAAAAGTGCAAAGATGTGAGTGGGTCAGAAATGATTTTAACCACTTCATTAAGTTGTTTTTTAGAAAGCCTTTCTTTAAAGGTCCCATGGCATGGATTTTTTATTTTATTTTATAATGTATTCTGAGGTGTACTTATATTGTTAGTATAATTTTTACATCATAAAATGTCATAATTTAGAAATAGCATTTATTCTATACTGATGTTTGCCCTCTGGCTGAATGCCATGTTTCAAGGGGCTTGTCTGCTGTGAGACTTCAGTAAAAACACCCACTATTGTGATTGGCTGACATCTTTGCATTTGAAATGAGTATCAGATCTTGTAGCGAAGGGGGCGTGGTTTAACAATGTCTACGAGGTACGAGCCTGCCAGAGAGACGGATGGACCGGAGTTCACTTCTCATCAGTTCTCTTCAGCTCGTCTCAGTTCAGTGAACTGTTGTAGTTACTAGCATATACTTCAGGTTATTAGTTTATTTCTAGTCGGAGGGACTGTCACTCATGTCAGAAAGTTAGTAACTTTAGTAAATTATTGATCAGCGCTGACTCGAGACGCGAACCATTTAGAACAATTCAGTCCGATTTGGTGAACTGGTTCGACCGGTTCACTAAAAAGAACTGGTTCAAAAGAATGATTCGTTCGCGAACCGGACATCACGGACCAGAGACTGAGTGATTGCTAACAAAGTTATGTTGTAACTACTGAGTTGTGAGAGCGCTGTCAGTGCGAGTTTATTGTGTTTGTATCTGAGAGTTCTGAATAAACACGAGTCCCAGTCACGCCGAGCCCGTCTTCCTCCTTATTCTACCAACTTCGTAACACATGTAATGTACCATTACAGCTGTCAAGATGAACCAATTATGAGTAAGTGTTGATTATAGCATTATTTTTAGATGTTTTCCTATCATATGAAAAGTGGCAGTGTATTGCGCATTGAGTACACAGCGCAAACAAAGACACAACAGCTCTGTAATCGAATGTAATCCAGTTTATTGTGGGGATAGCTGGGTAGCCTAGCCCGGATACGCTGACGCTTACCCCCCTTCTGCTTAATCTCGTGCCGTGTATGGCGCCTCCGCTGTGGGAGAGAGAGAAGCCACAGCGTGTGCACGAATAATAAAGTTCTGTGTTAACTTGAATAATTAGCTACACATCAGAAATCATTGATCACAGATCAGAAGGAACTGAAAAAAGACTTCTGTTTTCATCTGTACATCCAAACACTGAGAAACTGCCAGCATTCATTCATTCACAAGCCATGATCTCTCGAGGACAAACAAATATGGCGCTCGCATGGGTGTGCCAAATTCTCTGGGCGGAGGAAAGGGAGGTAGCCGTTGCTATTATGACGTCATAACAGGAAAATTCAAGATCAGCTCATCTGGGCTGTCATTTTCTCAAAGGCAGAGAAAGACAGAACTCTGTTTACAGCGATCAAAATTTCTAGCCACTTGGGGACAATATTCAGGCTAGGGGAACTTATATTAATGTTGAAAAACATCAAAAAACGAAAATTTCATGCCATGGGACCTTTAAAGTGAATTTTGTTTTGTATAAATTTTATAATTTTTTTACTTAATTTTAATCAATGTTTCATCAGCCAATTGCCTGGATTTAATGAATAAGAAGCAAATAGGCTATAGCAGACAATAACCGTGACATGGAGGCGCCGAAGCGATCACTTGCATTGCTCTCATAAATAAACCGAAACTCAGCAGGCTACTTGCCTCAGAGACATGAGAAATATATGTATAGAAAGATTGAAATGTCTACTTTTAAACGAAACAATTCAAAACAAAAATAAATAGTTAAGCAAATTGCACTGTTCATGCGAGCAGCTCATGACTGGCTTCTCAGAGGGTTTCTGTTCAGAATGCTGTGCTTCATCACTGCATGTACTGTGAGTTTAACATGCATTTTTAGACTAATCCTGACTTGTGCAACTTTGTACACATTTGTTTCTTAGTTGTAGTAGGATATTAGTTCTTACTTTGCTAAAAAAAAAAAAAAAAAAAAAAAAAAATATATATATATATATATATATATATATATATATATATATATATATATATATATATATATATATATATATATATATATATATATATATATATATATATATATATATATATATTATTTCTGATTATGTCATAGCTTTCTGCCCACCCAATTAGGCTAATAAAGTAATGATAAAAAAAAAAACACAAATGCTTGATCAAGGGCCCGGCCCGAGGATAGTGGCGGAGAAATCAGGCTCGGGCAGAGAATCTAAACTCTAGTCAGGTTCTGAAAGAGATCTACATACATCTGACGGTTATAAACTCTAGAATTCCTTCGATTTGATTTACAATGGACAAAAAATAAAATATACATACATTTTTACAAAACAAAATAAATATTTTGGATGTTGAGGTGACTAAGATAAGTAGTTTATTCAGGGATGCTCAGATAGCATTTTTATCAAACAACTATTGGACGATTCCTATACCGCTATTTTGTCCCTTGCTTTCGTATTTGAACTTTTGTCATTAAAATAGATTATTGCTTTGATCATGTTTTAAATCAGCAAAGTTGCATGCATTAAGGTATGCTAGCTAATTTATTGCTGCATCATAAAATAATTTCTATTGAACATGGATTGGATCCATTTAACAAAAGTTTTGTCAAGAGCTGTGAACAATTTTCTTGTCTTTTGTTGTTTGATTAACATTAAAACACAGGCAACAGCACAACCTGAATATTAGGCTGTTGTCACTTTAAGATCTGCACCGATCCAATATACTGCTATACAAGCATTTATTTCTTGAATATTTAAATTGGCAAGGCTTAAACACACATGCAAAGGATTTCCTGAGCATTGTTCACGCTGGCAACGGGCAGTCCGTATTGTTGAGCCCTGCTGTATTTTCATTTTGGCACCCAGATTTAATTTAGTTTTAGCAAGTATTGAATTATTTTACCCAGAGAAAAATGTTGGATTATGCAACAGACATTATACAACTCAGTGCCTTCACGCAGTTAATAAATAAACCATCAGTTTGTTATATAAGCCTTTTTCATGCTATAGCGGATATGCAGATGGTTTTAATTTGATCAAAAATCAGCCAATAAATATCAACGGCTGATACATTGTTGCATCTCTAGGTTTATTATCTCGAAACGACTAAAAACACTGTATATGCATGCCAGACAAGTAGTTTGGCAGTACACAGTAGAATTCAATACCGCATCATGGCATGATGCTATGGGAACTTTAACACCAATGTCGCCATGCCACTGGACAATGTCTGCCTCACAAGGCTGTGTTACTGCACAGACAGCTGTTGAGCACCGACTGAGAAGGATCAACCCTGAAGGACTTGAGACCTTGGGGTTGAATCTGTATCCAGACTATAAAAGCTGATGAATGTGTGTGGAGAGGACCATCCTGCCAAAATCCGATTCCAAGAGCTCAAATTGGGCTTCTGCTAATGCTCCCAGGACTAATGCTAGGTCCCAGGAAGGAACTCACAACCAGCAGATAGGCCTCAGGATGACTCCCAACAAAAGCTATCTAAAGCTGGGGTCAAACCCGTTTAATATGTTCTTGAAGGAACTCCAGCACTGAACCAACAGGGCAGTTGACTGGGTTCAGGTGGTGCTGCTCTCACCATGATGCAAAGAGTCGCCAGGCATACAGCTTTCTGGTGGAAGAACGCAAAATTTTCTCAACAACCTTGGTTGTGAGTCCAGAATCAATGAGCTGGTACTCCTCAGGGGCCAGACCCAAAGTTTTCAGATTTCTTGCTTGAAGTGGTAGTCTGTTCCTTGCAGTTGAGAAAGAAGATCTCTCTGTCTAGGAGAGGAGGGCCGGCCATAACGGATCCACTAGGAGAAGGTGGACTCAGTCCTGGCAAACCCTAGCTAGAACCTCTGGGAGCAAAGCTATTGGAGGAAAGGTGTGCAGACACTGCTTCTGCCATGTCTGTACCATGGCATCCAGCCCCAGAGGAGCTGGAGGTGTGCGGTCGAACCAGAGGGCACAGTGGGTCATCTCAGTCCACTTCCTCTTGGCTGTACCTCCGCCAGATGGACTCCATTGAATGGAGTCACCATTCCCTGGGCCACAGCCCCTGCTTTGACAAAATCCCAAGTTTGCTTGCCCTTGGAATGTAAACTGAGATTTGTTTTCTGCCCAGAGCAGGGTCTGCTGTGCCTGCCTGAAAAGGATGCATGAAATGTCTGCCCTGGTGATTGATGTAAGATACTACTGTACTGTTGTCCATGTTGACCAACACATGGTAGCCCTTCAATAATGGATGGAAGTGTTTCAACTCTAGAAACACTGCTCTCATCTCAAGACAATTTATGTTCCATGAGGAATGATGGTCCCCCCAAAAGTCACGGACTGGTCGGCCATCAAGAACTGCACCCGACCTATGAGAGAAGCATCCATAATGAGAGACTTGCAACGACAACACACCCTTAGTGTCAGGCCTCTGCTGAGGAACACTGGCGTCTTCCAAAGCAGAAGAGCATGTAGCCAGTGGCCCTTTACGACTCTGGCAGAATGATACAGAGGGTGGAAACCTCTGCTCTTGAGACAGAACTGGAATGGTCCCGTGCAGTAGGCCCAGTGGAGTAATGCTGGCTTTAACCATTCCAAAAACGTTGTGTCAGTGAGCACAACATCTCGATCCTTCGACTAGGCTACTATTAACCTGTCAATATAGTTAAATGCACAGAATTGCAGAGGAGCCAGAGGAACATCCATGCACTTGGTAAATATGCATGGGAACAGAGCTCGGACAAAGAGTACTTAATATTGGCATGCTTCAACCCCCAAAAGCAAACCTGAGAAAATTCTGGCAAAATTTAAATGGGAAATATGCGTCTTTCAGATCTATAGTCACAAACCAATCCTTGAAATTTGACGGTTAGCATGCTTAACCTGTATGTCCTAAGAGTGTGGTTCAGGCCTAGTAGATCTAAACTTGGACACAGCTCCTATCCTTTTTGGGTACTATAAAATAGACTGTAGAACCCTACCTCTTTCTGGGAGGGATACATTCTCTATAGCCCCTTTCAACAATAGAGAGCGCCGCTCTTGTTCTAAAAATAACTTGTCTCCTTCAGGTGCACTTTCATTTCTACAATACTCTGGAAATGAGGTGGACAGGAAGCAAACTGAATTCTGTAACCACTTGTTACAGTATTCATAACCCACGGAGAGACAGGGGCAGAAGTTGCCATGCTGCCGCAAGTCTGAAAGAGGGATCTTACCCTTATAATTGGTATATTTACCTGACCAATTAAGACTAGCTCTTAACTATTCTATTCATTTTTCTGTTATATATATATATATATATATATATATATATATATATATATATATATATATATATATATATATATATATATATATATATATATATATATGCATATATATATTAGGGCTGGGTAAAAAATATAGATTTCTCGATGTTAATCGAATCTCACTTTTACAAAACAACATCGATTCTTAAATCCCAAGAATCGATTAGTCATCCTGTTTTCAGTTATGAATGAAATAAACATTGTAGCACGCCTGCCTCCCATCCAATAAATCGCAATAATCTATAATCTTTGTGCTTTATTACTATTGATATGAAACAAAGTCTCAGATTTCAAATTACGTCTATTTTTTTTTTTACGAAATTCAAAAACATATACCGTTCTGGCGCTGTGGAGTGAGATCGCTCTGCCGCAGCTCAGCTCAAGAGAACCGGCAGTGCGGAGCAAACGGATCTTCTCTTCCGCCTTATACCAGTAACAGCGTGAAATAAACATGAATGAGCTTCTGAAAGTGTGTTAAAAGATACAGGACAACTTACCCAAATCCGTATCTTGTCACATAGAATCGCTCAATCAGTGTTTCAACCGCAGAAAGACGTAACTTAGCCTAAGTAAAACGGCTTGTCAACAATGTCATGTAACATTTTCCTCAGAAAAACCATATCCAGTGTCCAACTCTAGAGAGGAGCATTTTGCTAATTATATGTACCACATTACATAGGATATTTATTGTCAATGTTCTTCAATATTTAATGCATGTATGTATGAATAAATCTGGCAAGTTTTTATGCAGCCACCATTTAAATGTTTATATTTCAAAAACCTAATTGGAGTAGAATTATGATTATGTAATTGTAAAGTTAATATTTTAACTGTATTATTATATACAGTAAGGAAAATAAGTATTTGAACACCCTGCTATTTTGCAAGTTCTCCCACTTTTGTCATCGTAGTTGCATCTCCACTGTGAGAGACATAATCTAAAAAAAAAAATCCAGAAATCACAATGTATGATTTTTTTACTATTTATTTGTATGATACAGCTGCAAATAAGTATTTGAACACCTGAGAAAATATTTGGTACAGTAGCCTTCGTTTGCAATTACAGAGGTCAAATGTTTCCTGTAGTTTTTCACCAGGTTTGCACACACTGCAGGAGGGATTTTGGCCCACTCCTCCACACAGATCTTCTCTAGATCAGTCAGGTTTCTGGCTTGTCGCTGAGAAACACAGAGTTTGAGCTCCCTCCAAAGATTCTCTATTGGGTTTAGGTCTGGAGACAGGCTAGGCCACGCCAGAACCTTGATATGCTTCTTACAGAGCCACTCCTTGGTTATCCTGGCTGTGTGGTTCGGGTCATTGTCATGTTGGAAGACCCAGCCTCGACCCATCTTCAATGCTCTAACTGAGGGAAGGAGGTTGTTCCCCAAAATCTCGCAATACATGGACCCGGTCATCCTCTCCTTAATACAGTGCAGTCGCCCTGTCCCATGTGCAGAAAAACACCACCAAAGCATGATGCTACCACCCCCATGCTTCACAGTAGGGATGGTGTTCTTGGGATGGTACTCATCATTCTTCTTCCTCCAAACACGTTTAGTGGAATTATGACCAAAAAGTTCTATTTTGGTCTCATCTGACCACATGACTTTCTCCCATGACTCCTCTGGATCATCCAAATGGTCATTGGCAAACTTAAGACGGGCCTGGACATGTGCTGGTTTAAGCAGGGGAACCTTCCGTGCCATGCATGATTTCAAACCATGACGTCTTAGTGTATTACCAACAGTAACCTTGGAAACAGTGGTCCCAGCTCTTTTCAGGTCATTGACCAGCTCCTCCCGTGTAGTTCTGGGCTGATTTCTCACCTTTCTTAGGATCATTGAGACCCCACGAGGTGAGATCTTGCATGGAGCCCCAGTCCGAGGGAGATTGACAGTCATTTTTAGCTTCTTCCATTTTCTAATTATTGCTCCAACAGTGGACCTTTTTTCACCAAGCTGCTTGTGGAGGTGTACAATTTTGTCTCTAGTGTCTTTGGACAGCTCTTTGGTCTTGGCCATGTTAGTAGTTGGATTCTTACTGATTGAATTGGGTGGACAGGTGTCTTTATGCAGCTAACGACCTCAAACAGGTGCATCTAATTTAGGATAATAAATGGAGTGGAGGTGGACATTTTAAAGGCAGACTAACAGGTCTTTGAGGGTCAGAATTCTAGCTGATAGACAGGTGTTCAAATACTTGCAGCTGTATCATACAAATAAATAGTTAAAAAATCATACATTGTGATTTCTGGATTTTATTTTTTTTGATTATGTCTCTCACAGTGGACATGCACCTACGATGACAATTTCAGACCCCTCCATGATTTCTAAGTGGGAGAACTTGCAAAATAGCAGGGTGTTCAAATACTTATTTTCCTCACTGTATATAAAAAAACATAGTGTCATTTAAGTGTTTGTATACAAATCTGTTAATTTTTACCTTCAATATTATAGTAGGCTAATGTAGTATCAACTGACTCCCATAGTTTACAACATTAGTTCAGAAATTTGTTTTCCTTGAGAAAATTTTCCATGTATTATACCTGATACATATCCAAAATAATCGATATTGAATTGAATCAAAAAGAATCAAAAATCGAATCGGATCGAAAGCTTGTGAATCGAAATCAAATCGAATTGTGAAATTGGTGTCAATACCCAGCCCTAATACACATATATATATATATATATATATATATATATATATATATATATATATATATATATATATATATATATATATATATATATATATATATATATATATATATATATATATATATATATATATATAAATCTAACAGAAAAAGGAATAGATTAGTTAGGAATAGATTATGTGCTAGTCTTAATTGGTCAGGTCCTGCTGGAATTGGTGGACTCTTCATTGTTATGTTTGGTGTATAATTATGATTGTGATGTCAATAAAGAATTAATTGTACAAATAGTGGGTGGAGATATTAGATTACCTCACACACTGAAGAAGGCCTGGGAGACAAAATGTTTTTCCTCCATGTGCCAAATAAAATAACAAAAGACTTCAGCTTTGCCATCACAGGCAAACGATAGACAGATGGAAAATAGTTATTTTAAATTGCAATGACATTTCACAATACTACTGTTTTTGCAGTATTTTTAATTTAATAAATGCAGTTTTGGTGAGCATAAGAGACTTTAAACATGGAAAACATTTTAACATTAAATAAATAAAGCATTTTAATTATTCTTAATTATTCTAAACTTTTGATTGTATAGTGTATACAAAAGCTGTAGCCAGAGATTTTCAAAATGGGGCTGGACCAGCCAGAGCACTCTAGCAAACCAGAATACTTTAACAACTGCATAGCAACTCCCTGGCAACCACCCAAAAGAAAAACCAACATCAAACAACATCTTGTCTGGGTTTTCCAGAGAGATTCACTGAGCCTGAGCAGCTGTCATTCACAGCTTGCTTTTCAAATATACATCAGTCACTATTCTGTGCACATTAAAACTAGAAAAGTGATAGTACTCACTCATGCCATCTCATTATTCAAGAGCGACAGCATTCTTTGGGAATCAAAACAGAAAAAAATGGAAAAGGCATGACTGCTGGAAGAGCAGTGATGCGGATGTTTGTATTGGGATTGTAGATTCTGCTCCATGCAGGTGTGTTTCAGGAACTAGAGAGTTTCTTATATCATAATTTATCACTATAGTGCCCTTCCTGCAAGACACTTAACCCCCATTGCCACAGGGAGACTGCATTTATATAGTGCACTATGAAATGTTATGGGCAAAATATGTCACTAAACAACAAGAGGTACATTTAATTAAGACAGCTCAGTGATTAATTATCTCAGACATGACATTATTGACATTAATCTCAGACATGACACTAAGAGCCATGTCCAGGATGGAATCTGTGGACTTTTTTTGTGATTTCTGCACTGAATTTTTTGAAAAATCTGCGGAATTATGCAGAGTGGTTTTAAATGTGTTAAAAAGATCTAAGTATATTGGAACTGAGAACATTGAAAATAAAATATAAAATATTCACTTCTTAACTTTTTTTTGCCAAGGTTTACAATACAAATCCAAATAGAACAACTTAGCTAGATCTTTATTATAGTACATCCACTAAAATACCTTATTTTCCTTCTATTTTCCTCTACTTCTTCCCTGCCCTAGTGTGTGATGCTCTGTGCGATGTCCAAAACTTAGTACTTCAGGCACTTTCTGTGTTTCGCTGCCTCCTCATGATGGATCGCTTCCTGTACTCCTCATTTGTAAGTCGCTTTGGATAAAAGCGTCTGCTAAATGCATAAATGTAAATGTAAAAGACAGAGAAAATATTACTTTATCAATTGTATTGTACAAATCATTAAACAACAATTTCATATCATTCAACAATAGAGCAAAATAAATAAATATCTACCGAAGTAAATAAATTAACTATTTTTAATAGCTATAAATAAGTTATTTTTGCAGACAAGTGACGTTTCCTTAACTCTTCCGTGGTCAATTTTATTTTAGACATTTTCAAATATCACCCTCTTCACAAAAATACATGTTACATCAATAAGCGCAGCCTACTACCCCTCACAATCACGCACGTGATTGTGCATGCTTCTCAAATGATGGGCACTACAATCTGCGGAGTTTCTGTGCGTGCAGATTCCGTGTGGGGCTGGCCATGTCTTATAATGCAAATTGCTGGTATAAAATTCTATGTAGTCTGCAAAAGAATATAGAATTTTCATGCTAAAAACATCTAAAATATTACAGAACTAAAAAAGTTGTCATTCACATAAGAATATCAAGGACAACATGATCATGATCAGAGTTTGTTGATTGTATTTTAGGGAATCTAATAGCACTATTGTCTCCCTGGTTTAATAAACAGTGACAATAAACAGGCCTGCAGTGTTTGGTTTAATGTGTTATGAAATAATGCTTTACTGTAATCAGATGATTATGATTTTATTGTAATGAGGCAAAGTAAATGACTACTCTTTATTTTTTTGCATATTCAAACCTGACGAAAATATATAAATATAAGTTAAATATAAGTATATTTATGCTACACCATGGTGCAAAGCGTCTCAGGTTGCATATGCAACCTCAACACGTTCTCACTCCCAACTCACAACCCCCATATTGACGCTTGACATATTGACCCATCAGCATCACTTTTTAACGCACAGGGTACCCCTTTAGCGTCATTTTCTGAAGCGCAGGGTACTCCATTGATCAAGACGCATTTAATTCTTTGCATTTGTAAAAGTAGACATGATTTTATGAATATTTATAGGCTACTTTTATATTTTGGGGCACCTAACCCCACTCCTACCCACTTATCAACAATATAAAACACGTAACTGGCAAATACAAGTACAGTCACAGGTATTTATTTAAAAAACTGACCAAAAACCGTATAAAAGTATTAACTCATGTTGCATTCCATGTCTTCTGAAGTCATACGATGTCTTTATGTAAAGAACAGAGTTGACCTTAATGTTTTAATCTCTGAAATAAGGATCCCGCCGCTCTGTGAATGCACGTACGCACTTTCTCATTCAAAAGATGCACCCGACTCTTTAGCATGGCAAAGCCAATGACATTTTACAATAAAAGCTGACGTAATGATGCAATTGGTCACTATTACAGCTGATGTAATGTTTCTGCGGGCGGCAATTTTTGAATGTGTGCATGATCTTCGGTGGATGGAGACGCTGATCGCATTTGGGGATTTTCTTCACACAAATCAATAATTTGGCCTTGGAAAACTTGGAATATTTATTTTTTGAATAAATTGTGCCTGCAGTCATATCTGCCTGTTATATCCTGTGTTTTATATCATAATACAGAAATGGGTAGGTTTAGGGATGGGATGGGGTGGGGTTGGGTTAAGTGTTCAAACGTGTGTCTAAATAGTGTAAATACAAATTAAAATAAATGTAAATGAAATTATGCTGGCTTATTAAACTGAGAATCACACTCCAAAATGTCATAATGGCAAAATCATAACCCAGTATATAATTTCATCATAACGATAACATTCCCATGCCCAACGCGTCTGTGTATGACGCCAATGGTTTCTCATTGCAATCAATGGAGTACCTTTGCGGATCGAAAAATGACGGTAGAGTGGTAACATGTGCGTTAAAAAGTGATGCCGAAGGGTACTGACCAAGCGTCAATATGTGACGAGTTGGGTGTGAGAATGTGTTGGCAACCCGGTTCCCTGAGAAGGGGAATAAGAGACTGCGTCATGGAGTTGATGCTATGGGGAACACCATCAGACTGGTGTCTGAAGCATGTGTAAACAAATGGCAATAATTACTCGCAGACGGCATCGCATGGGGAGTGCCCAAAGGGTGCCTGAATTACAGGTGTCATCAACTCTTTTGTCTGAAAGGGCCATGAAACCCTAAAACAAATTTTTTTGAGATGTTAACAGATATGTATAGGTTGCACATCAAAGAATACAACAATAGCACTCATTGTGTTTATTATAAAGGGAAAGGTGTTTATTTTGGGGTTTTTTTTCAGGGCTTTTTCTTTCGTCCGGTTAAAAAAGCAAAGTTGAACCACTGTCACGATAACAGCTTACAGCAAACACAGAACCTAACTATTTAAAAGTTAAGCAACAAGCTCATTGGCTACAGAATCAGTCCAATCAACTGGAGCCATGTTTGATGATGTCATTGTTTGCAGACTGCATTAAGAACCCATTAGCCTGTTCCATCTAGAGCTTCCTGACTGACCTCTATATTTATGTCTGTACTTACATGTGAATTAGATGATTTTTTTCCTGAAAGTTCTCATTAAAGGTCCCATGGCATGGATTTTTTATTTTATTTTATAATGTATTCTGAGGTGTACTTATATTGTTAGTATGATTTTTACATCATAAAATGCCATAATTTAGAAATAAAAGGCCTTTTTTCTATACTGATGTTTGCCATGTGGCTGATTGCCCTGTTTCAAGGGGCGTGTCTGCTGTGAGGCTTCAGTAAAAACCCCCACTGTTGTGATTGGCTGACATCTTTGCATTTGAAATGAGCGGAGGGGGCGTGGTTTAACAAGGTCTACGAGCCGAGGCACAAGCCTCCTGCCAGAGAGACGGATGTCACTTCTCATCAGTTCTCTCAGCACGTCTCAGTTCAGTGAACTGTTGTAGTTACTAGCTAACTTTAGGTTATTAGTTTATTTCTTAGTTTATTACTGTCACTCATGTCAGAAAGTTAGTAACTTTAGTAAATTATGGATCAGTGCTGACTCGAGACGCGAACCTTTAGAACGATTCAGTCCGATTTGGTGAACTGGTTCGGTTCACTAAAAAGAACCGGTTCACTAAAAAACCTGTTCAACAGAACGATTCGTTCGCGAACCGGACATCAATGGACCAGAGACGGAGAGATTGCTAACTATAGTGATATTGTACTGAGTTATGAGAGCGCTGTCAGTGTGAGTTTATTTTGTTTGTATCTGAGAGTTCTGAATAAACACGAGTCCCAGTCACGCCAAGCCCGCCTTCCTCCTTATTACCAACTTTGTAACACATGTAATGTATGGAGATACAGGAGATGAACGAGTTATGAGTAAGTGTTGATTATAGCATTATTTTTAGATATTTTCCTATCATATGAAAAGCATCAGTGACGCGCATTGAGTACACAGCGCAAAAAAAGACACAACAGGGGAGTAATCGAATGTAATCCAGTTTATTGTGGGGATAGCTGGCTAGCCCGGATACGCTCACGCTTACCCCACCGTCTGCTTAATCTCGCGCCACATTTGGTGCCTCTGCTGTGGGCCAGATGCAGTACTGGAGGTCGGTGATGTTGAAGGCTGACCGGCCAGTGCAGCCCGAGCCTCGGCGTGCGTGAAGTTTATCTCTAAAGGTGAGGCTCTGCAGATGTTGAGCAGAAACTCACGACTGTATGCACATTTTAGAACAGATAGATGCGATGAGGACGTACAAAAACACTGACTCACAAGATTGAAAACACGAAAACACTGTTCTGTCGGGAGAGAGAGAAGCCGCAGCGTGTGCACAAATAATAAAGTTCTGTGTGAACTTGAATAATTAGCTACAAATCAGAAATCACTGATCACAGATCAGAAGGAACTGAAAAAAGACTTCTGTTTTCATTTGTACATCCAAACACTGAGAAACTGCCAGCATTCACTCGTTCACAAGCCATGATCTCTCGAGGACAAACAAATATGGCGCTCGCATGGGCGTGCCAAATTCTCTGGGCGGAGGAAAGGGACGTAACCGTTCCTGTTATGACGTCATAACAGGAAAATTCAAGATCAGCACGTCTGGGCTGTCATTTTCTCAAAGGCAGAGAAAGACAGCCAGAACTCGGTTTACACCAATCTAAATTTCTAGCCACTTGGGGACAATATTCAGGCTAGGGGAACTCATATTAATGTTGAAAAACCTCATTTAATGCCATGGGACCTTTAATTTAATATGAATAATCAAGCAATTATTAGTGAATGAGACCAATTGTTTTGATCAAAATTGTTCATTTGTTCTTTGATTTACTTAATTTACTTAGCTATGGTTTGTTTGCTTTGCTGTATGGACAGACAGTATTTTGGGATAATGAAAATAATGTCTTTACTTTTACTTGGACTTCATTTAACACTTACATATAAGAATAGAACTATGCACTGTAAGTTTTGCCCTGGCTGAAAAAAACAAATCTCTCAATCTCATTGAACAGCCCAGGCCATTACCCATTACCCAGCCCAGTTTGTTAAAGCATTTGATAGAGCAACATGGGCAGAAAACAAATGTGTAAAATTGGGAACTATTTATAAAAAGTAAATAAAGTGAAGTTATTGGCAATTGGCTACTTCTTGGGGTAACTTCCTCAATGCTAGCCTACAGCTCTGTGCGATATTAGGATTGTGTGAGACAATGTCGAGACAGGCGTTTTCATTTGCTGTCACTCTGATGATAAGAAGGGCACCTTTTTAGGTGCCAGGCGACATCGCTGAAAAAAAACTAAAACAACATGAGGCACAAGATCCGGAGACACCAACAAACACTGTATTTCCCAAAATAGTTGCTCTCAGTTACCCATTACCCACAATTGTATCATTAATAAAAAAAAAATATTTAAAAAATCAATATTTAATTGATTAGTTTTAGAATAAACTAAAATGTCCTGTTTTGCTGGTTAACAGGTTATTTTAAACAAATATTTCACCCAAAATTTATATTTCACCCATTTATTCTCTCTCATGTCTTTCAAAACATATATAACGTTCTTTAGTTTTAAATAAATTGTTGGTCTATTTATTTGATACAACTAAGGGGAATCAGTATGTCAAGCTAAAAAAAAAAAGACAAAAAGCCCCATGTATTGGGATTGTTTCTTTTGGTTTACTCCTGACCTTGATATTAATGTGAAAGCTCATTAGAGAAGGTCTCTTAAATCACCATTATCTGACTGTCACCACGCTTGGGTATATTAGATTAGTTATGTGTCATTTAGCACATTTTTATATCTATAGTACTATAGTTGAGGAATGGCAGTCCTAGAATAACCTGGGGCCTGATGTATAATAGTTGTGTACGCACAAAATGAACATAGAAATATGCGTACACAATTTTTCACGCACATATCGGGATTTATAAAAAAAAATAGCCATATGTATGCAACGTACAGACAGTCTGACCGTGCGTACACACTCTTTTACTGGAGTGAGTGAAGCAATGATGAAAACAGAATGATTTAAACTCTGTTTTACATGTAATGATATACACATTTAGATCAAATATGCCACTCTCATTAATGGAGGTAAAGGGTTAGTTCACCCAAAAAATGAAAATTAGCCCATGATTTACTCACCCTCAAGTCATCCCAAGTGTAAAGTCCATAAAAGTGCATCCATCCATCATATAACTGCTCCACACGGCTCCAGGTGGTTAATAAAGGCCTCCTGAAGCGAAGCGATGAGTTTGTGTAAGAAAAATATCAATATTTAAAACTTTATAAAGTAAATCAATTTAGCTTCCACCAGATTGCCTTCCGTATTCAAATGACGGAAAAAATTTAGTGCCTCTCGCAGTTCAAAATGTTTACGTTTTACGTCTGACGAAATTGCAGACTAATTAAGTTTTTTTCCGATCTTGCGGAAGTTAGATATTTTACTTTATAAAGTTTTAAATATAGATATTTTTCGTACACAAACGCATCGCTTCGCTTCAGAAGGCCTTTATTAATGAGGTCCCTGGTATCTTGCTAAAAGGCAACAGTTACAGAGATCTCAATAACTTTATAGTTCACAGGCAATACTAACCCTATGATTAACCACTGACCTTTAATAGACCCAGGTCTGTTGGTTGTAGCTCTTTCTTTTATGGTTTAGGTTCATCAAAGTAAAGCAACAATATAATGTTACTTTCTCTATTTCAGTAAATTCAGCCTAATTAATCAGCTAACAACCATAGGCGTAATTTACGGGTGGGACATGTCCCCACCACTTTTTGCCAGGCTCGATATTGTCCCCACCACTTTTTAAAAGTAATTGAAAAATAGATTACGGAAGGTGTGTATTAAAGCAAAAGCACGATCTACAAATCGTAATACATTCATTTAACAAATTTTTCCGACGGTCAGAAGCTTTTTTTTCCATTACAGATTTTTGCAAAACTTTTGCCATATTTAATAGTCGATAAAAAAATATTGCGAAATGACAGCGTTTCCATTAACTGATGTTATGCGACTAAAACATTTTTTTTCCTCACGTGATAAGCCATTCCAAAAATTATGCCGCGTATGTTTTTAGGTTTATGTATATCCCAGCCACCGCACGCCATTATTTTTACTGGAAGGAGACGCGCGTGTTATTCAAGCACTGATGGCAAGGAAAGCCCCTTACTTGAGCGGCACATACGAGGTGTTTCTCTCTCTTATCTGCTTCAAGGTCTTGATAAATTGTGGCATTTTATATTCTATTGTTTTTTTTTATGAGTTTAATAAAGAACTCGTCTTCTTTCCAAACATACCGCGCCATCTGTAAAGAATGATCAACTTTTGCCAGCTGCCACATAGGCTACAGAGATGAGCAAAATGTTTGAAATTGCATGGTAACTCAAAGTTTTACCACTTCGTTACGGGTAACAGGTGCCATGGACCGCTCATGTTAGCATCAGTGGCATAACCGGTGCACAAATATCATAACTCTATAATAGGCCTACAGTAATATATTGTATGCTATATTGTAATAGCTACATATATTCTAGAAATGTATTAAAAAGAAAGACGCTTTCAGCCTTACTCAAAGGTCGCAGAAACAGGCCGGTGGGTTCGTTACGCACGTCAATCCAGTTCTTATTTTGGTTCTTATGTATTAAATATACAGGCCATTCATTTATGAAACCTTGATCAAAATTAAAACTACAATTTATAGAAAACGAAATTCACTTTAAAGAAATGATTTCTGCAAAACAACACTCAATAGAAATCATGTCTGACCCCACTCCATGCCGACGAAAGCACCCGCGAATTCTTTAATATTTTTCATTGTTGCAGTTTTTTTTACCACTTTGTTATTTTGGCTCGGAATTTCGTTTGCTGGAAATATGAACTGAATTTATAAATTACATTTGAAATGAAAAACTTTTTGTTTAATAAACAAAATCTTTTTTTAAGCGTTTGGAGTGGAGTAGGCTACATGCAAAACGTAGCCTATTTAGATTCACAGTTATGTTTAAATATTAGCCTATTATATTATTGTTTTAATGTTGATGATGAAAAGTGAATTGTATTTTAATTTTTATCAAGGTTTCATAAACTAATTGCCTGTAGCCTATATTTAATACATCGGAAGCAAAATAAGAACGCCGGGAATGCATTGAACCCACTGTTTCCGCGGCCGTTGAGTAAGGCTGAAAGCGTCTTTCTTTTTAATACATTTCTAGAATGTCTTAATTACAGTAGGACTTATAGATAGTTATGATATTTGTGGCTGCACCGGGGTCCGTCATTACAAGGTTAAAGTTACGCCACATGAGCGGTCCATGGCCACCTGCTCTGATAAATAAATTAATCAATAAATTAGGCTACAACAATTTCGTGCTATGGGCATTGCCACCGATACAGGCAGCGGATGAGATATTTTACGCTGAGCTTTTCAGACAAGTGTGACAAAGGCATGGGCTAAATAAATTCTCCAATATGGATACAGACATATATATAGCCTACACACATCACTATACAACACATGTCCTTATTAGGAAAAAAAAAATGTCGTTTTAACAACATACAATCTCGTTATTACGAGAAAATGATGTCGTTTTTATGACATAAGATCTCGTTATTACTACATAGGCTAATTGAGTGAAAAAATAATATAGGCCTATGTGGCAGAAATGCGTCTCTGTATTAAATAAACACATAGCACAACGAGTTGTGCGGTGTCCCGGTGTCCCCACCACTTTTCAAAGCAAAGTTACGCCACTGCTAACAACTAGGGAAGTAATGTCTATTATTACAGATTATTACAGCTTCTGTTTTATTACATTCTCGCACTGTACCATGATCTCCATTCCTTTCCATAAATGTTATTAAAATACACATACGCCCACAGGATTTAATTGACTGCATTTCTGATGGTTTTGCCTACATTTAAAAGGTTATTTTGATTATTAAATGCACAAGTAATTTTCGAAACCTCTGCTTATTATGTATTGTTGTGCTTTTCATACACGTGCAGCAGAGTTTTAATTTCTGACCATTTCCTTCATGAGTTCTTAGTAATTCTCTGTCTAATATCTCATGTGAGATAACTTGTGTGGCAAGCTGATTTTTGGTTAATTTAGTATAATTGGGTTGCATTATGTTGGCTGGGAGGAGTTAATTCATTAAAGAGGCATACATTACCTGGAAGGTTTTTAAAAAAAAAATTATTAGAGGTAAAAAGTCTTGGCTGGGATGTGTGGTGACACGATATAGGGTAGGAGGAGATTATACGATTGTCTTTTGGATTATGTTTAAAGGTGAAGTGAGAATTTTTTTGAATGCCAAAACACTTTCTCCTATGCTTTAGTTTAAAGGGTTCGTTTGCCCACAAAAAAAATTACGTGAAAACATAATTTACCACTTTAAGAGTTAAAGAGAAGTGCATTGGAAATTAATATTTTGTACAAATAACGTGCATCGAAAGTGATAGTTACTGTTAATGGAGGGACAGAAGGGTCTCAGATTTCCTTAAAAATATCTTTATTTGTATTCCGAAGATGAAAAGACGCAAGTCATTCGGGTTTGGAACAACATGAGTAATGAGTAATGTAGTGAGGAGTGAGTAATGACAAAATTTTTCCTTTTTCATTTTTGGCTGAACTAACCCTTTAATTTGCATTGACCATTTGTTAACCATTTAAAAGCTGATTTCCCTGAAAAGTTAGTTCTAGCATCCTAAACAGCCAACATAGCAAGACTGGCTCAATCAATGAGGTTCATTTGGGAGCGGGATCTGTTTGTCCAACCAATAGCAGTAAGTAAAAACTTTTTTTGAAAACAGTCATTATTTTTACAATCATGTTTGGTGATTCTAGTGCCCCAGAAATTACATATTTCACTTTTAAGGATAAAGGATTTCAGATGAAG
Source organism: Gobio gobio (assembly GCF_949357685.1). Taxonomy (NCBI): domain Eukaryota; kingdom Metazoa; phylum Chordata; class Actinopteri; order Cypriniformes; family Gobionidae; genus Gobio; species Gobio gobio. Next base: position 32,636,059 of record NC_137105.1, on the reverse strand, counting down.
CTTATTTTTCTTTTCATGTTCTTATGAAAGTAGTTGAGAATTCACACATTAGCTGCTGATTAGAGAATTGAGGATGCTAGGGAATGCTATTGATGTTTGAGATGCCTTGGCAGTGAGGAAGTGTTAGAAGCTTCAAAAGTGTCATCCGATTTCTCTTTCACTCTCTCCACACTTTCTCTCCTGTCCATATGGTTGTCTGGCATTTTCTACTGACAGATAGTTGCTGTCTGTGGTTCTGAACGGAGAAGCACCGAAAATATGTGTTCTGAGGCCTCAATGTATCTTGTCTTACAAGTCTTTTTTCATTACAGGTTTTCTGGGTTAGGCCATCATATCATTTCAAGTCCAAGCAATAACCTATTTGTATTGTTTCATAAAAATAGTAAAAACTAGATGGTTGATTACATCAGTGAGTTATTTTTGATGTATCAAGATGAATCCAAACACTAATCCAAACTATACTGTATTTCTATAGCACCTTTTGTGAAATAATTTGCTTGCATCTTAAGTTTTGTGTTTATCTTCTTTTATTTGTAGCCTACAAGTTTGCACACTTTAAATTTCTCACATTCGGGTTCATGACAGTAAAGAGTACAACTGTTAACTAAGTCATTTAAGATATCTTAAATCAAGATACATTTGCAGAAAGTTCACCATTCCAGAGTGACCCTTAAATCTAATTTTGAGTAGGCTACTCTTTGGCTACATTAGTTTTTGGTTGTTCCCTCCATTTAGCTCGGGCTACCACTTGCAAACAGCGAGAGATATGCGTCCTCACCCCAGTGTGTCTCTGGACCCAGCAACCAACTTCAACCCTCCACAGTTTCGCTCCAGAAACCAGAGCTACATGCGTGCAGTCAGTACCTTCAGTCAGGCAAGCTGTGTCAGCCAGGTGAGTCCAACCACTTGCAACACCACACGGCACTGACACACAGGTACAAGCAAGGACAATCTACTTACAGTAAGTGGTTTCAAGCAGAGGTCTTTAACTGTACTTCTTGTCTGAGATATCCTGCTCTTTTCTCAGATTGTGTCTTGAGCTGACGAGCTGAAGAGTAGACTTCCTGTAGACTTTATATTATCTTAAGTCATATTATCTATGATTGATTAAGTACTTTCCACTTAAAACCAGCTTAAGATGTTGACTGGTTGACTAGTCATTAGCTGATCTAAATTAAGTCCAAGGTGGTTTAGGTGGTTAAACATCTGAACTGGAAGTTGTGAACTCAGCTGTGGTCTACCTGGTTGGGTTGGTAGACCACCTGCAGAGAATGATCTAGTACGTAATCTTGGTCAACCTGATTAGAATTGGTAGGTTTCCTTTGCTAAGTGATTTGGGAATGTGTTTAGTTGATTAATTATGTTACAAAACTCAAGTGGATTTAAATGGCTTAGGTGGTTGGCCCCCCTAAATTACCATTTGACAGGGCCAATAGACCCAGTATTTGGTCTCCCTGGTTATAGATGGGGGACCATCTTGACTAATCTAGTGGGGAATAGGTTGAGCTGAGGAACTATGTTCCAATACCCAGCTTGATTTAGATCGTGTATATGACCTGATTTTCCTAACAGGGTTTTGGAGATATTTATTTTAGAACATAATTTTTATAATGTTTGGCTAGAGAGGCAATAAGGCAAGTTTTAAATTGTGATTTTAGCTGTGCTAAATTCTATTAATATAAGCAATTGTTAAAGCAGGTTACCAGAAAGCTGAAGTCAAGGTCTGTTGAGCTGTGGTGGTGTTAGTGTATGTGGGCTTTAGGTAGGTAGCTGTTTATGGGCTTTTATCGAAGGAGTAGGTTACAATTTAGATGTTTTATGAAACATGCTAACTCTCAAATATTTAGAAAAATGTTTTTAATCAGTGTAAAGTAAGTGTTCAAACTTCTGTTGTAGTGCTAAGGCAAATTACATGCAGTAATTTAACAGTTACATAGACGTTTACAATCTTTATATAATTTAGCTTAATGTTGATTTGGTTTGATTTAGGAAAGTTAGCCCTCTTTTCTTCTTGCTCGGTTTATGAAAATATTTGCACATTAAGCTTTCTTGCTGTCTGCTGCTGTTGCCTGTTTGTGTCATTTTCCCACTGAAAGTTCATCAAACAATCTGATTTTCTTTATTTACCTATTATGAGATGATATTCCAGCCTGAAATGTTTTCTCTTATCTTGTTGCTTTCTGACATAATTCTACTGAGACGTTCAAGGTCGGAAATTGCCAGTGGTATATTCCTCCTGCTAACACTCCTTCATATTTACTGTGCAAAGGGGAAGAATCAAAGTGAGAAAGAGAAAGGAAGAGGAAAAATTAAGGACTGCTATTCCTGTTTTTGTCTCTCAGGTGAGTGAGACTGAGGTCAATGGCCAGTTTGAGTCAGTTTGCGAGTCCGTTTTTAGCGAAGTAGAATCCCAGGCCGTGGAGGCCTTGGACCTGCCCGGCTCTTTCCGCACTCGAAGCCACAGTTACCTGCGTGCAATTCAGGCTGGGTATTCCCAAGATGATGACTGCTTGCCTTCAATGACATCTTCTACTGTCACTTCAACTCTCAGATCCACAACAGGTAACCGTATGCCTCAAATCCCACCTGAGAGAGAAAAGGCTTAGAGCACATACTCGTCATACATTCAGCACATGCTGAACTACATACTTTGGCATACCTACATATGTACAGTGGGATTCCCTTGTGCTTGAGAGATGACTGACTTGAATGTTGTTTCCGTCGGCTCCTGTCTGTTGTGTATGTTTGCTTTTCTGCGTCTGTACTCCCCAAGTGTTGAAAGACGGTTGCCTGCAATTCCCTTTGCACGAGTCATGCGTCCTTTTCTGGGTTTCTGATTGGTTGGGTGCGGTGATATTGAGAGGCTAGATGGGGGGTCAGAGGGACTTAGGCAGCTGAATATGTGACATTGCACACTCCTGAAGACACAACTCTGCATGCTTTTAACTAGCACAGCTATCCAGAGCATGCAACACACCAGGTTGAGGCTGGCAGGCTTTAGACATGTTCACAGTCTTTATATATATATTTTTACAAATGGTTGTATTTTCTGTCTTCTGTATTCTGCAAATGGATTAGTAGTTGAAAAAAAAATGTTTCAGTTCAGTTTAGTTAACTTCAACGCACAAAGCAATGACTGTGAACTACAATTTCATGCGATATTATGTGTTGCATAAAACATCTACATTAGTGAGTGGAAAGAAATTCACAATGCTTCAGAAGCAGGGGTCAAGGTTCTCCCAGAAAGAAATATCACATTCTTTCATAAACTAAATGCTAATTAGTGTTCAAAGACATAATATTTAGATGAAACTGAATCGGTTTATTAGGGGCCAAGCACAGAAGGTGCCTGTCACCTAATGTAATTGTTGGTGTTCTTCTTCTTCTTCTTCTGAAAGTCTATGGCATCCCGTTGAACTGCTTGCAGGAAAGTTATGAAATTTAGCACACAGATAGAGGACAGTGTAGACTTTAACCACAGCATATTTGAAGTCTCTAACTCAATCGCTTTAGCTGCACCAACTGTCCAAAGTTGCAGTCATATTTATGCTAATAGCTTTTGAACTGTAAGGGCTAGAAACATTTACGACATTTTGCACCCTATTACATCATGAAACTTTTTCCACCATTTAGAATTTTCAGAAAAACATACTTTTTCAAAATCCTCCTAGACCTAGATTTTCACGAAATTTGAACCAGACCATCTTCAGGCCATGCCGACAAAAATATATGGAGTTCAAGTTGATTCTTTGAGCCGCTCTCTAATAACGTGCAAAAAAATTCGACAAAGAGCACACCAAAATGTATGTGAGGCAATTTTTCCCTGACTTTCTGTTATGACAACAGTTTTGCCGCAGTGCCACCTAGTGGTCAGGAGTTATAAAAAATTGCTCTTTTTGCTTATAATTTGTTTACACATTTTCATATTGTTCCGATATGCTGACGGTCAATTTTGGGGCAAAAGTTATAATGACATTTCCAAAAATGTTAATAACTTCTCATTACATTAGTCTATTGTAATGAAACTGGTATTAATAGATTCCGTTGGTCATGCTGAGAATATACAGTAGATACCAATTTAGTCAGCCAAACTTCCTGTCCGCCATTTTGATTTTCTTTAAAAATTTATTTTTTCGAACTCCTCCTAGACTATTGGTCCGATTTTCACAAAAAAAATTATCGTATCATCTTCAGACCACGCCGGCAAAATGTTATGGATTTCGTGTCAATATAGGTCAAAAGTGATAAACCATTAAATCATATTATAGTGACTGTATTTATGAATTTTCAGCCATTTTACCTAACATTAACTTAATAATTGCTCATTGTTGCAGTTGTTCTGATGCTCCCAGCCATGCTGGCATGACTTATCGTGCATTTTTTGTGCTTGGCCCCTTAGTTGTTGTTTGCAGCTATATTTAGGTATAATTATTTCTGTATACTAAACTAAGCATGCAGTAAATCCTTTATTTTATAGAAAATATTGATTTATTGTAAAATAAATCTAATTATTAAAGATGTCTTATAACTATTTAAGGTTTCATTAAACTTTTTTAAGGATTACAGGTTTCATTGTAATATTTCGCAGAGGTGAAATTTTAGTGGTTTGTTAATGTGCTAATTGAATTAGCTAGAGTATTATATTTTAATAATCTCTCTATGAATTCAAAAACTGGAGCTGAAAACAAATCCTTTTATCCTAATCCAGTTTTACCATTAATCCTATAACTAATGAGTAATTTTCCCCATCCTAAATGAGTTCAAGAAGTCCTGACAGAGCAGGTGTGGAGGTTTTGTGCAACACATACTCATCAGAAAGTGTGCATCATGTGTCACAGTTTCTTTGTGCGAGCAGAATGCCTGTCTCTACACCCTCCCCAACACCCCTGCTGTGTTTGGTGTGCACATGGAGTAAAGCTATGAACCCTATTGAAATACCACAAACTGATGTCAAATATTGTGACTCTAAAATACCTTTTTTTCGGTTGATTACATTTCAAAACCCAAATGCTAATTTTTTTTTTTTATTTGTTTGGTCACTCCAGTGAAACTTTGTTGTTTTTGTTTTTTTTTTCATTTAATGTGGGGTTCTTTGTGTTTATTCAAACTGGAGTTTGATTTGATTGGACCCTCATACTGTCAAAAACTCTGTCAAAAAATACTAACAACACAGCGAAGACTCTTAAGGAGAAAGGAGAGCTCTCCAATCCCACCGTCTCACTCTGCTGAAGTGCTTTCACCACATATGGCTCTGTACGCAATCCCTGTCAGCTCACGTCAACCGGCAGTAGGACAAAACCATTTTCTCAAAAGGATTTCATCCAGCCTGTTTCACTCTGGAGGACTTCTTGTTTCAGCAGTCCTGTGCTACTTTGGTTTTACAAAAAGAACCATACTTTGTGTATGTGTTAGAAGCTAAATTAGATGCTTTCTTACCTTTTAAAAACTTTTAAAAGCTTAAATAATTGCTTAAGCTCTGGTATTGATGCTCTCTGGTTATATAGTTAATAGAAAAAGCACTTCAAAAGCACTGACCTATCAGATTATTGTTATCAAGCATACCCCATAGATTCACCAAGTAGATGAAGCTAAATTTAGTTGCCGCTAAAATCAATGGGAAATATTGAGTAAGGTGTTGGGTGTTCTGTGATGGTGGAAAGGGAGGGAGGGTGGCATGGCCCCTCATTGGCAATCACAGGAAGGAGATCCAGGGGAAAAGAGCAGCTGGAGGTATGCCTGTCACAGGTATTATAATGTCAACACGCATACATCTTTCAATGGATATGTGTGTTTTTGCACTGCCTTCTCAACTAAATCAGGACTAGTCCTTTGAAATACACATAACTAAAGGTCAGATTAGGGACAACCAGTGTTCAGTTGCCAAAGTAGCAATGCTTTTCCATGAAAGGCATTTCACACCTATTTTATTTTACTTTTATTTATTTATTTATATTATTTTATCATAATTTATTTTATTATTTTTTATGCTGTTGATTACCACATAATTGTTTTGACTATAACAAAATATGTTTTTACAGTAAGACATGCACTTACAATAAAAGTCTGTGGGGCAAGACATTATAAAAGGTTTAAAAAAAAAAAAAAAAAAAACATGACTGTGAATATTATATTTTTTAACAAAATTATCACAGTAGTCTCATGTTGGCATGTATAATGTTTACAGTAAATCTTGTGGTCATATTTTTGTACTGGTGCAATGCTTTGCCTCAGAAAGTCATTGTAAGTGTATTACTGTAATTGCAAATGCATGTTTTGTTTGTTTTTACAAACTGAGGGATGGGTTGAAATTCTGTGGTAATCGACATCATATCACAGATGCTGTAACTAAAACTTGAATTGCTGTAAATGACTGAATGGGAAAAGCAATTATTTTAACATTTACATTTTGCTGCTTTAAATGACAATAGAAGGAAAGGTTTTCTTAGAATGTTTATTAAATGGTTGGGTCACTTTTAACATTTTTCTCCATGTTTATACCAACCATGGCATCCTTGAAGAACAAACGTGGCCAGCAAAATGCGGTTGGAATTAAGAGCTGGTGTGGAAGATTTCAGCTGTGATGGACAGTGGGATTGCAGCCTCTGCCTGGTGCAGCCCTCACAAAGACCTAACGACTATTGCATTGTGTTTCTGTTTAATCCCGCCCCTATAATCTCCACATGGTCCAATCAGCTCAATAGATGGGCTTTTAACATATTCAATAGGGTTCATATCTCCTTGCCTGAATGATTGCGTGACATTTTATTGCCTTTTCATCTTTTCTGTTGCACAAAACAAAACACTAAAATCCCCCACATTTGCCACAATGCTCTGTGATTTGTTAAGTGGATAAAAGCTGGTTAATAGCATTGAAAGATTGTTTTTTAATGGTTATGCTGTGAAGAGATGGAAAGGCTGAACAGATGAGATGTTCTATGATGCTAGTGAGAAGGCAGTGTAAACACACATCTGAAGGCTAAATGTATGTGAGTAAAAAAGACCCTGACAACACAATGTGCTTGACTGCAATAAATTACATTCAATTCTTTTTTCAAATGAACACTTAAATTAAACCACAGGCATTTCTTGCCTTTCATCAGTACTGGGGCACAGCCACCCTGCTTTGTTGGTGACAAACAATAGGCGACATTTGAAAGATAGATGTTTTGCTTCCTACAATGTTTCAACCTCATCCAGTCTAATAAAATATCCCAGGGGTGTCAAATTTTCCTGCTGAGTTTAGCTCCAACTCTAATTAACTGTTTCCCCACCATTGACAAAAAATTCTGTCATTTGTGACAAAACACTTCCCTGCTATTGACGGAAATTCACGGCTTTCTGTATTTTCACTGTTATGCCGTGGGGGGGGATTCTAGTCAACAAGTAGTTGTTCATTTAAGCAATATATTATTATATATTATTATTATGAAGCCATAAATCATAATTAATTGCGTCTATATAATACATAGCCTAATTAGCGCTCAAACGTACGCATAAAGCTTGCCACAGCACACCGGCAAACGTAATGATTATGAGTGTGTCATTAAGTCGACAATGCTGATTCGTCATCTCCCCAGTATTGGATGCGCCTATATGCATGTTTCATAAGGATTACACTGAGAATATTTGTTTTCCACTTAAGTACTAGTTTCTAGTTAAAGTTCTAGCTTTCTATAGATATATTTCCCATGTCTGTGAGGCAAGCATACAAGATTCATACACGGTTAGGTTCATTTTTGTGATGCTCAAGTTCACTGAGACAGAGACGGCAGAAAGCGCATCCTGATGGTTTTCATTACTTTACAAGAGCACAACGTTTTGTTGTTATTGTAAGTTTACAGAAATAAAAGTAGACCCTCTAAAGTTTGCATTACTCTTATCTGTATGACCAAAAAGGACTGAGTATTTTAAATTAAATGCGAGTGGTCGCCTGTATATCATGCTGTAAGCGTGCTCTCCACACAAACACATATATGCGCCTAATAACACACATTTATCTGGGCCTAGGTTAACATTAGTACGAGCAGATTTGTGTTGCTACTACTTACATGTTTCAAATGATAATCCATATTTGCAGATGAACAATAGGCGAATGTTTGGATTTCCTGCCGTTAACAATCTGTCCGTCACAACCTGCGTGAATTCGCCACTTCCTGTGGGATTTTTTTCTCCCACTAACCGACTAATACATTTTCAACAGCCGACTATTAGGGAGCAGCCCTCGAATCGCCTGATCAAAACACAGGAAAATAAGAAGCAGAAACATGTGATATCATATATTAGTAGATGCATATGTAAAATAATACAATCACCAATATTAAACTGCGTATAAATCAAGACTGCCTAATGTTACTGAATGAAATGTCGACTCAGGACAAGCTATAGTACTGTACAAGCTTTGGGGTAGTTGATGGACTCTATGTACTCCATCTATGTTTTGATCATCGTTCTGAATCCAATCTGGATGTAGTATTGGACAAAAACATTTTGCTCAAAATGCTGCTTTTTTAATGAAACGTACCAATATTCAAGTGTTGATAAAAAAGGAATGCATAATGCTAGAACAAAAAAAAATTGGTCTGTTTTTTTTTTCTTTTTGTATGATATTCATACAACAAAATATTCTGGGGGACATTAAAATTTTAGTTAAACACACCTGAACCATCTAATCAAGTGAAAAATCTGAATCCGGGTTACTAGAAACTTCCATACAAGTGTTTTGGAGCTTATTGGAGCTACACTCTGCAGGACAGTGGCCCTCCAGGATTGGAGTTTGACACGTGTCCTATTTCTATTTCAGTGTGAGGAGCCACTGCAAACATTTCAGTGTTTGAGTGAATTTTCCGAATTAATCAAACTGAATTGTGAACCATTTCAGACCTTTTTGCAAATCTGTTTGTCCGATTAGATCAAAAAGTTAATGCATTTGCAAATCTGGCATCGCTAGTTCTGATTCTAAACAGCTGATAGAAAGCACATGAAATGATTGCTGAAATATTATCAGAGAAAATGATTCCAATATTGATATACATTGAGGGCCATCCTTAGGTTGGTGCAACCGCACTGAACCCCATGCCCCGCGGTGAATGGACAGAGGAGATTCCCCCTCACCCCGAACGCAATCGTTACAAAATGCTTGGGACGGCCCTGTATACATCACTCCCAGTAAAAAAGGTCTTGCAACAGCCCTGCATTAAACCTAGTCACAAACAGATATATTTACTTGCTTCCTGTGAAAACAAACACATTTTTTGCATGAAATAAAAATCTAATGTTGTTTTTCTTCAGTCTTTCTCCATATTTGATACATGCAAAAGTTCCTGAATTTACTCCCAGGAACCAATGTAGTATGCAGTTGAGAATGGTGTCTACAGGGCCTTTACTCACATACTGCTAATACGAGACACAAACAAGTGTTGACGTTAGATAAAGTGAGAGGCTTTGCCGAATTCCTCAGCTGTTCATCCCTTTGAATTTTCCTATCTCTATATTCAAATTTGTCTTCCAGAGGGGTATGATGCAATGGAGGGCACCTCATTGCTAAATGAGGATTTGATTGAGGACGATGATGGCGCCAGCTCCTCAGCTTATCAAGAAATCGAGAGGTTTGAAAGAGAAAATGCTACACGTAGTCAACACAGCACCAGTTCCACGGTCACAGCTATCTCTGTTCCTCCAACCTCCTCGCATGCCTACAGAGTCCCATGTCCGCCCCCATCCCAGCCCCCACCAGATCCTCCCGTCCCGCAGGCTATTCAGGCTTTCAAGGAGTCTGCAAACATGGTGGCTGCCTTCAACATGCAGTGGAAAGAGGAGATATCGGCAATGCGCTACGAGCTAGCGGAGCTGCGCAGGGATGTCTGCGGAGAGCTCAAGACTTTCAACAGCAACTTCTTTAATTTCACCCAGTGCTATAATATGTGGACGATGTGCCGGGAGGCTGCCACCGGCACCAGTTCCACTCAGTCGAGCGAGAGGGTGTCCGTTGGCGTCCAGACTGGTGTTAATGGTCTGGTGAGACAAAACACTGCAGACGCTTCAGTAATGTGTCAGCCCGAACCGGCTGCCTTTAATATTTTTGACCTAATGGAGCCTCCACGCATTGAGATCACTGAGGGAACTCCTGAAGGAACCACGGCCACCAACAGCCCAACCAGCCCTGCCAGTCCTGATAGACCCACCACCGGCCCACCGTTGACCAAGCCGCTGGGAAGATCCAAATTAGACACTGGCAGGAAGAAGAAGAACTGCAGTCGAGCGGACGGTCAAAGAAGTGCCAGCCTTGAACTCTGGTGCAGAAAATACACTAGTGGACCAATGTCCTACTTATCTCTATCATTCTAATCATTTTCATCACTGGACCAAGCATTGAGAAGAGCTTGACGCTTTTCTCTTTGCAAAGATGCCGATAGGAGAAGGTGCCGTTTTGGCAAAACAGGGATAGTGTAGCTATTCTAGACGGAACCATTTGCTGTGCCAGATCATAAAATCTGTTTACATCACAACGGAAATGATTCATGAATGTCATTTGCATTGTAGAGAATGTCTCGATTTGTCTGACTGTCACCGTCAGTGTTTTGTCCATGGCTAAACAGTTCTTGTGTGACAGTGGTGAATGATCTCACCACTCAATCTGACCAAAAGAGGTTATGAATATAGTTGAAGGATGCAGACGGACTTTTAGAATGGCAGTTTTTAATTTCTGAGTATAATAACTGTTATTATACTTGCAAATTGGTTAATGGTTAGTGTTCAATTTGTAAGTATAATAACAGATGTTATTATACTCAGAAATTGAAAACTGCCATTCTAAAAGTCCATTTTGTTCTACAACATAAATTACACACAGTCATACCTCTAATGTGAACTTTGAAACCACTGCATGGTTGCTAACAAGTTGTTACAGAAAAACTACAGTATGCATGATGGAACCTATCCTCGATATCACCATTCCTCGATTAAATTTGAGTACTCAATTTAAAAAAATCCTTGATTGCAACATACCTGTGTTGAGTAACCGGCAAAATACCGGAAGTGATGCATTCAACGAATGCTGCACGATGTATTAAAACCATTTAAAAACCATAGCATAGTGCGAATTGTGATTTTCATAAAGGAATATATGCCTCACGGGTTTAATATTGCTTTATTTACATGCGTGTAGATTACTTACGTGAGTCTCAGAGCAGTTCCATTCACAGTAAATGCTGCTCCACATGAACTGTTATCATTTATATGCATACAAACTCCATCTCTTCATATGATGTGAGTTTGAGTTGCTTATAACGTTCATCTGTGAATGCAATGGGTGCCATTTTATCAGATTTTTTATTTATAAACCCACGGCAACACAGGAGAATATATCAAGATGTTTCAACTGTTCATTGCGATTTCAAAATAAAAGTTTAAACCCTCACGAGTTTGCATGTTTTGATGTCTACATATTTTTGGTTAAGAAATTACAGTGGCCAAATATTAAAGATTAAGTAAACATTTGAATTAAATGTTAAATTAAACAAGGATTTGATCTGCCGTAAAATGTAACATTTACTCGTCAAAATAATCGACCGATTATTTGATTAACAAAATAATCATTAGTGAGAGCCCTAATTTAAATTAATCAATGCACAATACAATGGACTTAATGTGTATATACATGTTTCTATGTTGTACTTATATTTAAACAAAATACCTACATGTAATTACATTCATATTTACATTGTAACTACACTACCCCTATCCCTTAACCCACTGTTAACCTAACCACACGGGTAAACCTGTCTCTAACCTTACATGTATTACACCTCAATAGCCGCAAAATTGTTTTGCAACATAAACACAAGTACATTGTACCAATAGATCTATTGAAGAGAGTGCATAGTACTTAAAGACACCGATTATAAAGCAGGACCGCTTGAAAAATTGGATTGCCATTTATATTCGTATGTAACAACTTATTAGCATTATTTTTTCGTTTCAAACTTCACGTTTGAACCATGACTTTGTGTCATTTTTGCTGCAGAACAACATATTTTAACTTATTTGACATCAACATTCTATATTCTAAAAAACTTGGAAGCCCATTATATTGGACTCCAAAGTGAACCATTCTTGCAATATTCTTGTGCCAGGTCACACAGCCCTTTGCTTTTCATTTCAAGGGAAAATGACGAACCATGTACAGCAATCATGTTGAGCTGTACGTAATGGAACATTGAAACATGGAAAAGATGATGATGATGATGATGATGATGATGATGATAAAACTTTTTTTATCCCCAAGGGGACAAAAACAAATATAACACTTATAACAAATATAAAAAAAAATAACACATATTACAACTATACATTCCAACAATAAATTATGTAGGAAGACCAAAAAAAAAACATAACAGATATACCATTAAATAACATTAGTATTAACGGATTGGCATTCAGTTAATTTTGCAAATCTACTTTGTTCTCAATTTCCCAGGAAATTCATGTATAGATGGATTAGAAGTCACAATTCAAATTGTATTTTAATTTAAGCATAAGCCCTTAACATATTGTAACTCTACATCTACAGTGTGTAATTACTAGCCAATACATATAGTAAGCATTTATGGGCTATTTGCAAAGTAGTGCTGAGTGGTATCTTTTTATTAAAGTATTTTATTATTACAATACTTTAATCCAACCTGATCTCACAGAATTCCGTGAAATGAACACGGGTCCCTTAACTCAAAATCCGTGGCAGTTTCACGGAATCGCCGAAAATTCCGTGATGGGTCCACGGAAGTGATGCCTATATAAGTCAATGACAGTATACAGACGCGTTGGGCATGGTTATCATCATGAAACTATGATTTTTGCCATAATGACATGGAGTGTGATTCTCGATTTAATCAGCCAGCATAATTTTATTTATTTAATATTTTTTTTTTACAGTATTTAGACACGTTTCGAACTCGTAACCCAATCCCTTCCCTAAACCTAACCATATGTGTATTATAAAAAAACAGGATATAACAGGCAGATACGTCTGCAGGCACAATTTATTCCAAAAGTACAAATATTCCAAGTGTTCCGAGGCCAAACGATTAATTTGTGTGAAGAAAATCCCCAAAAGCGATCAGCAGCGTCGAGTCCATCCGCCAAAGATCAAAAATACATTTCAAATTTGCCGCCGGGAGAAACGTTACGTCAGCTTTGACAGCATTGGCTGTCGTATGTCTCGTGACCAATAGCGTCATTACGTTGGCTTCGATTGTAAAATGCCATTGGCTCTCGTGTGTCTCGTGACAGAATGCGTCACGCTGAAGACGCGTGTGTATTATTTGAATCAGATATGAATGAGTGTGTTCACGGAGCGGCGGGATCATCATTTTAGCGATTTAAACATTAAGATCAACTCTGTTCTTTACATGAAGACATCGTGTGACTTCAAAAGACTTGGAATGCAACATGAGTTAATACTTTTATACTGTTTTTGGTCAGTTTTTGCAATAAATACCTGTGACTGTACTTGTATTTGCCTGTTATGTGTTTTTATATTGTTGAGAGTGGGTAGGTTTAGGGTAGGAGTGGAGTTAGTTGCTCCAAAATATGAAAGTAGCCTATAAATATTCATAAAATCATGTCTGCTTTTTACTGTCATTGACTTGCATTGGAATCACTTCCGTGGACCCATCACGGAATTTTCGGCGATTCCGTGAAACTGTCACGGATTTTGAGTTAAGGGACCCGTGTTCATTTCACGGAATTCTGTGAGATCAGGTTGCTTTAATCAAGGATGAAAAGAGATGCAGTTTATTTAATTGAAACTATACAAGGATGTTTATCCCCCTAAATGTCATATTTGTCTATGGCTGCTTTTTGACTTCTACTCTCAGTCCTAAATGTATAGTGACAACTGTGCAAAGTATCAGTAGTTTCAAAACATACATTTTTCCAAACACTAAAACATGGTATTATTTCAACCTGTTATAGGATATGTTTAGAATGTATATGTAACTGTGTCAATTACTGTAGAATCACTTTTATTGTGCCTTGTAAATGTGCTCTTACACATTTTGTTTCCTGAATACACTTTTAAAAAGTCCTAACTAAAATTATTAACTAATTTTATATGATTTTATTGACAGTTGTTTACATTTACATTTATGCATTTGGCAGACGCTTTTATCCAAAGCAACTTACATTGCATTCAAGGTACACATTTAAAATCACTAAATTTAGTGTAGATTTGAATATCAAATCAGGCAATGGCATTTCGAGAATCACTTTGTTAGGTGCTTTTCTTAAATATATTCCATTTATATTATTTTACAATGGTTGATAATTAATACACTTCAGCATATTTTTTATTATTAAATGGACATCATTCTTGTAGACTAATTCTGCTGGTCCTCTGCACTCTTTTAATAAAATATATAATATACATATGTAATATAATAAAGATAAAATGTATTAAATTACTTAAACATAGTATATTTAATTTCCCATGGCATAGTGTTTTTTTTTATTTAATTAAGGTATTTATTCAACAATTGCTATCTTCTGAAAAATATATAATTATGTTCAACAACTTACACTGAATAATAGAAATGAAAACTGACTATCGCTCAGCACTACTGTAGTTTTGTACTTTCTATGTAGCTTCAAAAGATGATTGCTTCTGTAATTCTCATACAGTCTTTCTCATAAATATGCAGCAACTGTGACCTTGACTCCCTTGCTCACTCAAACCTTTATTTATATTTTAATTCATTTATTTCTTAAATCAAGAATACAAAATGCGAAAAAAAGAAAAAAAAGATTTCCCCTTCCTGTTTTTTCTCTCATAATCATATAGTCCATTTCCCTGGATAGTGATTCTCCTTTAAAGATTTTTCAATTTAAGTTACCGTTCAAGGGACCATCTGAATTTTTCTCCACAGGACACACAGCATGCAAAACCAGTTCTATATGCACAAAATGTACATGCACAAAAAAGTTATGTATTTGCAAAATAATGATTTAAATAACATAAGATTTATTTATTTAGGGGTTTACTTGCAGGACATTCAATCTCCATGTGCCACTATAATAAAGTAAATAAGACACTGTGACACTTTTGTGAAAATCATGACAAAATTTGTAAAATTATAAATGTATTCTCCATTTATAAATATAGTTATAGCATAGAAAAGTTTAAGATAAAATATAATAAAATATAAGATAAACATTCCTTAATATAATATATTTTTATGTACTAGGTTTAAGTATTTTATTTATAACAGAGGCTATATGAAACTATTTTGTTTACTATAAAATAACTATCTTCATGCCAAAGTTTAAGGCAATATTTGTCTTTTGAAAATTAAGTATATTTAAAGTATATTTATACTTAATTTGAAATATTACAACAAAATTGCGATTTTCCAGTGTTTAATGTTACCTTGAGTGGTAACAGAAGTTGCCATTCTTAAATAAGAATTCCAGAAATATTCAAGAAATTAATCACAGCATAATTTGCTATAGATATCTCCATTTACCTTGAGTAAATAATTAAATTCACTAATTATCATACATTACAATAATTATACAGTACTTTAAAAATCGATTTTGTCTGCGCATTAGCATTTATAACTTTTCAAATGACAAATGTAGGGTTTTTTTTTCCACAGCCAGAAATCATGAAAAAACTATCCAATGAAACCATCTTAAATCCACTAGCTCTATGCCACAATTTTTATTCATTTTTTTGCTCATTGAGCTAGCCAATTATTTGGCATTGAAGACACTGTCCAATGTCCTTGCTCCTTTGCAAAGCACAGAGTGGCATGGTTTGAATGTACTGACACCGTCATCACTAGTGATGTAATTTCTAGGCTTTTTTTTAGCTCATTAATCTATTAATGGGGTCTTGCTGATGTGTGTCCTGTTGCACAAGGGAGATATTGATTTATTGTGGTAGGTGACAGTTTAACCGCTCTAATTGGCTTAAAGGGTTAGTTTGCCCAAAAGTGAAAATTCTATCATTAATTACTCACCCTCATGTCGTTCAAAACCCGTAAGACCTTCGTTCATCTTCGGAACATCTTCGGAACACAAATTAAGATATTTTTGATGAAATATGCGCTCTCTGACCCCTCCATAGACAGCAACGCAATCACCACTTTCAAGGTCCAGAAAGGTAGTAAAGAGATCGTTAAAATAGTCCATGTGACTTTAAACTTAATGTTATGAATCGACGAGAATACTTTTTGTGTGCAAAAAATAACGACTTTATTCAACAATTTATCTTCCATATCAGTCTCTGACACTGTTCACGTGGACACCATGATGCATGCATGTGGTGCTAATGCAGAAGCCGGCATTCTTAAATAGAACCCATAAGTGCTGCACTGTTTATAGGGTGAAGTGGTAATTACGTTGCAGTCTATGTGAGGGTCAGTTTTTTGCCTATTCTTTCAGATAAGAGAATCAATTTGAAACAGTGACACAGAGAATGTATGTAAAAATGTATGGATTTTAGAAGCATAATAGAACGTTATATTACTTTGCAAATGTCCATGGTGTGGGAATCCATGATATGCTGTATATCAACATGAGCTTTACCCAACGATGGTTTAGCCATAAGAAACAAATGAACAGCTAAAAGGGCCAACTGAATTATAAAAGAAATTGTATGATGCATTATTTATTTATTGTGGTGTAAGAAGGACCTATGAACTGTTATTCAACATTCAGATATAATTTGTTGGTTTATATTGCACTGGTTATATTTATACTTTGTTCTATAAAACAATTGAACCACAATAGGTACCATACTGTTTATAACTATGAGGTGCAATAGACTGATGAATTGTTCCAGTTTTAATTTTTGTTTTTGATTTACTAAGAGACGTGTTCAGGGAACGAAAAGATTTTTGTTTAAAGGTGCTGATGATATTGCAGATGTTCTCTCAATCTTACGACCTTCATTCATTCTATGCAAGTCCTGTGTTTTTCTGTACGAGTCACTGGCATGTGTCTATTTCATTTTAAACAGCACTTAAAGGGCATGAAGATGAAGCCCTTAGATATTTTTTTGTCAAACCTTTGCATGAATCTCAGGCATTTATTGTAACCCTTTGCTTATTTTGTTGCTGTTGATAATGTTGTTATAAGTATTTGCATTTTTTTATGCTAATTCATACTGTTTCAATGTAGCAGCTACATTTTTATCATTGTCAATACAGAAAGTAAAGAACAATTATGTACAGTACGGTTATAAAGGAAAAAGGCCTTTAGATGCCATGATGATGATTTATTGGGACAATGGGATTTAATGGTATCACCAAAAACCAAAAAGGATTTGTTTAAATGTAGCTTGCTTATAATTTATTGCCAAAACTACAATGACCTCTATTAACAGATGTCATATTTGTTCAAACTTCGTTGTTATTTATAGGACTGGAATTCTAATAATAAAATAACTATGATTATTGAGATCAGGGGGACTTCATTTTCAGCCCAAAATTAAAATGATGTCATTATTTACCCTCATGTCGTTCATAACCTGTATGACTTACATGATCTACGAAAGAAAGAAAACCAAAGGTTTTGGAATGATTTAGGGGTGAGTAAATGACATACATTTAATTTTTTAGATGAAATAGTCATGTAATGCTCCAAAATATGTTATATGTGCTTCTCTTTCCAAACTAACTGTGATATTGATTTGTTTTTGATTTTTCTCAATGTATACATGCCTTATGTGTTTTTTTTTTTTTTTTTTTTCAGTGATAAACATAAAATTGGAAATGATTAACAGACATGACATGGATTGTGCAGGTGTTTTCAGTCATTTGACATCAGAATTTCATGTGGGATCATAGCTACACTGCTGTGCTTAAAGATGTGTTGAAAAACATTTTGAAAGTATGTTTCTTTTATAAGTAAACATATTAACATAATAGGCAGAATTAAAAAAACAAATAAAAAAGATTATTACAAATGCATACACCTCTCTGACCCTTTAATTGAAATAATTATTTAACCACATACATTAAAGTCACTTGCTAATATCCTGACCTTCTATGCCATTAACCTATAGTCCCCTTTCAAGTGGAACTCAACACTACATTATGACATTGATGCTATGGGACACTATGGTGACGCTATATGTCACCAGCTTCTTTGTTATGAACCAACATATTGGCATCCAAGAATTACAAGCAGTGTGTTCCACCACACCCTCACTTCCTAATGAGGGATGGCAAACATGATTTGTAATCTGCTTGGGAGCAGAGGATGCCAGGTCAGCTCTCGATGAAGCAATTGCCCTCTTTGGGAAAGTTTCACAATGTGGAAGCTCCATTCATGCCTGTCTCTCCTTTCCAGCAATGAGAGTCAGGCACCTGTCTCTCGTGGTTTGGGTCTCACGTCTGCTGAGGCGGCACAGGGGCTCAAATAATGGGTGTCACAGATGGAACTGGTTGATGAGCTTGACAGGCACTGTCCTTACCTTCATCAAACTCTAGGACCTTGTTCTGGATTTAGAAGTTGCCTGGCGATTTCTTTGGATCCAGATGAGGACCTACTATCACCAGCCTCTGGCCAAGATATCCCTCGTCAGCCATTGCAGTCTTGTGCTTTCAAGGAACTGTTTGAGGTGGTTACCTATGTGGTGGATAAGCTCAATCTTGAATGATGGGAAAGAAGAAGGGTCAGATGGGAAAAAAGAAGTAAAAAGTAAGTCTGAGACATTGCTATTCTTCCCAGATCATCACACTGGGGCAGCCTGTATTTGGCTCCTATTTATAACCCTGCAATGTCGAATTATTAAACCATCATCGGGTTTAAGGATTATGGGTATGTGGTTGAAGAGACGCTAGCTATCTCTCCCCTGATTCAGCATCATTGCAAAAGAAGCCCACTTTACCCTCTATACCCCGTAAAATTACATAATTACAAGGCTTATGAGGCAGCAGGTCAGGCTGGTGCGTCACTGCATGTACTAGGTTGACCTGCTAAAAGATCTGGACTCTTGGAGTGAGTGAACACAGCCAGGCCACAGATCTTGCACTCCTTGCCATAAAGCAGACGGCATGCTCCATCGCCTGTTTGATGGCTGCTTTTGAGAGACATCTGTGGCTCAACCGCTCTGGCATCAAGGAGAAAACAAAGGCTTTCTGCTGGATGCCCCGGTTTTGTCGTCTGGCCTATTCTACGATGCAGTTAAGACTGTCATCGATAGGTTTCAGGCGATAAAGAAGCAATTAGTAGAATTCTGGGAGGAGCAAAGTCCCCTAATATCTCACTTTCTTCATGGTGTCAGACAGCAGAGGCCTATCTATAGGTTGTGAGTTCCTTCCCGGGATCTTTCCAGAGTCCTGGAAGGCTTATCAGAGCCTCCTTTTGAGCTCTTGGAGTCAGCCTCGGAAAAGATTCTGACTCTCAAGGTGGCTCTGTGTTAACTTCACTTAAAAGAATCAGAGATTTGCTGGCCTTATCAGTTGCAAATTGAGTTCTTTTTCAGGCATATGCAGTGCGCAGTATGCTTCACCTCTAGGCACTAGGGGGGACTATGTTCTTGGAGATGATTGTGCCCTGTCAGTCTTTACAATTTCAGTTTACCTGTGGGATGCATGAAAGTCTTTGTCCTTGGTTAATGGAGGCCACTCCATCTGAAGTGTACGTCTCTTTGGAGCTTACGTGTTAATAAACCCTTTTATTATTGTGTTGTGGCAGGTTGCCCTTTCCACACACATGTATAGGTATTTATTGTTGAATTGGATTGACCCCAGGCTCCTTGGGTTGACTCCTTTGGCTTAATCCATTTCTTAGACCAAATGATTTGTGCTTGCGCATACTTCACAACCTGGTTGTTCAGGCGTTTTTCGGTATGGTGATGTGGGAATTAATGTTCCCTGAGAGGGAAACGAGATGCTGCGTCATTTGAATCTGGTGATGTGCATTTCAGGTGTCTAGTTATGGTATTGGTGATGCTGATGACCTGCATCTTACCACGCTGTTGGCCAATATGCAAATATACACATTTCCACATGTGCTTCAGACATCGGCTCATGCTGGAACGATCCCATAGCGTCAACATCTGACCCAGTGTCTCTTTCCCCTCAAAGGGAACCAGGTTACATAAGTAACCAGAGAAATGTGTCTGATCTTGCATGCTGTTTGTTCAGCAAGAGCTAAATTCATATAGACATCAAATCCATCTTGGCTTAGGTAGGTTTAATTGTGAATGCTGACTGTACAATTTATTTTTGCTTATTTCAGAACTGTCAATTAAGTTAAGCTACATAGCTTCCTGGATAATACAACTAATTTGGGAAGTTTATGAGGGGACAGGCTTTTGCAACAAAATGTCTCCGATTACGAATGTAATCATTGTTCCCTGAGAGGGGAACGAGTTGCTGTATCCACTGATAACGCTATGGGGAATAGCTCTAGATGACTGCGTCTGAAGCACGTGTGCAGGAAGTATGCGTCTCGTTCCCCTCTCAGGGAACAAAGATTACATTTGTAACTTGAGACGTTTCCTTTCACAGGAACTCATCCTGCGTCCGATGATGACACTATGGGGTGCGAAATACCCACTGTGCCATACTGACAAGTGCCTGGTCTGGTGTGAAACTGTTTAGGCACAACTCAGGACGAAAGCACCTGAGACCCCACAGGTCCAGGCTGAAAAACCTTAAAAATGTGTGCAGATACGACCAACCTGCTGCAACACAAACGTCTTGGAAGGAGACTCCTGACAACAAGGCTTTTGAAGTTGCCATACATCTGGTGGAATGAGCTCTCATTTGCAGAGGTGAAGGCATACTTTGCACCTTGAAGCCATGGAGATAGCTTCCACCATTGAGTAGTCCTATGGACATACATCTCAAGAACCCTAACAGGGCAAAATAATGTAGCTTCTACTGGTCTGTCGACACATGAGTAGGATGAAAAGCGCCATGAAGGAAACAATATAAGTGGTGTCTCCTCAAAATCCCTTGCTCATTGGTGCGTAGGAGGTAGGAAATGCCTCCATGGAACCTAAAACATGGATGGGGAAGGAAAAAAGCAGTCCTCAAGGAACTTCAGCACTCCAGTCACTGGGCAGTTAACTGGGTCCAACTGACGTTCTCTGCACTATAAAGTGAAGACTCTCCACTTTAGGGTATATAGTTTCCACATGTAGGGAGTTCTAGAGTTGAGGATGATCTCAACAACCTCGGTTGATAGACCAGTATTCTGGAGCTGATTCCCCCCAGGGGCCGGACCCAAAGTTTCCACACTTGGGCCAGCCAGGACGGGGATACAAGGAGTAGGCCGTCCAGTGAACTTTCTCTAGAACTAGAAGCAAAACGATCAGGGGAATCGTACAGATATAGCCTCGGCCACATCGGCACATGGCATCCAGTTCCAGAGTAGCTGGATGTGTGAAGGAGAACCAGAGCGGGCAGTGGGTCGTCTCTTGCGACACAAACAGATCCACTTCCGCCTAGCTAACTCCTCTAAATTAACTCCACCATCTCAGGATGGAGTCACCATCCCCTGGGCCTCAGCCCCTGCCTTGACAGGATGTCTGCTCCCCTGAGACAGGAACCACAATTTATTCCATATGAAAGGGGTACGAAGGCATCTGCATGTAACTTTATGCAGGCACGAACGACATCTCAAAGCCGAACCGCCCTTTCCTGATTACTGAGCTAGAATCTGCCAGTCGTCGATGTAATGGAGTGCACAGATGCCCTGGAGTCTGAGAAGAGCCAGAGCTGCATCCACGCACTTCATAAAAATGCGAGGGGACGATGCTAGGCCGAACAGAAAAACCTGATACTGGAACTCTTCGCCCCAAAAAAGAATCTTAAGAACTTCCTATTCACCCTTTAATTCCTCAAAATTATATGCAGCCAAAGAACAACCAGAATAGTGAACATGTTCTGGATGAAAGGCTGAATATATTATATTAACAACAACATATAACGTCACTAAGCCAGTTGACTATTTCACTATTAAATCCCTCAAAATTGAATGCAGCCAAAGAACAATATATACCCCTATTCTGAACGTTGAACTCCCGATAGTGCATGCATGTCAGGAATTCATGAATGAACACAGCTCCCTCAAGAGCTGACTGTGTGTGATACGCTTCTAAGCAAACCACACACAGATTGTGGGCCCTATTTTAACGATCTGAAACGCAAGTGTCAAAACGCGAAGCGCAAGTAACTTTGTGGGCGGGTCTCGGCGCTGTTGCTATTTTCCCGGCGGGATAAATGGCTCTTGCGCCCGGCGCAAATCTAAAATGGGTTGGTCTGAAGTAGCTTCATTATTCATAGGTGTGGTTTGGGCGTAACGTGAATAAACCAATCCGAGCGTCATCCAACATTCCCTTTAAAAGCAGGTGCGCAAGTTCCATTATGGATTGCTATTATTATGGCGTATTTACCAGGCGCACGCCAGGAGCGGTTCACAGCCGAGGAGACTGATGTTCTTGTAAGAGCAGTGAAAGACAGAGAAGTGAAGTTGTAATGTTGTACATTATGGTAAAGGTGATTTCACAGTCTTTTTTTTTTCAGTCTTTCAGTTTTTTCAGTTTTTCAGTCGATTTTTTTTCCTGGTTCTTGACAGACAAACCAATTTGTCAGATGTCCTTATATACATATATGTCTTGCCACTATTGGGCAAACAGGTCTTATCCTTAATTATTACAATTAGCCTGAATCATTTGTAAGCTAGATTTATGCCTATTTTTTTCACATCTTCGTGGCACACCACAATGATTTCCGTCATCTCATGTGTTAATATTTTTTTAGTGTAACAATTTATGATTTGCAAAAATAACTGTTGCATCTGTGTAGATTACATGAGCAAAGTGTATGCGCGTTGTGCACGCTATACATTATGGTCAAGCATGCGCCCTTAAAATAGCATAATGAACAACGCGCAACGCGCCACTGACTTTAGACTAGGTTTTTTCTGGTCAGTGGCGCAATTGTTTAATGGAACAGCAAAATAGCACCAGGGATTGTTTGCGCCGGAACACGCCTCCTTTTTTGCGCTGAACCGCCCAGGTAGCGCAAGTTCATTCACTAGTTTAGCGACGTGCTTCTGTGGAGGGAAAAGCGTGCTTTGCGCGGGTGCAAAATAGGAATGACACATGCGTCGGTGTACAAAGTCAATTGCGCTGGGTGCAAGATAGGGCCCTGTGTGTGTCATCTTCCGTAACGTAACGTGTTCTTAATTGGACAAACAACACCAAATAAGACAAACAATTCACTCAGAGCGCTTGTTGAAGAGCAGAAGCTGACGGTGCTGTGTTGCCAGCTTCCCATTGTAGCTTCTGTGGTACACCATAACACATCATGTGGTGATGCTGCACCAGTCAAGTTTGGACTAGTTGCACACGTCCTTCAGATGCAGTCATGCAGAGGCATTCCCTATTGTGTCATCATTGGACGCAGCACGAGTTCCCTTGAAAGGGAACTATGCTTCCAATTACTTTGAGAATGGAAGTTATGATAACATTTCATTGTCTTTGTCAGTAAGAAAAACAGACAGAGAGAAATTGCAGTGCCCAAATTTTTCAGTGTTTTCTGTGTTTATTTCTGTTATAATTGTTTTGTTTTGTTTTGTTTTTCTTGTTAAATGTGAGTTTTTTATGTTTAGGCAGAATTTCACAGAACAAAAGTGGTTTGCAAGATGACAAGCATTCAAGCTCTAACAGTATCTTGATTTGCTAAAATAACTGAAGTATGATTAAAATGATGGAATAATTTATATATTAATGAATGAATCATTAATTTGTATTTAAAAAGTTTTTCATATATAATTTTTGGTGTATATTAAGACATACATAGCATGACATTTCACAGGCTTATTTAGCTATTTATTGCTTTATGTTAACATTGATTACAACAACCATTAAATGAGTCAATTAATATGATTAGGTTTTTATGAAAATTTTACCAAATTCAATATTCTAGCTTCCTGCTGTAGTTTAGAGGCCAAACACCAACAGCACCTGCACGGAATTCTTTGTGAATTCGCCTAATTGTGTTTGTTTGTTTGTTTGTTTGTTTGTTGTTTCTTTGTTTAATAAAGATGAACACACATATCATTACAGAGAGCGCATGACACAATGCATGAGTCAGAGGTAGTGTTTAGGTGTTTTTTCTTTCTTTTAAATTTCCTTCTTACTAAGCTATCACCCTTTTTTTCATTTTAGGGGCCCGTAGCTTAGCTGGGGGGCGTAGAATGTACGGTAGGTCTGACAGGGCTCCTTTGTAATATACCTGTTGTACTTCATTTCATATCATTGTTTTGTCTACTTTCATATTGTCTAGCAAAACTTATCTATATCAAAAACCTTGGTTACACTTTATTTTAAGGTGCCATTGTTACAGTGTAATTATACAAATATGTACTGATTAATATTAATTAACAACATGTACTATATAATTAGGGTTAGTGGTTTGGTTTAGTTGCTTGTAATTATGAATTATTTGCTTTTATTACTATAGTAAGTATACATGTAAGATGTGCAACAGGGACACTGTAAAATAAAGTGTTACCAAAAACTTTCCTGCCACCCATTTGAGGCAAACATCTACATTTATATTTCAAATTTATTACATAAAGTAAAAAAAAAATCACTTCAGTTGTCTGTGTTTAGAAATTATTATTATTATTGATTTTTTTTTTTTTTTTCAGTGTTTGATTTCTTATTTGAATTCACAGGGGATCGTGCATGATTACAGCATTAGTATACTAAATTAAACTGGATAACTTTTTAATAATTATTTAGCAGAGTCAGTGGTTCCCAAACAGAGGGTGACAGAGGGAGTATGCGAACAAAAGGCTGAGTTGTTCTGTTCATTTAATTCTATTCCACCTTAAAATAACATAAAAAAATTACATACATTACAAGCATATATTTCTAACAGGCAAAATACCATAAAAGGTAAAATACATGACATTCAGTCAAATTACCTCATCTTCTGTGGTCAAAACTGACTTTATCCACACAAGCAGCGTGCATATAATAGGTTCTCTTTCAGTCGACCACGTTTGACCTATGTCGGGCATCACCAACGAATTGGGATCACTTCTGGGAGCCCCTATCAGCTTCGAGTGTATACAGAACGAGCCATTGCACATTGGCGTGCAAGATTTGCATCTCGCGCTCCACCCCGCCCCGCGGGTATAAATAAGGAAGTGGATGCAGTGCACTTTGTTCATCACTTCGGAGCCGAGCAGACCTGTTCCTGTCTCTGAACAGTGTGTGTGTACAGAGAGAAAAAGACCTTCTTGGACTTTCTTCACAAGTGTTGGCGAGACAGCACGTGCTGCGGTGGTTGCGGGCTTTTCAGCTCAAAAACGGCACAGCACTGCTGAGATGGGAGCGTCTCCGTTGCCTGAGCCTGACCCAGAGTTGACAGCTATGCTTGCCCGGGCCGCAAAAAAAGGTAGGGCTCATGTGGAACCCTCCACCATGGCCCGAACCTTCTAGGCTGGATGATTGGTTTCTCTGGGCAGGGCGCTGAGAACCAGTGCGGTCCCATTCTTCTTGGAGGTGCATGAGGAGATTACTAGATCATGGACGGCACCTTTTTCTGCTAGGAATCAATCTGGTACCTACTCACCCCTCACTACCCTCGATGGCAGAGCAGTCAAGGGATGCGTGGAGATCCCCCTGATGGAGCGGGCCATCGCAATGCAACTGTGTCCAGCGTCCGCTTACTCCTGGTGAGGTAATCGGCGTTCCCCATCCTAGGTGTGTAAGTTCTTATCCACTCCAACAGGCAAGGCTTACAGAGCCTGTGGACAGACTGCTTTGGCTTTGCATGCCATGGCACTTTTACAAGTGCATCAAACACAAGCGCTCATGGACATGCACGAGGGTAGGCCTGACCCAGAGCTCTTGCGACAAAAGTCACTGCACATTCAGTCGGTCAGGCGATGTAAACATTAGTGGTCCAGGAGTGCCATCTCTGGCTCAACCTGGTGGATATGAGGGAGACTGATAAGTATCAGTTCCTGGAATCCCCCATTTCCCAGGCTGGACTATTTGGCGATGTGGTTGAGAGCTTTGCCCAACAGTTCTCGGCTGCACAGAAGCAGGCTGCAGTTCCTCTGCCTGCTCATTGCCAAGGGCGCCCTCCAGCAGCCGCTTCTGCTCCCACTAAATCCCAGCAGCAGCCTCCACCCGGAAAACAGCGTGGAGCCGGTCGCAGGAAAACTGTCCAGCCACGTGCAGGTCATTTTCAACTACCTCGACAACTGGCTCATACTGGCCCAGTTGAGAGAGCAGTTGTGCGAACACAGGGACATGGTGCTCAGCCAGTTGAGTCTTCAGGTCAACTGGGAAAAGAGCAAACTCTCCCCCATGCAGAGGATCTCTTTTCTCAGAATGGAGTTGGATTCGGGCAACCTAACAGCGCATCTCACAGAGGAGCATGTTCAGTCAGTGTTGAACTGTTTGAATTCGTTCAAATGTAGGACGGCGGCCCCATTGAAATTTTTTCACAGGCTCCTGGGCCATATGGCATCCACAGCTGCAGTGACGCCGCTCGGATTGCTTCATACGAGGCCGCTTCAGCAATGGCTGCACAATTGAGTCCTGAGAGGTCGTCAAACTTTCAGTCCTTGGTTAGACCCTTAATTTATATGGGCAGGAGTTTCCCCAGAACAAGTGTCCAGGCATGCTGTGGTCTTCACAGATACCTCTGCCACCGGCTGGGGGGCCACGTACAACGGGCATGCTGTTTAGGGTCTGTGGACGGGGCATCAACTGCAGTGGCACATCAACTGCCTCAAGTTGTTAGCAGTACGTCTTGCGCTGGGCCACTTCAAAACGCAGCTACAGGGCAAGCACATATTGGTCTGTACAGACAGCACTGCGCTGTGTACATCAACCATCAGGGTGGTCTATGCTCCCGTCGCATGTCACAACTCGCCCGCCATCTCCTCCTTTGGAATTAGAAGTCGCTTTGCATCACTCACATTATGGGCTTGCGCAATCAACCGCGCAGGTTGACCTGTTAGCCGCCCTAGACACGTCGCATTGCTAGCTGTTTTATTCTCTGACCGAGGGGACCCTTGGCACGGATGCACTGGCACACAGCTGACCCTTGTACAAAGTCAGGGAGGTCGAGGAACAGGTCCTGTTAGTTGCGCCATATTGGCCCAACCCGAACTGATGCTCCTCATGACAGCACATCCATGGCCCTCCATGGCCCCCCCTCTACGAGGAACCTCTATGCTTTTAAGTGGAACTTGTTCGTTGAATGGTGCTTTTCCTGCCAGGAAGACCCCCGAAGGTGTCCGGTCAGTTCTGTGCTTTCTTTCCTGCAAGATGGATTGGACCAAAGGCTGTCTCCCTCCACCCTCAAAGTGTAAGTTGCGCTATTGCCGCACATCACAATGCAATTGAAGGTAAGTCTCTGGGGAAGCACAGTCTGATTATTATGTTCCTGAGGGGAGCGAGGAGATTAAATCTGCCTCGCTCTCACTCTATACCCTCTTGGGACTTATCTCTGGTGCTTACGGCACTGCAGCGAGCACCCTTTGAGCCTTTGAAGTCAGCAGAGTAAAAATGATTCTCCTGATTGCATTGGCCTCCATCAAGAGGGTAGGGGACCTGCACGCATTTTCGTTCAAAGAATCATGCCTAGCGTTCGGACTGGCTAACTCATCTGACCCTGAGACCCCAGCCTGGATCTGTGCCCAAGGTTCCCACCACTCCCTTCAGAGACCAGGTGGTGAACCTGCAAGCACTGCCCTCGGAGGAGGCAGACCCAGCCCTGGCTCTTCTCTGACCCGTGCACCCTCTGCGGTTATACTTGGAGAGAATGCAAAGCTTCAAGACCTCAGAGCAGCTCTTCATCTGTTACAGAGACCAGCAGAAGGGAAAGGCTGTCTCCATGCAGAGGATGGCCGGCTGGATAGTAGATAAAATCCAGGGCATGCCTTGCCTGCTCGGGTTGAGAGCACACTCCACAAGGAGTGTTATCTCTTCCTGGGCACTGGCGCATGTCGCCTCGCTGGCAGATATATGTAGAGATGAGGGCTGGGCGACACATAACACGTTCGTTAGATTCTATAGCCTCTGTGAAGAGCCGGTCTCTTCCCGTGTGCTCTCTTCAACCATTCAGTAACACCGAAGTGCCCGTTCTAGTGTTGGCTCGCATGTATACATACACTTATATTCCCCAGTTGGGGAACCCTGTCGAGCTCCTCCGTCACCCTCGGCAGTCAGACGTAGCGGAGCGTCTGCCACCAGGCCTAACACTCGTATGCATTGGTGGAACCTGTGCTAGGCTGGGTCCCATATGTTGTGACTCCTACGGCGGTCCCATATGTGTATTCTTCCCCGATACAGCTCCCTATGGCAAGCCCGTGTCTTTCCCTTGGCAGAGTCCGCTCTGCCATGCCTGCCAGGTGTTGTCTCCCCCCTGGATTGGCCTTAGCCACCCCAGAGACATTCCGTATGTTGCACTGCCCTAATTGGTCAGTCCCACTGCCCGGTCAGTCCATATGCACTTCCACATGATACCTTCCTTCGGGCAGAATGTGGCATCTGCAGCGTTCCTTTCCCATGGAAGGAGCACGCTTTCCATTTGGTATCCAATAGTCTCACTGAGTGGGTCATGCGGAATGACAGTGATTGATGCTCCCTGCAGTCATCTTCCGCCCCAAAGATTGAGGGTCTGAGAGGTGACGCGGGGCACTGGAAGTGGCAGCAATCGTGGCGTTTTCCATAGGGATCCCAATTGATTCGATGATTTACTCATTAAGACAGTGATTTTTTGTATAACATTTAAAAGAATCATGTGAACATTTTTTATTTAAAATAAAAAAATATATATTTTTAAAGTTAAAAATTACACTGGAAAATAAATGTAAGGGGGACCCTTAAAAAGGTGAAATGGAGTGGTACGCAGAACTATTTTAAATACCTCAGGGGGTTAAAAAATTTGGGAACCACTGATTTCATTCAGTCATTAAGAACAGCTTATTTAAAAAGCAATAAAACATTTAGAAACTATTTAATATTTAAAAACAATATTTAAATTATTTAAAATAATACCCAAATAATACCTATAGAATTGAGTGAAATCAATTCCCTTTCAGTCACGTTAGACATTACATCAGAACTGAACTGATGAATTGTGATCTCAGAGTGTAAACTAAACAAGTCAATGGACATTGGCATGTGAGATTTGCATTGCAAACGAGTGTGCTACACGTTAGGAAGAAGCTCTGCATCTGTTGGTGTGAAGGTGCTGCAGAAGTGGTTGCAACTTCAAAGAGCACTTCCTGTTGTTTTAATAACAGCAAAAATAACTTTTCGGTTGCACACTGCAGGCTGCAATAGTCCTGCCAGCTGTGCTGCAGCCATTTCCCCTGTGCGCTTCTGCACTGAAAGAGCATATTTCCCTAAAAGAGCAAACACAGGTGTGACAATATGTCATTCCACCCGTGTGTTTCTGGATACAGTCGTTACCTGGCCCCATCTGACAGTCATGATCGCTGCCTCACGTGTCTGGGCGTGTCTAAGCACACTGAGGTGGCTTTTGTGGATGAGTCATGTACCCACTGCAGGAAGATGAACATATCGGTGCTGCGAGACTCTAATACCTCAGACGAGGTGGAGTCCCCTCACCCATGCCCCGATCTTGTTCGTCTTCTGGTAATCAGAAAAAGGCTACTTCGATGAATAGCCAGGGTGACCTGAGGATCACGGTGGAGGCTTACCCGCCAAGCCAATCTCCGTGGGCCCCCTAGTGCACCGCAAGCTGTTGAGCTTTCGGGTGAGATTGCTGGTCCGTCTCATGGGGAAGGCACGTTTTTCTGCCCGAAACCGAGTTGGTACCTCCTCCCCCCTCACTACCAAGCCAATACGGAAGTGACATATACTGCAATTCATCGACTGGCCACTAGGGACAGGCTCCAGAAGGGAGCAGAATCTCATTGAGCTCCATGTTAAAATGCCCAACTTTACAGCAGATTAAAACATGTTTACAGCCTGGTACAATTTGTGGTTTTGGTCTATACGGCTAATTTTGCCCTTCATGACAACTGTGAGGGGGGTGAATTTTTTTATAACTCATTCGTTTACATTATATAAAGCTTTAAAGTTCTGCATAATTAAGGGCGTGGCCACTTTGAGTGACAGGTGGATATTTGGAGTGACAGCAGTTAAGCACATTCTGCCCGGTGGACCGCTGCTGTCTCCACCCCGCCGCCGGCTGCAGTCCCCCCCGCTTCCAGCACCTCAGCCATCTGTGGCTTTGGGTCAACTGAGAAAAGAGCAATCTCCCCCGTGCAGAGGATCTCTTTTTTCTGTATGGAGGTGGACTCGGTCAACTGACAGCATGCCTCACGGAGAAATGTGCTCAGTCGGTGCTGAACTGCCTGAACTCGCTCAAGGGCAGGACGGCGGCCCCACTGAAACAATTTCAGAGGCTCCTGGGGCATATGGCATCCGCAGCCACAGTAATGCCACTTTGATTACTTCATATGAGGTCGCTTCAGCAATGGCTTCTCGGCCGAGTTCAGAGATGAGTGTGGCAATGCGGCATGCACCTGGTGGCAATCACCACGGCCTGTCGCCAAACCTTCAGCCCGTGGTCAGACCTTGCATTTCTATGGGCAGGAGTTCTCCTAGAAAAAGTGTCCAGGCATGCGGTCATGTCCACGGATGCCTCCACCACCGGGTGATGATTGGCACATCAACTGCCTTGAGTTGCTAGCAGTATGGCTTACGCTGGGCTGCTTCAAATTTCTGTTACTTTGCAAATACGTACTGGTATAGACAGCACAACAGCCTGTGCTTCTTGCATGCCAATGTCCATTGCCTCGTTTAGTTTACACTCAAAGATGATTGGGCTCTCAGACGAGATCCCAATTTGTCTGTTCAGTTCTGACGTAACATCTCGGTTCCCTCCCTCAGGAAACGGGGATTACAATAGTAACCTATATGTTTTCTAACCATCACTAATTACAGAAGGATAGGGTAGCTCTATTTGGAAATGTGTTGGTATACATTTATAATGATGTAAATGGTATAAACTGAAAAAAGGCTTTACAGAATTTTCACTAGGATGACGTGTGGAATGATTTTAATCGATTGTAGCTACACTATAATGACATCCACTCTGCATTCATGGGGGCATTGCCACTGTATGTATGTATGTATGTTGAGAAAAAAAAATTGGAGCCAACTTTGACTTCAGATCGCCACTGAGAGATGAGGCGTGTGAACACGTCCTCCAACTCCACGGGAGAATGTGGAAATGACACTGGTTCTGAATCAGCTGGGTTCTGATGGACTAGACATGACAGAGAACTGCTCATCATTCTCTCCAACCACGTAATTCTTCCAAGCCATCTTCATTCATTAATTCATTCACCATATGTCTACTCCACCACACAAGCATCACTGAAATGCATAAACAATCTATTGGAATCAGAAAAATTAGTCAAAAGGCAAAATAAATCCAAGATGGTGGAAAAAGTGGGATTATAAATTCATTACCCAAAAATAAAAATATGATATGCTCACCAAGACTGCATTTATTTGATTAAATACAGACATAAAAACCATGAAATAGTAGTTCAGTTAAAAAAAACCTACTTTCTATTGTAATATATTTTAATATATTTTATTTCCTTCAGGAATAATTCTAATATGCTGATTTGCTGTTCAAGAAACATTTATTATTATTATTATCAATGTTTGAAAAAAAGGTGGAAATCATGATATTTAATTTTGATGAATATAAAGTTTAAAGAACTGCATTTAATTAAAATAGAAAGCTATTATAACAATTTAAATATCTTTACTGTGACTTAATTCATTTAATGCGTCCTTGTTTAAAGGGATAGTTCACCCAAAAATGAAAATTCTGTCATCATTTGCTCACCCTCAAGTTGTTCCAAACCTGTATGAGTTTCTTTGTTCTGCAGAACACAAAAGAAGATAGAGTGAAGAATGTTTGTAACAAAGCAGATAGAGCAACTATTGACTACCATAGTATTTTTTTTCCGACTATGGTAGTCAATAGTTACATTTATGCATTTACATTTACATTTATGCATTTGGCAGACGCTTTTATCCAAAGCGACTTACAGTGCACTTATTAGTTGCTCTCTCTGCTTGGTTACAAACATTGTTCTAAATATCTTCTTTTGTGTTCAGCAGAACAAAGAAACTCATACAGGTTTGGAACAACTTGAGGGTGAGTAAATGATGACAGAATTTTCTTTTTTGGGTGAACTATCCCTTTTAAAGAAAAAGTAAAAAAAAAAATCCAGAACTTTTCCCAAACTTTTGAACATTAGTATTTGAATGTGGTAGTAAACTTTACTAGTAACTAGGGATGCTCCGATCAGGACTTTTACAGCCGATACTACATATTTCTTGTCATCATGATCGGCCGATACCGATTCCAGTCATTCAAGTATTATATAAGTGATATGTAAGCTCTCTGTTGACTGTTAACCCCTTTTTTGAAAATGAGTTCACATGATTTCAAGTTACATACTTAATGGCTCATAATTCAAACAAGGTATCACCAACTACATGATCTCATTTGATAGAAAACTTTTCAAAATATAAAATAGATTTTCATCTTGTTTGGAGGTTCTTATGTTACAACACTGCTAAGAAATCCTCAGAAAAAGTGATGCAATTTATTGATTTATTTTGTTATTATATATGCTTGACATGATGACCAATAGAAAGTATATATGACAGATCATAGTCAAGTTTGGGCTTATTCGCAGTTATCTCATCTGCATCTGGATCAAATTTTGTTTTGATATCTCAAAGCAATCAAAAGTTTCAATGGGATTTGGAGTGTTAATGAACATAAGAAGTACTTACACATGTAAACGCCACAAAGCATAAAGATGTGTATAATTACATAGAATAAGTAACAAGTAATAAGATCCTGGTGGATGAGTGATGATCTTTCAGCGCTGTTTCAGCTGTGTGCTCCTATTCTGTGGCACACAGTAAATCAAGACCTTTCAATCTGAGCAATCAATTCAATCTAAGTGTGATCCGGCTGTAAAACAGTATCTGATTTGTCTCGATACATTGTCCCTACCCACCATACTTGAGATGCAATTTCCATTGGTTGAACTTTCAAATGACGTCGGAAAACAGTGTCATGATTGCAATGCGATTGGATCCCAGTAATACTTTGCCTGATATTTGTGTTTTATTTATTTAAATCTTTATTAGACTATGTTGTCAGCTTTGCAATATGCTAATGTCAGTCTATTAAAATCAATTGATGGTCGAGTCTTCCGTACTTTGTTCGATGAGCACAATTTATATAATACACAAACATAATACCTGTTGTGAGGTCTAAATGCGTCATTTATGAGGTTAAATTGATTTTACCATGGTTTTGAGATGTAATGGGTTGCCATGATGTTGACAGTGAACCAGGAAGTAACAACTGTCAGCTGTTTACTTTTGTCAAGCAAGCTTTTTTATTTTTGCGAGTCTTGATCATTGCTTATCCGATCAGATTTTAGAACAAGAACTATCATTTAGTAAACTAATATATTTAGAATAGTATAATATCCTACTACTTATATTGTCTATAGTACATATACTGTGCACAAATTTTCTGTATGCATGGAATATCCAGATAATCTATAGCTTTTAACAGCACATCATACTAGGGACTGAAAGCTTGTTTCTGCCACTGAATAAAAAACAAAAAAGGTAATTGCTAGTTTATATATCACAATTATGACTTTTTTTTTTTTTTTTTTTGCAATTGCAAGTTTACAAAAATGTCTTCATGTAGGCCTACTTTTCCTGTGTCTCATAATCATTCTTCATCCATGTCATCACACAGTTACTAAGCATATCACTTTAACACTGTCAGAGCCCATGCACACATAAGGACCCAGAAGAAACGTACAGGATCAAGCAACGCTCTTACTGGAATCTTCAGTGAATGAACTGGCACTATGGTGAATTTTAACCCCTTTTATTTGGAGGCACTGGAACTGAAATCTGATACTAATCCAATACCTGTGAATGATTGTGTATTTTAATTGGTCATCAGTTAGACTGTTGTTTTTAATTTGTGTAAGTACAGTCATATTCTTGTATTTTATGCAACTTTTTTGATTGCTACGTTTTAATTTAAATGGACTTTTAAGTCAAAAATCATACAAAAGTTTGGATTGTTTTCATAGTTTTGCAAATTCGTTCATGCATTTGATTAAATCATTCATTTTGAATTTTAGTTTAAAATATTTGTTTTGCCTTTTTTTTAATTGAGCATTTTTGCCTCCATTGCCTTTGTTTTATTGTTTTTTTAAATCTAAAATGTATATTAAAATAAAATTGTGTTTTAAAAGTCTATATATACTGTAATAATTAGTTGGTTCTGAATGGTTTTCTATACCGAGTTGGCTAATGACCAAGTGCCACACACTCCAGCGTTTTCCTTTTAGACACAACTACCAATGATTGATGATATATGATGATGATGCAATTTAAATCGACTGGATCTGAGCATCTTTTTCATTGGCATAGAAGAAAATACCATTGTGAAAAATAAGTGATAAATTATATTAATTGTGCCCTTGTAGTGTACTTCAAATCTTAAAAATACCTATATATATATATATTTTTTTTTTATTATTATTATTTTTTTTTTTTATATCAAATTTTTTTAAATATCATCTTAATGAAGTAAAAGGTCACGTGGACCCTCGCGCATGCATAAAGTATAACACTAGCTTTAAGCGTATCCATAGCAAACTAGTGGGAGTGGCCTTGGATGGCAACAATACTAGTGCATTATGGGTGTTGACCTGTTGACAAAATGACAACAGCCTCCTTTTGAAGACTTTTGAAAGTTGCACTTTGCAATGTTACACTAAATGTAAAGTACACTATAAATCATTGTTTTCAAATCACTCTTTTGCCATGCTTTAAAGGAGTACACTCACTGATTTTAATGTGTTGACTAACATACTGAAGCACTAAGTTGATTATAATTTCAATATTGATCAATTATATCAATATTTAAGTATATTTAGTTTACCATTAATGTTTGTACTTACTGCATAAATGCAGTACATTTGTTAGTACAATAACCATATTTTAAAGACAGAAGTTATGATTTTTATATAATTGGCATTTAATATAATTTTAAATAACATTATAATACATTTTCATTTAATTGCAATTAACGTAAGTAAGTGTAAGTGTCTGAAAACATTAGTTTACACTTTATTCCATAATAGGCACTCTTTTTAAAAATGCTCAAGTATACGGCTTTTTCACAATGGTAGAATTAAACTAATATTTGTATCAATAGCTACATGAGATATACTGGTGAGAAAACCATTGGGAATTGCTTAAAAGCGATAAAAATCTTTTTTGGCCAAAATAGTCGATCAACTACCAATTCTTTATTTATGACTAATTGTTCTGGCCTGTTTGTCGTTTTAAGTACATGTGACTTTTTAAATGTATGTATCTGTTTATTTTGAACAATCTGACACCACTGATTATAGCTTAATTGTGCTTTTTTAACATTTACTTTAACGTTAACAAGAAAATACTTAATAAGACAATATACTAGAGAAGAAATCTGGAGACCCAAACAACTGGTGTCAGATTGAATATTATTTTTCACTGTTTAAAATGTCTTATTTATTTTAATGAATATGAAATGTTGGGAGACAGGGTGCAGTGACTGCACCTAAACACATTTAGATTTATTCGAGCACTACTAATAACTTGTGTTCTTTTTAGGGATCCAGTTTCGTCTCCCTACTGCCTGTAGTGTGGATCGAACAGAAACCCCCACCCCAGGTAAAGCCACACATCCCAGTTAACTCATACCACAATAGTGTGTTCACATTCAGAAGTGTCATGTCCATTCAAACCCCTCAGATTTTCATGTCACTTTCAACTCATATGACCTTTTCTTGTGGAACACAAAACAAAATGTCAAAGTTAATATTTTCCATACAGTGAAAATGCATGCTGATCTGAAGTCTGGACTGCCAAAACGAAACAGAACAAAAACAAACAAAATAAAGCAAAACAAGTGTACAAAACATGTGCAAACATGCCAATAACCTTGGCCTTAAACTTGGCAACCTCTGACGATGACGTCATTGGAATTTGCGCTCGTCAGAGGCTACAAAAAGATGTGCAACAGGTGCGCCTTCAGATATCACTTTGTCTGAAGAGACCTCTGGACACATCCTCAGTGTGGCAATGTAGCGCAGCGTGTTGTTCCCACTTTTTCAGGGAACAGGCTTACAGTCATGTAATCCGAGACATTCCCTTTCAAAAGCTTCTCTCCATGCTGTGTTGCTAACACTATGGGATCGAGCAACCAACACTGCTGCACTGGAGGTGTCTGGACTCCTCATGGTCGAGTAGTATGTGCTCACAAGCATGCAGAAGGTCTCAGACATGAGCTTGGGATGTTGACTTAAGGATATTTGAGTCTGGAGTAGCATGAAAAAACAAACTATAAAATCTGTTGAATGTATACGACCAGCCTGCAGCATCACATAGTTGTTGCAAGGGTCCTTTAAGCATTTAAGGGGTTTGTCAAAGCTTGGGAGGAAGCAACCATCCTGGGCTATAATGATCCCTAGTTCCTAGAGGTGAAGCTTGACCGTGCGCCTCGTAGGCTAGGGCAATAGCATCTCTCACACAGTGTGACATTGTTTACTTGGCCGTGGCTGGCCCCTGTTTCTTTTTAGTGAAGTAATAGCCATGAGGAAAACCATCTTTAGGGTCAGAAGCTTGTCAGGCGCTGACTCTATTGGTTCAAAGGGGGTTTCAACCAGCCCCTCAAGGACTATGGCTAAGTCCCACGAAGGGATCTTGGCTCTAACGGGAGGCCTCTGTCACCTGGCCCCACAAATGAAGCAGGCGATCAGAGGGTGCTTCCCGACTGGCTCCCCGTCAGTCAGGGCATGGCAGGCCAATATGGTGGCCACATAAATCCTAAGAGTGGCAGGGCATATTCCTGCTGATAACCTTTCTGACAGAACCTCCAGCACTGAAGCAATCTAGCAGTGGATTGGGTCTGAATGGCTTGCAGTACACCGCCTTTCAAAGACAACCCATTTGGTGGCATAGATTCTTCTCATGGAGGGAGCCCTAGCACTGAGAATGTCTCTGTGACGTCAGCTGAAATCCCAGTGTCCGGGCAAAACATGAAGGTTCCACAATTCGGGCCGGGATGAAATATTGTCCGTTGCGCTTGAGACAGAGTGTCCCTCCTGTTCGGTATCAACCAGGGTGAGCCGTCAATGAGGGCTAATATCTCTGAGAACCAAACTTTGTTCGGCCAACGTGGTGCTATCATTAAGAAGCAAGAAGAAGTGATCAGGGGAAAAGCATACAGGTGCATTCTGGGCCAAGTATGCGCCATTGCGTCCAGACCCAGGAGGGCTGGGTGACACAGAGAGAAGTAGAGGGGACATTGCGCTGTCCCTTGAGAGGTGAAGAGGTCCACCTCTGCTTCATAGAATCTTTCCCAGATTTGTTGCATTACCTTGAGGTGGAGTTTCCATTCCCTGTTCGGCACAGTCTGTCTGGACAGTAAATCTGCTCCCACATCCAGGTATCCAGGGATATAAATCGCCCTGAGGTACAGAAACTTGTCCTGAGATCAAAGCAGAATCTGCTGCACTAGCCTGTCCGTTAACATCTTGCGACGACAACACGCACCTAACCCTCATTTGCAGTAAGGGTGTAACCCTTATTTGCCTTTTGGGGATTGGCCCATGGATGAAAGTCTCAACCCCAGAGAGACAAGCTGAGCAAGAACAACATGGTGAAGTGCAAGCTCTTGAGACTGGGCCAGTGTCCAATATTCTATATAATTCAGCATGTGAATACTCTGGAATCGCAGAGGAGCCAGAGCTGCATTGGTGCATTTTGTGTATGTGCAGGTTGATTAGGCGAGGCTGAATGATAGAACCTGATATTGGTAAGCTTCGCCCCTGAAAGCAAACCTCAGGAACTTCCCGTGTTGTGACAGGATTTTATATATGAAAGAATGCGTCATTGAGATCGATTGTGATTAACCAATTGTGATGTTGGATTTGCGACACAATCATATTGATACAGTAGTAAGCAAGAGCGAAAGGTTCAAGTGAAGATCTAAGATCAGACACAACTTCATATATTTTTAAGGAAACCAGAAAGTACAGACTGTAGTAGCCTGACTCTCTCTCTCTGGGAGGGGAACATGTCGTATGGCCCCTTTGCCCAGAAGAGATTGCAGCTCTTGTGACAGCAGATGTACCTGCCCTGGTTTCACAGTAGTAGGGACCACGCCATGGAAATGTGGAGGGCAGTGCGCTAACAATATTTTGTAAAATGTTTCTACTGTCTTTAGGACCCAAGAAGAGATACCCAGCAGTATCTTCCACACTGCCAAGTTCTCTGAAAGGGGCACCAATTTCAATACGTTCTGTTGGAGGGATGTTGAATGTTTTGTGTCCTGGGCAATAGCTGGAAACAACAAAACATTCAACATTTTCCGGGAAACTGCTGTCACCCGAATCACTAGAGGTGGCGGGGATGTTACAGTGGTTTCGTGGCAAAGCAAAGGTTGCCAAGTTAAAGGCTAAGTTCATTGTGTTTGCACACAGGCTTCACAGCAGGTCACACACAAAGTTGTTCCCATAGCGCTAGCAGTGCATCATAGAGAGAAGCTTTTGAAAGGGAACAACAAAAAGCAAAACAAAACACCAATGACACCTAAAACTCAGCTTGCCTTATCAGGAAGTTTTGTCACTGCAATGCTGATAAAGCTCTGTAGAAACATTATCAGAATACTGCTCTTGAATCACTGGGCTGCTGTTTTACTGTCTCTTATCATGCACCACATGCACTGAATAGCTGATTTTCTGTGGACTGAACATCTGTTGTTGATTAAACAGTCACGCTGAAAGTTTTATAACCCATTCAAGCTGGCTTTAAAATGCAGAACACGCACATGCAATGATAAACAGTTCAAGATTTCAGTTCACAACCTTATGTGCTATGCACAAATTTCGACAAAACACCTAACACGTTAACACTGCTATAGCCTCAAATTTGTGAATTAGTAATTAGTGTGTAATTAGTTCAAGGATGCCATAGCGGGCTGAAATCTCAGGCCAATGCAGCATTATCTATCTATCTATCTATCTATCTATCTATCTATCTATCTATCTATCTATCTATCTATCTATCTATCTATCTATCTATCTATCTATCTATCTATCTATCTATCTATCTATCTATCTATCTATCTATCTATCTATCTATCTATCTATCTATCTACCTTAACAACCTTTATAAAACCAAAAAAATAGGGATTTTCAAGATTTTGTCAAATCTGTACTTATTCGGAGTATTAGCCATTTATACATGCACATTAATATGTTTACAACAAATCATTAAAGTTTGGACTTTAATCACATTGACAATCGTTCAGACAATTTTCACAAGTGAAATCCAGACATTTCAATAGGAATCCGCTAAAACCAGGAATGTTTTGCGAAAAAAATGGAAAAATGAAAAAAAAATGCCCTGCACAGTTTTTGCTACGGTTGGTCACGTGAATTTGTTGCGTTGACCAACAGAAAGCTTCTATGTCTGAAAGCAACTTCTGTGTGAGAAAAAAAGTTCCTGTTTGGACTGAAAGACTTTGAGATGTGCCAACGTGATCTCATGAGAATATGTGTCTATTTTTCCGTAAATTGTGGTGCTACAATACCTACATTTACTTACGTTTTCATACACACTATAACGTACAATATGGATGTATTGACAGCATTAAAATGTAAATTATTTACGTATTGACAGCAGAGGTGTCAAAAGTATTCGCATTCATTACTCAGGTAGAAGTATAGATACTGGGGTTTAAAAAGACTTCTGTAGAAGTTGAAGTATCAACTCAAGCTTTTTACTCAAGTAAAAGTGTAAAAGTAACTGGTTTCAAAACTACTTAAAGTATAAAAGTAAAAGTAATGTAAGGGGAAAAATGCCATTAAAGGGGTAGTTCACCCAAAAATGAAAATTCTGTCATAATTTACTCAAATTGTTCCAAACCTGTATGAGTTTCTTTGTTCTGAAGATTGAAGAATTTTTGTAACCAAGCAGATTATATGCAACCATTGACTGCCATAGTATTTTCCCCTACTATGGCAGTCAATGGTTGCTCTATCTGCTTGGTTACAAACATTCTTCAAAATATCTTCAGAACAAAAACTCATACAGGTTTGGAACAACTTGAGGGTGAGTAAATGATGACAGAATTTTCATTTTTGGGTGAAGTATCCCTTTAAGGACAAAAGATTAGGCCGCGCCACAGTGCATACCCCACCTCCTCAAAAAAACATTTTTCTGAAGGCCATAATGACTATAATGTTATATTAAAAAGTTAATGTTGAACATTTTTAGATGCACTTGACTACGCGTTTCAGCCGCATATATTCCCATTGAAAATGAACGCATTTTAGGACAATGCAAATACATTAAAGAACCATATTGTGTACTACTGAGCATTAACGTGTTTCATGGAGTGGAAGATTTGATGACTAGTTGCCTATAAATATTGTAAAGGTGCAAAAAGTCAAAATTCAGAGGCATGTTATCAATAACCATTTTTTGAATGTGTGATCAGTGTGGCCAGATTGGGTCAACAATTTCCAGCCCAAAAACCTCACCAAATGTACATTTATATTTAAAAAAAAATGGTTATTGATAACATGCCTGGTTATTGATAACAATTTTGCACCTCTTACAATACTTATAGGCAACTAGTCACTCGAAGAAAAAAACCCAAAACTTTAACTGCCAAAATAATGTGATATTATTTTATTGCCATACCAATCAATGTTGATAAGTAAGTTACCATTTTATCTCCTTAAAGCATAACATTGATGATTAAAAAAAAAAAAAAATCCCAGTAAACGGTTCAAATATGACTATATGTCCAGGTAGAAACTGTCAAAACAGCAATCCCTTAGAAAAACACAAGATTTTCAATGTCAACAGTAAGAAGCCAATTTACGTGCAAAAAGTGCCCAATATAGAGATTGGAAAAAGCAATGTAATAAACAGGCATTTCACACGTTAATGCACACACCACTGCCAAAATGCGTAATTCATTGATAATGTACAATAATCCGTCAACAAATAAATAACAACAATGCACTTA
The DNA here is from genome assembly GCF_949357685.1 of Gobio gobio. Taxonomy (NCBI): domain Eukaryota; kingdom Metazoa; phylum Chordata; class Actinopteri; order Cypriniformes; family Gobionidae; genus Gobio; species Gobio gobio. The sequence goes on along the minus strand of NC_137105.1, from coordinate 32,594,864 downwards.
CCCTTGTGTTGCACTTTGCTTTGACAAAACTACAGTACGTCTTTTGTGAAGTACATGGCACATGCACTTAGTACAGTCAACACGGATTAATCGTTTATTTAAAGCTCTTTCAGCAGCTGTCGGGGTTGCTAGTTGCAGATGTCCTGAGTGTGTATATGATGATGGACAGGAGTCACGGTTATATTTAAAGAGTCTTCGAGTCACAGGTGTAATTCTGGTTTGAGAGTTGAGTCACTCTCCCACTCTTTACTGTAGATACAACTTACTGTGTATTTATGCCACTGGCATAGCGATCACTGGAATATACAGCTAAAGTTATCGCGCTAAAAATCTTTAAAATCCATATGTTTGCGAGGAACAAATCCAAAATGAGCCATTTATCCAGCGATCTTCATCTCTAATGCAGAGTTCACACTGCCCGATTTTAGCCCCGATTTTGACTCCGATTTTTGCAGACAGGTTTTGTGATGAATGCCCAAAATCACAAGCAAATCGGTGCTCGTTCACGCAAGTGACAATCACGCAGTGTGAATTATTAATGACGCGATATGAGAGAATCGCAGACGAGTCGCCGACGCCTGTGAGATATTTGCCATGCTAAATATATGGACCTGTCTGCGATTCATAATCCTGCTGTGTGAAATGTGTTTTGATTGAAAATGACATTGGAGATGACCTACAGCCAATGAGAGAGCACAATACAGGGCAGCGGGAAGTTCGGGGAGGAGTTATGGATCGGAATATCAGTATTTTAATAGATATATTTACAATTATATCAAACGGAAACAAGGCACAAACATTTGCTTGACCAGCCGCAACAGCAGCACATTGCAAATTGATTTATTTACCTCCATCTCTCTTTGCAGAACACAATCACTGCTCCCTATATCACCCCAACCATTTCCTCCGCCATAATCTTTTTTTCTTTTTCTCCTTTCAGTCTATATTTTTAATAATTTCAGTTTCGCGTGAGAACTCCAGTCTGATGCACGTGTGTTCTTGTGTTGTTTCCTTGTCACTTCTCGCGTGTGTTTGCTTGTGAAAAGTAATTTGCGGACGGGACAGAGTTTGTCGGCGATTCTTCCTCTTGGAAAGTCATGCAATGTGAAACCCCCTGTCACCGATACATTGTGCAGTGTAAACACAGCAGCAACGGAATGCTGGCCCAGAAAGCCAGCAGTGATCCAACGAGTTTGAAAATCATGCAGTCTGAACTCAGCATAAGCAGCCAGTGACTGTAAACGTCAAATCCCACTCTTGACTTGTTATGAATTCAAAATTTAAAAATCGCGCACTCAAGAAGCTTTACGACATGTTTTATGGCAGTTTTATCGAATGCTCATTGGCTCTCGCCTGCCTTCACAGAAAGAAGCCGGATCAACATTTTCATGGATTAATAATTTAAATTCTGCTCTGTACCTCATACAAAACTGGACCACCAGAGCTTTTGACATTTTCGCAAAAAAAATTAAATAATAATAATAATAATTGTGATTACACTCTGTCCATTATGCTTTTATTTATAACAGTACATAGTTTTGAGAAATGGTTATGGGTAGGTTTAGGGGTAGGTGTAGGATTAGGCTATATTGTTACTAATGGGTATGTTTAGGTTAGTGGGTCTTACATTTATCTGTAAAATGGTAAAAGGGAAATTATACAGATATCTTTATGAAATTAAAGATTCGTAAATATTTTAATATATATTTTATTTAAATACGTTTTTTAGCTGAAAAACATAATAATGCTACTTTTTAAATGTCGCCAATACGTCCATATTTTCAGCACCTATCTAAACATAAATGTTTCAGCACCTATCTAAACATACACAAACGTATGTTTTGTGTCTTTAAAAGTTACATATTAATACCCACGTATTAACATTGAGACCATGCTGACTCTTGCATTGCCAATACAAGATATTGACTAAAAATGTATGCACCTCTTGATGGAAATAAATGTTATAATGTTATTTCCATCAAGAGGTGCATATCTATACTGTATCCAGTGATTATAACGGATAGCTTTTGACGCAACACAATGCTCACATTCAGTGTAGTCAAATATCAGCCATTAAGTGACTGAATACCTATGGTGCGTGGCCGAGGCTGCGTCTGTTTGCATTTCCCCCGATCACTCTGCTCCCGGGAGTCTTGGAGCGGGTCAGCCGAGAAGGGATCAGCCTACTTTTAGTAGCACCCTGCTGGCCGACTCGGGTATGGTTCTCAGACATTGTAGAACTGCTATATGGTCTCCCGTGGCAGGAGGGACCTGGTGTCTCAGGCAGGGGGCACAATATTTCACCCCCAGCCAGAGTTGTGGGACTTCTGGGTCTGGCCCTTGAGGGGGCCCCGGTACCTAGAGGCTGGCCTGTCAGCAGATATTGTCGAGACCTTGCTCAGCTCCAGGGCTCGTTCCACCAGGAGGTTGTACAGTCTGAACTGGAATGTGTTTTCCACTTGGTGTAGAGAGCGTGAGGTGGACCCAGTTAACTGCCCAGTGGCTTCAGTGCTGGAGTTCCTCCAAAATCGTTTCTCCGCCAGTCTTACCCCATCCACACTTGAGGTGTATGTGGCTAGCATTGGGGCTTTCCACTCGCCTGTAGGTGATGGGCCTCTGGGGAAGAACCATCTGGTTGTACGTTTCCTCCATGGGGCTCGGAGGATGAGGCCTGCGACTCGCTCCAGAGTCCCAACCTGGGATCTGGCGGTGGTGCTCGAGGGGTTGGCTGAGGCCCCCTTTGAACCACTGGGGTCGGCTGAGGCAGAGAACCTGACCCTTAAGGTGGCCTTTCTCCTGGCTATCACTTCTCAGAGGAGAGTGGGGGACCTTCAGGCCTTGCCGATTACGCCAACTTGCTTGGAGTTTGCCCTGGGCAGAGTTAAGGTCATCTTACATCCAAGACCGGGCTATGTGCCCAAGGTGCCATCAAATGTTGCACGGTCAATGGTTCTTCAGGCCTTCCATCCTCCACCTCATGTAACGGCGGATGAGGGAAGACTTCATCTGCTCTGCCCGGTCAGAGCACTAAGAATTTACTTAGAAAAGTCTTCGCAGTGGAGAAAGTCAGACCAGTTGTTGGTATGCTTTGGCTCACCCAAGAAAGGGCTGCCTGCATCAAAACAGATAATCAGTAATTGGATTGTCCAGGCTATAGCCACGGCTTATCAGGTGCGCAATTTGCCTTCACCTATGGCCGTGAGGGCTCATTCCACCAGGGACATGGCCTCCTCGATGGCCTTCCTTTCTGGAGTCTTGCTTCAGGAGATCTGCGAGGTGGCCGTTCCGACACAGTGCGAGTTCTCTCGAAAGGGAACGTCTCGGGTTATGAATTTAACCCTTGTTCCCTGAGAACGAGACACTGCGTCTCGCCTCCACACCTTATCACGTTTAGAGCACTTGCTTCATCGCAAAATCTATCTGTGTCTATCTGTGGCGACTTCCCTTTGTAGTATTTGGGTATGCCGTCACATACTACGTCATGACGCAGCACCAATCAGGATTGGAATAGATATCATTCATGCTTCAGACGCGTTATGCTGTGGCCGTTCTCCAAAGTGTCGTTCCGACGCAGAGTCTCGTTCCCTTCTCAGGGAACAAGGGTTATAGTCATAACCTGAGACGTTTTTATTTCAGCAAATCAGTTTGAGCAACGCTGACAACGTGATTAACATTCATGAACCAAACAGCTCATCAGTCTTTAGTGCGTTGTATATTGTTTTTAATAGTAGAATTAGTAGTAGTATCGTATTAATATGATCTATTACTATTATATATTTTTTTACAGAAACACTGAATGACCAACAATATCTTAAGCACCACCACCAGTCCTAAATTCAGTTAAAATATCAAACATGCATTCATACATGTGTGTGTTTATGTGCGTGTGTGTGTACATATACACTCACCTAAAGGATTATTAGGAACACCATACTAATACTGTGTTTGACCCCCTTTCGCCTTCAGAACTGCCTTAATTCTATGTGGCATTGATTCATCAAGGTGCTGAAAGCATTCTTTAGAAATGTTGGCCCATATTGATAGGATAGCATCTTGCAGTTGATGGAGATTTGTGGGATCTGGTGACTGGGGGGGGGGGGGGTCGGGGTCATTTTAGTACAGTGAACTCATTGTCATGTTCAAGAAACCAATTTGAAATGATTCAAGCTTTGTGACATGGTGCATTATCCTGCTGGAAGTAGCCATCAGAGGATGGGTACATGGTGGTCATAAAGGTATGGACATGGTCAGAAACAATGCTCAGGTAGGCCATGGCATTTAAACGATGCCCAATTGGCACTAAGGGGCCTAAAGTGAATCCATGTTCTCATTCTGTTTACACCAAATTCTGACTCTGCCATCTGAATGTCTCAACAGAAATCGAGACTCATCAGACCAGGCAACATTTTTCCAGTCTCCAACTGTCCAATTTTGGGGAGCTCGTGCAAATTGTAGCCTCTTTTTCCTATTTGTAGTGGAGATGAGTGGTACCAGGTGGGGTCTTCTGCTGATGTAGCCCATCCGCCTCAAGGTTGTGCGTGTTGTGGCTTCACAAATGCTTTGCTGCATACCTCGGTTATAACGAGTGGTTATTTCAGTCAAAGTTGCTCTTCTATCAGCTTGAATCAGTTGGCCCATTCTCCTCTGACCTCTAGCATCAACAAGGCATTTTCGCCCACAGGACTGCCGCATACTGGATGTTTTTCCCTTTTCACACCATTCTTTGTAAACCCTAGAAATGGTTGAGCATGAAAATCCCAGTAACTGAGCAGATTGTGAAATACTCAGACCGGCCCATCTGGCACCAACAACCATGCCACACTCAAAATTGCTTAAATCACCTTTCTTTCCCATTCTGACATTCAGTTTGGAGTTCGGGAGATTGTCTTGACCAGGACCACACCCCTAAATGCATTGAAGCAACTGCCATGTGATTGGTTGATTTTATATTAGGGTTGTATGTATGTGTTCTGTGTATAATTAATATTATATTATTATATTGTCAAGGTGTGCGTATGTAACCCCTCCTACTCTAAGCGGGACTCGAACCCGGGTCCGTCGACATGAGAGTCGGACGTTCTAACAAGGAAGCCTGTAGCTCAAACAGTAGAGCGTGGCGCTAGCAACGCCAAGGTCATGGGTTCGATTCCCAGGGAAAGCAAGAACTGACAAAATGTAAAAGGTGTACCTTGAATGCAATGTAAGTCGCTTTGGATAAAAGCGTCTGCCAAATGCATAAATGTAAATGTAATGTAATGGAAGCGTCAGTCGCTAGAGCGTCTCAGAGGAGTGAGGTTTCCTCGCACAGCGACTACTAGCTGGCCTCCGTTACTAAACCCCCTAAACCTCACTCCCAACCGGGTCACGGCACCAATGTAACTCTCCTGTTCGCACTGGCTGCTCCAAGCGGGACTCGAACCCTGGTCCGCCGACATGAGAGTAGGACGTTCTAACAAGGAGGCTAAAGGCTGCAACCTCTAGCGTCAGTCGCTAGAGTGTCTTCTGAGATCAGAGGAGTAAGGTTTACTCGCACAGCGACTACTAGCTGGCCTCCGTTACACGTCGAAGGTTGAAATTATATTTTTCTCATGTCATGGGCCCTTTAATTTGAAGTGTGTATTTTCTGCAGCATTAGATTAGATTAGATTAGATTCAACTTTATTGTCATTACACAAGTACAAGTACAAGGCAACGAAATGCAGTTTAGGTCTAACCAGAAGTGCAATTGCAGCAAGTGCAGGATATACAATGGATGCGTAAGTGCAGGACATGGATATGTACTGAATATGTATAAATATGTATAAATAGAGAGACGTTATTACTATAAACAGAACTGAATTTACAGGTGAATATGTACAGTGAATAAATATACAGATGGCTATTACTATAAACAGAATTTACAGGTGAATATGTACTATGAATACAATATACAGATGGCTATTACTATAAACAGAATTTTACAGATAGAGGTATACAATAATATGCTAGGCTAATATGAGGAATAGCAGTGGATTAGGGTAGTGCAATAAATTATGGACAGAGCTATCCGGAAAAAAAAAAAAAGTGTAAAGTGCAGTGGAAAGTGGTTGCATATTACAGTTAGAAGTACAGTGCAAAATGCAAATGTAAACATTGGTACTATAAATACAGTCGGCAGTGCAAATGAGCATAATCCAGTTAAGATATAGCAGTGCAAGATGCATATGTAAACAGTTGTTACTGTGATAAACAGTCGGTAGTGCAAATAACAAAGTGAATGAAGATGTGAGGTAGGAGAATTATCAGTTTATGAGGGAAGTGGATCAACGGGGGTTTGAGTTCAATAAAGAGACAGCTCTGGGGAAGAAACTGTTCTTTAGTCTGCTGGTCCTGGTCCGGTGGATCCTGAAACGCCTGCCGGAGGGCAGGAGAGAAAACAGTCTGTGGGCTGGGTGAGAGGAGTCCTTGAGGATGCTGCGAGCTCGATGCAGACAGCGTTTCCTCTGGATGTGTTCGATGGCAGGCAGTGGAGTCCCTGTGATGCGCTGGGCAGTTTTCACCACCCGCTGCAGTGCCTTGCGCTCCGCAACAGAGCAGCTCCCATACCATACTGCGACACAGTTGGTCAGGATGCTTTCTATTGCGCAGCGATAGAAGTTCACCAGGATAGCCGAGGAGAGCTGATTCTTCCTCAGTGTCCTCAGGAAGAAGAGGCGCTGGTGAGCCTTCTTGACCAGGCTGGAGGTGTTGGTCGTCCACGACATGTCCGCCGAGATGTGGATCCCCAGGAACTTGAAACTGGAGACACGTTCAACAGCCATTCCATTGATGTGGATGGTGTCGTGTGTGCCTCTTGACTCCTTCCTGAAGTCCACGATGAGCTCCTTCGTTTTGGTGGTGTTGAGGAGCAGGTTATTATCAGCGCACCATGTGGCCAGGTGCTGGATCTCCTCCCTGTAGGCAGTCTCATCGTTGTTGCTGATGAGACCAATCACCGTAGTGTCGTCCGCAAACTTGACGATGGAATTAGATCCATACACAGGCTTGCAGTCGGCGGTGAAGAGGGAGTAGAGAAACGGGCTTAGCACACAGCCCTGTGGTACACCAGTGTTGAGTGTGATGGATGTGGAGCAGGTGAATCCTGAACGAACATTCTGGGGTCTGTCAGTTAGGAAGTCCAAAATCCAGTTACACATTGAAGTGTTGATGCCCAGGTCTCCAAGTTTGGCTATTAACTTGGATGGGATGACAGTGTTGAATGCTGAGCTGAAGTCAACAAACAGCATGCGTGCATACGTGTTCTTATGGTCCAGATGGGTGAGCACAGAGTGCAGTGCCATGGAAACGGCATCCTCTGTGCTCCTATTGCTGCGGTAGGCAAACTGGTGTGAGTCCAATGTGGATGGTATAGAGTCTTTTAGGTGTTCCAGGACCAGCCGCTCAAAGCACTTCATGACGATGGGTGTGAGTGCTACAGGGCGGTAGTCATTAGGGCACCTCGGGTTAGAGTGTTTCGGCACTGGCACAATGGAAGTGCGTTTAAAGCATGTCGGTACAGCTGCTTGGGCAAGAGACAGGTTGAAAATGTCTGTAAAAACCCCAGCGAGCTGCTCCGCACATGCCCTGAGCACACGTCCAGGGATGTTGTCTGGTCCAGCAGCCTTGTGTGCGCTGATCCGGCTCAGTGCCTTGCAGACATCTGTAGAGGAGAGTGTGATTGGTGGGTGGTCAGCTGAGGGTTTGAGCTTGGTGGCAGTTTCTCTGTTGTCTCTTTCAAAACGAGCATAAAAGTAATTTAGCTTGTTCAGGAAGTTGACATCAGTGGCTGCGGGGGTGGAGTGGGTGGGTTTGTAGTCACTGATGGCCTGGATGCCCTGCCACATGCGTCGAGGGTCAGAGTTGGAAAATTGACCCTCTATCTTTAGCTTGTAGCAGTGCTTGGCCTTTTTGATGCCCCTCTTCAGGTTAGCTCTGGATGTACTGTAGGCTTGTGCATCACCTGATCTGAAGGCAGTATTGCGTGACTTCAGCAGGAGTCGAACTTCCCTGTTCATCCAAGGCTTCTGATTAGGGTATGTGGTGATCTGTTTCTGGGTTGTAACACTGTCGATGGTGGTATTGATATGATCCAATACAGAGGAAGTGAATGAGTCAATGTCCGTGTGAGCGCCACTGGTGGCTTGAGAAGCAAACATACTCCAGTCTGTGTTTAGAAACCTTTCCTGGAGTGTGGAGTCTGCCCCCGCAGGCCACACCTTGATGGTCTTTACTGATGGCTTCACACGGTTGATGAGGGGTGAATATTTGGGTGATAGAAACAAAGAGAGGTGGTCTGACTGTCCCAGGTGGGGGAGGGGTGTCGCAACGTAAGCGCCAGCCATGTTTGTGTAAACATGGTCTAAGGTTTTGTTTCCTCTGGTGTGGCAGGAAACATGCTGGTGAAACTTGGGTAGCACTGACTTTAGGTTTGAATGATTAAAGTCACCTGCAACAATAAACGCAGCTTCCGGGTGATCAGTCTGTTGTTTACTGATGGCTGCGTGAAGTTCTTTCATAGCAAGCTTGGCATCAGCATCCGGGGGAATATAGGCTGCAGTGATAATAGTGGAGGTGAACTCCCGCGGTAGATAAAACGGTCTACATTTAACCATGAGAAACTCCAGGTTAGCTGAACAATGACTCCCAACAATAGCAGAGTTTGTGCACCAAGCTTTGTTAATATAAATGCACAATCCACCCCCTCTGCTCTTCCCGGAGCCATCTAGTGTTCTGTCCGCCCGGAGTGTGTGGCGTCCCGCTAGCTCAATAGCGGTGTCCGGTATTCCGCTGTTTAACCAGGTTTCAGTGAAGATTAGGACGTTACAGTTCAAAAGTTTCTTACTGTGTGTAATGCTGAGTCGAATCTCCTCCATTTTGTTCACTAGCGATCGTACATTGGCAAGGAAAATGCTGGGTAAAGAGAGCCGGTAAGGAGTTAGCCTTAGCTTAGCTCTTAGACCTCCACGCTTACCCCGCCTTTGTTTACGATCACAGCACCGCCTTCTAGCACTTCCGCCCGGCCGGGCAGAGCGCATCGCCTCGGGCGTCCTAGCGATCTCAGGAAGGAGTTGAAGATTGTCCATAAAACTGTCGGAAGTGTCAACAAACAGAATTGAAACTGGTTGAAAAAAGAGCTCAATTTATTAGCTCTATTTATTGACAGCTCTAATTTAAATACATGTCCCTTTATACTTGCTGATGGGAAACAGTTGTCTTTTCATTGGATATTTTAAACATATGCAAAGGTTTCATTCGTGGAATATAGTTGCAAATAAAAATGATACGTGTGCCAAATTAAACGTTTAATGCACAGTGTATTGGCCAATTCTATACATCCCTTACATTTTTTTCTTTAATTGATAATGTGACCTTTTACACCACAGACTGAACAAAATAAAGCATTGCTTAGTAATTGGTTGACTTAAATTGGTATTATCTAATTATGTACTTAAATTTAACAGCTGACAGCTGATTGGTTGATTGTAATCCATTACCTTTCTATCAAAGTTATCTGACATTATCACAATTAATTTGTTCTGACACAGTTTAACTCTGAGTTCTTGTCATTTTTTATTACCAATTTCTAAACTGTAGCGAATAAACTGTAATAATGTGAGAAAATGTTGAATGTGTCTGAATATATTTTGGTTTGACTGTATATATAACCTGCTCTATACTGTGTTTAGTCTTTGTGTGTCAGTATGGTTGTCTGCATAGAGCTGCCATAGGAGAAAACATTTTAACATCCAAAAAATGACAGTACAGTTTTAAATCTTCCATGCTTTCAGAGAGTTGGTTGCAGAGATGAGTCATATCTGTTGCTCTGGGAGTTTTTATATTTAATCACAGCTGATGAAGTGTTCGACATCCTGATGACAGAATGAATTATGGCATGGAGCATCAATACAACAGGTCATGAATGGATTATTGTGTTCCTCTTATACAACACTGCATTCTATATTTGGAAGCGTTTTACTCCTCAGTATGAATTGCACGTCTCTCTCCCACATTTTTCCCTTCAGTCTGTGACTCATTCAGCAGTTTTATAATAGTGTGCTATTTGCAGCCTATGCTTTTGATTGGCACATCATGTGTAGATTGTTTTGTACTTGCTTCATTTAAGAACAGTAAGGCATTTTGACATTTTGTCTGTGCTGAAGAGTCACACTGTAGGTCTGTAATTCCTAAAAATATGCTTATATCCTGTGTTTTATCCTGTTTGACGTCAGTGGTGCTTGATTCTAGCCTTCATTGCCTTCAAAGAATCAAGCTTGTTTAGTGTCAGGGTAAGGTTGCACCAGCCATGAAGTCAATGCACACTGGCAAAATAGTGACAAAATGCTGAGAATATACTGACAACTGCTAATGAAATTGCATATGGCATTAAACTTGAATAATCCACTCAAAGTCTTCTGATTGGCTAAACAAAGAATAGGGTTATCAGTATGTACAAATGTGCTTTTAATATGCTTTTAATGTACAGCCCAACTTTAAACAGCTCTTAAAATCATTCAGTTGGTGATTTTGAAACAAACAAAAACAACACAATAGCTGAAGAGCTCCATCAGCAGTATAAATCTTTTGTCATCTTTGTTGTCACTTTTGATCATTTGAATGCATCCTGCTGAATAAAAGTATTAAAAAGAAATACTGACTTTAAAATGTTAGTGTATATATTTATAATTTTTATAAACATTTTTAAAAACAATTTATTGAAACTTGCCATGCATATCATCTGTGTGAACTGGTTTGTTTCTTGTTCTCATGGTTTCATTTTCTTTATGTTCTCACAATTACAGTAATCATGTTATTGTAACTGCAAAAAAAAAAAAAGGATTCATTATAGCTCAGTTTATTGACAGCCCTAATTTAAATACATGGCCCTTTATGTGCTTTCTGAAGGGAAAAAGGGGTATTTTCATGATATTGAATATTTTAAGCATACGCAAGATTTTCCTTTGTGGAATATAGTTACAAGTAAATGAGATAAATTTGCCAAACTAATACTTTTCATGCACAGTGTATTGCTCAACATCTCTTAAAATCATATCAGAATGAACTATAATCTGCCAGATTTAACTACAGTATGCCCCAGATTTAATCTAGACAGACAAAACACTGGCTTTTCTAGGAGCAAAAGAGAATATCTTATGAGAGCTGCTGGTACGCAAGTATAATACAAATCCTGTGATCACGAGAGTACCAACTCACTTCAAATGTCCAGTTTGCTCATTATATACATTATTTAATTTACAAAAGATTTATCCTTGTGATGTCCTCATGCTGTGGTTATTAAAGCTACACAGTGGAAGTCACAACAACTGAACCTTGAACCGAAAATAGTAAGCAAGCAAAAAGGGAAAGTGACAGTACCGGTAATAAAACACGTATCAACATAGTTTGCATAGTATCACAATTGCTGTGCATTGACTAGGTCCACAGAAAATTTTTTATGTTGCTAACAATGCCTAAACCAGGGGTCTGTTCTTCATACGTGGATTACTCGATTAGCTGGATTTTTCATTGTTGACAATTTGACATGGCCCGGAGTTGCTGTCATAGCAAAAGGTGCATAAACTCAAACCTGCTGCAGCAGGCTTTTCTCATGTAAACAGGATTAGATTGCATCTTTTTAAATGGAGGTGATTCTTAAAGTCTGTTCCAGCCACTACTACTTTCTTACAAGAGTACCCTGATGAACCAGGGACAATAATAGCCTAAGATAAAATTATTATTATTATTTAAAGATAAATTTGCAAATAGTATAATGTTGTGTAGTCAATCATAAAATAGACACAGACAGATAGTTTATGTGACACAGACAAGTAAGTAGTTTATGTGTCGTTGTTGTTTTGACTTTAACATTACAAAAGATTGGCAACACTGACATTAGGCATAGCGATCGATAATTCATATCAGATAACGGTGGAAAGTATAACTTGGCAAGACTATTTATAGGCAAATTCACCAAAGAGGGAACTGGGGTCAGTTCTTCATACCTCGCTTTATACATCTGAGATGATTTGAAAGATGCCAAAAGTCATGACAACTGATCGCTGGCTAATTTGGTTCTTCAAACAAATTTGCAGATTTTATTAAAATATCTGGATTAAGTTGTCTTGAGTCCTAAATCGCATACTCTTAGGTAATTATTTTGAATAAGTAATTACTTCACGACTACTAAAAAGTATGTTCTATATAGTATGAATGTGTGTAGTATGAATATAATCCGGACATACTACATTCGCCATGTTGTCATTATCATGTGACCTACCAGCGTCTGTGACGTCACTTCACTGCCATTCATAAATCATCTCCCTCAGCCTCATGGGATTGTAAAGTGTCTATGCACACTTCAGAATCTCTCTGGAAGTAGTGGGTCATCAGGGTACTTTTTGCCTACTCTTTTATGAGTACTGTGAATTCGGACACACTTCTTTTGTCACATACAGTTTTTTCCCTACTATATAGTAGGGAAGTATGCAATTTCGGATGCAGCCTGAGATTACTGTGCGTTCTTGAATTTATTGGAAAGGGCAGATAGCGATACTCAAAACCAAGCAATGCAGCGATTGGCTGGCATCAAGACGTAATCACATCGTATTAAAAAGAACATCACACACCTGACGAAAAACTTCCAAGGGAAGCAACATAAAATTATAATAGATAAATGAAATGTACTGTTTGTTTCATTATTGACAATTATTTCCATTATTTTACAATTTCTAGTATTTATACAGGCTTTACATTTTTATTTCAATGTTGTAATTATCAATTAGGTTAATACCTGTGAAGCAGATTTGTTAAGTGACAGCAATAATTAGTTTCTTAAGGGTCAAGAATATTTATTAGAATATTTATTAGAATATTTACAAGAATATAAAGGCACAGCCTTTTACAACGTTATCTGCATCTTCTGCACTGCATCAAGCCACTCCCATAATAGCTCCAAATGAATGCACGGCTTAGACTAACGCTTGGTGTGTGTATGACTCCAATAAAGTTATTAGGTAATTATTCCTTCACGTATAAATCTCTCAATGAGTAAAATTGGCCGTGTCTATATTATGATAGACTACATTATAGACTAGTATTATTTTCAAATTCATTTTCAAATTATTTTTAAATTATTAATGTCCCTGGTTCAATAGAGTACTCTTGTAAGAAAGTAGCAGTGGCTGGGACTGACTTTAAATATCACCTCCGCTTAAAAAGATGCAATCTAATCCTGTTTACATGCAATAAGACTGCTTCCGGAATGAACTCGGGGATGAGCTTCGAAGAACCTAACAGTCCTGGATCATGTCAAATCGTCAACAATGACATCCAGCTAATTGAGTAATCCACGCACAAGGAACGGACCCCAGGCCAACAGACTCATACCGGAAGAAAATGCCTAATCCCACCCTACCACTAACCCTAACCTTAATTGAGGCTACAATCTCGACCCTAACTTTCAGTTTGAGACTACTGGCCTAGCACGGTTGTCCTGAAACTGCTGTGATGTATAGTGCTTGGCTCGGCAATAGGATACTATTGTAGCAAGCCAGTACACAGTTGGCTGCTGGCTGGAGTCTTTGTGGTGTGTTTAAATACAAGCTTTTAGCCCAGATTCACACGTCCTGAGGTGGCAATACAGTCGGCTTTTGTTGCCGCCAGTTCTTTGATGTCTGTTGGTGTGTCACGGCCGCTATGATTCAAAAGTTATAGTGTAGCTTTAAAATGGTTAAAATGAAATATATTACCACTTAAGTCTAACGTATCGTTCATCTGTTCCTTTATAGCGACAGTGACATATACACCTGGCTACAAGAAGACTCCTCCACCTGTTCCTCCTCGTTCCACCACTAAGCCTCTGATTTCCGTAACAGCCCAAAGCAGCACAGAGTCAACGCAGGATGCGTACCATGAGGGTCGGCTGCCACGCGGAGGACTTTGGGCACCAGACAGCCTTGGCCGGGTTATCTACAACTCCACCGACAGTCTGGACAGCGCTAAAGCGGTGACCCTAGCAATGGAGACCGCTTCCAAGCGCCTCACGTCTGCAGGGAGCTACAGCTCTGTTCAAACCTGTGATAAGGCCATCCTGGTGTCCAAAGCAGAGGAATATCTCAAGACTCCACGCTCTTCCATCGGGATACAGGTAAACTTCCCTCTAGGTTTTAGGTTATTGTCATAAAAATCGACTCAGTTGGTCATTGCCTCTTTGTAAATCCAATGGCTTTGTGTCTCGCCTCCAATCCAAAAATAGCCGACAGCATTCAGACTGTGACTCACCCACCCAGAAAGTGCACACAAAGTCTCCTCATATAGCCAGATTCTGTGGCAGAGAAGATGAGACTGCACATTGACCCTGAACAACAAAGATTAATGGTGATGCTTTTCTCTGTGGGCTTATTCCTACACATGACCAACAGCCAAACGCAGCTGTGGAGATGAAGAAAATATTACACCTATAAAGCTATGCATCATTAACAACCAAATCCTTGAAGGCTGGAATGACTTATTGCTAAATACATAACTCAAACCACTCATCCGTTAAGACTTACATTGCTCACCTAACTAATAAAAACAAGTTTCTAAATTTCAGTTTTATGGTATACAGCCAGATACAGCACAAGACAGAAAATGCATCAATAAGTCATACACTTCCAGAAGACTTTGAACTTGTTTAAAATACATCTCTGTATGTTTAGGTGCAATTCACAGGGATTCATTACTCTGGATGCTGAGGAAAATAGCAGCTGTCACCACCAGAACTAATAACAAGCAATAAGGAAAAAGAGAATGTGGATATAGTATATGAAAGACTTTTGCTAAACAATAAACCATGTCTCCAATGATTGGTTGCAGTCTAGGATAGTACTGTGAACATTAATGAACTGTGACTGGTTACTAGAATCTCCTGTCTCCATTGGGCTCTTAAACAGACTGCTTTAGGGGCTTTCCTTACAGTAAGTGTGCTATAAACTGCTTGAGATAACAAATTGGCTGTGAAATGACAGCTCTTTAGGGAAGTCTCATATGTGTGCCTCTAAGCTGTTGTTTTCTCATCTGGGTCTGTGCTAATGTGTTCACGCTACCCAAAGGATATTGTATATAGCAGTATTGTATTGTGTTGTAAGTATTGCCTTGACACTTTCATTATTACTCACTGAAGGTGCAAAACTATTGTATCTGTTAGTTGTGTTATTATCGTTCTCACTGGCTGGGAGTATATTGCAGTCCCTAGAACCATATTCAACTCTTAAAGAGGAACATCTCAAATTAAGCCGGGTGCACAATGTGCGATTTATAATAGTCCTTCACGATTGTTCCTTGTCAGACTGTACGAACATGATCCCCGCTGTAAGCCATGTCACACTGTAAGATCTAAGTTGTCATTGATGTCAGACTGTACGATATACAGGGAGTGCAGAATTATTAGGCACGTTGATTTTCTGATCATATTTTTTTTCCAGGCACATTTGACCAATTCCAAACCACAGTAATCCTAATAACTACTATTAATTTAGTATTTAATAATGTATAAGTGATATATAATTGTTCATGAAGGCTGGAAATGAAAAACACCTTATATTCAGGTGTGCAGAATTATTAGGCATGTTTTCTTTTACAGATAAATTGAGCCAAAAAAGAGATTTAACTCAGACTGAAAAGTCAAAAATTATTAAATGCCCATGAGAAGGATACAATACTAATGCAATACTAGACATTAGGGTTAAGGCGTGACCCTTGGACAGTGAAATGCTCGTTGGGTCAGCAGGGTCAGACAAAAACATGTGGCGGAGAAAAGACACCTGTTAACCGCAAAAGAATTAAGAATTAAGGTGAAGAATTAAGGGTGAAACCATCAGGAACCCTTTAGTCTCCAGCGCCACCATTTTCCAGAGCTGCAACCTACCTGGAGTCTCCAGAAGTGCAAGGTGTCAGGATCTCAGAGACTTCAGTTAGGTAAAGAATCCTAAAAAATGACCCCCACTAGATAAGAATCACAAGCTGAAGTGTTGTAAAATACATGAAGAAGGTTTTTTAATAGGCTTTATGGACAGATAGGTTGAGAGTGACTCTTGAAGGACCAGCACCACATCCTCTAGTACCACTGTTTGAAGAATTCATCTTCCAGAATCTGGCAGTGCGTTTTGGGAGTTCATTTTAGTCCATCCTGAAGTCCGTTTTGCAGAGATGGACTAAAAATGAACTCCCAAAACGTACTGCCAGATTCTGGAAGATGAATTCTTCAAACAGTGGAGCTAGAGGATGTGGTGCTGGTCCTTCAAGAGTCACTCTCAACCTATAAAACCTATAAAGCCTATAAAAAAACCTTCTTCATGTATTTTACAACACTTCAGCTTGTGATTCTTATCTAGTGGGGGTCATTTTTTAAGATTCTTTACCTAACTGAAGTCTCTGAGATCCTGACACCTTGCACTTCTGGAGACTCCAGGTAGGTTGCAGCTCTGGAAAATGGTGGCGCTGGAGACTAAAGGGTTCCTGATGGTTTCACCCTTAATTCTTCACCTTAATTCTTAATTCTTTTGCAGTTAACAGGTGTCTTTTCTTCACCACCTGTTTTTGTCAGATCCTGCTGACCCAACGAGCATTTCACTGTCCAAGGGTCACGCCTTAACCCTAATGTCTAGTATTGCATTAGTATTGCATCCTTCTCATGGGCATTTAATACTTTTTGACTTTTCAGTCTGAGTTAAATCTCTTTTTTGGCTCAATTTATCTGTAAAAGAAAACATGCCTAATAATTCTGCACACCTGAATATAAGGTGATTTTCATTTCCAGCCTTCATGAACAATTATATATCACTTATACATTATTAAATACTAAATCAATAGTAGTTATTAGGATTACTGTGGTTTGGAATTGGTCAAATGTGCCTGGAAAAAAAATATGATCAGAAAATCAACGTGCCTAATAATTCTGCACTCCCTGTACAAGGCACGTTAAAAACTGATGCACGCAAGAAAACTCGCCCGGAGTTTTATATCATCAATCAATGACACGTTCGGTGACTGTGAGCTGCATTACATGCGGGATTGAAATTGTGGCTACAAAGAAATCTCTAGTGCTCATTTTGGTCATGTTTTGTCTTGAAAAATGAAGACCATTTGACGGTCGTCCTAGGAGAAGTCACACTGCAGGACGGAGCGGCAAATCTTCTGACACTGCCAGAATTTCGTCTGAGGTCAAATTTGATCGCAACGGTCATTAACCGGCTGTCGGTGAACATGTCAAACTAACGGTCAAAGACTTCAGATTTTAGCCTAGGATCAGAGGAATCTTTTGGGATTTGCAAAATTGTGCAAATTTGGATGTACCTCACTTGTCAATACCTTGTCAAAACTTGTTAAATCTGCAATATAATTAGCACAAAAGCCATGGTGCTGTATTTCAGTGGATCATGCTTAATGCGGTATACATTATCTTAGTGATGTGCTTGGCCCCATAAATTGCAGCTTGCAGCTATATTCTGTTCTTCTCTGGTTCACCTCAGATACTCAGTAGCATTTGTTATATATATATATATATATATATATATATATATATATATTGGCTGAAAACAGATGGATGGATGGAACAATCAAGATGGCGCCTGTGATTCATTTGGCATGCCGTCGGTCTTTGTTTGTCTTCTATGTTGTAATACTGCTCTTTGCATTTCGGGTGCAAAGGGCCAGCTCTCTCCGAGTGTATGAGCATAACTTTCTATGAGCATGAAGTCTTCGGGAGTCGGCGGTGGATGTTTGCAGAGGCTATGCAGGTGGTCAATGGTCCTGTAATCCTCTATTATCTGAACGCGCATCGGTTTACCTATGCGGATTATCAGAGCTCTGTCGCAACAGAAGGAAACGGAAGAGGAGACGAGGCAAGCGCGCTGGTGTGGCTGTGACACGGAGACTGGCGCGTGCGATTGCACGTGCTTCAGCGGCTCGTTTGAACTTATCTACGAGCAGTGTTGGGGTAGTAACTCAAAAAAAGTAATTAGTTACTAGTTACTAGTTACATCTGTAAATTGTAATGAGATTACTTTACTAGTTACTGTATTTGAAAAGTAACTAAACTACTTATTACTTTACTTTCCCATTTCTTAAATTACCGTGTAGATATATGGACAAACATCATGGCTCTATGGCAGTGTTTCCCCAAACAAACAAAAAGGACTACTGTCAAATAAAGATAAAGAAAATAATAAGAACAAATAATTTAAATACAAGCAGCAGCACAAATAAATACTATTGAGCAAAGACACTAATAAAATAAACAATGCTTTTCAGGTTTTTCAGGTACGTCTAACATTAGTTTTCAGGTACAGAAATCAAATGTAAAATAACATTGCATATTTAACTGTATAAATGAAACATTAATCCTATTAAATTTACAAAATCTATTCAATCAAGAGCAGTGAGTGATGCCCTTGTCTTTTGTTGTTTGACATTAAACAGACAGCAGTAAAGGCTACTGCCCCTTTAAGACCTAATAATACTGCCCCTTTAAGACCTAGTAATACTGCCCCTTTAAGACCTAATGCTCGGATATGCGTTGTTTTAAGGCATATAATTCAATTCAATTCAATTCAAATTTATTTGTATAGCGCTTTTCACAATACACATTGGGCCCTATTTTAACGATCTGAAACGCAAGTGTAAAAACGCGAAGCGCAAGTAACTTTGTGGGCGGGTCTCGGCGCTGTTGCTATTTTCCCGGCGGGATAAATGGCTCTTGCGCCCGGCGCAAATCTAAAATGGGTTGGTCTGAAGTAGCTTCATTATTCATAGGTGTGGTTTGGGCGTAACGTGAATAAACCAATCCGAGCGTCATCCAGCATTCCCTTTAAAAGCAGGTGCGCAAGTTCCATAATGGATTGCTATTATTATGGCGTATTTACCAGGCGCACGCCAGGAGCGGTTCACAGCCGAGGAGACTGATGTTCTTTTAAGAGCAGTGAAAGACAGAGAAGTGAAGTTGTAATGTTGTACATTATGGTAAAGGTGATTTCACAGTCTTTTTTTTTTTCAGTCTTTCAGTTTTTTCAGTTTTTCAGTCGATTTTTTTTCCTGGTTCTTGACGGACAAACCAATTTGTCAGATGTCCTTATATACATATATGTCTTGCCACTATTGGGCAAACAGGTCTTATCCTTAATTATTACAATTAGCCTGAATCATTTGTAAGCTAGATTTATGCCTATTTTTTCACATCTTCGTGGCACACCACAATGATTTCCGTCATCTCATGTGTTAATATTTTTTTAGTGTAACAATTTATGATTTGCAAAAATAACTGTTGCATCTGTGTAGATTACATGAGCAAAGTGTATGCGCGTTGTGCACGCTATACATTATGGTCAAGCATGCGCCCTTAAAATAGCATAATGAACAACGCGCAACGCGCCACTGACTTTAGACTAGGTTTTTTCTGGTCAGTGGCGCAATTGTTTAATGGAACAGCAAAATAGCACCAGGGATTGTTTGCGCCGGAACACGCCTCCTTTTTTGCGCTGAACCGCCCAGGGAGCGCAAGTGCATTCACTAGTTTAGCGACGTGCTTCTGTGGAGGGAAAAGCGCGCTTTGCGCGGGTGCAAAATAGGAATGACACATGCGTCGGTGTACAAAGTCAATTGCGCTGGGTGCAAGATAGGGCCCATTGTTTCAAAGCAGCTTCACAGAAAGTGCATTTCATAAATGTACATTGAAAAATGTTAGAAAAGAGAATGTTAAAGAAAAAATGTTAGGATAAGTTAATCAATCATGTATTATTTTAGGCCATAACAACGCTGGCGTTGAGTCGTCTCTTCACAGGCGTCGAGTCGTCTCATCACAGGTGTCGGGGCATCTGAAGTCTCCATCAGAGGCTGGATACAAACTGGAGCTGACGAACTAGTTACCTCGGGACTAGTGTCCCGAGATAACAACAGAAAAGCAGATGGGAAATAATTAGCATAGCTGCTGTTCAGAATATTAATGCTGTTGGTGCGATTTAACTGTAGTATAAAACTTAATTATAATGTGAATGCTTGGCTAAAGAGATGCGTCTTTCATCTAGTTTTAAACTGGGACAGCGTGTCTGAACCTCGAACAATATCCGGAAGACTATTCCAGAGTTTAGGAGCTAAATGTGAAAAAGCCCTCCCTCCTTTAGTGGACTTAGATATCCTAGGAATGACCAGAAGCCTCGAGTTTAGTGATCTTAAAGAGCGCGATGGATTGTAGGGCGATAAAAGATCAGTTAAATACACTGGAGCTAACCCATTTAGGGCTTTATAGGTCAGTAGCAATACTTTGTAATTGATACGGAACTTAATAGGTAACCAGTGTAGGGATGATAAAATTGGTGTTATATGATCATATTTTCTTGACCTAGTAAGCACCCTAGCAGCTGCGTTTTGGACTAACTGCAGTTTGTTTATCGACGATGCAGGACAACCAGCTAATAAAGCATTACAGTAATCTAGTCTCGAGGTCATGAATGCATGAACTAACTTTTCTGCATCAGAAATAGATAGCATGTTACGTAGCTTGGCAATGTTTCTAAGGTGGAAAAATGCCGTTTTTGTAACATATGAAATATGACTTTCGAAAGATAAGTTGCGGTCTAATATAACACCCAGGTCTCTTACTGTAGTGGATAAAGCGACAGGACATCCTTCCAAGTTAAAGTTGTATTGTGAGAGGTTTTGTGGGCAATTTTTTGGACCAATAAGTAACACCTCCGTTTTATCTGAATTTAATAGCAGAAAATTACACGTCATCCAGTGTTTAATATCATCAACACACGCTGTCAGTTTAGATAATTTAGCGTTTTCATCTGGTCGTGATGAAATATATAATTGAGTGTCATCAGCATAACAGTGGAAATTAATTCCATGTTTTCTTATAATATTACCAAGTGGCAGCATATATATTGAGAATAGCAGAGGGCCTAGCACGGATCCTTGCGGCACCCCATAGTCTACTGATGTTATCTTTGATTTTTCCCCATTTAGACAGACAAAATGGTAGCGGTCTGATAAATACGATCTAAACCAGTTTAATGCCTGTCCCTGAACACCAGTGTAATTTTGAAGTCGATCTAATAGTATTTTATGATCTATAGTATCGAACGCAGCACTAAGATCAAGTAGAACTAGTATTGAGATACAGCCTTGGTCAGAAGCTAGAAGTAAATCATTTGTGATTTTAACGAGTGCAGTTTCTGTGCTATGATGCTGCCTGAATCCTGATTGAAATTTTTCATAGATATCATTTTCTTGCAAGAAAGAGCACAATTGAGCGGACACAACTTTTTCTAGTATTTTAGACATGAATGGAAGATTTGATATTGGTCTGTAATTTGCTAGGTTATTATGATCTAATTGTGGCTTCTTAATGAGAGGTTTTATGACTGCCAACTTGAATATTCTTGGAACATGACCTAAAGATAAAGACGAGTTAATAATATTGAGAAGAGGCTCTTCCACTACAGGTAACAACTCTTTCAGTAGTTTAGTCGGTATTGGATCTAATAAACATGTTGTTGGTTTAGATGCAATGATAAGTTTATTTAGCTCTTCCTGTCCTATGGTTGTAAAGCGGTGTAGTAGTTCTTGAGGGGCGATAATTGCGGTTGAATCATAAGACATCATTAATGATTGTACATTTACAATTTTGTTTCTGATGCTTTCTATTTTGTCAGCGAAGAAGTTCATAAAATCATTACTACTAAACTGTAACGGAATATTTTGTTCAGGCGATGCTTGTTTATTTGTTAGTCCAGCCACAGTGTTAAATAAAAACCTTGGGTTATTTTGGTTATTTTCTATTAGTTTGCGGAGATGCTCAGCCCTGGCTGCTTTTAGGGCCTTTTTATAACGTGACATACTTTCTTTCCATGCGATTCTAAAGACCTCTAAATTAGTATGTTTCCATTTACGCTCTAAGTTACGAGTTTCTCTCTTGATAACATGTGTAGCACTGTTGTACCATGGTGCTTTAGTTTTCTCTCTAACCTTTTTTAATCTAATTGGTGCTACAATTTCTAATGTACTAGAGAAAATGGTGCTCATACTGCTAGTCATTTCCTCTAGTTCATCTGTTTGTTTGGGTTCACTTAGCAGCTGAGCCAGATCAGGTAAGGTATTTGAGAATCTATCTATAGTGGTTGGAAGGATTGTTCTGCCTGGTCGATAACGTGGCGCAACATGACAGATTTCAGCAGTACGCAGTATGCAAGTTACCATGTAATGGTCAGTGACATCATCACTTTGCGGTATAATATCTATATCGGTTGGGTTGGTTCCATGTGATATAATTAAATCTAGTGTGTGATTAAGACGATGAGTGGGACCAGTGACGTTTTGCTTGACCCCAAAGGAATTTAATAGATCTGTAAACGCAGCCCCTAACGCGTCATTTGTGTTATCTACGTGTATGTTAAAATCTCCAACAATTAATGCTTTATCGACGTTGACCAATAGATCTGAGAGAAAGTCTGCAAACTCTTTTAGGAAAGCAGCATAGGGCCCTGGAGGTCTATATACAGTAGCTAAGGCTAGAGATAATACAGATTTCTTTCTTACATCTAATAGCGTGACATTTAGCACTAGTACTTCAAATGAATTAAACCTGTGACCTGTTTTCTGGGTAACATTAAGAATATCTCTATATATTGTTGCAACACCGCCGCCACGACCAATCAGACGGGGCTCATGCTTATAACAGTATCCTGGCGGAGTAGACTCATTTAGACCGAAATAATCATTTGGCTTAAGCCAGGTTTCAGTAAGGCAAAGTACATCGAAACTATTATCTGTGACCATTTCATTTACAATAACCGCCTTAGGTGTGAGCGATCTAATGTTTAGAAGACCTAGTTTTAGAAATTGTTTTTGTTCACTAATATTGAGATTTTCTGGTTTAATCACAATTAGATTTTTCCTAGATCCTACAGTAGATTTAATGTTTGACCTCACTAAACGAGGAATAGACACAGTTTCTATATAATGTTCTACATTGGTACTTATGTCAATTAAGTTAGTACAAAATTGGTTTTGTTCACTAATATTGAGATTTTCTGGTTTAATCACAATTAGATTTTTCCTAGATCTTACAGTAGATGTAATGTTTGACCTCACTAAACGAGGAATAGACACAGTTTCTATATAATGTTCTACACAGTTATGTTCAGACACAGTTTCTATATAATGTTCTACATTGGTACTTATGTCAATTAAGTTAGGACAGCAAATACTGTTATTTGGACTTTGACTTACTAGTCATATGATGGTGTGCAGCGCTCTGGAGATGTTGTCCGACAGAAGAGCCGCTCCGATTCTGCTGGGGTGAAGGCCATCAGGACGGAAGAGCCTAGGTCGCTCCCAAAACAGATTCCAATTATTTACAAAGAGCAGCTTCTGTTCATTACACCATGACATTAACCATTCATTTAGAGCAAATAATCTACTGAACTTTTCATGTCCTAGTCGGTACGTGGGAAGCGGTCCGGACACGATGATCGCTGCTTCAGGCGATGTTCTGCGCACCGTCTCGATCAGGCTCCTGTAGTCCCTCTTCAGAACCTCCGTCTGTCGCAGCCTGGTGTCGTTCGTCCCCGCGTGCAGCACGACAGCTCCGATGCGCTCGTCACCGTTCAGGATCTCGGGAACCTGCGCAGCGACATCGAGAACTCGAGCACCAGGAAAGCAGTGAGTGATAACCTTGCCTTTACCTGAGGTAGCGTGGACATGCCGGACGATGGAAGTACCGATGACCACAGCGTCGCGTTCCGTCTCGCGAAGAGGGGAGAAGCGGTTCCGGGTGGAGATCTCGAAGACCGGGAGGGGCGGAGAGGTCCTCGCTCTGGTCCTGGCTCGCGTCTTCCGCTGTGGAAACACCCAGGGTCCATGGCGCTGTGTCGGTGCCGGAGTGAACGAAACCAGGGATGATGATCGCGTCCTGGGTGCTTGGGTCCTGTGCAGAGAAACACGCGGAGTAGACGAGGTCGGAGTCAAAATGTTAGTATCCACTGACTTGTGCGCATCGGCGCGTGATGTTTCAAGCGCCGTTCGCCGCTCTCTCAGCACAGCTTGTCTGTCTAGAAGGCCGCGAATCTGACTCGCCAACGACTCCAACTCCAACTGCACCGAATGCAGCTCGAACGTGTCCTCACCTGCACTCAAAGGTAACATTAGACACACATCCGAGTTATTCGCCATTGTAGCAGAAGTGCTACGATGGCGAATTGTAGCTATCAGTGTTTACCGGGTGTAACGTTAAACAAGTTACCACGCGTGCAAGGCTAGCGGGCTACCGGTGTAAACAAGTTACCACGCGTGCAAGGCTAGCGGGCTACGGCTAGTAGCGGAAGTTCGGATATAAGTAGCGATATCAAAGCAATCCGATTGTTTTTTATAGAGAATCGTATCGGAGATATGTTCACACGCTGTAAATAATAGAAAGTATTCGTTTGTAAGCGAGTATTAAGAAGAAAATCAAGGATTATGAATCAATTTGACGGAGCTCAAACACAAACAACGCGCTCACAACCCGCGCATGCGCCGTTCCATATAAAGACTATGTCTGCTAGGATACTCATCAAGATGGGCATGTTGACATAGTTTTTGTGTGAGTTTGTCCGTTCAAGAGCAAAACTTGAAAGAGAACTCAATATTTGCGCACTGTGAGACGTGTGCGCGCTTTCGGATTAGTGCACAGAGACAAAATATTCTCACAGCGCGCGCAACTTCTCATTTGTGATGACGGCGAAAATGACTGGTCATATTCGAACATACTGCAGCACTATATGCATTGAACAAAGTTTACAAAGAGAGAATTTGAAGGACTTTTACACTGCACCCCTGCTCTTGTCAGACGGCTGCTCGGTTGGGAAACACTGCTCTATGGCAACGGTGCACGCAGCACTTAAACACATCAGATCTTTGCACACAGGCAAACACGGTTTGAGTAACGCAGGAAAGCGCGTTCCTATAGTCTAGTAAAGTAGTGTAGTTACCAATATTTTTAGTGTAATGCGTTACTTTACTTCGTTACCCAAAAAAGTAATATTGTTACTGTAATCCGTTATTTTGTAACTCGTTACCCCCAACACTGTCTACGAGCTCAGCGGCGGACTTCACCGACCCATCTTGCTGGTGTTTATCTTCGTGCTATCGGGATGTAAGGTACTCTTACCTGGTTGTGGTTTCTCCCCGTCGCTGGGTGTGGTCAACGGGGATCGAAGATTCGAAGTAGCATTTCGGGAAGAGAGGGGTTAACCCTGTGAATCTTCGCTCCCTGGAATATGTGTCAATCCTACATAAACGAAGTGAGCCGGCCACAGGTTCAATTACTAAGATAGCCCTTTTGAACATACGATCTATAAATAACAAAACATTTTTGATCAATGATTTTATCTCTTCACGCGGTTTGGATTTCTTCTTATTGACTGAAACCTGGCTCAATGACTGTAATCGTGGTTCTCTCGTTGAAGCTTCACCTAGAGACTATAACGCTTTCAACTCTCCAAGGACTGGGGGGCGGGGAGGGGGGATTGCAACAATTTTTAAGAATTATTTTAAATGTAGGCTGGTAACAGTTGACAAGTATGTTAGTTTTGAAGTACAAGTGTTTAAAGTCGCCCTGATTAAACCCGTTATATTTGCACTAATATATAGACCTCCCAGCTTTAACAAGGAGTTCATAAGGGAGTTTTCGGAGTTCTTATCCTTTATGACTACTTGTGGTGACAGCCTTGTTATATTGGGCGATTTTAATATTCATATTTGTTGCCCTGAGAAGCCCTTAGTTCAAGATTTCCTGTTACTGTTGGATTCCTTCAACTTGACGCAGTCAGTGGCTGGTGCAACACATAAACAGGGGCACACTCTTGATTTGTTTTTGCCCTGGGGTGTCCCGGTGGGTGATCTGTCTATAGAGAATTTGGGATTATCAGACCACTTTGTTATTTAGTTTAATGTCACTATCGCTAGGCGGCTAGCGGGGCCAGGGGTAGTTGGTCGTCGTGCCCGGGCCATAAATGCTGTTTCTGTTTCTAAGTTTTCAGAGCAGTACAATACTCACAAGCTAGCAAACAAGTTCAATTCTTCAAATCAGAGTGTAGAGGAGCGTGTCGTAGATTTTGTCGATAATTTTAATATGGGGTGCAACCATATATTGGATTGTATCGCCCCCTGGAGACAGGTAAAAGCAAAAAATAAATCCCAGCCATGGCTTAATGATGAGAGTCGTTTGTTGAGGCAAAAATGGAGGCAGGCAGAGAGGAAATGGTTGAAAGACAGACTGCAGGTCTCTTTCGAGATTTTAAGAGAACGTATGTTGTCTTATCAGCAGTTTGTAAAAGCGGCTAAGGCGAAACATTTCTTGGATTTAATCTCAAAAAACCAGCATAGCCCGAAAGTTTTATTTCGTGTGATTAATTCTGTTATGAGTCCTGCCAGTCACAATGTTTTTGAGCATACAGGGAGAGCCTGTGAAAAGTTTGTGCAGTTTTTTATGGACAAAATCACAGCTATCAGAGTCGGCATCTCTAATTCTGTAAGTGTTCAAAGCAGCCTGGAACTACCACTCGATTCGGGCGCTGGGGGTCAGTTGACCACATTTGAGCCGGTCTCTTCGTCTTAGTTGCTGGATATCGTCCGACATCTGAAGCCAGCCTTCTGCACGTTGGACATTTTACCGCCCCGTCTGTTAATTCAGGTGTGGGACGTGGTGGGGCCCACTATAACAGTTTTAGTAAATCAGAGTCTTACGGAGGGGCAAGTGCCATCTTACTTCAAGCACGCTCTTGTAGTTCCGCTTTTAAAGAAAACGAGTTTAGACCCCTCTGTATTAAACAACTACAGACCAATTTCTAAGGTACCTTTCTTATCCAAAATGCTAGAGAAGGTGGTACTTAAGCAACTCTCTTTATTTTTAAATAAAAATTATATCTTTGATACTTTTCAGTCAGGTTTTGGATCGCAACATAGTACAAAAACCGCCCTTCTTAGGGTGTCAAATGACTTGCTTTTATCGGTAGACTCAGGGAATTGCACAGCGCTAGTTCTGCTGGACCTTAGTGCAGCATTCGATACAGTGGACCACAGGGTTCTCCTGGAACAATTGAGTAAGTGGGTGGGTATTGGGGGATCTGTGTTAGCCTGGTTCGACTCCTATTTACAGGGGAGAACCTGTGCGGTGGAATTAGGGACTTCTATCTCTTCCGTTCACCCCGTTGTTTGTGGGGTTCCTCAAGGCTCATGCCTTGTTCTCATTATATATGCTCCCACTGGGTTTAATTTGTCAGAGACATGGAGTGGCTTACCATTGTTATGCTGATGATACCCAGTTGTATTTTCCTTTGAACTCTGAGGGCAATTCGAATGGGTCTGCTCTGTTCAAATGCCTGGATGAGATAAAGCAGTGGATGGCAGACAGTTTCCTTCAGCTCAAGGAGTCTAAATTCGAAGTGGTGGTGTTCGGCCCACCGAAGCTAGCTAAACAGCTCTCTGAGGATCTGGGCATCCTAGCTTCTAATGTTAAGACTCAAGTCAGAAACCTTGGAGTGATCTTCGACAAATTAAAATTTGATAAACAGATTAATGCGGTGGTGAAGGGTAGCTTTTTTCAGCTAAGAGGTATTGCCAGATTGAAAGGCTTCCTGTCCACCAAAGACATGGAAACTGTTATCCATGCTTTTATCTCATCCAGATTAGATTACTGCAATTCTTTGTACATGGGGGTGTCTAAAAAGTCCATGGCATGTCTGCAGCTAGTGCAGAATGCAGCGGCCAGATTGCTGACTGGAACAAGAAAACATTCAAGTATCTCTCCAGTACTGGCGTCTTTGCACTGGCTCCCTGTGGAGTACAGGGTCCAATACAAGGTCCTTTTAACGGTTTTTAAAGGCTTACATGGACAAGCCCCTACTTACATCTCAGAGTTATTACAGCATCACTACACCCCCAGACCACTAAGATCATCGCAAAGCTTATTGTTAAAGGCTCTGAAATCTCGCCTGAAAACAAAGGGAGATCGAGCCTTCTCTGTGGCAGCACCGAGGCTTTGGAATGGTCTCCCGGTTTACATCAAGTCCTGTGACTCCATCGGTGGCTTTAAGTCTATGTTAAAGACATTTATTTTCCGTTGCTTTCAACTGTCCTTAGTTATATATGGTTGAATGATTTTTGTCTATGGATGTCTGTTCATACTACTGAACTGTGGAATCTGTAAAGCACTTTGGTCAACTTGTGTTGTTTTAATTGTGCTGTATAAATACATTTTTGATTGATTGATTGATTGATTGATTGAGATATATATATATATATATATATATATATATATATATATATATATATATATATATATATATATATATATATATATATATATATATATATATATATTTATAGAGAGAGAGAGAGAGAGAGAGAGAGAGAGAGAGAGAGAGAGAGAGAGAGAGAGAGAGAGAGAGAGAGAGAGAGAGAGAGAGAGAGAGAGAGTGTCTGTGCTCCTTTTTTATCTCTTCCTTTGCTTATTCATTTTTCAGGTGGAAGCAGCCACAGATTCTGAGACAGATAGTAAAGGTCTCCCGCAGTATCAGTCCGTGGGTATCCAGGTAGAGGATGTGAAGAGGTAAGTGTACATATTAGTCATAAACAGGGCATTTGATCCACAGAACTTAAACAAGTAGCTCAGAAAATAAATAAAGTGAGATAATGAATAGGTAAATAAATATAGATTGCACTTCTCTGGTGTAAGTAGCCTAAATAAACGGCTCTCAATATTGTCATTCTTACGTGGACTTTCAGACTGGGGCGCTTTAAACGGTCCAACAGTGTGACGACGGCAGTTCAGGCCGATTTGGAGTTGGAGGGGTTTCCTTCGACTGAAGACAAGAGTCTACAGTTTGGAGGATTTCAGCGGCATTCTGAACCCAGTACGCCCACACAATACAACGTGGTTCGGACCGTACGCACACAGGGCCTCTTCAGCTACCGTGAGGACTACCGACCCTCCAGCGGGCCGCCCAGCCCGCAGCCCGAACCCTGGCTGGTGGAACCCAATCATGAAACAGCCGATTCCGGCCGCGCGTCGCCGCTCCGCCGTGATGGCAGCTGGTTCATGCAGCTTCTGCACAGCGAGACCAAACGTCTGGAGGGATGGTGCAAAGATATGGAACGTGAGGCGGAGGAACACGACTTGTCGGAGGAGAGTGAGTGTGCAGGACATCAAAGAAAAAGATAACATGGCTAAAAAAACACAATCTCATGGCAGTTTGTAACTATTTTACATTTTGGTGAATTGGTGGCTAATTCGTATTTGTACAATCTCATTTATACGTTTTCGTCAGATCTGCTTAAACCCAAAATATACTTCCACCGTCCGCATTCCGAGACAGTCCACACTCTGTCCGCATGACAGTATTTTGTCATCATCGTCCGAAGACGTCCGCACAGTGGCCCTCATTTATCAAAAGTGCGTACACCAAATTTCCAGCGTACACCTGGCGTACACCCAAAACCACGGTGACTTTGAGATTTATCAATATGGACGTTGGCGTACGGCACGCTCAAATCCTACACCAGCTCAGTAGGTGGTGTATGCACGTTTTGAGTTGGTGCGAAAATGCAGAAAAACAATTCCTAACACCACAAAACGCACTGACAAATATATGCTATATTATGACCCACTGTAAAAAAACAACAACAACAACTAAAGCCCTATTCGCACGGGATAATAGGCTATTATCTGGGAACCTCGTGTGATTTAGAAATTACTCCCCACATCTGAGTTTTGCGTGGCGCATTCGCACAGGATAAATTGTGATTTTACTCAAATTTACTGACTTATCTCCCGGATATGATGTAAAGACTTGAACATGTTTTTTCGTTATAGATATAGCTGTATGAAATTATAAACAGTCGTATCGATATAATTTTGATTGTTTTAGTAGGCTAATAAAAATAATTTTGTTCAGTTAGAGAACAGACGCAATTAAAAACGTAACTGAGCAATAGGCTATAATAATATACGACGGAAGATTCAGTTTCAAAGCTAAATGTAAAAGTGCCCATTTAAGAGAGTTGTCATTGTACTGTTCTGTTTTTGTGTTTTTCATTAAGAATAATATTAAACACACCATTCAAGCAATTACTCCCAAATTGGTGATCATTCTAAAGTGAAAGTAGGCTATAATCCGCACGGCAAGTCATAACGGTGCACATTATATGCAGCCTAGCTCCATTCTTCATGAAAGATAAAGAATACATATTACAGACATGGCCGATTCGCACGGGATTAAGATCACAGACATTCTCTGCGATTATTACAAATCACCAGAGGTCCCCAGATAATAGGCTACTAATCCCGTGCGAATAGGGATATGGGCTAGTAATTATAAACTTCAGTGTTTATTTTTGTGCAACATGGACTTCAATGTTTAATTTGTGTGACTTTACCAAAGCATTTGATTTGTAGGCATATGTATTCCTCCAGTTGCGAGCCTGTGCGCTTTACCTGACGTTGGTTAGGCCCGACAGTTGCGCACGGACTGGGACTGAAAATAATTCAGACTGACAAAATAATAAAAATGACATTCTTCTTCTTTTAAATAATAATAAAATAAATAATAATAATAACGAAATTCTTCTTCTAAATAACAATAAGCGTCATTAATAATACAAATCATAATAATAATAAGAATCTTACAAATTGTCATGCAATTATTCATGTGAATGAATGGTACTCCACATCACATCATCATTACTATTGTACACCCCAATACATGTGACGTGATACGAAATTAAATGCTAATTATTTCAAAACACCTGCTGTAAAATAATGAATTTTGATAGGTAATTTCTCATCCAAACAGCTATTTAAACTGGATTTCCACCGTACACCTTTTTGTGGGCGCCTTTAATCCCACTCTTTAAACTCCCAAATAAAACAATTTTGTTTTTTTTTTCCACTTCCCTGGTGATGGTCTCGATCTCCACGTCAGAGAAGTTTCGCTTCATTGCCGTCTTCCGTGTGTCCATGGCGTAAAATGAGGGCGTGGGGAGGCAGAGACTTGAATATATAGGGGCGTGTTATTCTAATGACGATCGTTTTCAGCCGCGGCATTTATCAAGGGCAGGTTTTGCGTACGCCTGGATTTCAGAGGTGCGCACAGCTTCATAAATCAGACGGCGAGAGGAGTGTAAGCATAATCTTACGCCAACATATACGCCCGTTTCTACGCAAGATTGATAAATGAGGGCCAGTGTGCGTACAGCAGCGCATGTGCAAAATGAATGTTGAGACAGAAGAGTCCACTAGGTGGCAATACGCAGAGTTGAGATTAACTGTTTAGTAGTCGAAGAAGATTGCAAAAAGAGCTGTAACCTGGAATCTTACTGTGCGTTCACACCGCCGCTGGCGAGAGAGTCAAAATTTGCTCAGGCTGCCCTGCCAGCAACGATGTAGAACGAATGCTTGTCTTTTTTGCTTGGGCCGCAAAGCAAACAAGCATGTTGATCGGTATTTGTGCAGACTGACCACAAGTAGGGTATAAGTTAACCGCATGAAATCTTTTAAATGTGAAAGTAAAAAATGTATCGATAAAAAGAACTTAACAATTATAGTTACATGTTTGCTGACAAAATATACCAATTAAAAGTCATTTGTGTGGTGTGGCTTTTGTGTTCATGGTTAAGTGCTAGTCTAATTTCAACATGCAGTTTATAGGAGACGTTTACTAGCCTTGGTCTTTAATTAACATTAACATTAATTTGTGTGCAGCCTACATTACAATAACTGTCCTGGTTGAAGTGTAGCCTTAATGCAATTGGTCAAATCGGTGTTGTTTTGGGCAAATTATATGCATTCCCGCTGAAAAACTAGCGTTCTAGCGCGGAAATGTTGCCTATAAATAGTGTTGCAGGCCTTCTTTTTAAACCCGCCACAGCACTGATCAACCTCTCCTCCATTTTGCTTGGGAACTAATGTGGTCAGAACCAACGTTTACAGGACTGCGTTCTCTGGAATCCCTTCAAGCGGAGGACTTCTAAATTCTGATTTTGTTGGCGCCGAACCGTGTCATAGCTCATTACCATAAAGTTGACCTGATTTCAACTCTCCTCGATGCCCAAATCATTCATTTTGGATGTATCTATTTTTAGAGTTTACACCGAGAAAAAAAAATGCTGTTGAATGAGAAAAGTCTAGATAAAAAGTCTGGATAATTACGCGACAAGTATGATTCAGTTTACTCAGTATCTGCAAAGAGTGATTGACTGTAGTACAACTCTGAATAAAATTCAATGATGTCAAGTCGGCAATGCAATTGGTTATCAAGGCACACGTGATCCAGGTTAGCCATAATGCTTTTCCAATGGTAGAGCCACAGACCCTCGTATCTCCCAATAATAAGACCATCTCTGACGCTACCTTCTTTCAAGAACTTTCAACAAAGCAGCATATCCTTCTCCATCATTTCTGTTTTGGTTCTTGTTCTAAGCTTTGCATGCAATGGCAGATCTTCTACTCTTCTTCCTCTATCTTTCTGAGTGAATGTCCTGTAAATGACACAACTCAGTGCTGCCCTCTGATGTCTGGCAGAGTATAAAAAGTAATTGTACTGCACATGTGTAAAAATAATTGATCCGTTGTTAAGTATACTTTGAAAGGTGTGCAGACACGAATGTGACGAAGACGGAGCGGAATGCGAAAAATGAAATATGCCCAGGCCTTCAATATGCCCCATTGACGTTTATGTTTAGGGTTGGACCTTCATCCTTTCTTTTTTCAATTTTTGTTACGAATTCATACAAAATCACCACCTCGTAACATTTTGGTTTAAACAGTTCTTAGATCTAAATCACATATTTATCAAAGACAATTCATATTATATGTATATCGTGTGTGTATATATAATTTGTATAACTGAAATAATTTTCTCAATTGTCCTCTGTCTAATAATGTCTTGCAGTTCTTGGGAAGATCCGGAGTGCTGTGGGCAGCGCTCACCTCCTCATGTCCCAGAAATTCCAGCAGTTTTACTGGTTGTGTCAGCAAAATCTGGTATGTGGCATTTCTATGATACCCATGAGATTTACATTAATGCTCCTTTTGCATCATAAAATACATCAGCTATGCACCAGTTCTGTCATGAAAGATTCATTTTAACTCTTTGACAGGCAGTTCATCAAAAAGTTTACCTTGCATTTATTAAATACATCAAAATTTTTCGTGCTTTAGCTTTTCAGCATTTTGTCTAGTCACATTAAAAAATTATATTTATAAAGATCCTTAAGGGGTTTCACACCGTTTCAGCCAATCTCGTGTTAATCTTGAGTAGCTACAGAGTAGTATTGCATCCTTCATATCTCAAAAAAATCTTTAGTTTTATTAGATTTATAAAAGGCAGATAGCCGGAAAAAAAAAAAAATATATACGATGGTGGATTCGAACCCAGAACCGGACCTCAGACATGCTCACCAGACACAAGCTCAAGCTCTGGACTACTCTGAGGCACACAAGCATTTCATGCAAATCTATGTAAAGAATCTCGGGACTGACAATATTGTATTATGCTATAGGTAGGAGATGTAACGTTAAGGATGAAACTATCACGTTAAACATGACCTCTCATGACTTCCCCCACTCACCCACTTTTTAAAACAAAGCTATGCCACTGCATCGCATTATGGATAACTTTTGATTCACTATATGTCTGTGTTGTTTTCATTGTATGCACTTGGGTGCCGATTGCCAACAAAGCACAGACATTTGATATATTCTACTCACTGCCTGCAATGATCTGCAAATCCAACGGGTCTTTCTTATAAAACATTCGTCACCGAAAATGCTAAGAACACACTTGAAAAACAACGGGTTCTTTGGGAAGCTGAACAAGGTTATCCTTTCATCACAAACAAAAACACACTTCTTCCGTGACATTGTTAAAAAATTCCTTCTTGACTTGCGTTACCCGGACGATGGGCATGCTCTCACTCCTGCTCTGGTTGGTGTGTGCGTGCACTTTTCCGGGAGAAGTGTCCATACAAGGATTTTCCGCCCTTTATGACTTCATACAGGGCCATACTCGAAAAAAAACCTTTCCGAAACTTGAGAGAAACCGGAAGGAGCATTTTTGGCACAGAAATACTCAGTCATACGTCGAACTAATTTTTTTTAACCTTTGGCCATTTTTAGCATGGGAATCCAACTCTTTAACACTGCAAAAAAAACTCAGAATGCATGAAATAGCACATTCGACCCAACCCCCGCCCCCTAAAAAAACTCCCTGGTCAGAGCCTAACTCCACCCACTGGCAATATTTGAAACATGCTGGAAAAGTGGGAGACAGAGGGGATGAATCGAGGGTGGGGCTGAGCGGGGGGGCGTCCACCTGAGACCCACCTGAGTGATACAAGTAGCTTTGCAACAGAGCGGTCGTTCAAAGTAGAGGATTTTTCTCCCCCACCTTCACCTGAAGTGGAGGAGGGTGAATTGTCTAAAGACACAGGGCCAGAGCCTTATCAATTCAAGCCGCTGGCTCAAACTGCGGTCTTAACTCCTGATGCCGACGATGCTAGCGAAGCAGCAGCGCAAGAGAGAATGGGATCACTGACCTAATATATGAACAGTCAAATCCTTATACTGAATGCCGCTAAAAATAGATCAGATACATGCAATGTATTTTTATTCAAATTAACTGAATCAATAGGCACCGCAGGACCAATAAGTTCAAACCTAATAGCCTATTATAAACAGATTTCCTCAAATAAAAGTTTGACTATATACGCCAGCACGTTACAGTATTGATGTTCGTTACCATGGCAACCACTTGCATGTCAGGGTTTGAAAGCGTGTCTCATGTATGGAAAGTATCTGTACACATGACGGCCGGCCAAAATATCGCAAGAAAAGCCTGACGTGTACTGACAACTGCATTATTTAACCGTATTTTCTTCATTAGAATGTTGATTGGAAGTGTCAAGTAAGTTTCATTCATAAAGTTTCTACTTCATGTAACATGAGAGTTCATACCGGAGGGAAGCTGTTCTCATGTGATCAATGCGGGAAAACATTTCTTAGGGCGTGGTGAGCTCGTGCTAGGGGCATGGGTAGTGAGCCGTTGGAAGAGCCAACATACATCACGATGACAAACAACGCCCAATAGGAAAATTCAACTGCAGTAGCCACCAAAAACAAAAATTAAAACACTTTTTACCCAAATATCAAAACGTTTACTCGAATCAATGAACAGCATTAATAAAGCCCCAGTCTTGCAGATCATTAACTAAAAAAAGTTGTTTTAGGGTTTAGTTACCCTTTAAAAAATTAAGAAGCAAAATTGTGCAAGGTATTATTATTTTAATTAAATTAATTAAGTTTATTTTTCCCTCATTGAAAATGTATTTTCGTAGTTAACTGTACTAAAATAAAAAAAATAAAAAACTTGCCAAATCAAACCATTTTATTTCAGAATTCTAAGGTCTAAACATATTGTGCGTTTTTGCTAATCAAGTACCGTAAATGTATTTTTATTTTGACGTTTTTACTGATAAACAAGACAAAATGCTATTTAAAAATTATGTTTTCTAATAGAGTTTACTGAATTACACATTGATTAGTTGCAGTGTCAACTCCACTAAATATAATTTTAGCCTGAAAGAAGCTTTAACCCATTTCAAGTTGTGTTAGAGTAAAAGATCCTGACATTAATTGGTATTTGGCGGGTTGAATGACACTTTAAAGGGTTTGTTTAGTGGTCAGTGATTGTTTCTGTCTCGCTCTTTCTCTCTCTCTCTCTCTCTCTCTCTCTCTCTCTCTCTCTCTCTCTCTCTCGCTCTCTCTCTCTCTCTCTCTCTCTCTCTCTCTCTCTCTCTCTCTCTCTCTCTCTCTCTCTCTCTCTCTCTCTGGAGATTGTGAAATGATGGATGTTGTAATACATTCATATGGACAGACTGAGACCAGCTTGTCCTCTCTAGTATGAGTGTCCAAGAAACTGAACGGTTTAGCTTAGTATTACATAGAGAGGATGTAGTCAGAGTAAATATAGCAAACATTGTGTTGATCATTGATTTTACAGAAAATATATTTACTTTGAGTATATACATAACAATGTCAGTTAATAATACATAGCACATTCATTTCATTTTTTCATTGTGTTATTTTAATGCTAATGTTAAAAATGTACCTGACATGGTCAAGTATTCATTGTTTTAATGAGATGATGAAAATGAAGCAGGACTACAGCGACCTCTAGTGATTATACATTATAATTTATTACTGCATGGCACTTGGTGCAGTGATGCATAAATTAATCTGGATCCTTATTTAGTTTGATTGCTCAACGGGTCATAAGTTTACACCCCTTTTTTGTAAGTTTTTACTATTATTAATTTGAAATACCCCGCAGAAGCTCCAGAACAAATGCCAATATAATAACTGAAATTAAACAAATTATGCTGTTCATAGCTGTACTGCCTCCTGCTTATAGCCTTTTCTGATAATTGATAGAATCCCCCAACTGTCCTGACTGGCAGAGCGGGATCTCGATATCACTGCGCCACTGTGAGGAAGGGCTCAAACGTGCAGAGCATTCTGAGATACAAAAGAACTTACTGTACCCAGAGGATTTATGTCAAGAACAGTGGGCCAATTCACTGCTCACAGGACTCAGGACAAACCAGGGACTCACACAGCTATCGGCTAAAAAGGCTAAAATCGTTTACACTCAATAGGCAACATATGATATTAAGAGCCATATATTAAGAACTTATACTTATAACAAATTATAGCAAATATCCCAATATGTACAACAGCTTTATCAGGGCCAAACTAAATAAAAAACAAAATGAATTGTTATGATCCCTCTTCTTATTTCATTTATTACAAGTTTGTCTTTGTGAGGAGAGTGTGATAGATAATAGTTCGGTTTCTGGTTTTGTGCAGGACCCCAGTGCTATGCCCCGCCCCACGGCTCAGGACCTGGCTGGGTTCTGGGATCTCCTGCAGCTCTCCATCGATGATGTCACTGCCAAGTTTGATGAGCTGCAGCAAATCAAGAGCAACGAGTGGAGGATAGTGGAGAGTCCAGAGAAGAAGGTTTGTGAGGAGTCAACAAGCTTGTAGCTACACACTATGGTCACAGACACAAATTATGATTGCTCACTTAAAAAAAACCACAGTCGTCATGTTTCAGCTTCTATTTTGATGTGACATAAAGCGGTGATATGAGTTGTTAACTTAATTAAATAGACTTCCCATTAACGCCATGCTTGCCTTCATTCAGGCCGATTCCAGAACCACTGACTCCTCTCACATGACCGATTCATTTTAATTACCCCACACAAAACGTTTAGGGTGCCAGTATTAAAGGAACACACCGACGTTTTAGGACTTTAGCTTAGAGTTAGATAAGTCCATACCATTCTCATCTCTGTGCGTGCCATAACTCTGTCTGACGCACACACCGCTAGCCTATCTTAGCACAAAGACTGGAGATAAACGG
Source organism: Gobio gobio (assembly GCF_949357685.1). Taxonomy (NCBI): domain Eukaryota; kingdom Metazoa; phylum Chordata; class Actinopteri; order Cypriniformes; family Gobionidae; genus Gobio; species Gobio gobio. Next base: position 32,557,353 of record NC_137105.1, on the reverse strand, counting down.
CTCCATCTAGCCTACTGCTCAATAAGTGACAAAATAAAGCCAACATTTTCCTATTTACATGTTGTGATGTGTATAGTTACATTGTGTACTAAGACCGACGGAAAATGAAAAGTTGCGATTTTCTAGACCGATATGGCTAGGAACTATACTCTCATTCCTGCGTAATAATCATGGAACTTTGCTGCCGTACCATGGGTGCAGCAAGCGCAATGACATTACGCAGCACCTGAAAATAGTCCCCATCACGCTCTCTGTACAAGCAGGTTGTCACGTTGGTTATGTTGACGGAAGTTAGCCTATTTTCAGGCGCTGCATAATATCATTGCGCCCGCTGCACCCATAGTACAGAGTTATGGCACGCACGGAGATGAGAATGGTATGTATGGACTTATCTATCTCTGGGGGATACGGTCAATAAGCTAAAGTCCCAAAAAGTCAGCATGTTCCTTTAAGTCGATGTGGAGAGAGGAGCCATGATAAGGAGACTATAACTTCACCTGCTGGTGTCGCTATTGAACACTGTTACTTTATAAAAACGAGTGACTTTTACACTGTTCAATGTCAAATTTTGTATTTGCGTTGTTTTTAATTTTTGTAATATTATGTAATAATATATTATTTTCTCATCCAGTTTTATTATTTATTATTATTAGTATATTATTTATTTTGAGGAGACACTGCCTCCCTTACCTACTCGGAGGAAACGCCCCTGATATATACATCATATATGTGTATCATAATATATACACCAGTGGTGTGCAGGGGTGTTTTAAAATGAGGAAGCGAAAAGTCCTCACATTTTTTTTATATATCAAATGTAAATTTATGTCCCTGTTACACTTAATTGTTTTGTGGTTAAATAAACATTACATAAAAAAGAGAGACTAAATACATTCTATTTTTGTATTTTTACACCATATAAATGTTCTGTTCGTTAAAACCAAGTATACATTTCATCAAGTTAGTGTTTTACGCATTATAACAAAATAATAAATAAAAGCTGGTAACAATTTAAACAATAACCTACATTTTATTTGTGAACTAATGTTCAGCTTTTCTTTTTAATAGTCAACTTATTTTCAGCAGTCAACAAGCGTGTACACACTGGTCACAGACACAAAGATGTACCTTTAATTTCCCCAAGCTGATCACTCACTTTAAAAAACAAAGTCATCATGTTTTAAGGCCATTTCATGTTTGATTTTGATGTGACAAAGCGGTGATATTTAAGTGGCTGAGTTGTTTACTTACTTATTAATTTGTCTTCCCATTAACCCCATCCTCGTCTTCATTCGGGCAGATACCAGAACGCGCATGAAAACAAGAGGCGGGATTTAACGCACAAGCCAATTATATCCAATCATAACCGATCATATCCATTTATAGCGCGATGGAGCCATTGCCTCCTCTCACGTGACATTTCCCCATTCATTTCAAGTACCCCACACAAAACTCAGCTCACGCTTTAGGGTAGGGGTCTCCAAACTCGGTCCTGGAGGGCCGCTGTCCTGTACAGTTAAGCTCCAACCCCAAATAAACACACCTGAACACGCTAATCAGAGTCTTACAAGGCCCTAGTTAGACACTGATTAGCATGTTCAGGTGTGTTTAATTGGGGTTGGAGCTAAACTCTGCAGGTCAGCGGCCCTCTAGGACCGAGTTTGGAGACCCCTGTTTTAGGGTGTCTGTATTAAATTAAAAGGGAGAGAGGAGGCATGCCTCCCTCTGTAACTTCACCTGCGGGTGTCAATGTTGGACACTGTTACTTTGTAAAAACGAGTACATTTTACACTGTTTAAATGTCACATTTTGTAATATTTGCGATGTGTTATCTTTGTAATATAGATTATTTTCTCATCCAGTTTATATACAGTGCCCTCCACAATTATTGGAAGATGTGGTCGTGGATTTCTAAAAATTCTCCTTTTTTTTAAACAACATAGAACCCAAATGCAAAAAAAGAGAAAAATCCAACCTTTCATTTAAGTACATTACTTTGGTGGTAAAAAAAAAATCACACATTTAGGGAAAAAAAAAATTCTTGAAATCATGTGTCCCACAATTAATGGCACCCCTAACAATTCCTCTGAAAAATGTAATTGATTGTTTTTTAAATATATTTTTCTGTAGTTGCTAAAGTTGGTCAGGGTATCTAGGAACTTTTAATTAGTAATTCATGACTTCCTGTTTCCCTGGGGTATAAATATGACGTGACACAGAGGCCTAATTTTCTTACCCATTTGTCAACATGGCAAAGACAAGAGAACACACCATTCAAGTAAGGCAGGCAATGGCTACAAGAAAATAGCCACTCGCCTTAACTTGCCCGTATCTACAGTCAGAGGAATCATTAAGAAGTTTAACTGGAACAGTTTAAACTGGAACAGTGACAAACAAGGCTGGAAGAGGTCCCAAGTTTATCTTGCCACAACGCACAGTGAGGAGGATGGTAAGAGAAGTACAAAAAATTCCAAAGCTCACTGTCACAGAATTGCATCAAAGAGTGGCATCTTGGGGTCACAAAGTCTCCAAAACAACCATCAGACTCTCTACATGCCAACAAGCTGTTGCAAGGAAAAAGCCTTTTCTCACTAACACTCACAAACGTAAATGTCTGGAGTTTGCTAAGCGGTACTGGGACTTCAACTGGGATCGTGTGCTTTGGTCAGATGAGACTAAGATTGAGCTTTTTGGCAACAAACACTCTAAGTGGGTCTGGCGTAAAACAAAAGATGAGTATGCCAAAAAGCACCTCATGCCCACCGTGAAGTATGGTGGAGGATCTGTGATGCTGTGGGCCTGTTTCTCTTCCAAAGGCCCTGGGAACCTTGTCAGGGTGCATGGCATTATGAACACTTTGAACTACCAGGACATTTTAAATAAAAACCTGATGGCCTCTGCCAGAAAGCTGAAGATGGGTCATCATTGGGTCTTTCAGCAGGATAATGATCCAAAACATGTGGCAAAATCTACACAAAAATGGTTCAGCAGTCACAAACTCAAGGTCCTCCCATGACCATCTCAGTCCCCAGACCTCAACCCAATCGAAAACCTGTGGGGCGAGCTAAAGAAGAGACTGCATAAGAGATGACCCAGGACACTGGATGATCTAGAAAGATTGTGCAAAGAAGAATGGTCAAATATCCCTCTCTCTGTTCTCCAATCTTGTGAAATGTTATAGGAGATTAAGTGCTGTCTTGTTGGCAAAAGGGGGTTGTACAAAGTATTAACATCAGGAGTGCCAATAATTGTGGGACACCTGAATTTTTTTTTTCTTTCTAAATGTGTGAATTTTTTTTTTTTACCAACAAAGTAATGTACTTAAATGAAAGGTTAGATTTTTCTCTTTTTTTGCATTTGGGTTCTATGTTGTTTGAAAAAAAAGGAGAATTTTTAGAAGTCCACGACCAAATCTTAAACAGGGGAGCCAATAATTGTGGAGGACACTAATATATATATTATGATTATTTATTACTGTATGTAATACTATATTATTGAATTTACACTCATTCTAAGAAACCAAGTACATTTTAAAATGGTAATGAACTCTACTTCTTTTCCACAGGAAAGAAAATGGCCACCTCCTGTTACAAAGAGGCCTCCTAAAGGTCGCGGAGCTGTTATGCGTGAGCGCTCCTTGGATCTGCAGGACAGACAGAGGCAAGAGGCCCGCCGCAGGCTCTTGGCTGCTAAACGAGCTGCATCTTTCCGTCAGAACTCAGCTACAGAACGGGCAGACAGCATAGAGATCTACATCCCTGAAGCCCAAACCCGTTTATGAAACACACATATTCTACGCCTCACCAATGCGCTTCACCAACAGGGTACATCATTCTGCTCCATGTCACTGCTCCACCCGTACACATCTCACATTTGTTACACATATTCTTCCTCTGCTCATCATCTACTCTGAGCTGAGAATAGTGGTGAGTTTATATATGCCTCAAACAGAGCTCAATGCAAAAAGGTCATGGCAGTCTATGCCCTCCAAAACCTGCAGCTACTGCAACCCAGTCTGGATTTCAGTTTTAGTATGTTCAGAGGACAAAACTAAGGCTTTGTTCACACTGCACACAAATCCGATTTGGTGTCCACACCCGATGTTTAGGACACAGTTTGACAATTCGTATATTCGCATTCATGCACATACCGAGTCTAAAACCATGACCAACATGATCTCTTAATCACTATTCACTAAATAGCCCCTTAACAGGAAAAATTATATTTCAACACTTTTCTATTGTGTTCCACTGAGAAACTTTGCGTTCTCTCACAAAACTTTTGTGTTGGAAGAAATATGATGTGGAAGTAAAACGTCTCAGGTTATGACAGTAACCATGGTTCCCTAAGAAGGGGAATGAGACACGGCATCTTGGATTGACGCTATGGTGAACGGCATTAAGCATGAACGGTGTCTGAAGCATGTGTGACAAACACAGCAATTTTATTAGCTGACAACAGTCCATGACATCACTAGCGGTGCACCCGTGTGTATAAGAGGGCCCCTGTGATACACGTCATCAACTCTTTTGTCTGAAGGAGATGCGCAGACAGGCCCAGGGCATGGCAACAAGACGCAATGTCTCAATCACCTTCTCAGGGAACCATGGTTACAGCTGTAATCTGAGAGGTTCCCTTTCAAAGTGGATCTCAACACTTGTATTGACGCTATGGGGAACAAATACCCACTACCCCATGCTAAGGGAATGCCTGCCTCATTAAGCTATGAATATGCACAAACATAATGGGCATAGTTGACTCTACAGATTACTTAGCCGGAGTCAGAGCGTCAATAAGGGGAGCATCCAAAAAGACTCATATAGACTGTCTAATGGTACCACTCCCTAAGCCACTATCTTCCAATAATAGAAGATACCCAAGCTTCTATGCTCTCTTAACAAGGGAAGTTCTGTTTTTTACAACACACCCTTGTGGGCCAGGTGTCAGCGCTATGAGGCCCCGAGAGCTTTAAGGAATAAATGGCTCAGCTATGTCAGCTTCTTTTGCCTTGACACACCCATTAGAGAGAATCTGCTAAAGGGAGAATATTTTCAACTGCGAACTTAGATATTACCACTACTTCCAGGGAGAGAGTGCAACCCAAATACCCTGGAAAAATTAGGGGAGAGCGCTCACACCCTGCTTTCGAAACCCACCAAACAGGAGCAAATAGACCCTAATTTAATACCCAACAACAGTTCAGGAGGGCATACAAATTGCTACTTCCAGGGGAACAATGCACTCTACCTAAGCCCTGCTATAGCTAGCACTTCATCTTTTTCTTTTAGCACCAGACCATAGTATGTGACGGATAACAAGGACGGATGCCTGCAGGCAATCTTCCTGTACTTGTTAGCATTGTCAAATCAGGACCATAGTAGAGCCTTCCAAAGGCGAGCTATATCCCTACTTCAAGTAGTTGGGAAGGGAGGTAAACAAAGTAGAGGTACACTATACAGCCCTACATAACTCCATTTACCTTGCACCCAACAGTAGTTGAGGAGAAGGTGGTAAAAGTAGAGGGAATCTATACTGCCCTGCATAACTCAGTTATCCCTGCATCAACCCTTAAGAGTGGAACTTACTAAGCAATCCATTCACAAGGGAGCATAATTCTACTTTAGACCATAAGATAGGGGAGAATATAGCTCAACCCTGGATACCCTGTAGTACCAGTATTTATCTTACACGCGCATAGTTTCTCCTGAAGACAAAAAAAGCTGATGACGTGTATTACAAGCACCCTCATTTACTTGCGGGCACTCTACTAGTGACGTCATGGACTGTCATCGACCAATAAAATAGTTTCAGACACCGGTCACACTGATGGCGTTCCCCATAGCATCAATCCAAGACACAGTGTTGAGTTCCACTTCGAAAGGGGAACTGTATTTCAATGCTTTTGCAGGCAAATGCAAAGTTTCAGGGGGAACACAATAGTTTTGCAAGAAAATGCCAAAATTTTGTGAATGCATTAAAATCTAATTTTTCCATTAATTTTTTTACCCCATCACCATGTCCTCTTAGGGGCTCCATAGAATGTCACAATGTAAAGAAAGAGACGTAACACTGCAGTAATGAAAAAAAAAAAAAAAAACTTAAAATTTAATCTGACTCTTTAGACACTTTCAAAAAGATTTTAATCTGATTTCAGACCACATTTTTGGTGTACTGTAGTTTGGAGACATCGGATTCCAAAATAATCTGATTTTTGCTACCTGTCTGAACAAAGCCTAGATTAGCCCTCAGCATAGGCACAGTTAACAATCCTTTCATAATATGTATTCTATTGCACTGGCACAAAACTAATGTCACAGCATAGTCACTTCATTAACAGCATTATTCCCACAAACAAGAACATAAAATGACTCTAAACCAACTTTATATGGAGCAAAATTAAGATTTGTTTTCAAACAAAATGATAAAGTTTCTACTGCTTAAAAATTTGTATAAAGCAGTTCTACTTCTTAAATTATCCACATTTCTATTTCCAATGGAAATGTTGATCTTGATCCTCGTGATGTTGTTGCATTTGGGGATTTGCATGAAGGTATTGCTTCTAGACTTCAATTTAGTTTTAGCTTCAGGGTTGACAGATTAATCTGGCTCTGGACTAAACTGCATTGTCAAAGAGAGTTTTTAAAATCCTTTTATTCACTGGCTAAGGTTTAAAGTTCATTCAGCCCAAAAGGACTTGATTTTATTCAGTCATACAGTAACAGCTTGACTTTCATTGACTGACCACCAGTTTTACACAAAAACATTTAGAGAGAAGTATTTACAACACCAATCTTCCTCAACATTCACCCTCAAGGTAGTCTGTGACATATAAAGGTGCAAAAGAAACTTTAATAATATTACTGTAAATGGTGCTGCTTTATACTCTAAAATGTAGAAGCCCCTCTCCTCTCCTTTCTGCACAGCACTATAAACCACCTGTGGACTTTTTTAAAGGGAGGTTTAACAGTGTCTCAATGCATCTCGGATTATCATATTTATGGTCACTGGTTTGATGAAAAGAAATGCATTTATTTTAGGTTAGACGGTTATGTTTTTTGTATGTCACTTTTCAGTCCAGCATTTGCACAAAGATGTGCCCATTTGCCTTGTCACCTTTGAGAACAGAAACCCGGATGTGCAATAGACAGAGGTCTCTATTATGAATTGTTGAATTCAAATACCAATTCTTTTTTTATTTCTATTTTGGCTTGAGGTTCTTTATTACTTTAATTGTGGACTAAATAAAAACCAACCGCAGCATTAGATTCAGTACCTTATACTTGTAAATACAACTATTTGCAGTTATTTTTCCCTTTACTGGCACAATTTTTATTGTGCATAAAATTATTTCGGGTTTTTCCCCCTGATTCCAGGCCTAATCACAGAGATTGCCATTTGCTACATCACTAGCGGTATTTTGTATCCTCTTAGTACAATTTCTGCTTACATTCTTAAGGCGTTAGAAGGCAGCAGATAAATCCCTGGCTTTTTAGCTATTTCCTTTACCTGGCAGCCTTACAACATAAACAAAAAGCATTGTGAATGTACTGCCCTGCTCTTGCAAAAAAAAAAAAACCTAAAAAAGAAAGAAAGAAGAATAATAAGAAGAGAAGGAACTGTTAATAATTTTGCACTCTCATTCTAAAAATTCAGTAAATTCAGTATGGCTGTCAGTCTGTTTTGTTGTATGGGAAAAACTATGATTAGTTTACACCATGGTTAAAGCAAAGGGATAGTTCAACCAAAAATCTATTTACTATCATCTCCTCATCTTTACAATATGTCGATCAGAACCCCATTGGCTTTTGCTTCCCATGACACACAAAAGGTGTTATTTGGCGAATATTCAGGCCGCTCATTTAAAAAGGATGGTGACCATTAGCTGGCAAGATTTAAAAATGACAAAAGTAAAAGATATTTCTATTCCTCTCAATCTCATTTGCTCGGATGGTGGTGCAGGACTACTGTTGGTCTCACATAGCCAGACCTACTGACAGACAGCAGAAGGTCTGGACTCCATAGGAGCTTCCATTGGCCAAGGACTGGCCAGGTGCCTTCTGACTGACATGTAAAGCAACCAATAACTGTTTTTTTTTTTTGTTCAGCGTCAAGTTTAGGGATGTGAAAATGTGATGTCGATGTCTCCACAATAAAAGAAATTCGAAAAATTATATTTTAATGCTTTCTTGCGTTATTCTGAGAAACTTTGCGTTCACTTGCAAAATGTTTGCATTCCCCTGTGAACGCAAACGTTTTGTGAGGGAACAAAAGGTTTTGCGAGCGAATACAAATCTTTTGCGAAAGAACGCAAAATCATTGAAATATAATTTTTCCTCCCATCCTATATTTTTTTCACCACCATGTCCATTTAGGGGCTCCATACAATTCATTTAAGAATGTTGTGCAAGCAACAATGGCACAACAATGGTTCTGTGAACTTCACATGCTTTTGAAAATCCAGAGTTTAGTTGATCCTGATAAGCGCTTATTGTCACAGTTGTAAATATTATGGCTTACTTCTTCCATAAGGGGGTTTGACATCACAACGACTTTGTTTCCAGGCAGACCATTAAAGAATGCGACACACGTCTCCCGGAAATCATAGAGAATTCAATCAGTCAGATCAATCATTTGAAACTCCCAAGGTGTTTCCCATTTTGGTGCCATATGCATCAGACATTCAGCCAATGGTCCGTGGGTGACAACTAAGGCTGAGACTAGACTACTGTATATGAACGTTTGAAATCTGCCATCTTTGTTCATGGGAAAGATTTTAATGGAGTAGTTCACTTAAAAATTAAAATTTTCTGATAATTTACTCACTCCCCCGTCATCCAAGAAGTTAATGTCTTTCTGTCTTCAGTAGAAAAGAAATAAAGGTTTTTGAGGCAAACATTCAGATTTTTCTCCATATAGTGGACTTCAACAGGGTACAACGGGTTGAAGGTCAAAATTCCAGTTTCAATGCAGCTTCTAAGGTCTCTACACGATCCCAGCCAAAGAATAAAGATAAGAGTGTTATCTAGTGAAACGATTGGTCATTTTATAAAAAATATAAAAAATAATATACTTTTTAACAACAAATGCTCTTCTTGCTCTGCACCGCACATTACGTAATCACGTTGGAAAGGTCACGAGTGATCAAATTCAAAATCGCCTGACATCGTTGCTTTACCTTTTTTTTTGTGAAGGGCAATTGTCTTTGCACGCTTGCTTTATAAACACTTACCTACGTCACGCGGGACTTTTCCAATGTGGTTACGTAATACGTGATGCAACGCAGAGCAGCATAAGACAAACATTTGTGGTTAAAAAGTATATAAATTTGTATATATTTTTTTGAAAATGACAGATTGTTTCGCTAGATAAGACCCTTATTCATCAGCTGGGAGCGTGTAGAACCCTTTGAAGCTGCATTGAAACTGGAATTTTGACCTTCAACCCATTGTATCCCGTTGAAGTCCACTATATGGAGAAAAATCCTGGAATTTTTTTTTCTAAAAAACCTTAATTTCTTTTCGACTGAAGAAAGAAAGACATGAACATCTTGGATGACGTGGGGGTGCGTAAATTATCAGGAAATTTTAATTCTGAAGTGAACAACTCCTTTAAGCAAAAATGTTAGAATATAAATGCCATTTCACTAAAACAAACACAGTCAATTCACTATACTGGGGTGCATTTCCCGAGAGCATCATTAGCCAACTATGGTTGCAAGTTTCAGTTAAACGATTTACAGTTTCCGGAAACCATAGTTTCAATAAACATTTGCAAACAGCACTTCAAACTTGTGTGGTTGGAACTACAGTTCTCAACCTGTAGTTAGAAGCATTGTTAGCATGACGTGGACTCAAATAAATCAAGCTCTTGAGCACAAGCTAACATAAAGTACATCCTTCATTCCATTTAATATATATTTACATTTGTTTACCGTTCACATCAAGGATTATAATGATAACGATAAAGATGTAGTTTTAAGAACTGTTCTAAAATGTAAAAGAACAGCAGAGCCCACAACACACACTATAATAACGGCACAGATAAACAATATTGTTGGAATCACTTTCAGAATAATTTTTTTCCAGCTAATGAACGATAAAAACATTGACAGCCAATCAGAATCCCTTCTACTTTAAAGAGCTCGAGCATTTAAAGCTGCAAAAGACATCACCACATGTGCAATTATAATAAAAAGAACGATATTGTGCATTAGTTTGGACGCTAATATAGTTATCATTATAGTGATCATTCTTGGTGTGAACGGGCCTTAAAGTGTACACCAGTAGGCTACTGCATGTTAATGTGATTTAAAAAAATATATATATTAAATAAACTGCTTTCTGTTGTTTTGTGTAAATGAACTATAATAATCTGTCATTAATTGTGATATTGAATTGATTAATTTGCTGAAGTTAACACTTGCTTATTATACATCAATTACGGTTTCGGGAATTTTTTTTAGTTAGTTTCTACATTGATACAACATACTCAGTGGTTAATGTTATGCCGTTGTATGGAAAACATACACCTGATTGGTGAAAGTAAGCAGATGGAAAATATAATATATATATATATAATATATAACATATAAAAACAATTTTTATGTTTAATAAAACAAAAAAAAATTCCCCGCCAGCGTTTATTTAAAAAGTTGCCAGCCACTGCCAGCATTTTTGATCATTTTCACAACCAGAATATTTAGTTGTATGAATATCTGAACATGCAATGTATCAAAAGAAAGAACAGAAGAACTATCTTAATGCATTCTTTTATCAACAATTGAATGTGGTTAAGTTTAATTTTAAAAAAGCAACTTTTAGAGAAAAAAGCTGAGAAAAGCATGAAAACACTCAATCCTAATTGGATTCAGAACAATGATCAAAACATAGATGGAGAACATCGAGTCCATCAACACCCTCAAAGCTTCACAGTCCTATAGCTCGCCCTGGGTCGACATTTCATTCAGTAAGATTAGGAAGTTTTTATTTATATGCTGTTTAATGGTGATCAGGTTATTTTACATATTTACATTTTACATACTTCTTCATGTCAGGAGATTCTTTACTCTTTCAGAAGATACGTAATAGCGCCCCCCCCCCCCCCCCCCTATTTACTTCAATGGCGGAGAAGCGTTGTCTCATAAATGACGAACATTTCAGTCAATGGAAGGGAAAGAGTTAAGAGCATAAATATAGTGGATGAATATCTTGTTGTCCTTTTCAGAGCTTGACAGTCTGGGTCACCATACCTCACTGCAAAGACAAAAGCAGCCAGGACATTCAGAAAAATAATTCCGTTAAATGATATGATAATGATAGATTTTTAATTTTAGGGTGAACTATCGCTTTAAGAAACACAATGTGTTGTTGAAGAATAATGCTGAATTGCGATATGTTGAGTGTGTAATGCTGTGCTTTTACATGCTGTAGTGGCTCAGTATTGCTGTCTCAATTCTTGTCTTATTGTATTTAAAGCACCACATATACACAGAGAAACAATCAGCGCTTTCCAATTAGTCCAAATAGTTTGAGAGGAAATTATCTAAACTCATGGGAAAGGTGGATACAGAAATTTTGTGCTTGAGATTTTTCTTCGCAGCTGTTGCCTTTTCTCTTCCCGGCAACTGTAAGTCACCCAGAGGAAAGACATTGACATGCTACCAACTGCTGCTAAATGCTTACATTGAGGTACAGTTATCATCTTGCACATTTTATATGAATAACAGCTGAAATATGATAGTCCACAGGACAGGTGTTTTCCCCAATGATTTACATCTTTTCTTCAAACTTAAAAGTAAAATTACAATAGGTCCCTTTTTCAAACACAAACTTCCAGCCCTGTTTTAAAAGATATTGTAATGGAATAATGTGTTTAGGCAGTGCTGACAAGTTGTGGCATAGATGTATCGCTGCTTGTGTAAATGTAAATAGTTGTAGAGAGTGCCATCACCTGACACATGTCATGTGTCTGTTTTTTAGTAGAGATCTAGCAGATATCGGTGATTATAAAAGGTGGAAACATCCATAGGTGCCTTATAATCAGTGTTGGAGACTTACAATGATTTGCATGAGATATGGCTTATGCAGAGGAAATGTCGCTTAAGACTGGCGATACCCTGCAGTATTGTTTCTTTTCAAGCATTTCAGATCATCTGATCATTTAGGGCCTCAAAGATGTTAAAACAGATGCATGGTCATTGGATCATTGTCCAGCAGATGACATTTTGATGATAATTTTTTGCTTCATCTCTTGGATTATCGTATGGGTCTATCGTGGGTTCTGTATTTAATCAGGACTGTGTGATAGTGATGTGTTCAGTATAAATAAATAAAAAGCTATTAGGAGTATTAATATAGTGTATTATCAAAGTTTAAGTCTAAAGGTGCGATCACATTACTCTTTGTGTTACACTCACTTACATTCATATGAAAGGGACTTTTCATATAATGAAAAGTCTTCAGTTCCAAGACTGCAAACCTCAAAGCTAAATGTTATATAAAGGTGGACTAGATATTAATACATATAAAACATTTAACATTTTAAGCAACAAATGCTCATTGAAAAAACGTGCCTTTACCTACGTTTTCCACTCCATTTTTCAACTCCAAAAACATACAATTCACTGCAGTTTGCAACTGCACTGATGGCATTAAAACGCCAAAAACTTGTATTCCTTTTCATGCAAATCGTGATTAAAGGTAAAGATGATCGATTAATAAAGGCTTATTTTTGTGCGAATTACAACACTCAATAAAAGCTTCAGCAAATGTGCTTTTATCTCACATTTGCTTTCATTAAGTTTAGTGTAGTGGTGCGTTATTTTCAAATGCGGAAATCTATTTTCCGAATTGCCGCAATACAGTATGTAGAACTACCACTGTAATAAAACAAATTTACGTTGATCAGTTTTGGTTAAAACTAAAAAAGTCTTTGATACCATTCACTGGATATTTCCCTTTGAAAGTGTTGTGAAACTCACAGAAAGCAATGTAAAATAATTTTGTCACCACAGGCAGATTTTTCCAATGAGCCCGAGTTGATTTTAAATGCATGTGTTATTTGTGATTTATTATTTATTAATAACTAGTGACATCATGTCCGGTTGCCCATATTCATTGCGGTGTCTGAAGTGTGACCGCACCTTAGGACTGAGGAAAGTGTCAAACGCAGGAAACTTTAGTTTTGTTTTATATCTGTCCTCTGTTATGACGGACACATGAGGGCTTCACATTGTTCATCTCTACAAAACACAATACAAAGTATTAGACTAAATGCTAGTGTCCACCTCTCGCGTGCTTACACACTCTACCAGACTTGCCAGAATGTGCAATAGTGTATAAATACATGGCAGGCACATGGTTTCATTACCTCTAAGTGTGTGGTATTAATGGCAGGACACTACACTGGCGCTAGTAGAGTTTCTCTACTAGTACTGAGTCTCTCTGCGATCAGTTCAAGGCAAACAGAGCTATTTGTCATGCCTTTCTACTATGCAGCAGCTCTAGTCTGACTTTTTGAATTTCATAAGAGACACTTGTTCTCAGAAACTGTCTTTTACCCATTTTTGTGAATTTGTTTTATTGAGGAATAACAAAATAGGCATTGTAACCCTGTTGAAAAGACAGATTAGAGCTGGTATGATGCTGGTCTAGCTAGTGGACCAGCGTAGCTTTGCTGTTCACCAGTTAAAAGTATTAGTCAACAAACTTGAGACGTCTGTCTTGAGAAGCTGCTGAAGTGCAACATGTGCAACATCTTTGTTGACCCTGGAACAACATTCCAATCAACCAATCAGATTTGAGGGACACATTTACAGTTTACGTCAAGTTTAGGCTTACAACCAGGGTTAGGTTATTCTACATCAATGTTATTCATCTATCATTTCCCTCTGATTTTAGAGATAAGTTATGGGTAGGGTTAGGTTTAGGGGTAGAGATAGGGTTAGGACAATTTTATTGGACAAGAATGTTGTTCCAGGATCAACTAAATATGTTGACCCAGGAACATGTCTATCTTGGCAAAATCACGGTGACACTGGTTGACTTTATTACTTTTTTACTCTTTTTTTGTCAACATTGAGTCTTTTAGACTTGGTTTTGTCTGATTTGGCTCAACTCAGATTCAAAGAGAAAATTCATTTTAACTCTTTCCCCATCAGCTTTTTTTTTTTTTTTGTGGTTGCCAGCCACCGCCAGTGTTTTTGATAATTTTTACAAACGTTTCATGGCCCCCCAAAAATGCAATATATCAAAAGAGCAGAGCCTCAGTTTTATTCCAGCTTCATGCATTCTTTTTTATCAACACTTAAATGTGGGTATATTTCATTAAAAAAGCAACATTTTAAACAAAAAGCTGTGAAAAAAAGCATTTTCTTAAAAACTAAAAAATGCTTTTTGTCTGTGTTTTGATCCAGAGATTCAATACTCTGTCAGAAGATGTGTAAAATAGCGCATCTTTAAAAAATAAAAAATAAAGTACTTTATTGCCGTCGTTACTGCATTTGCATTTGTAATGCAGTAGGACGTCCTGCTGATTAAGCTAGTTAAGAAGGGACACTCACCACATCTAAAACACAACATGCTGGTGACCTGCAAAGCTGCTCTTTTCAACATGGTCACAAGTTTATTTATTCACTACTTCCCCTGAGGACATTCTCACCTGTAAAACATATTACAAGTTATGGTTAGTGTGTGCACAGATACATACAGTAAAGTCGCATAGCAAATGCATTACATCATTACGAGAAAGAAAAAAAAAAACTGCGCTGCCACTTTCAGTTTACTGTCGTACTGCAGGGAAGCCCTTTAATAGATTTTGTTAGTTTCGGATTCTCCTCTTTGAGGGTCAGTTCCTCCATAATGCAAAGACGGCCATTGTTCTATGAACAATGCTGTTATTTATTTTACTGAAAATGTGAAAGTGTAAACAGCTGTTTAAAACTACATTGAGACATTAGAGAGGTTAAAACTGGTGCTTTTGTCATAGAGGTGTGTTGGATTCATATAGGCACGGATTGGTTTTTCCAGGACAATCAACATGTATACACTCGCACTCACACAGAAACAAAATGTTCTGTAGTGTATAGGCCTCACTATCCACCCTCCAAACATTATCTTTTTAATATACATGTAATTACAAAATTAAACATATAAATCATACCCTTTACCAGTTGTTCTCGACCCCACCCCACCTTTCCTTTTCATTTGTCAGTTATTCAAGGCTTCTCTGCTAATAAATCACAATATCGTAGGCAGCTGAATGAGTGTTCAGCTGTGTAGAACTTCAGTATACAGTAGATGTTTCGCTGCCTGTTCAGCAATAACCTGAATGGTTTCATTTAAAGATCATGGCACAGACACAATTTGACATCCTCGCTTTGGTAGACTATGCGAAAACAGCTATTCTTTCCATTTAAAATACTCAAAGCAGGATGTTGAGATCTGTCTGTGGTGCTCTGATGACTTTTCTGAGTGTGAGGTGAGATTGTAGGCAGTTTTGCTGTGTCTTCACAGTTTTTACTCTCAAAGGTTTACCATAACCCTAATATTGAAATACTTTGGTCTTAGTTTTTCATAACTAACTCATCAAGGGGAGGGATTTTCTCTTATTTTGTTTTCCAGCACATCTGATGTAATGTTTGAATACGCGAGACCTCTCATAAATGGGCTATAACAGTGTTTTTAAAAATGGTTTGGCTTCAAACTTGTTTTGAATCATTAAATATATCAATAATGAGGATGAATCTAATGCCAAATATACATTATTTATATAAAAAAATACATATATTGATAAATGAATATATGCCTAATTTAAATAGATTTTTTGCTCTAACCCATGTTTATTTGAACTTTGTCAAGATTAATTTATAAAGCTATGACAGCATGCAGGATCGTAACAAAAATTGAATGTATGATTTGATGTTTCATTGCTGTTAGTTGTTTTGGCATTTTACAAATAGTTTGGTATTTGTACAATTATTTGCTTTTTTTATTTATAATTTGTTGAGTCATATTCATATCTCTAAATATGAAATGTTGGGTTTTCTGCAGATGAGGATTGTATGAAGGGTTTGGTCCTTCTCTGCTTTAGTTTTGCTTCAGTATTTTGCCTAATTTCAGATTTGATCAATCTGCCTCTTTGAATAATTGAATATTAAGTATGATCATTTGTTGTACATAGAACTCCTATTAAACTTTTTTGAAGAAAAGAAAGAATTTTGTGCTGCTTGTTTTCATTTTATCTGAATAGGCTACGTCATCAATTGAGTCGAATACAAAATGCCAAGAATGGCCCACACTAAAATATATATTTTTCAATCTTAAAAATAATAATAGCAATTTAGCAGATTTGTTCCTATAGACTAGTAGCTGGAGTGACCAAGACAGCACAACACACACTAACAGATTCCATTCACAAACAAGCAGAGTCCCGACTGGGAGCACAGGAAATCTCACAAAATCTCTTGTGGTCCAATGTGACTTTAGAGTAAACAAACATGGTGTACGACTGGCAAGAAGAAATGCCGATAATAGTGTTTGGACGATTGGGTATCGTTAGCCTATTCCTGAGCTTAAGAGCAGCCACAGCAAAAGCCCGGTTTTAAAATGTGAACAAGGGACTGGGAGGAGAAATTGACCAGAAGACCGAAGAGAGGCCCAACAGGCGCGCTGGCCCAACAGGTATAATTCCTTTTTTATAGATTATTAAATTGTTTAATTACGGTTTATACATGCTACATAGATGCAAACGTTTTGTGAAGAGTGAGTGACATATAATACAAACAAAAAATTAATAAAAAATTAAAAATGAAAATAAATGTCATGACAACAGCAATAATTAGGCTGTGCCAAAATATTAAATCTACTGGAGCAACAGACAAAGCCAGATGGCAACACAGTAGATCTGAGGAGGATGGAGGAAGGAAAATGGACAAGGGTTTGACATGCAGCGAAACACAGGAAGAGGGCCCTTGAAATTCTGGTGGCTAAACATCTGAAGAAATAGGGTTGAACTTAGGAGGCGGTGTAGAAAGTATCCCATATTGATGCATTTGTAACCATTGGGATCTTCAGTTTTCAGATTTGAGTGTTAATAAAGAAGCGAAGATGATTTCCAACATACATTTTATCTGGTTGTCTTCTTCTTGTTTTTGTTTTGTTTATGTATTCAGCTCCCACATCTATTGAATCCTTTTTTTGTGTTTTATAAAGGTTTTTTTTTGCCCTGCATAAAACACAAAAACTTTTTACCTCTTACCTGTTAGAATTACTTTTCAGGCAGATGCAAAGATACTTAATAGTGTCTAGAAATGAGCATGAAAAGTAAATAAAAAAAACATCTGAGAATGTTTTCTCTATCCATGCAATGTTCTCCCTGATGCTAGTTTCCATGGCAGAGTTCAAAATTAATATTGTCATTACTACTGGAGCTGCCAGTTTGCTACATTTAAAATAATTATTAAACAGCAAGCAGAAACTATGCAAAAGCGGCAGGCCTTCCTGTGCACTCGGTGTCCAAATTCACTCACTCGTTTTTATTCAATCACTCAAGTGGACTATATTAGTGGAGTATTGTAGTGAATAGTGAATGAGGTGTTAGTGAGGCCAGCAGGGGGTGCTCACCCTCTGGTCTGTGTGGGTCCTAATGCCCCAGTATAGTGATGGGGACACTATACTTTCAGAGAGCACTGTCCTTCGGATGAGACGTTAAACCGAGGTCCTGACGCTCTGTGGTCATTAAAAATCCCAGGATGTCCTTCGGAAAAATAGGGGTGTAACCCCGGCATCCTGGCCAAATTTGCCCATTGGCCTCTGTCCATCATGGCCTCCTAATCATCTCCATATATTGATTGGCTTTATAACTCGGTCTCCTCCCCACCAATAAGCTGGTGTGAATTGGGTGTTCTTGTGCAATATGGCTGCCGTCGCGTCATCCAGGTGGATGCTGCACATTTGTGGTGCTTGAGGAGATTTCCCCCTTCTATATGTAAAGCGCTTTGAGTACCCAGAAAAGTGCTCTATTAATAAAAGGTAACGAATTAACAATATCAGGAAAAAAAACAATAAGCCTTGTAATTTTTAAGTACAATTATTTTCTTTCTTAAGTCATTTTAAATTTAAAGAAAATTTGGTGGAGGCATTTCTACTTTTTACTCAAACAATGTAACACTGAATTAAACCACACTTTTAAAGTGTATGCTTTACTTAGAAACATCTAAGTAAATAATACAATAGATATTGTGTAGACACCATATCTACATAATAGTAAACTCAATACTCACCCGAACACAGAGACCTCAATACTTGATCTACAATATACAATGACGGTAATATTTGATGGATCATTTTTGAGTAACTATGTATGTGACATTGAGTAGAAAATGAACTCATCACAGAATGACAAGTTACTAAACCTAACAACAAAAGCAATGATAAAACAGTCTAAAAGAACTGGAAAACAGCAACAAACCAACCTTATTAATTAAGTCCCAGTGCATGATGGGAAAAACAGGATCAAAAAAGTTGAGTAGTTTTACTTAATTTTATAATATTGATATTTACGCTTCAATTTCTACAAGCTTGAATTGAGTACTAATATAGAATTTACTTAGTTTTTTTTTATTTTTGCCTGAACTAACTTTCATATAGAAACTAAATTAGTTTTTTCTGTATATTTACTACACTACAGAATCATTTTTATCAGTGTGGGCCAAAAACACCGATTTCAGTTTTATCATTATTTAACTGTAAAAAGTTAGTCCAATGCTGAAGTCCATCTAGCATTTAATGTCTTGAAGACATGCAAACAGATTAGACACAAAACCGTTGTTGTTTTTAACAGGAAAATAGTCGTCGGCATAGAAATGATATGTTTTAATTCTGAATAATATGACCGAGAGGAAGCATATACAAGGCAAAAAGAAGATGACCCAGTATAGAGCCCTGCAGAACCCCATAACAGATTTGAGCATGAGATGAGAAACATTTCACCAAATTAACTGGAAAAGTTCCGTCCTTAAGGTAAGATGCAAACCAATTCAGCACAGATCCCTGAAACTGGGTTACATGACCAAGTCTTTGTAAAAGGATGTCCTAATCTATTGTGTAGATCTATTGTGTAAATGCTGCACTTAAATCAAGCAGGATTAAAATTTGTTCTGCTCGTGCTTCATGAATGAGGCCCAATAATTGTACTAAAAAGGACCTTCGATCTATGTGCATTTTGTGCAAATAAATCTGACATGCATTTCAACTGTGCTTCAAAGCGCTCTGATACCTTTTAAAACAACCCAATCTAGCATTGCTGTTAAAAAAAGTATTTAATTCCTAGATGTCAGATGGCTTTATTTTTTATTAATGTATAGGTTAATAAAGTGTCTATACTATAATGTACAAAACAATGACTTTTCCTTAAATGTAAACCACATAAATGTTTCTGAAGATTGCAAAAAGCAAACCAACATTTTAAACCACAGGGAATGGTTGACATTTTCCTATGGTTTAGCTTCTGAAAGGCACCTTCTACTCTCAAAGTACTTCGAAAAGGTGTTCATAATTATGGTGATGGGTAAAGAAACTACAAGTAACCCACAGAGAATACAAAGTGTAGCTACAATTCTCCCAGCTGCTGTCTGTGGATATACATCTCCGTAGCCCACTGTTGTCATTGAAATAATGGCCCACCACCAACAAACAGGAATAGAAGAGAGTTTGGACAAAGCTTCTTCCTTTTCAGCATAGTAGATACAAGTTGAGAAGAACGATACTCCAACAGTAATGAAAAGAATGAGGAGACCCACCTCACCGTGACAGTTCATTAGAGTTTCCCCAAACGCTCTCACCCCCTCTGAATGTCTTGCAAGCTTTAGGACCCTGAAGGCCCTCATTAACCGGAGAACCTGAACCATCTTGGCCATGTTGACCAGACTTTGGTTTTCCTCCCCATCCTCTTCGTCCAAACTTTCAAAGGCCAGCGTCACATAGAAAGGCAAGACAGAAGCAATGTCGATCATGTTCAGAGGGTTTCCCAAAAACCTCCACGGACGAGGAGCTGCTATGACCCGCAGGACAAACTCCACAGAGAAGAAGATGATACAGATGAGCTCCAGAGAGTCTAGGACAGAATGTTCACTGTCAGTTGCTTGCCTGAATTCCGGCATACTGTGGATACACATGGCCACAATGGAGGTCAAAATGACCAGGACAGAAACCACAGCTACACTTTTGGAACATTTGGAGTGACTGGGATCTTCAAGAGTTTGCCACATGAGCTTACGCACTTCTGAACACCAGGTGCCCTCAAACCTCCACAGGTCACTGCTCACAACCGAAATCTCTCCAGATGACGTGCCACTACTAGACCGGCTACACACGTTCTGCTTCCGCTCAAGGAACCAATCGAGACAGCAGGCTTCCAGATCCAGCTCACAAATGCCCCAGTATTCGATCTCCTGGCTGAAATAAAACACACACAGTTCCTCTAGAGCATGAAAGTGTCCTGTACGGTAGAAGTTCAGAACACAGTGGAAGACTTGTGGGCTCCTGTCGAAGTAGTATTCCCTTTCAGCGGGGCTGTAGTCGTCACAGAGTTCCAAGATGGCGGCGTCGCTGCAGCACTGAATTAACTGACCCACACGTGTGTTGGGGAACCGGAGCAGAACGCAGCGCTCCACCTTGTGCTGGATGCCTCCAACGTTGAGGTTAATGAGATCTTCCTCCCTGCCTTGATGGTGGAGAATTTGTCCATACATCATGGTGATACTGATTCATTGAATCTGGAAGTCTTGCCAATGATATACTTGCATTTTCTACTAAAAAATACAGAAATGTGATCTTAGCTACATCAACAACACTGAAAACTAAAATGAAATCAATTAATAAATGGGTCAATAACTAAACTCTTAGGGAGAAAAGTATATAATGTATGTTCATGAGCCGTTTAATTAATAACATTTCATTCAAATTAAAACAAAGTTAATTAATTAAAACTAAATCAACACTCTAAATGATTAAGTTGTTTCAACCCATGTTTGGGTCAAATATAGACAAACCCAACCATAATTTTTTAAACACAAAGGTTGTGTTTATCCATATTTGACCCAAACATTGGTTGAAACAACCCATCATTTTTAAGAGTGCATAACCGATGATGGGAACCCCCAAGGCTCAAGTCTTGTCTGTGAAACTGGGGGTAAGAGTATAAGCTTCAGATTAATTTTGTATCTGCATAGTCCTGCAGTGTGACATGCTATAAATAAAATAATACTATTAGATTACATTTATATTATTATTTACTACATTAATTAAAAAATTATGAAAAACCAACCGATCTCACAGAAAAATGTAACCATTTAAGAATGTAATGTAACTTCTTTAGAAAAAGTCAGCATGAAAGTCCACCGCTTAAACATAACTGTCACTAGGGGGTAAACAGATCATACATAAATCTATGAATGTGATCAATCTATGAATGTGATCACAATGAGATTGTGTTGGATAAAACAATTAATATATATATATGGTCCCATATATATATATATATATATATATATATAAGACGGTTGATGGTTTACGTAACTTCAACTCACCTGCTGTAAACAGATCCTCTCATACAATAGATTGAAACTTAATGACATCAGAGTGTTATACATGCTGAGTGTCATCTTAGCCTATTTATCCTGTAGGTCAAATTATTTAAAGGGTGACATCACTGCAAAAGAATACTGCACTACACTACATTTAACATACAGTCAAACCAAAATGTATTCAGACACCTTCAACATTTTCTCACATTATCACAGTTTATTCACTTTAGTTTAGAAAATGGTGAAAATGGTAATACAATATGACAAGAACTCAGAGTTAAACTGTCAGAACAAATTAATCTTGATAATATCAGATAACTTTGATAGAAAGGTATGTAATGGATTAAAATCAACCAATCAGCTGTTAGCTGTTTAATTTAAAGGGGGGGGGGGGTCACACACAGTTTCTGTCAATATCATGTCAATCTTGAGAACCTATAGAGTAGTATTGCATCCTTCATATCTTCGAAAAGTCTTTAGTTTTATCATATTTATGAATACTGTACCGAGTCTTTCCGAATAAAACCGAGCGGCTGGAGGCGTATCGTGTGGCCGGTGCTAAAGAGTCACGAGCGAGAGTGCAGCTATTGCATTGAGAGCGCCTGAAAGCTGTGACATCCTTAGAAAATGTGGGGGACAAAAATTGTTTTAGAACACCATGTCATGCGCGAGTTTTACAACATTTGTGTGTGTTTACACATGGTTTATGATGACATGATTTGGTTCATGAACTATTGTATATGACTTAGCATTAGCAAGCGGAACGGTTTTGCACGTCAGACTAGTGCGTGTCTACATAGAAAAACAATGGTAAAGTAGCGCATTTGAATTAAGTGCTTTGTGTGAACTTAATATGGCTTAATATGAAATAATTAATTTAGTTCAACATATTTTCCGACACTTTGTGTATTGTTGTTTGGAGTGGTTTTACAATATACAAACAGACACCTATAGTGGTCAGCTAAACAAATGTATTTAAACACACACCATACATTGCATGCTCAATTGATAAATTAACTGTACGTTCATGCTGTTTACTTGATGTGCACTACGCACCGATAGCAAACAACTCACATACATTTGAAGCAGTTTTACTTACAACCTTTATCGTTGGGACCGCTCCATCTTTCAGCATTAGATGATCTGCAAATCCGGAGTTGAACTGGGCCTTGTTTATAAAACAATCATTGCCGAAATGCAGGGAACAAACAAAAACACTTGCGCAACTCCGTTGCTGCTCCGGAAAAACAAACTCGCCTTAACTCTGGATTCTTTGGGAAGCTGAACAGGGTTGTCTTGCCCTGACAACCAAAAGCACACTTCTTTGGTGGCATTGTTGATTTTGTGAAGTCCTGTGACCTGTGCAGTGCCACCGACGACTTCCCTAAAGCTGTGCAAAGCGCGTTGATGGGCATGTGTTTGCTCTCTCACTCTCGTCAACGTGTGAACGCGCGCCGTTCCGGGAGAAGTGCTCGTACAAGGAAATTCTGCCCTTGTTGACGTCCAACCCATTCTCACTCCCAAGGCATCAAAATATGATCTTTCGCGTCACAATGAAGACACTAAAGGTACCCCTAGGCGTCACTATATCGTCACGCAGAGTACTCCATAGATTTCAGTTGTTTGCCCAATGCGTCAGATCAAGACGCGTTTAATTCTTTGCATTTGTAAAAGCAGACAGACATGATTTTAGGAATATTCATAGACTACTTTTATATTTTGGAGCAACTAACCCCACTCCTACCTTAACCCTACCCACTTCTAAAACATAAAACACGTAACAGGCATCAAAGTACAGTCACAGGTATTTATTGCAAAAACTGACCCAAACAGTTTAAAAGTATTAAGTCTTGTTGCATTCCAAGTCTTCTAATGTCATCCGATATCTACATGTGAAGAACAGAGTTGATCTTAATGTTTTAATCGCTGAAATGATGATCCATCCAGGCGATCCGTGAACGCAACACACTCATTCATATCTCATTCAAATGATACACACGACTCTTTAGCATGACGCAATTGGCCACAAGACCAATGACATTGTAGAATCAAAGCTGACGTAGTGACGCAATTGGTCACGAGACATTTACGAGAGCCAATGCAATTTCACTATGAAATCTGACGTAACGTTTCTTCGGGCGGCAATTTTTTAAATTTGAATGTGTGCATGATCTTCGGAGGATGGAGACGGCGATCGCTTTTGGGGATTTTCTTCACACAAATCAATCGTTTGGCCTCGGAACACTTGGAATATTTGTACTTTTTTAATAAATTGTGCATGCAGTCGTATCTGCCTGTTATATCCTGTGTTTTATCATATCATATAATGCACAAATGGGTAGGTTTAGGGATGGGGTTGGGTTACATGTTCAAACGTGTCTAAATAAATGTAAATAAAATTATGCTGGCTGATAAAATTGAGTATCACACTCCCGCGTTGGATTCTCAATTTAATCAGCCAGCATAATTTTATTTACATTTATATGTCAGTTTATGACGGCAAAGGTTTCTCATTGAAATCAATAAAGCACCCTGCACAATGAAAAATGACGCCTATGGGTGCCTTTAGCATCTTAATTGTTACGCAGAAGGCGCTTGACCATGCTTCAAATTTTGATGCCTTGGGAGTGAGAACGGGTTGTGACGTCACCTAGGCCCATACTCGGAAAAAAAAAACTTTCTGAAACTTGTGACAAACCGGAAGGAGTTTTTTTTTTTTTTTTTTTTACTTTAGCCATGTTTAGCATGGGAATCCAAGTCCTAAACAGTGTAAAAAACTAAGTATGCAGGAAATAGCATTATACTTAATTTTGTTCAGTCTGTGGTGTAAAAGGTCGCATTAGCAATTAAAGAAAAAACACTTAAGCAAATCATGGTCAGGTCAAAGTGTCTGAATAATTTTGGTCCCAAATACTTATCAATTTTACTGATAGTCTACAGTATGAAGAATTTTGGGGTATAAAATGTCACAGTTTACTTTATTTAGCTATTCTCATTTGCATAAATTTACTATAGTGTCCTGCACCCACTAGTAAAAAATGATATGGTGGCTGAATAATTTTTGCTTTGACTGTATGATATGAGCATATGTACCGGTTATGTTTTAATGTTCTGTGTTTTTGCCATTTACTTTTTTAGTAAATACTAAATCTTATTAAAAGGTAAATAAATAAAAACAACTTAAAGAAATAATCTGTATAAACTGCAAAGAATGTAAGAGTGAAAATGAGAACACATAGAACACATTTGAAAACATGATATTTACATAACGAAAATTACTGTCCTGAGAAAACAATTATTTGACTCACTTATGTACCAATAGCTAGGCCTATAGCAAAACAAAATACGTTGATTGCAAGACCGAATTCACAAATATTTTTTTTTCTTTTTTTTTTTTGCTTCCTGTTAGAAACAAAAAAAATGACAGCTAGAGAAACCAAGCATTTATAATTCAAAAGCATTTGGCTACTGAGAAAAAATCTTTATAAAACCTTTATAGTTAACGGTCAACTTAACATCTAGACCCAGTGTTCCCAATGAGTCATAATTACCAGACAACAGACAAAAGAGAGAACACTTTATATTGCGAATATAAATATCACCTACCCACGCGGTTTCAAATCATTTGTGCCTTTCCGCACTGATGCCTTAAAAGCGCAAAACTCAAAAGAAACGGTCGCTTAATCAATAATACATGATCACTATGGGTACAAAGAGCCAACAGTTTCACAGGGTGCGTCTCAATCAGCTCCCTAGTTCAGTAGTCAGGGCACTGATCAGGGAGTCAGCCTCAGTGCCCTGACTACTGAACTAGGGAGCTGATTGAGACGCACGCCCTGTTAACCTTCAAATCCAGGTTCCCACCTATAGTTGGGCGGAGAGTTACACACCTGCACTTAACACTTTGCAATCTGACGGAACGCGCTCTAGACACACTTCATTAATAATCACATGCGGGTGAGGTCGCGCGGTTGTGTAGAAAATGATGGTTTGTAAAATACATGAGCAAAGATTTCAAAGAATGGGATACTTTGAAATAGGGTATGTTTTAGGCTATGGAAATAATTGTATTTGAATTCATCAAGAGATATGCTCATTTATTTATGATGGTTTTAGGGTTTTATGGCTTATAGTCACTATAATACGCATTGATGCAGCTACCTCTGCAGGTAAGCCATATCCATTTAAACGTTTTATGTGTCAAGTCATGTAATTCATTACTTAATGGACTAATTTCTTGATTGCAGATGGAATACAAGCGGAATGTCTTGGAAATATGGTGCAATTTATCCTCCCTAGTTCTTTGAGTGCAGGAAGTCCTTTAGAGGTTTATGCAGTCAGTAAGTTGATGATCCCTTTGTTTGTGCCAATGAGTTTAATACCACCAGGAATCAATTGAGACCTCCTCTGGGTGTTTCAGATAACACACAGACAGTCCTTCTCACACCTCATCTGGCGGCTCAGTGTGGCTACACACAGAAATCGGATCCTTGGGGGAATACGATAGTGTCAGCTTCCCTAAAGAGTTGTTTTGCCGAAAACCAGGTTTGTGTCTTTTTATTAATTAAGCATTCCTTTTAACCAGCTCTAGTTCTGGAACTATTGTTTTATCATGTAATTAAATAGAAAATATGAATAAGAAAGGTTGGTACATTTGCACCATAGAGTTTCTAAAAACTCTTACCAACCAGGTTTATTTTCATTTTTGTAGGGTGACCAGGAATTTAAAGTAACTATACAGGTTAAATTCTCTGATTTTCCAATGTTATCTGAGAAAGTCATTGAAGCGGTCAAGTCCTGCAGTTACACCGCGGTTTCACGTGAGATTTTGTGCGAGACAAACTTCATGGAGGCAAGTAACTTAATTTTCTTTTATAGCAAATATTTTGGGTAGCTTGATAGTTTGTGGGTATCATAGCTGCTAAATTTGAGGTGGATCTTAATTTTTATGACTAAAATATCATCCCTTGTACTGAAATAAAGAGCTTATTTTAAATATTTAAAATCTAAATAAGTAAACATAATCTCTCCTGGGGCCTGTGCAATGATGGTAATTGAACAAACTGGGTTACAGGATTAGTTTCAAGTTGACAACCAAACCAATCCAATCAGCCTTTGCTGTTACCATGATGCTAAACATCAACTTTCTGTCAACTCGGGCTTTGATCTGGAGGTCATGGAGCTTGTGTGATTTAAGTTCTCAAGGGATAATCAGCAAGATTATGAAGTACATAAAGGCATTTACACAATAAGAAAATATCTTACTATATCAGTGCAAGTGAAAGTTATGAAGTTAGTTTATATAGTTGATGTACGTTTAGGCTACGATTCCAAATCGTAGTTATATTACACATTATCTGTATGTTCATTTAAACAAAATTTTTTAATTATACACTCTAAAAAAAAGGTTCTATATGGCACCAAAAATGGTTCTTGCTCTTAATCATAGGGGAACCTTTTTTAGTGCTATATAGCACCAATTTTGGTGCTTCAGTGGTTCTTCAGCGGTTCTACACCGGTTCTTCAGAAGTTCTTCACTGGTTCTTTGACTAAGGTGCTATATAGCACCTCTGAAGAACCACTGAAGCACCAAAATTGGTGCTATAAAGCACTAAAAAAGGTTCAAACTGGTGTCCAGGGACCCCCAGGGATCCTCCAGAGGGTTCTAAGGGGTCCCCAGAAAGTTTCAGAGAATAAAAAGACACAATGGATAAAGTCTACCGAACATTCTAAATGTTTCTCCACTTTCTTGCAATATACGTACTTTTCAGAACTGTATATGTTTGCTTTGTATCTTTCTAGTAAGTTTTTCTCACTATAGTCCCCTTTATCTTGCTCACTGGGGTTATCTAAGGCAGTATTCTTAATGCAGTACGTAAGCTGCTTACATTTATTGTGAAAGTTGCTTATACAAATCATTTTTAATTGAAAATGTTCTTGAGGTTTATACATCCAACATTAAGTATGGCCAATTTAAGTTTGGAAACAATGTTGTATTTAATAATGTCACACTTACTATTTATCTAACAGTTGAAATGTTTTCATACATTTAGGAAGGGGGTCCCTCATAAACGGTTCATCATATTTGGGGGTCCTTAGCATCATAAAGTGTGAAAACCCTTGGGTTAGAGATTGCAAACCAAAACTGGACCAATCAGCTGTGAGCAAAGTGACCTATAATCAAAGACTATAGAAAGACGGTTCACTCCTACTTGTGAATGGGGAAAAACTGCAACGCACAATATGGTGGAATACGTCACTGATGTGAAGTCAATTTGAATTGTGAAGTCTTTGCGTCACTGCAGCTGCCGTTACATTTACATTTAGTCATTTAGCAGACGCTTTTATCCAAAGCGACTTACAAATGAGGGCAATAGAAGCAGCTAGAGCAGTCGAAGGGCAACAATATCAGCAATATGCAAGTGCTGTAACAAGTCTCAGTTAGTCTAGCACAGAACAGAATTTTTTTTTTTTTTTTTTAAATAAATTAGACAGACAGACAATGAATAGAATGATAAGTGCTATTCTCTATTCCCGTTAGAAGCTCCAGTTCCCACAGAAACCTAAGACTCGTGCTCAGGACTGCACATGCAGGACTGCACATGCTGTAGGCTGGTTGTTGATTGTTGCTGATTTGAAATGTTATTTAATTGAGAGTTCAGCAAGCAGTTTGAGATTTCAGGATTCCCCCATTATAGTAGATATGACATACTTTCCTTGAAAGGGTCTTTGCAGATATCTGATGCAATAAAGCCACTCACCCTATAATTGCACTCCAAATTACTTTTCAACTAAAAACTGAAAACTTTATGCATTTTGGCCATTCAATTACAACAGCCTGAAAACAAACTCTTGAAAACTCAGAGTGCAAGTTTTTGAAAGTGATACTATTATCATCTCTGTGAACTACAAAAAGTGGAAGTGGTGTGAAAATGGTCATGTAATGCCCATGTGTATTACGAGTCTATAGGCGCATGGTGTTTCTTTACAAAGTGACATCGCTAACTACTGGTCTTGCATGAATGATGAAGCATTTTAAGTCAGTTTTGCAGATCCCTGTAAACTGGGACTGTTTTGACATAGTTGATGTCTGTATGCGAAAAACGGAAAAGAACAGTTAAATACATTTTAGTTTATTGTAGTGTACACGTACCCTAAAGCTGTTTATAGTGAGAGCATTTGAGACAAAATCCATGTTTATTGGCTGTTTGCTGCATGTACCACACTTTCAGATGAGTGCGCTTCAGAGTTAATCACAAACTCCTGATCAAACCCTGAGTTGACAGAATATTTCTACAGAACGTTGTGAGCCTGCTGAACCTGATCTAAACCAGGTTGGAAATGTATGATTGTCAACTCTGAACCACCTCTGTTTGTTCAACTAGCTTCACGCAACAGGCCTCAAGTAAGACAAGACTGCCATTACTGCAGCTCAATGCAATTAGTAATTCATTAAAAGGGTTTGTTACCTGCTATGGCTATCTCCACAAAAAAAAATCTGTGAATGCTCTTTATTTTTTAACGGGAATCTTTTCACAACAAGTGTTAAAATGTTCCAATGGAAATGCAGTGTGTTATTGTTACCAGCCTGTGCATGCCTGTTAATGTTCTATTAGGTATCCGTAAGGAATGCAATACCAGAAGTCAAGAAAGCAGCAGTAAAAGAGTGGGTATGTTAATTTTTTTTGTTGTTTCATTAAGCGTCACTTTTATAATTGTTCATACTTTGGGTAAAAATGGTGTTGTCCCTTACCACTTGCACTACATTAATGATTTGTTTCAAATTTAGTATGTACTGTATGCGATTTTATGGACGCAGCTATACACTAATATTGAAGGAGTCCTTACAAAGGGTAATGGAATATCATAGAGACTTGGGGGTGGGATCTTAATTTGGTCTACCAACAACTAAAAACTCCCTAGCAACTGCATAATGATGCACTATAAAGACTTTGATAACCACATGGAAACATACTGGCAACAGCTAAAGCATTGTGGTTGCAAGTTTTGCATATGCAAGCACTACTCACACTTTGTTTTGTTTTTGTTTTCATCAAAAATGGTAGGTGATTCATTTTTTTTTGTATTAATTTTTTTATAGTTCATTTCATGATTGTCTTTGATATTAAATTTTACATTGTTCTATTGTAACAGCCCACAGTTATACCAAACTTGCAACTCTCGACGATCATACTCTACACCCCTGGAGAGAAGTCTTTTGATAGAGAGACCCTGCAAGGGATGGGCTACTATGTCTACAGTTCTCCAACACGGCTGGTCATGAGAAGCCCATACAGCATGGCCGAAACCTTTGTGCAACATGTATGAAATGATTCATGTGCCAGTGGATATGACGCGTTCATTTTTCTACAGTTTCTTAAGTATCTTTCCTTGTCAGGTTGACGATGTTGATATGATGGTGTTCAAATCTGTGGTCCTGTTCAGAGATCGCTGGATGATGGCTATAGTGGAGTCGGCAGCTGCCTGTCCAACCAGTGAGACTTAATTCACACTCACTTATTTTGCCACTTTGGTGTCCCATGACTCTGTGTAGACCTGAAGTCCTGTATTCTAAATTGACTTCAGATGGAGCTTCTGTTGTGGGTCAGAAGATTTCTTGGAACTTTCCTCTGCACATAACTCCTTTGGTGTCCTCCGAAGTTCAAATCCTGGAGGTGCACATGGGCATTGATGGTAAAAGGCTCACGCCTGAAGAGATGAGTAGCCGTAGCTACGGCATGATCTTCACAGAGTCCCATGTAGTTGTTGAGATTCCTATTGGGGCTCCTGGTGGATACTACAAGGTTGGGTTTTCTACAAATTAATTTTTTTTTGTGTTTAACTTTAATATATTGATTTAACACCTTTTTTTATTTTTTTTATTAGAGTCATGCTCTTGAGAACCAATACCATATCAGTTACACCATAGAACCCATGCTTGAGCTACTGTGGATAGAGGGGCTGGATAAGACTGTATATAAGGTCTTATTCCCTATCACCACTCCTTTGAAACCATTCCCCCCCCAAATCACAGACAGTGAGTGTTGAATTTAGGGAAAAACGGTTTATTTTACTTATTTTTCAAGAGAATTGTTTTTGTGATCAGACACTCAACCCCAGAAGAAGGTGTTTGATGTATTGCTGGGTTACTTTCTACCTGATGTGGTGCTGCTGAATATCACCTTTGGCTCTGAATTGCTCACTCTCTCTGAGATCATTATTAATGGAATCAGCCTGCAAAAGCAAAGCTTCCCCAATGGCACCAACGCCTTTACTCTCCAGGTTCCCTTCTCTAAACCTTATGTCCAAGTAAAGGTGCGTATGGTACTTCTGGTACATTGTATTATTTACCCTGTCTTAACATGGTTTCATCTGTAATGCAGACTCTTCGCCCCGATAAAAGAACCTACTTTCTTCCTCTCGTCTTTGGTTTCATCATCTTGCCTGAACATGAATCATTTTCCCACTTCACCGTACTAGAAGCTTCTATAAGTGACATTGGTAAGACCTGTGTATCTCCCTTCATGCCAAGGGGTGAAGTTTTTTCTGGTTGGCACAATCCAGGTAGTATATAGTAATGCCTTATGGATGGATAGTGAATGGTTGCTAGTGAAGGGCTTTGAGACTGGGATTCTTATTGTGGTCAGACTATAAGCTTCCTGCAGCTAAAGAGTTATTGTTATAAATGTTATTGGCATTTATACCTCAGGTGATTAGGCTCAAAAAAAAATAGTCCAGAACTGAGTGGCCATGAGCAAAAATGGCAGTAAGATCATGTTCTTTGACTCACTCTGCCATTGAGAATGATAATGGATACTTTTATTTGAACTGCAGTAAACTCTACAGGAAGGCAGATTTCTAAGCGCAAAAGTGTGCATAATGGGCATTGTGCTGATATTTAACTTGTTGTCCTTTTTTTCTGCAGCCCTTCCAAGGGCAGGGGGAATCTGCAACCAGGACATCTTCAATATCAGTGTCAAATATGGAAGCACCCCAAGATCCCAATTAAAGATCAAACTGGGACAAGTGGAGCTGAATGATGAAGTTTTACAGCAGTATGAACACCATTCAAATGAAACCCATTTCAACATTGTTGTGCCATTCCTAGCCCCACTTGTGGCTTTAGAGGTATTCTTCAAATTTCCTAGTTTGCACTGGTGATTTAGTGTTTCCATAGCACAGTTTACCAGTCATAAGTGGTAAACATGTATTTAAATGGATAGTTCATCCTAAAATGACTACTCAAGCTATTTGAATAAAGCCTTGTGTAGCTTCTTAGCCCTAAGCTGTTTTTTGTTTTGTGGAACCACAGTCTTAATTCCTGACTGGATTTCATGCCTTCTATATTTTAAGTCTGTTCAATTGACTGGAGTCCTGGGAAGAATTGATGTGGAACTTTACGATACCTTAAATAACCTGCAGATCAAAGATTTCTCCCTTGGCTGCACCTTTTTTGTAAAAATGTCAGGTTGGTTCATATTTGGCATTACTGCCCTAATGATGTCTTGTTGCCATTTTTTTTTTTTATAATTTAAGTTTATTATAATATAACTTAAAATATAAGTTTCTTTGTGCCAGAGTGTTTTTCTAATGGAACGATTACCGTGGTGCTTCCCAAATTGGAATCTGTACCACGTCTGTTTCCTGGTGAACTCTCTCTAAGAGACCCGGCCTGCACACCCTTCTACAACGAAGACCACTTCGCTTATTTTCACTTTGATGTCACCACTTGTGGAACCACACGAACAGTATGATGAGGACACTCACTTCAAGCATTCACCATACTGCTGTTATGCGACAATATTTACTAACTCTTTTGCTTTTATAGTTTGTTGGGGACACCATGACATATGAGAATGAAGTCACCTGGAAGACAGATGAACCTTTGCCTCAGACCTCCAAATTAAACCCCAAGTCGGAATTCAGGTTAGGTGCTTTATCCTTTTTTGAGTGTGTTTAATTTATGTTGGGCTTTTAAAAAGAATAGAGTGATACTGCATGATATGATTAGGGGTTTTTTTCTGTGAAAGTTTTATAGTTCATGCCTCAGAAAGCTTTGATCCTTGAAACAAGCAAGTTAGGTACCTGGGCCCGTATTCTTAAAGCTTCTAAGAATCCTCTCAGAAAGCTCCTAATTTAGCTTAACTTCTACGTAGGAGTCTTAGCTTAAGAGCAATTCAGGACTGATCTGAGAGCAACTCTGAGAGAGGAAAATACAAAAACTTTTATCTTAGTGAGGAGGCGGGCTTACCCCGTTGCTATGTATGACAGTCTTTTGCAGACTGTGATTGGTTGGTTGTCCAAGAAGGAAAAAAGAGCGCTTTTAAGTATGTCTATATACGAGTCTATTTATGCCTTCACTTTGAAATTACAGGTGTCATTTTTCCTGTTTTACCTATTTTTCTCCACTGCTAAAGAAACTCTGGTAACACTTTACAATAAGGTTAATTAATTAACATTAGTTAACCACATTAGTTAACATTAACTAATAATGAACTCCACTTATAAAGCATTTGTTTATCTTGGTTAATGGTCATTTAAATATTTACTAATACTTTATTAAAATCTTGTTAACATTAGTTAAAGCTGCAGTCCGTAACTTTTTTTGGGTTAAAAATTATCAAAAATAAATTTGAGCAAGTACATAACCAGCTAGTGTTCAATACTATCTGCTTACCTTAGCTCGATTTACAACGGTAAGCTTGTTTTAAATTCCAGTGGTACTGGTGGATTTCCGCTGGAAATGCAATTTTTGCGTCATTACGTCACATCTGTACACATAAAGGTGTCCCGGCTAGTAGGCTATATTGCCTGTGAGGATGTTGGAGGTAGAGATTTATAGCCTTTTCTCACAGCACTTGATATAATTAAACTTATCAATTTGATGGCGGATCCAGAAAGGTTCAAACGACAATCACCAGTGACAACTGGAGATTCACCCGTTGTAAAATGCAAAAGACTTTGGACTTGGGGTGCGTCTCAGTCAGTTCCCTAGCTCAGTAAAGTCAGGGCACTGATCAGGACATAAGTCAATGGGCTGACTCCCTGATCAGAACCCTGACTACTGAGCTAGGGAGTTGATTGAGACGCACCCTCGGAGTGGCTACAGAAAAAGACTTCAACCGGGCCTATGCGAAAACAAGGATAAAAATGGCTTTTGAAAGGTGGCGTGAACTCCGTGTTTTAAAGGGGTTCAAAACGGACGCAGAGACCGCTTTTATTCTGCTGGACAAGACATTTCAATGGTTCAATTATGTAACAGAAGCACACTTGTTCGCTTAATTCATACAGTTACAGAGTTCTCTGTTGTGCCGTTCTCGTTTTGCTATGTGCATTTATGGTAAATATCAATTATTTTGTGCTAGCCTCTACTCATAATTTGTTGGTATAGCCTATGACGGTTAGAAATTAGACTGCACAGAAGTGGAAACTAAACTACAGGTAGCCCTAATACACATTAAATGTAGTCACGCTATGCTGATGTTAACATTAACAATTTGAAAACAAAGTATAATTTGCACGGTTTGACGTGAAATGATAAGCGATCTGCAATGCTTTTTTTCCCCTTGGTTAGTCAGAACAAAGGTGGATGTTATCTACTTGTTCAGATGACATTTTTCAGTGAAAATTATGTTGGTCATACTTTCAAAAAGTATAATCTGTGATTCTGAATGACCGGCACGGTGACTGACAGCCGCACTTTCTCCTCAAAAAATTGGATTCCTCCGCACTGTGCCGTGCCGAGGCACAATTCATGAAAAGTTGACAATTCCACAAATAATTACAATTGCAGATTTCGAACAGAGATGGCGATAAAGAGGAAAAACTACGGACTGCAGCTTTAATGCACTGAACTAACATGAACACACCATGAACAGCTGGATTTTTATTAACTAACGTTAACAAAGATTAACAAACATCTTACAGTAATAAATGTATTTTTATAAAAATACAATTTTATTTTTATAAAGCATAAAGAAACAGAACAGTGAATTAAATTATAGGTCTAATTCTAGTTGGGAAATAATCCTTTTGTGACTATTTTCAAACAATATTCGCATTAATTTGCTTCAAATATATTATTAGTCCCAAGGTTCTTCGTTTGTATTAATATTATAAATTTCTGCAGCTAAACACAGATATACGTTAATGCTTAATATTTCCTCCATAATTGCATGCATAAAGAAATGCATTTTTGTGTTAGGTCAGTTGCGTTACCTCTGTCGGCAGTGTGCAATATACACCTCTCCGAACAGACCATAAACATTACATATAACATCTGAAGTAACTATTAATTTACATGTATCATACAACTAATCCTGTCATTTATATAGAGTGGTCTTAGTGCTATAGTTTAAGAATTTTTTTTTATTATTTTTTTTAAGCTTTATATTCTCTGAACACACGCAGTACACTTTTGGCACAGGTTGCATTATTTAGTCTGAGGGTGGCAATCTAATGTTGATTGACAGAAGGGGTTCCGCTAGCAGTTTTGGGCCCTATGAAAGAATGAGGCTGGGCCCCCTACCACACCCATTCTGCACTAAACATACAAGCAAACCTAGCTATCCAAAAATGTTCTCCAATTTAATAATACAGACCTATTAATTTTGCTATTGTTTTTGACCACTAGGTATCAGTATTTATTCAGAGACCTACCATGGCTGTAGCTAGCAGATGATTCATGCAAATGTAATAGAAATATACAGTACAGAAATTAAATATTCATAGAAAATGCAACATTCTTAAACAATGATTAAACCTACATTATTTAAAACACAAACATATATAATAGGGATGCCACAATTTTCAATATAATATTGAACTGTTCGGTACGGCATTAACGGTTCAATACGTGCTTGTGAATTGCGTTTTTTTTTTTGGGTTTTGCATTTAATTATTTTTCTACACATTCTATCATTTGCCTCCATCCCAATATACTGAACAACGCGACATACATTCACATCACACATTAGTGGTAGTTATACTCACGGAACACTATAGTTATTCACAATCACGAACGTTCATTATTTGCATGCGTTTTAAAGCCTTGCCGGTTAAACATTTCATTTGCGTGCTAATGCACGGTTTTTAACATGCGCTTTTCCGAGCGCGCACTAAACGCCTGTCAAACTTGATTACTGGACTACCGTAGTATAAGCAGCTTATGTAAATAGTAAAAGTGATCTACATAATTTTAGGAGAGATACCTCCCTGAAATGACTTTTTTCAGGTTGGGATGTCTGATCACCTCACTCTTGACTCGCACGTGAGACTTCAGTCACCGGGTCCGGTAGGCTAACGTTTACGGCGCGAGGATGAGAACAGACGCGCTGCGGTCAGCGGAACATGAGGAGGACGAAGAGGAGCTGTACAATAATTAACTTGTTGTAGAAGCTGGCGCGAGTGATGAGGAGTTTACAGGGAGAGATGAAAAGGAGGAGAAAACTGAGGAGGACGAGGATTAAACAGAATTGGAGATTTTTTTTTATAACTTCAAACCAAACGAGACAGGAATGGTTAAACTTTGGAGCGGTAAGGTGTTTGTTGCCTTTTGTTATGAATCAATAACCTAATTATCACCGTGTATGGTGTTT
Source organism: Gobio gobio (assembly GCF_949357685.1). Lineage (NCBI taxonomy): Eukaryota > Metazoa > Chordata > Actinopteri > Cypriniformes > Gobionidae > Gobio > Gobio gobio. The sequence continues at coordinate 32,521,173 of NC_137105.1, read as the reverse complement.
ACAATGCACTTCCGGTAGCCTATGTTTGCTACGTTTTTGTTACCATATTTCTACACTGGAATTTAGCCTGAATTACCGGTATTTGTTGTTAATGTTCTGTATGCATACCATAATGTTATGGTAACTGTACGTTTTCAATAAATGAACCTAGTATTTTATAGGTTGAAATAGATGCAAAATCTCATTTTTAGTCTTTCTACTGGTAGTTTGATTTGCTCAAATAGAAATTGAGGCCTGCCTCTAATTCTGGCCTCCTTCCAATAAAGGCCTGGACCGCGATGCGCTTGAGTAAAATAAAGGCCCGGGCCTATATTAGAGGATTTACGGTAAGTAGTCTTACTGCGCTAATACTGTCACACACAAGGTTAACATAAACACAGTCGGTTAAGTCTAAAGTGAAAGTCAAATCGGCGTGTGTCTGTATATTAGATGCATGCAGGTCTTAAATTGACAGCAGCACAATCTAGTGAACATGCTGTCCTTAAAGGGACAGTTCACCTTTTAAAATTGTCATTATTTACTCACTCTAATATTGTTCCAAACCTGTATTCATTTCTCCTGTTGAACACAGACAGTTGAATACCAGACAGCTGATGGTAGCCATTGACTTCCATATTATTATTATTGGTAACGCTTTAGATTACGGCCCAAAAAGTACTGTGTAATTAAAACGAATTTACAGCTTAACTTTCTGTAATTATAGTGTAACTATAAAATATCTACGTGTAGGTATAAGGGAACAATATGTAATATTTGGGGAATAAAGGGGTAACTACCAGGAAAATTAACAAATTATTTATACTGTAAGTATTTTTTAGTTAAGGGTTAATTATCCATGTAGTTACAGGGTAAGTGTAAATCTGCGGCTGTAAAGCAAAGTGGTGCTTGTTCCCCTCTTGTTTCGTGTAGTTACAGGGTAAGTACAACAAAATCACATACACAATTTGATATCACTCTGAAATCTTTATTTGAAAAACAACTTTCAAAACAGATTTACAACACCAGAAATATCCACACCGTTTACTCGTCTTTTACCCTCATGCCATCTGAGATGTATACGACTTTCTTCAGATGAACACAGAAAAATAAAAAATAATCTCTGCTAATGAAAACTCATTTGGGTACTTAAAAGTTGAAGCATCAAACAGCACATACAGCAATAACTACAGTAATCCATACGATCCCAATGGATGAATCAATGTCTTCTGAAGTAAAACGAAAAGTGTTTGTAAGAAAAATACCAATATTTTACATTTTTTAAACTGAAGACTATCGCTTCCGACCCACATTCACCTGCGCAGGCATTAGTGGGTTGAAGTCACGCTTGATGTAACTTGAAGCGTGACGTGAGCGTGCCAAGAAAATGGTCACACGGATGTCGGATGCCGTCTGTATTTTTTTTATTTTTTATTAATGCTCCCAACAGTATACAAACAATAGCATAATATATGATAATAGCAATGAGAAACAAACAAGACAGACACATGTATACAGGTATTCACAGCCTTTGCTCAATACTTTGTTGAAGCACCTTTGGCACCAATTACAGCCTCAATTCTTTTTGAGTGTGACGCTACAAGCTTGACACACCTATTTTTGGTCCGTTTCTCCCATTCTTCTTTGCAGGACCTTTCACTCCATCAGGTTGGATGGGAGCGTCGGTGCACATCAATTTTCAGGTCTCTCCAGAGATGTTCAATCAGGTTCAAGTCTGGGCTCTGGCTGGGCCACTCAAGGACATTCACAGAGTTGTTCTGTAAGCACTCTTTTGTTATCTTGGCTGTGTGCTTGGTGTCATTGTCTTGTTGAAAGATGAACCTTCGCCCCCAGTCTGGGGTCCAGAGTGCAAGAGTCCAAGGATGTCTCTGTACATTCATCTTTCCCTCGATCCTGACTAGTCTCCCAGTTCCTGCCTCTGCCAGAATGGGGATGTTTTTCAATGTCCAGGCGGGCTGTCATGTGCCTTTTACTGAGGAGCAGCTTCTGTCTGGCCACTCTACCATACAGGCCTGATTGGTGGATTGCTACAGAGATGGTTGTTCTTCTGGAAGGTTCTCTTTCCACAGAGAAATGCTGGAGCTCTGTCAGAGTAACCAACAGGGTCACCTCCCTGACTAAGGCCCTTCTCCCCTGATTGCTGTCCTGGTAGTTCCAAACTTCCATTTATGAGGGAGGCCACTGTGCTCATTGGGACCTTCAATGCTGCATTGATTTGCAAATTATATATATATATATATATATATATATATATATATATATATATATATATATTTTTTTTTTTTAAAGATTTCAAACAAACTTCTTTCACGTTGTCACTTGTGACAACTTGTAGAATTGAGGAAACTAATGAATTGTCTCCAGTACTAATTCTAGTGCCTTTGACAGAGGATTACGCTCTAAAATAATAAAGTAATGTCATTGTAGTTATGGATTTTGAATTAATTTTACTTCCATCTATACACACGGAGCAATTGTGTGAAGTACAACAATCAGTGAAATGTTACTTTTTTTTTCTCTCTCCTGTAACTGCTCATCTCAAACAGGTTCACAGTGTCCTGCGTTTATAGCACAAATTCCACCCAAAGCATGATGTCCCATGCTGTTCCACACTTTAAAGAGCCACAGACAGATGTTGGGAAGGGTGAACTCACTGTTAGCCTGAGGCTCTCTCAGGGTATGTAAACTACTCCATACATTTTGCTAGTGGTTTTCACTTAAAGTTAAACCCATTATATTTTGGCATTCATTTTAACATTTCATCAAGTAAAATTGTATTAAATGGGAATGTAGGATGGGACTTCAGTGTATCTGTTAGGAATTGATTGGATCATAAAATTATGAATATGAATGTTGCAAACCAAAATGGAACCAGATGGCATACGATTTTGCAAATACAATTCCTAAATAGCAAGTTATTGCATTTTGATTAATTTTATTTATTTGGAATAACATGCAATTATGAGTCATTCACAATAAGAACAGGAATGCGAGTAAATAGGATCCAATATGAATATCCAATAGCATTTTTTTTTTTTATAAACAGGAACTAGATACACAAAAAAAGGCACCAAAAATGGTTCTTCGTCGTAATCATAGAGGAACCACTTTTGGTGCTATATAGCACCATATCTTTACATGTTCTGTATATGGTAGGGGTGCTATATAGCACCTTATTAACCGGTGCTATATAGCACCTTAGTCAAAGAACCGGTGAAGAACCACTGAAGCACCAAAATTGGTGCTGTATAGCACTAAAAAAGGTTCCCCTATGATTACGAGCCAAGAACCATTTTTGGTGCCATATAGAACCTTTTTTTTTGTGTAGGTTAAGCCTGCCAGTCTGAGCAATATATGGTATAATATGAGACTTTGGTTTTTCTCTCCAAGATATGGTCTACAGATTATTCCATCATGATGGTGACTACCCAGTTTTGAAGTTTCTGAAACAGCCTCTGTATTTTGAGGTGGGTATGGATCACTCGATGGACTCCAGGATAGCAGTAGGCCTGGAAAACTGTTGGGCAACACTCACCAAGGACAGAGAATCCAAACCTAAATGGGATTTAATTGTTGATGGGTATGTTTGAAGCATTGTATGCGTTTGTTGAACATTTCTTCTTGATGAGGGCTCTAATTCATCTCTAATCAGATGTCCAAATCCTAAAGACCCCGATCAGACCATCATCCATCCTGTAATTGAAGATGACAAAGTGGACATCCCGGATCACATCAAGAGATTTGAGGTTAAAACATTTACTCTAAGAGAGGATGATGGGAGTTCTAAAAGTGAGGATGCCACTGTAGCCAGGAGGGTAAGCTGAAAATGTTTAATACTTTGTATTAAAAATACAAAATTGTTTTATAAAAGTGCTCTTAAACTGATAATCCTGTAACGGTTAATTTACGTTCAAAATAGGTATTTGTCCACTGTGATGTTGTCATTTGTCATGCTGAAAACACTGCAGATGGACGTTGTTACAAACAGTGTGCAGCGAATCAGATCGGGAGCACTTCAAATCGAGGTAATGATCTAAATTCAACCAAGTTGAAGGTACAGTTTCTCATCTCTGACCATTCACACTCTTCTACAGTTCTCAGAAGTGCAAGCTTTTCAGAGGAAGATCTGCAGCATGTGTCTGTTGGCCCTATTCTGTTCATTTGAACATGTACGCGCATTTAGTTTTCCAATTTATCTCAGGAAATGCACTTTATTCATCCTGAAGGCATCAACACAAGGAGACTTCTGGTGTTGTACAACATTGAACTCAAAAGTCATGTAGCTGTTGCAGATGATGTTGTGAACCTGTGGACATGTTCTGTGACGAATCACATGATTGCCTTGTGAAACTACTTCAAAAATCATTACACACAAATAAATGTCTGTCACTGTCACATTGCAATGACTTAATGTAGATGCTTTGTCCACAAGACTGTGTCTCAAGTTTATTAAAACATTTTAACCCAATCAAACCCAACCAAATTTTCTCAATGTGTTTAAATGGTTCACTTTGTTTTGAAGAGAAATTCGGGCACTGTAAAGAAAGTTCAAAAGATGGATGAAAGGCACAGTGTTTGGGTAATATTGGCCAAACCAGAACAATTCAAAGCTTACCAGGGAAGGTACTGCAATATTGAACTTAAATAGTATTTTTGTGCATTTTTCATAAACATAACATTCTATAACTTTAGCAATAGTCTGCCAAGTGTCATTTTAAAAAGAGACTACACTTGGGTCTTATGGAATGATAATCCGGACAATATTCAAAAGAAATTGCATTTTCAATTTGTGCACGCATATGTTGTGACATAATGGAAACGCAAAGTTGATTTGCAATTGCATTTCCAATGTCTTTCGCGTTATGACCCTGCCATTTTGAAATGGCAATAGAAAGTCACCCTTTTGCTATTTCACTTCCTCCGCATCCTGCCACAACCCTCACAAAATTTGAATCGCAATCCTCTTGCGATTCAAATGTTTCAATTATATCACAAAGTATGCCTGCAGAAATTGAAAATGCACAAATTTCAAACGCAATTGCAAATACAATTTGCAATTCCTTTTGAATATTGTCTGGAATATCATTCCATATCTGTGCTCCAAAGCATTCAAGATTTATTACCGTTAAATTTGGAAATGTAATTTTCAGGTCTATGTTAAAAAAGTGAATACTTGGATTATAACTACTGCATAAATATAATTTAGTATCATAACCCCATGATTTGGTAGTTTGAGCATATCGCTCAAACTACCAAAGAGTTGATATTTTTCCTATTTAAAACTTGACTCTTCTGTAGTTACATCGTGTACTAAGACCAACGTAAAATGGAAAGTTGCGATTTTGCTAGAAACTATACTCTCATTCCTGCATAATAATAACTTTGCTGCCGTACCATGGGTGCAGCAGGCGCAATATTACACAGCGCCTGAAAATAAGCTAACTTCCATCAACATAATCAAGGTGACTACCTGCTTGCACAGGGAGTGTGCTGGGGGCTATTTTCAGGCGCTGCGTAATATCATTGCGCCTGCTGCACCCATGGTACGGCAGCAAAGTTCCTTGTTTATTATGTAGGAATGAGAGTATAGTTCCTAACCATATCGGCCTAGAAAATCACAACTTTTCATTTTTTGTTGGTCTTAGTACACGATGTAACTACAGAAGAGTCAAGTTTTAAAAAGGAAAAATAGCGAAACTCTTTGGTAGTTTGTGATAGCATATCATTGAATCTGATTAGACCTTAAGCATAAGCTATGCTAAAAGTGCTAGCGCCAGACTCTGAGATCAGCTGAATGGATTAGAAAATGGTAAAACTCAACTGTTTAAATCTAGGGGAGTTGGGAAATGAGCCTTTTTTTAAATGGAATTTTCCTTTAACTTGTTTCCCGCCAAAGCGTTCCGTGTTTTCATACGGTAGGGAGCGCTACTATATGCTATACGCATCTTCTGAAAGAGTACTGAATCTCCTGATCAAAACACAGGTGAAGCAATAGCATATGTGGTCATGTATGTAAAATAACGGGATCATCAACATTAAATGGCATAAATCAATACTGCCTAACGTTACTGAATGAAATGCCCAGGAAGAGGACTGTACAAGCTTTGGGGGTGTTGATGAACTCTATCTACTTACTCTATTTTGATCATCGTTCTGAATTCTCAGCCTTTTGCTAAAAATATTGCTTTTTTTATGAAACTCACCCATATTCAGGTGTTAATAAAAGAAAGAATGTATGAGGAATAAACATTTTGTTTACAAGCAGAGGGTCTGTTCTTTCTTTTGATAGGCCTATATTGCATGTTCAGATATTCATTCAACAAAATATTCTGGGGGCCATTAAATATTTGTGAAAAATAAATTCTTGCAGGGAAAGGGTTGAGTATGAAAAATGATGGTAATGAATTGGCCTACATGGCAGTAAAATTGTGACTGCTTGAAAGCAATTGGTTTGAGCCCATTTCAGTGAATCTAAAATGAATTAAACTCTTTAAAGAAACTTTAGTGGTGACCATTATTGCTGTTCCTCAAGATTTAACCCTGTGGATTAAACCCATCACACCATTTCCTGTGATAGGAGGATGTGGGAAAGGTTATGCTGTCTGATAAGGGGGTTGGACGGAAACCCAAACAGGCAGGCACGCTCTTCATGTGTTTTGTATTGGGCTACCTGTATGCTAGCTGAACATTACTAAATAAAAGAATAATAGGCCTTTTACCAAATCGTCCCCTTGGAATTATAAGGTTCTATCTGACATTTTTGTCAAAATTGAGTTATTCACATATTCTTATTTTGTGACAAATTCTTTACATTGTGATGTTGTTTTTTAAGTTTTTTGGAACTTTTTATTTAGAAAATAAAAAGGTTCTTTCTACACAGTCAAATGGAATGCAAAAAACTTTAAAGCTCTAATATCTCCAAACCAGTCAGAATGCAGATAGGACCTTATAATTCCAAGGTGGTCGAAATGGCATACTTCATATGCACTTAGGGTCTTGTGGACTAACAATGGCAGTTTAAAACATTTGTTAGAAATTTAGAAAAGTAATTTAAAAAGTAATCAATTACATTACTTTAACAAAGTAGGCTAATTGAAATAGTTATACTAATGTTTTAAATAGGGTCACATATAATCAACCCATTACATTTCAAAAGTAACCTTCTCAACACTGCCCATTGGATTTGTAGATTAAAAAAAAAAAACATTTACAAAACGAAACTGAAATGCATTCCTTTATTGAGTACTTATTTGAAATTTTTATAAGAACATTTGCTTATAAATTTTAGATTAATAAGTTCAGCTTATCGCATTACCAGTGGAATAAAATATGATAATGTGCTTTTTTTAAGCAATTAGAGAAATGTACTGGACTGGGATGATAATTCAGTGTCTGCAGTAGCAATAAAAAATGCTACATTATATATTCAGTTATATGAATATGTTGCTTGCAAAAGAAGTCAGAATGCAGAATGCATTGCTACTTTTATGGTCTTCAATACAGAAAGCCCCCAGAATGGTGTTAAATTATAACATCTACCAGCAGGGGCTGGTAACTGGACCACACAAACCAGCCAGACCTTGATGTTCTTGGCAGAGATCAAGACTGTAGACATGTATTATTTCTTCAGGATTTCCATTCTGTAAAAGTCCTTGCAAAACAGCACCTATCCCAGTCAGACTGTGCAAGTGTTTAAAATTATATTTACATTTAAACACCCCCTGAAAAACGCTTAACAACTTCAGCTCTGCAGCATATTTAGAATTTTTTAGAGAATAAGGCATATCTGAATTTAAAAGCGCGCCCAACCCACCCACATACAGTAAATTGATAAAAAATTCTCATTTTACAGAAAACACTGTAAATTTTAACACAGTGGTGGAATATTGCATATATTCTAGTATTTATTCAAAATTTTGTGATGAACATATATAAAAAGTCATATTTTAATTTATTTTTTAATTTATTTATTTGAAAATCTATAATTTTTTTCTACATCCCATCAGAAAGTTTCTGCTGATTCCACTAGTTGGCATTAAACAGGGGAAAAAAAGAATTTTCTTAATATCTCCAAAAAAAAGTTATTGAGATGAATCTGTCCAAGCTATCTAATAACTATCTATCTACTCATCTGCATTGATTTAAGCCTGCCGCTGGGAAATCGAAAAGAAGGCTCCACCTCCTCAACATTGTACTCGGGCTCTGATTGGCCTAGAAGCATGGTCGACATGTCCATAGAGAGCTGAGATCTAGATCTAGATACTCAGCAATACGTGATGATGTCATCAAATAATCACAGCTAACAAAGACAATCAAAACTAAGGATAATAAGAGTATTTGTCTGCATCACATGTTTTGATCTGGACATCGGTGATATATTACAGTGTCGTTTGGTCATGCTTGCTCACAGACATGTGAAAATAGTCTCATTTTGAAGAAAACAACCTACAAATTCAGACCTTATTATGTAAATGCAAAAGTGATTGGTTTATCAAGAAAGCTGAGGTTCTAATGATACCATATATGTCTAATTTTGTGCTGCACAACTTATAGATTTTTTAAAAATGATTATGATAATGCAATATTGGACCCACGGGTTGGTCGTTGGGGGGTACAGAGCTGCTGATGGCCAAATCAGATTTTTTGTTGTGTGCTCAACTCCACATATGCAGCGATTTTACACTGGATGCCCTGATGCTGAAGACCATGAAGCATGGTGGCTCAATGGATAGCACTGTTGCCTCAAAGCAAGAAAGTACCCAGTTCGATCCCCAGCTGACCCAGGAGTCCTTTCTCTGTGGAGTTTGCATGTTCTCCCCTTGTCAGCATGGGTTTTCCTCCTGGTGCTCCAGTTTCCCCCAAATACATGCAAGTTAGGTGGATTGGATATGCCAAATTGTAGGATTGTGTGTGAGTGCATGATCTGACATACATAACCTGTGCCAACTCAAAGGTGTGTCTGATGATAAATGATGATAGCCTACCTTAAAAATAGTATGCTTAGATTTTTTTTCATGAAATGTAATATCAATTATTTGCAGACAGTCTGCTTGTTTTGTTACCAACTAGTATGTTAGTGGATGTTTCTTTTCAGATTATTAAAACATATTTTGCTTTTCAACTTTTATGTATTTTATGTATTTTATTTGATTGTTTTAACTTTATTCCAGACCCAGAATTTCAATCCTACAGTGTACAAAAAGTATACCAATATGCTTCATCCTTGCTCACACATTACACATACAACCCCAAATCAGAAAAAGTTGGGACAGTATGGAAAACGCAAAAAAAAAAAAAAAAGAAGTGATTTCTAAATTTACTTTGACTTGTATTTCATTGCAGACAATATGAACACAAAATATTTCATGTTTTGTCTGGTCAACTTCATGTCATTTGTAAATATGCATCCTTTCCTGTCATTCAGACCTGCAACACATTTAAAAAAAAGTTGGGACAGGAGCAATTTAGGGCTAGTAATGAGGTAAAATGGTTAAATAATGATGTGATTTGAAACAGGTGATGTCAACAGGTGATTGTAATTATGATTTGGTACAAAAGCAGCTTGGATGCTCTAGGTCTAATCCTTTAGGAGCAAAGATGGGCAGAGGATCGCCAGTTTGCCAACAAATACGTGAGAAAATTATTGAAATGTTTAAAAACAATGTTCCTCAAAGAAAGATAGGAAGAGATTTGGATATTTCCCATTCAACAGTGTATAACATAATTAAAAATTCAAGGAATCTGGAGGAATTTCAGTGCGTAAAGGACAAGGGCGCAAGCCTAAGCTGAACAACCGTGATCTCCGATCCCTCAGGCGGCACTGCATCAAGAATCGTCATTCATCTATAAGCGATATCACCACATGGGCTCAGGACTACTTTGGCAAACCTTTGTCAAGTACCACAATACGTAGTTACATCCACAAATGCCAGTTAAAACTGTACTGTGCCAAAAGGAAGCCCCATGTTAACAGTGTCCAGAAGCGCCGTCGACTTCTCTGGGCTCGGAGGCATCTGGGATGGACCATCACACAGTGGAAACGTGTACTGTGCTCAGATGAATCAGTATTTGAGGTATTTTTTGGGAGGAATGGACGCCTTGTGCTCTGGACCAAAGAAGAAAAGGATCATCCAGACTGTTACCAGCAACAAGTCCAAAAGCCAGGGGCTGTCATGGTATGGGGTTGTGTCAGTGCCCTTGGCAAAGGTAACTTGCACTTCTGTGAAGGCACCATTAATGCTGAAAAGTACATAAAGATTTTGGAGCATAATATGCTGCCTTCAAGAAGACATCTTTTCCAGGGACGTCCATGCATATTTCAACAAGACAATGCAAAACCACATTCCAAAATCCTCCGTTTTTGTTAAAGTTGCGTTCATGAAATCTAGTTATATGATTTTGTTTTTGAGCTGCATGATACAACTCTCTATTATTATAACATGCTCCAGTGAATGCACACATTACAAAGTCCTGGCTGCGGAGGAAGAGGATACGGGTACTTGACTGGCCTGCCTGCAGTCCCGACCTGTCTCCAATAGAGAATGTGTGGCGCATTTTGAAGCGCAAAATGCGACAACGAAGACCCCGTACTGTTGCCCACCTTAAGACTTGTTTGCAGGAAGAATGGGACAAAATTACACCTGAAACACTTCATCACTTGGTGTCTTCAGTCCCTAAACGTCTTTTAAGTGTTGTGAAAAGGAATGGCAACATTACAAAGTGATAAATGCTTTACTGTCCCAACTTTTTTTGAAATGTGTTGCAGGTCTGAATGACAGGAAAGGATGCATATTTACAAATGACATGAAGTTGACCAGACAAAACATGAAATATTTTTTGTTCATATTGTCTGCAATGAAATACAAGTCAAAGTAAATTTAGAAATCACTTCTCTTTTTCTTCTTTACTTTTGTTTTCCATACTGTCCCAACTTTTTCTGATTTGGGGTTGTACATTAAATATGCAATTTTATTTTAAAAATGTTTAGCATTAGCCTAATTCCCCCACTATCATTACCGTCACAGAATGCAACATATCCTTTCAATGGTTTTCGGTTCAATAAAAACAAAAGTGACAGAATTCTCTTTTGATGCAAATGTGGGACATTATTAGTGGACAAATTAAAAGTGTTTAAGAAGAGTTTATTTTCTTAACGTTCACAGCACCAGAAATGTTGAGAGTGATCTCATCGCACTGGTTAACTTTACATTAGCTTCTGATGCATCATTACTCACACATGAAGAGATGTTTATTGTGGACATAAACAAGGGCCTCGTGTATACTAACTCATTGAGCTATTGCACTGTCTCCACTAGATGGCATTATATAATGTGCATGCTCTGTGTCCAAGTTTGGAAGAGGAGAATGAACTGTGCGTGAGTGCTATCTTTCCAAGAACAGCATCAAATACTGCTGCCAGGAAACAGATAGGATACAGTAGCATACAACATACATATTTACAGTAGGCTTATGTGAGTTTTTTCCCACTTGCACAACCGTTCACTCGGCCTCACAGAGACTATGCTTTTATTTTTCTGTCATAGGTATTTTTTCCCCCAGCCCTATTTTTTTATTTTTATTATTATTAGTTCACCTAAATTCTGTAATTTCTTCACATCTGAACAAATCCATGTTGTAGTCATATTGCAATTATTTGATTGAACTGGTTCATAAAACCATTCTGAAAGTGTAGTTCATGAAGGTTCTTAAGTTCACTCATTTTGCGCTGGAGGAAAATCCTCCGTTTTTGTTAAAGTTGCGTTCATGAAATCTAGTTATATGATTTTGTTTTTGAGCTGCATGATACAACTCTCTATTATTATAACATGCTCCAGTGAATGATTGAATGGATGCAGACATAAACACTGAATTCAAGAAAACATTACAATATAGCCCATTGACTAATTCACGCTTAAAAAGAAGTATAAGTACCTATAGAACATATTCAGAGCAGTGCCATGACAGTTATGCAAGCGAGGTTGTGAGGGATAGACTTACCGTTTTTTCAATGGCATCCGATGTATAAAGCTCCTAGATCATGCTAGATCTTGAGACAAAACAATGACATTGACGTTTTAAGACATAAAAGACAATGGTTAGACAAAGGACTGTGTACTTTGGCTAATGGTTTTAGTGAGAGAAAGAATTGCGAATGGTATAATCAAATAAAAAACGATGGAGAAATATAAAACTACTCATTTACAAATGTTGACTATATATATAAAAAACAATATATTTTTAGTTTACTATACAAACATTTAAGTATTTTGAGCTCTTAGGGAGATCGACTATTTCAGTGCTTTATGGGAGTGGGCGGAGCTAAAGAGATCTTTTGGCATGTGTTGTTTTTTGCGTCTCTGATTGGTGTTATTTTCTGTAGAGCATCGTTGGCCGGCTTAGTGTAGTTTTTCACCAGGAATTCCACTGTTAAACACAGTTATTCAAATCAGTTAAATGATTGTTAGGCTACATAGGTCAGCCAGAAGGTTTACAGTAGTCTGCCGGATCCAGGCCATATCCAGATCAGATGGTGGACCTGCTAGACACGACCACAACGCAGCCCTGAAGTGTCAGCAGAGACCGTGTCAACTAGACTCTCCCCTGTGAAGGCCTCCTTCACTTCACTTTCCCTCTATCAAAATGATCGTAAATGATTAAAAATGCTGTATTATGCATGCCAGACAAGTAATTTAGCGGTCATTTTATAAAGAAAAAATATGAGCCTGCGCACATACGCGCTTGACTAAACACTTAATGCTTACGTGCATGCCATCACTTTTCTCATATATTCACGTTTTGGAAGTTTACACGAAGATGAAAACAGTATAATTTAAAAAATGTCAAAACCTGTTTCAAGGGTTGCGTACTCTAGCCAGCGGGCGCTGTTGCCGTGCGGATGAGTGGCCGGAACGCATTGAGAGAAGACAATCTACTGCTCTGAAACAATCTATATAGTAAAAAGCGCTATATAAATGAAGGTGACTTGACTTGACTTATTTTAAAAACAAGCTGAAATAATGCAAGCCTTATTACTGACATATTCAGCAGAAGCAAATACCATAGATTAACAACCTCGTAGCTCACAGTAGGTCTGTCTCTAAAAGTTAACGTGCAAAATGTATTTCCCTACGGAGAAAATGAATGGAGTTTTTACTTCCGGAACCCGACTGTTGCACTCTACAGGCCTACTGAACTTATAGCCCTGCCCCTGTCTTCCAGTTTGTATTTCCACAGCATGAAGGTCAGATCTTGTATATTTGTATATTTGTGAACTCGTTTTAAAACCTTCTCAGTCTACTGACATTTGTTATGACATCCGCTTCAAACATTACAGTTCCCATGATAACTTGTTGACTCTACAATAAGTAAATCCACTTCACCAGCTAATTACTATTCAACAGCAATGCCATTGAAATAGAGTTACTGCAAAAAACTGAAGTGCAAAGACAAAATTCTAAAGCTCTTGATTATCTGACGCATAAGCTCTTTAGGCCTACTGTATAACTTCTCACATATCTGTGTTTCTATTCATATTGTGTTCCTGTTGTTTACAGAGAGTGCATGCGGTCAAGTTTTTGGCACCAAACACTCTCATTACAGCAGCAGGAGTTTGTCTTACTGGCCATTTCTTGTCGTGCTGCCATGGAAGTCAGGAAAAATAATCTTCCCTTAAGACCCCTGACATGAAACATGCTATTATCACACTGAAGATATAATTGATCTTAGAATACTCTGATCTCAAGCCCTAGTGAGGCAGCTATCTGTGTATAATGCTGTAATGTATATGTAACATTAATTTGTCCATGAATTAAATGTTCTATATATGTATGTATGTGTTATGTATATATCTATTTAAAGTTGTTTAAATTCATAAGTTTATAAGTTGAAACTCATTACTGAATAACCCACAGAAGTCTGGAGTGTTTTTGCACAGTTGGAAAGATAGAGGCTGAAACGGCAAGAGGGAGGGTGAAGAGATGGGCATAAGTGCTTGGCTTCTGTTTGATAACACTGGCTGCCATTCAGGGGTTCTTATCACAAACAAAAACATTCTTGCAGTTATTCTTCTGATGAGAACTTTTTGTGGCACGCCAGTGAAGTCTCTTGCTGAATTTGAAGGCTAAGTTCAGTATAGTTCATCCGTAATAATCAGCTGTCTTACAGCAATGGATATTAATCAATCAACATTTCATATTCCCTTGCCATGTCCACCCAAAGTGAAATACTGGGTGAATGTTTATGTTATGACTATATTTTATTGAATGATAAAGTATGGCCATGCATTTTCATAGCAGTTGTATGATTATGCAATTTAATTTCTTTATTATTTAAGTTTTTACATACAAAATCAATTTAAACCATGCAGGTCAAATTTTGTTCAGTTTCCCAAAATAACTTTATCCCACACATTTTAATAATCAAAATCAGTTCAATTGGGAGGTAAACCAATCTGGACACGCAGATTGCGTTGTGCAATCAACAACAGATAGATTATTAATATTGCAAACATCTGTGCAGTCAGGGTTCATGATGTGGAGATTTTCTGTAAACTTACACTACTGGTCAAAAGTTTCAAATAATTAACTATTTTATGCTCACCTAGGCTGCATTTATTTGATTAAAAAATACAGTTATATTATCACATTTTAAAAGACAAGTTTTCTATTTGAATATAAAATGTAATTTATTCCTGTGGTGCAAAGCTGAATTTTCTGCATCATTACTCCAGTCTTCAGAGTCACATGATGTTTCAAAAATCATTCTAATATGCTGATTTGCTGCTGACCATTTCTTATTATTATGTTGAAAGCTGTTTTTTTTGTTTTGGATTATACACTACCATTGTAGGTTAGTAAGAATATAAAAAGAGAGAGATTGATACTTTATTCAGCAAGGGCACATTAAAATGAAGACTTATAATGTTGCAAAATATTTCAATTTAAAGCTGTTCAGTGACATTTCTATTCATCAAAGATTCCTTGATGGGGAAAAAGTAATGCGGTTTTAAGCAGCATTGATAATGATCGGAATCATTATTAATAATTGACACTGAAGACTGGAATTTCAGCTTGTCATCACAGGAATGAATTACATTTTAAAATATATTAAAATAGATTGTAGTTTTTTTTTATTGTAATATTTCACAATGCTACTGTTTTTACTGTATTTTTGATCAATTAAATGCAGCCATGGTGAGCATAAAAGAGACTTCTTTAAAAACAGGAGCAAAAACAAAACAAAAACTATTATTCCAAACCTTTGAACGGTATTGTGTGTATGTTCTGAAAAATATGATCCATCTGGATGAATATTATTTATTAAGTCATTTATTCACCCAGGGTTTTTGAGATTCTTAATGGTATACAGACTTTAGTTTTCTATGCTCACACCCACTATATCAAATGACTTTCTTGTGTTCTTTGATATGTGCCTCATAAATTATGATGCTCTAGGGTCTTTACATCTGCCTCTCCGAATCGAACTGTAATTTGACACAGACATTTTCCAGATTTCACAAGTCAATAGTGTGCGTCGACATTCCTTCTCTCCATCCACCAGGATCTGTTTGCCATTATGGTATTTCACAAGAAGTCATCCATAATCTTTATGGAGAAAGGTCACATGCTGGTCACACACATGTAGTTTACAGTGTTCTTGTCTACATTGTTCAGCCTCGATACTAACAATTACTGCCAGCTGTTTACATCCAGTATAAAGGTTTTGCCACCCAGCAGACAATTGTCACAAATTCAATAAGAATAATTTTAAAATGTACTGTCAGTTATATATATATATATATATATATATATATATATATATATATATATATATATATATATATATATATATATATATATATATATATATATATATATATATATATATATACACACACAGTATGCACACACACTGCCGCTCAAAAGTTTTTGATCGGTAAGATTTAAATGTTTTTAGAAGAAGTATCTTATGCTCACCAAGGCTACATTTATTTTATTAAAAATAAAAAAATAAACAAAAAAACTGTAATATTGTGAAATATTATGAAAATGTAAAATAACTGTTTTCTATTTTAATATATTTTAAAATGTAATGTATTTCTGTGATGCAAAGCTGAATTTTCAGCATCACTACTCCAGTCTTCAGTGTCACATGATCCTTCAGAAATCATTCTAATATGCTGATTTGATGCTTTCTATTCATCTTTCTATTCATCAAAGATTCCTAAAAAAAAAAAGTTTTACACAACTGTTTTCAACATTGATAATAATCATAAATGTTTCTTGAGCAGCAAATTTAATTTGTTTTACTGGTACTGTAACATTATTAAATTAGCTGATTTTACTCTGTATATTTCAATTGATTTATTTATCTATTTATTTATGATTATTTATAAAAGTATTATTTTAAATATATGCATTGATATTTCTATTTTCAATCACTTATTTACAACTTGCAATGCATCACTAATTTTTGACTTCCTGTACATGCATCCTGTTTTCCTTTTTTTCTTTCTTTCTTTCTTTTGTTTGTTTGGCAGGTTGGAGCCAATCATTTTGGTTTTCAAAGGCATCCTGATAATGGCAGGTTGATTAAAGCGCTAGAGGAAAGGGTGGATGGGGCCACTTCAATTTAGTACAGTTTAAGGAAACTAACATTGTAGACTGTGTGGACTTCTCTAAAGTCCTATACTGAGTTCCAGTGTCCATTAATGTTAACGGATCATTCTTTCAAGAGGCATTACAATTCACTGTTCCACTGCAATTTTCTTGAAAAATTGAGTGCAGTGAATGTCTTGCTCAAAAACATTTATGTACGGATGTTTTAAAGAAATGGAATATGTTAAAAGAGCTCTTAAAAGCTTAAAGATTATCTTACATTTCAAGTTGGCAATAGACTGAGACCAACTTGTACTTTTGTTATCTGCATAATTGAGGAACAAGAATTTAAAGATACTATCTAATGCTTTACTATCTGAATAAAAAAAACCTCAGACTTAAGCAATTGAATATGGCTGTTTTTTTTTGCTTTTGTGTTAGATCAGGTGCCAAGTTCTTTCAGCTTAAAAACAATTGATTTAAATAATCAAGAATTAATGTATTAATAATCAAAGTGCTTATTTTAGTACCATTTGGCCCACACAGACAAAAGACCTGCAATCTTTCCAAAAGGGAGGAAGTCCAGCAGATAAACCAGGAAATGGGTGGAATGTAAATTAGTAAGATTTCTGTTTTTCTGGTCTCTCTCACTTTAAATAGGATGCTGTTTAAAAATCACTTTTAATATTTTGATTTTATACATGATGCATGATTAGTAATTGAAAAGTAAATTTAAATTGCGTTGATTTTGAGCCTTGCATGGCATCATTTTATTCTTTTCATATTCCATTAGAAAAATTGGTTGTGCCCCCTGCTTATCTGAAAAAGAGAATCCAATTGCAACAGACTCTTAAAGTCATGACCTCATTTCATCAGCTGAAGCGTTGCGTGTAAGTCAGGCAGTTGCGCTCACAGGCCGTCCTTCTGTCCGCCATCAATAACACGCCTGTTGCACATACCACAATTCTCACAAACCCAGCACTAAATTCAGAGCCTCCTGCTGTCAGAGGGTCACAAGTGATCTCAGGTGCTTTAAGCTATTTTAAAAACCGATACTGATGCATGCATTCATATACTTTCCAACAGCAATAACAATATTAATATTAATAAAATAATAATAATAACATTGTACTATATACATGCTGTTGATCAGACATGAAGAATGTTTTAAAGTGCCCCCATTATGCTTATATTTATCTCCTACAATAGATTTACATGCATTCAAGGTAAAAAAAATAAAATAAATAACTTTAATTTTCTCATAATATATGCATTGCAGAATCACCTCTTTTCTCAGTGTCTTAAACAGTTCAATAAAGGATCCGGCCTCTCTTAACCTCTCCTCTCCGAAAGTCTGTTCTGCTCTGATTGGTCAGATGGCCCAATCTGTTGTGAGTAGTCTACTCTGCTCTGATTGGCCAGATGGTCAAGTCTATTGTAATTGGTCTACTCTTCTCTGATTGGTCAGATTGCCCAGTGTGTTGTGATTGTCCACTGCTTACAGTGAGTGTTGGAAATAAAACGACATTACCATAACTGAATTTCAGTGTTTCATCAGTAACACAGTTATACGAACAGTAAAGGTGATGATACACAAGGCAACTTTGTGAGCAATGTTGCCAAGCGATGTTGCTTGAGCACTTTACTATTTGAGGATGGGCAACAAAATCTGGATACTTTAGATCGGTCGTAGGCCCCTGGGTCCCACCTGGTTGCCCATTGACGGCAACATTGCAATATTTCTCAAAAAGTTGCCCCATGTATCATCACCTTTACAATGGCGTTGGCTTTACTGTATCAATTCCAATTCATGTTAACATGTTAACAACACGAACCAAACTTTTCCAGGCCTCTGTTATTACTGATGACTCTTTTCAGGCAGTTTAGAATTGGTTCTTTATTTTGGGAGACAATAACTCCATTTATCGTGCATTTTGGTCTTTGAGTTCACAAACAGCTATATTACATGAAAGGTAAGATTCGAAAAAGCATAATAGGGGCACAATAAGAATAAAAAACACTTCATCTTTTGGATTATATGAAAATCAAGCTGCTTTGTTAATCTCTGTTTGCTCAATGTTGTCAGCAGAAGGTCACCCAGAAACATAAGACAAGGTGACAAGATTATCGATAGCAGATTGACAGCTAATGTTACAGATACTAGCCTAATTTTGGACAAAGTATAACTTTCTATTGTCATTTTTCTTTAAGCATTACGTAATGCCTAGGTAGAGTATAGGACGCTAATGCTAAACAAACAAGATGCTGACTTGTGATTGTTCTTGATTACCAGCATCCAATCCATCCGCACTGATTACTTGCCTGTCTGGGTTTCCCTTCTGGCCCCCTTATCAGACGGCACAAGATTTCCCACAGCCCCTTACCACAGGAAATGAGGGTGTGGTGGATTTGGAAAGGGGTGGCATCAGAATCCTCCAAATCTGACAGGGGTGCCACAACAGGAACAAGATTGTCAACTCTAAAGTTGCTACAAAGACCCCAACACTCACTGTCCAATTATGTGTGATCGGTCAAGTTTGATCACTTTGTAAGTATGGCGAATATTATATTAAGATAGTTATATTCTGAGATAAAAGTGGCAGACATCACGAGTAGACCCAGATGAAACTGTAAAATATAAGTCATAATTTTGAGAGATAAAGTCACAATTGCCAGAAAATCTAAATTTGTGAGAAAAAAAGCCACAAGTGTGAGATATAAAGTTGCAGTTGTGAGATGTTTGGAGACACTGGGAGATGTAGAACCTGATTTCACCAAGTGCAACATGTTCCTGGATCAATGCCAATCAACCAATCAGATTTGAGTTTACAGTTTTACATTTTTAAATTTAGGCTTACAACCAGGGTTAGGCTTCAAATTCCGTCTTATTTACCTATCATTTCCCTCTTATTTTAGGAATAAGTTATGGGTAGGGATATGGTTAGGATAACATTTTCAGAGAGGAATGTTGTTTCAGGATCAACAAAATATGTTGACCAGGAATGTGTCTAACTTTGATAATAGAAACTTCTAACATTAATGCTTTTCTGGAAACTATGTTGAATGGGACATTTTAAATCGAATCGTCACTGGGGGCTTCAGCATTCCAGAAGATAGAAGCTGGCTTGGAAGCCCTATACAAATAAATTCTGAAATGATGTAACTATAATTGAGTACCTAGCATTTTTTAGGTGCAGGGGCCCAGGGCTCCGGCATATGTATTGATGCAGTCGAGCAGCTGTGGGCTCCTTGGGGTGATGAATCGGTGGACAGCTGCTGTCTTTGAGAGCAGGTCAGACAGATTTGCTTACACCACTAGCCTCAAACACAGAACATATGAGCTTTGGGATGAGCTTGTTTTTTTTTTTCATGTAATGATAAATATGCAATACACATTCTAAAGTTCTGACCGGCAAGAGAATATTCTAAGAGTGCTGAATTAGAATGATAAATTTGTCATTCCTTTAAGGGATCACTTCACAGTGATTGATACTTGCTATCTCCATAAACCTGCTTCTTTAATCAAAAAGACTTAAAGCTACACTGTGTGATATTTTCCCCCATCTAGTGGTGAAAAGGTATATGACCATCCAGTGAATTTTAGTTTCTGTTCCTCTCAATTCCGATTTTGTTTCAACTCCTACGGTGGCCGATTGAAGGCCTGTTCACACCGGGACGATTTTCGCGCGCGTTTATCGCCGACGTTTAACGCCTCGTGACTAAACAATGGGCGCCAATGTGAGTGTGCACACCGACGCGTAAAACACCAGGCGTAAAAGCGTCATTTAAAAAAAAACGCCTCGGGTTCGTTTTTTTATTTTGACGCGGCGCGTTAAAAACTGGCCGACCAATGAGATCAGCGCTTTTGTTCACGTGCCTGGAGCTGCTGAAGTGACAGTAAAACACGACTTGGTGGCGCTCAAGCACAAAGCGGTCTTGCCGAGCACACATTGATACGAAGAAGAAGTAGTAAGTAGACAAAGAAGAAGATGGGCTGCTAATGCCGCTTGCCAGTTAGCAAAAAGTGTGTGAATGGTTTTGCCATAGACATAATATATCTGTGGTTTTGGCAAGCACATAAATACTGTCTCTCCTTTTCTTCTGTGTGACAAGCTAGTGTCAGAAGCGTAAGTGCCGCAGCACCACCTTGTGTACCGGGAGCGCATCTACTGAATGTGCACGTTCACTCGGCGCATCGCCAGTGGAAATCGCTTGGGTGTGAACACTCAAGACGCGCCGAAAAACATCACGAAAAACGCTGGCGATAAGCGTGTGCGATATTCGTCCCGGTGTGTACAGGCCTTTAGTCCAAGATTAACATGGCTTCCAGTTCGACCTCGTCCACATTCGACACGGTGCCTGTGGGATATTCTGTGCACAGTGGGATGGTTGGAACTCAATTGGCCTAATTATTTGGCTAGAAAGAACTGCAGCTAATCCAGAGTGAACTTTGATGATAGTAATGTTTATTCAGTCATCCAATTGCAAGGCATAAACAGGTTTGCGTGGATATGTACATAAATGTGGTTTCTGTGAGAGAACAAATAAGGATGGTAAATATACATACACAGTTAAGAACTGTATAACTATACTTATAAGTTACATTTGTTTAATGTAACCGTAAACCAGAGCTTATTGTACCATATATAGGCGCTAAATGCAGCTGCATTAAAAGGAGCGGAGCTGCCGCTGCTGCTGCTAACAAGCGGTGTCCGGTTACAAAAGTGTGTGCACCGCTTTAACGTTAGCACTGCAGTGTGCTCTGTATAACAATTGTTAATATGCCGATCAGACCTGATACATATTTCCATCAACATACATTACAAGCAAATATTTTCTAAAAACGAATAAACATTGTTGATAACAAAATAACTGAATGATTATTCAAATAGGTGAGCATTACGCTATTGTATGTTGACACAAAAATACTTCTGAGGTGACATCAACTGAATTACGCGATGACACACTCTGAAACACATCTACAATGACAATAACTATTATTACTTACGGAGTTATTAACGCACAGAAATACCACACAAGGAAAAACAGACTTTTGAGGAATAAACAAGCCAGGAAAACTCTGTATAACTCTGTTACTGGACGCTGCTGAGATGAAAGCTCTCTGCGCATGCACCAGACAAGTCTGAACAAGTTGACGTGCACATGCGCAAGGCCGAGAATTTTGTACAGTGCCATCGAGTATTAAAACTGGTTAAAACGCGAAAGGCGAAGCTTGAATTTACGGGTATGTCCCTCTTTGGCTAATGTACTTTCAAGATGGAGGGGCAACATGGCGACCACCGTTAGATCCCATTACCTTATGTATTGTCAGTGGCATATTATAAACTTACGAGAATACTTCATTACTTGAAAGAAGTAAATATACATTAATGAGCACATATATTTTTGAAAGAACTAAGTGTCTTTAGCTAAGAATAGACAAAAAAAGTTACACAGTGTAGCTTTAAAGAAATAGTTCAATGAAAAAATTAATATTCTGACTTCATTTACTCACCCTCATAATAAAAAAGATAATTGCGACTTTTTATCTCACAATTCTGACTTTTTTCCCGCAATTGCAAGTTTACATCTTGAAATTCTGACTTTGTTTCTTCTAAGAATTGGCTGGTATAAACACGCAATTGCGAGTTATAAAGTCAGAATTGTGAGATAAAAAGTCGCAATTATTCCACTGTGGAAACAAGTTTCCATACCCATGTTGATTTGTCTGCAAAAAAGAAAAGAAGAAGAAAAGTAAAAAAATAGCATAATATTAAATTAAAAATAAATAAATAAAGCTAATTGGTCAGAAACACTGCTCAGAAATCAAAAGAAAATACTATTGACAAAAAGATTTAGATGACAAGTATACATTTTCCTGAATGGGTCCTATATAAAACATATATAATATGCTCTGTATTATATATACTATTATATAATATTATATAATACTATTAGGAAGTAACTTATTTAGTGGAATTTACTGGGGTATTTTTTCTAACAAAATGGAAGTGAATGGTGAAAATTCTGAGCAAATAAGTTTGAATCTTCCTCACACAAAAGTATCATATGCCTTCAGAAGAAATAAAATACAAATATGTATTATGCATTTAATACAAATATGACTATGGTGCTGTTTTGAGTTTGACAGTCCACATTCACTGTCATTGTTTGGAAAGCAGAAATTTGGACATTCTGCTATAACTTGTGTACTACTAAAAATAGAAAGTCATTTTGGAATTAAAGCTGCAAGCAGCGATGAAAGGGCCCTTGCACCCGGGGCAGCCGCCACCCGGTAGCCTCAGGAAAACAGCGAATAGTGGGCGACAGGCATTTAAGCAAGTAAATATACGGAAAAAAATGTTGCCAGAAGGTGACACTTTGACTATAACTGAATATTGCCCTGTTTCGTGGCGTTAATTGAACATACTAGCGCTTAGCCAAGTGTTGCATGATTGAATGTGTTTCTAGCATGCTTGGCACATGATGGCATATTTTAATATATTTCTGGGAGTGCCATTTCCTGTTGCCAGCAGGTGGCGCTATGACTATAACTGAATATTTCCATGCATCTGTCTTCATGTCAGGACTATTATCAAACATGTTAAATTTGGGGCAGATGGACATTGTATGTCTGAGTTACAACAACTTCCTGTTTTGTGGTGTTAATCACATACATTACACTCAAACAAAGTGTTTCACGCTTTAATGTGTTTCTAGCATGTTTAGTACTTAGTGGCATATTTAAATGTGTTTCTGGGAGTGAATTACAGTGTAAAGCATGCAATTTCCTGTTGCCAGCAGGTGGCGCTATGACTAACTGAAAATTGGCATGTAGATGTCTTCAGACTAGGACTCTTATCAAACATGTGAAGTTTGGGGCAGGTTGGACATTGTATGCCTGACTTACAACAGCTTCTGTTTCATGGCGAAGCATCAGACTTTATCAGGCCGCCACGGACACACCCTTCAGGAAAAACTCAAGATCTTCGCAATTTAACATCGCTAAGGCCTTTAGATTAGACTGTGCAAATATGATGTTGTTCTGATTAAATCTCTAGGAGGAGTTTGTTAAAGTACAACGTCTGGAAATGGCAAAATTTGCCACAATTTTGCAATGAAAATTAAAAACATCTGACTTTCTGTTGTTTTTTTGTACCAGGATACTTTTTTGTAGGTATTGGGCTGTTACATGTATGTACTGAATTTCATACTTGTACATGAAACATAGCGGGAGGTAGCCTGGGAAAACCCAGACAACTTCAGGCAAATTTAGATTTGCTCTGCAAGTAGTCTGGCAAAGAGTCCATTCAAACCCATTTCTAAACCCTAGAAATCGCGGCACCAATTAGAAACGTTGGGGCGGGCTTTACACGATGACGACAGCGCAGCGACGTTGAAGCAGATTTTCCGCTGCTGTGGAGCATCACTCGTTCGAATCAGCTATCGCGTCTGTTTTAAGCGATTTAAACTTCTCCTTTTCGTTAAAACCAGAGCAAAGAACAACACTCGAAGCCTTTAGATCTAAAAAAGATGTTATCGCTGTCTTACCAACTGGATTCGGCAAAAGTCTGATACCAGCTTGGCCCTTTGGTGGCTAAACGAATGGGTCTTAGCGAGAGTCCTCTGGTAGTGTTAATGTTTTACAAAATATAGTTTTAAGTCCTTTTCAGGAGTGAATGAAGTTGTTTAAAGCTCAAATCTGTGGTTTATTTATAAAGAGAGCGCCTTTTTTAAAAATTTGATCTGCCGTGTTCGGAGTTGTGAGTTCCAGTGGTTCAGCGGCGCTCAATCGATCATTGAGCCCACCGAGAGGCGCCTTTCCTCGGCCAGTCCTTCTGCCGTCTGCCGCTGGCTCTGATGTCTCTGTAGTGATTAAACCGTCTCGTCTTGTGTAGATCTAACGGCTGATCTTTGCTCTCATTAATCTATAATTTGTTCCTAGACAGATCGTTTTGTCTGAGGGCAAAGTGAAGTTTCATAACTTTATATTTTTAAGATATTAAACCTTACCGTTGTAGTCTCCTAGCGCTGACTTTGACTGAATTGCTTTATTTATTGTATAGCTTCTTATACCTTTTACTTATACTTTTATATTTGCTATTGATGATCACACATAAACTGACATTTAACAAAAAGAGACTGGGTTGTGTTTTGTGTCATATTTAATTTATTACAGTGATAATCATAGCCTATATTATGTGTGTGTGTTTTTTTAAATGTAAACGAAAAGAGGCTGGGTGTTTTATATTTCGTTTTGTTATAAACATGCATTGAAGATAATATGCATTGCCTGCATTACATATACAAATATATACTGAGTGATACTGTCAAGAGCATTGTAGGCGGACTAGTGTCCTCCCGTCCTCGGGAGTTCGTTCTCCGGAGTCAAACTTGGTAAGTCACGGACGCAAGTCAGAAGTTCGCGTACGAAATATGTCATAAAACACCACTGGCTCGTTTCATAAAAAAATCCAAATTAAACATAATAATAATAATAATAATAGCCACACGAATGTGGTTCAGGCAACGCGTAGCTAGGCCTACATTGATTATCTTATATATTTATAATAAAACGAAGTATAAAACACCCTGCCTCTTTTCGTTTACATTTAAAAAATAATATATTAAACATTAATATGTGGTTTAGGTAAGGTGACCAGATTTCTGAAATGGAAACCGGGGACATTTCCTATTTGAGAACACAAGTACAGACAAGCATATTGAGAAACGGCCAGAGTCTCAGATGTTTCTCCGTCGCTCTGCATACGTCATCTCCCTCATCGCTCTGATTGGTTTTAGGTCTATCCAATTGCGCCGAGAGGCATTTGAGCGACGCCCGTTGGTGATGCCCCTTTAGAAATGATTTGTCTATGAAGCTTTGCCAGACCATAACTCAGTTACTGAGAATGGTCTGGTTTTAACCAGGCTAAGCGGGAGGGGCATTTCGTTGAAATTTTATAGGTGACGCTATCGAGCCATTTTGTCACGCCTAATTCTGAAACCCATGTCAGACGTACATTTTGCCACTTCTGACAGGTGTGCAAAGTTTAATGAGTTTTCAAGCATGTTTAGGCCCTCAAAATGCGATAAATTCGGGAGGAAAAACAATAGACTTTATCAGGCCGCCACTGACAAGCCCTTCAGCGAAAACTCAAGATCTTCACAATTTAACATCACCAAGGCCTTAAGATTAGACTGACCAAAAATGATGTATGTTGCCAGCAGGTGGCGCTATGACTGTAACTGAATATTGGCATGTAGATGTGTTCAGGCCTGGACTCTAATAAAACATGTGAAGATTGGGGCAGATCGGACATTGTATGCCCGAGTTATAACTTCCTGTTTCATGGCGAAACATTGAAACTTTGTGAGGCCACCACGGACACGCCCTTCAGTGAAAACTCAAGATCTTCGCAATTTAACATTGACATGGTCTTAAGATAAGACTGTGCAAATATTTTGTTGATCTGATCAAATCTCTAGGAGGAGTTCATTAAAGGACAACGGCTGGAAATGGCAAAAATTTGGCCGAGAAAAATCTAAATATCTCACTTCCTGTTGGGTTTTCAGATTTTGCTCCCAGGTGACTTTTTTGTAGGTATTTGGCTGTTACATGTGTCTACCGAATTTTATACGTGAAATTTAGCATGAACAGCGCTTAATTTAAACTTTGTAGGTGGCGCTATTGAGCTATTTAGCCACGCCTAACTCTGAAACCCATATCAGACGTATTTTCACCACTTCTGACGCGTGTGCAAAGTTTCATGAGTTTTCGAGCATGTTTAGGCCCTCAAAAATGCGATTCATTTCAGAGAAGAAGAATAATAGGCTGAGCAATTACAATAGGGTCCTCACACCATCGGTGCTCAGGCTTTAACTACAAAAGGGTGAATGAATAAAGAAATAAATGATGATAGAATTAAAAATTTTAGGTAAAATATTCCTGCAAAATATGTCTTGTCTATTTGTTCTCTGATAATAATCGATCAGAGAGACCACTTACATACATACACCATAGATTTGAAAGTATTTAAAAAGAAAACAGCAGATGTTTGCCAATATTTTTCTGTTGTTGCATCCCTCCCATTCCTCAGTTTCATGGCACTGAGCCAAATGTTTGAGTTGTATTTATAGGAAGTTTGGCAACTCCACCTCATGTTTACGCTAAGTGTTGTTTCTGAGTAATTTCTCTCTATGACCAACACACAGGAATTTTTAAATTGTATCTCTTTCTTTTTTGCATGCATTCTTCCGGGAAGGATGCAATAAATCAGAGGTGATCCAGTCTACTAGGAGATGCATGATGTGTGATATAGGAGAGCCGCTCATATAGACATACCATTCCCACACAGTCAACGTGTGCTGGGTTATGTCATATACACCCAACTAATCTGCCGTTATAGCCCTGATTTTTTTCATCTAAAGTCTGAACTCTTTTACCAGTCAAATGTAAAGCATTGATGAAGCAAACGTCAAAGATGATGAAAATGCTTCTTTTTTTTATTTATAAAATCTGAAGCATAATGTTATAACCTAAAGTAATCCTGAGTATCTAATCTGCACCTTCATGCAAAGTATTAGTACAACTTCAACCGAATTCTATAGGGAGGAATGTGTGTTAATTGAGTCAAGATCGTGACATGCCTGCAGTGCTGTGGTATATAACAGTCAACACTGGAGCTAGAGCTGTGATTTACTAAAGAGGTCAGGAAACCCTGAGACCTTTGCATGAGGGGAGTTCTGGGTAAGAAACAGAGACTGGAGAATCCTTTGAAAGAAGCTACTGGTTAAGGATTCAGTGACCCACAATGTCTGTACAGACTCAGTTTGTTTAGCTGCCATCATCCCATCAGGTGTCACTGTGCCAAAATACACAGTTTTCTTTTAAGAACTGATCACATCATGATCTAAAATATGTATTTGTGTCTATAAAACCTCTTCTAAGGGCTCCTATTTTTCTTTAAAAGCCATAAAATGATACATAAGAGGCCTCTAAGGTTGTATTATCACTATTACATTATTAATAGTATTGATTCAATATTTAGGCAAACTATTCCTTCTCTGGCGTGAGGGTGGGACAAGCTGTCATTCACATGAGATCGAACAATAGCAAACCATCCAAATATCCACTGCCGATCATTCCCTATGGATAAAATTAAATCCCATCCTACATTTTTTCCTGTTCAAGAAGCCATTTCACTTGACTATACACCGATCAGGCATAACATTATGACCACCTTCCTAATATTGTGTTTGTCCCCCTCTTGCTGCCAAAACAGCCCGTACCTCACGAGGCATGGACTCCACTAGACCCCTGAAGGTGTGCTGTGGTATCTGGCACCAAGATGTTAGCAGCATATCCTTTAAGTCCTGTAAGTTGCAAGGTGGGGTCTCCATGGATCTGACTTGTTTGTTTAGGACATCCACAATATGCTCGATTGGATTGAGATCTGTGGAATTTGGAGGCCAAGTCAACACCTCAAACTTGTGCTCCTCAAACCATTACTGAACCCTTTTTGCTTTGTGGCAGGGTGCATTATCCTGTTGAAAGAGGCCACAGCCACCGGGGAATACCGTTTCCATGAAAGGGTGTACATGGTCTGCAATAATGCTTAGGTGGGTGGTACGTGTCAAACAGTGGCGGCTGGTGATAATTATTTTTGGGGGGTTTTTGTTTTTTTTGGCCGGGGGGGTTCAAGATGCATGTTGACTAAATTCAAGCACTAAAGAGAAAACAGTGTCTTCACTTTTCATAACAAGCGCGTGAAGCTCCGAGTGTAGCTTCGTCCTGTCACTGGCCTGCTGCTGGATTTGTAAATCGCGTTGGTCCGGTTCAGGATCCTTTATCCTTTTTTTTCTTCCAACGAATGCCTTGTGAAAGAATTTGGTTTAACTGCTGGCATCTCTACGAAAGTGATCATCCTAACAAGGTTTTGGCGGAGTCGGACTGACAGTGTCACCCGCACACTTTCGCTTTAGTGGCCAAGAGCTTAAAGTTGAATGACAGGTGACGAGAACCAATCAGATTAGATAAAATATCACGCATCCCCAATTCTGATTCGCCAGGGACACAGCGACCTGTGTCCGGAGGAGGATCTTTAAGAAACCAATTAGAGACCAGCTTCAGGTCACATGCTGCCCATAGATTTTTGGACTCAGATAGACATCCATTTGTCCGGCGTCCCTCGCCCATGAAACCGCATGAAACATATTGAAGAACATATAAAATAGTTAACCGATCAAAGCCAGTTTTTATTAAATGCTGAGGCTCTTACTAACAGCCG
Source organism: Gobio gobio (assembly GCF_949357685.1). NCBI lineage: Eukaryota > Metazoa > Chordata > Actinopteri > Cypriniformes > Gobionidae > Gobio > Gobio gobio. Next base: position 32,492,294 of record NC_137105.1, on the reverse strand, counting down.
GCATGTCGTATGAGTAAACTATTTTATTTTTATTTCATTTTTATATAATTTTTGTATACATGTATATTTCTGGAATTTTGATGGGGGCGGCACCCCAGCGCCCTCTATTGACCAGCCGCCACTGGTGTCAAAGTAACATCCACATGGATAGCAGGACCCAAGGTTTCCCAGCAGAACATTGCCCAAAGCATCACACTGCCTCCGCTGGCTTGCCTTATTCCCATTGTGCATCCTGGTGCCATGTGTTCCCCAGGTAAGCAACGCAGACACATCTGGCCATCCACATAATGTAAAAGAAAATATGATTCATCAGACCAGGACACCTTCTTCCATTGCTCTGTGGTCCAGTTCTGATGCCTTCTGTTGGCGCTTTCGGCGGTGGACAGGGGTCAGCGGCACCCTGACTGGTCTGCGGCTATGCAACCCCATATGCACAATTTAGACCTTGTCAAACTTGCTCAAATCCTTAGCATTTTTCCTGCTTCTAACACAACTTTGAGGACACAATGTTCACTTGCTGCCTAATATATCCCACCCACTAACAGGCGCTGTGATGAAGAGATAATCAGTGTTATTCACTTCACCTGTCATAATGTTATGCCTGATCTTTGTATAAGTAACAATAGGGGGGAAGAGTTGCTATTTCCAGTTGTGATAAAGTTTAAAGTGATAGGAAATTTATATTTTTCATAATTTTGAATTCAGATTATTTGGTCTTATATTTCACATTATAATTATTTTGTATTTAGACTACTGGCATGTTATCTTTCTGACTTGAATGCGTGACATGTCGCAAATATGAATGCCGGATTTGGAAGAATGTATTTCCCAGGTTGAAGGCAGCATTAGTCTATCTATGTCACATGTGTCAAACTTTGTCCTGGAGGGCCATTGTCCAGCAGAGAGTCACTCCAACTTACTCCAAAACAACTGGAGGTTTAGTAATCCTGAAGACCTTGATTTATTATTGGGGTTAGAGTTAAACTCTGCTGGGCAGTGGCCATTCAATATGTTTGACACCTCTGGTCTGTGGGATTTTACCAGGCAAAAATTACTCATGTTAACATCAGTTATCAAACAATATTACAACTCATCCAAATTGTACAATTAGCTGAGTTTTTACTTTATTCTAATTAAAGTGTGAAAGCATTTTAGAGTTTGTTGCTCCACAGACTATTTTACTAGCTACAGTACAAAAAAAAATGCATTTCGGACCCACTTTATATTAGGTGGCCTTAACTACTATTTTAATTAATTATTTGATACAATGCGCTTATTGTGGATTGTACTTACATTTTTAAAAAATACCTGCATGTAATTACATCTGTAATTAATGTCTGTAGTTATATTTATAATTACGCTGCTGACCCTTCCCTTACTCCTAATCCTACCCTTAAACTTACCCATACCACCACACCTGTCCCTAACTTTACTCGTATCTCACCTCAATATCAGTAAAAGTGTTTTGCAATACAATAAGAACACAATAAGTACATTGTACTTATTGATGTAAGTAGTTAAGGACACCTAATATAAAGTGGGGCCTGCATTTCTTTATTTAGGAAGTGAGAACCAACTGATATTACAAACAATACAGTACTTGCTTGCCCCACGCTCTACAACTCAACTCTCAAACTTCAGGGTGTGTTCAGCCCAAAAGAGGAATCAAAATACATAAATCCAAATCCTGCATAAGTTAAATCCAAAGCAATATAAAAGAAAATTGGAGAGTAAGTGTCAGTAGCTATGTTTTCATCAACATATTTTTCTGCACATTTTGGGATATTGCATAAAAAAAGGCTGGATGGAAACGCCAAGGCATCCGAATGCAATATAACATGACATGACCCAAGTTATTTATAATGTATGAAAAAAGAGCCACAGTGGCTTCCCTGTTTGCAGAAACTTAAATTTTATTACAGATATTTTGAGCCAATTTCCTAGTAAGTAACGATGAAACGCTGATTAATCCTCAAATGTTTTATGCAATATTCCAATTCTGTGCATAAGTTAAATTCGTTTTGGATGAAAGCGTAGCTAGGGTTATGTTTAGTCTAATTATCTTTTCGTTCATGTGTCTAGGGGTACGTTTACACAAAAACGATGTACTAAAAGCAGAAACGTTTTTCCTTTGCGTTTTCTGTGTACAGACAACAATGTTGTCAAAATGATCCCCGTTCACATGGATCCACGAAAACGACTAAAAAGGCTATTTTATTCTGCCAGGCCAATAGTTGGCGATGTGACATTGTAAATAAACACTACGCGCCTATATACTGAGTGCATGATGTCACTGTTTTCACAAATGCGCATTTTTTGCAATTTACACAGAGATGATAACGTTATCGTTTTCAAAATATTGCACTTTGAATCCTGTTTTCAAAAGTTTGTGTTTTCAGGCCCATAAAGGTGTTTCCTTTCAGTTTAGTGATTCTTGATTCAGTTTCTTGATTACTCCCTAGTTAGTTCCCTTGATTGCTCAGTCACACCTGTGTCTCGTTTAGCTCTTTGTGTATATATACTGACTGTTTTGTTCAGTTCTTGGTTGGTTAATACCTTTGATTGATGAATTCTGCTGCATTTGTTTAGACCAGGGGTGTCCAATCCTGATCCTGGAGGGCCACTGTCCTGCAAAGTTTAGCCCCAACCCCAATTAAACACACCTGATCCAGCTAATCAAGGTCTTAATAGGCATACTAGAAACTTCCAGAGTTTTGGTGCGCACCCGGGTTCGATTGACGGCAGAGTTCGGTACGTTTAGATGATGTGAATCCGGTCTTCCGAACTCGGGTGCGCACCCGCGAACCGTACCAGAGTCCGCTTAAAAAGGGTGGTCTGGGGTACGGTTCATGTGAACTCCGGTACGGTTCGCTGCTGATGTGAATGCAATCGTAATAAATCGTGGAAGTGAACCGCTATTAATAACGTATGATTTGATAAAAATTTGTGTTTGTGTGTGTTTCACTAATTTTCCTGGCGAGCGTGACTGATGTACTGCAAGCAGAGAGCTTGTAGATCTCATTTCTGCTCGTCTTCAGCGTTCTTTAGAGCATTGCAGTACATTCACGGCAGATAGACGCAAGTGCCATTACATACTGAAGCTTTAGAAACAAAACCAACGGTTATAAAACAAAAATATAAAAGTGAGGTGAGCAACGCTATGCATTTTGCCGCATTCACGCTCGCTGTCGTTACAAAGCAACCGGTTAAACAGCTGCTGCTTTGATGACGCAAACGAACCCCGGTTCTGACCCAAATAATATAATATGAACACAGTCCAGCGGGGGCAGGGGGAGTTGGGAGCAATCGAACTGGGGTTCGGTCCAGGCAATCGAACCAAGTGTGAACGCACCATAAGAGCTAAACTCTGCAGGACAGTGGCCCTCCAGGACTGAGTTTGGTGACCCCTGGTTTAGACTGTTTAATTATATTGCCTTCTCCAAGCATGTTGCTTTCCACAACATTTGTGACAGCAATAATGTAAATAATAAAATAACAAATTCATCATTTTAACTCATCATGACTTTATACAGGGTAAACCCATGAAACATTTTAAAGGGGTGGTAAAACACATTCGTTTGAAGGCTTGATTGTGTTTGTGGGGTGCACTGTAACATGTGTTCATGCTTCGTTTAAAAAAAAATTGCATTATTTTTCATATATTTGACCTTTATTCTACACTGCTCTGTCCCTCCTTGTAAAACGGTCTGATGCGTTCCGGGTTGTATGAAGCCAGTCCCTCAAAAATACGCAGTGGGCTCTGATTGGTTAGCTGGCCTAGTGTGTTCTGATTCGCTAACCGCAGTGCATGTTTGTCGGAAACGCCACGCCCTTTACCGGTAGACTGTGCTTTGGTCAGTATTAGCCATTATTAAACCATTGCGTCAATAAAAACATACCAATCTGAGCCCGAATCAGACCCAGAACATTTTAGTGAAGATGATCGAGCAGAACCTGTTCAACCTGTTCATTCCTCAAGAGTAAAGACTGCGGATCTACAGTGATCGCTACTGAATGGCACTGTTACTTTTGTATTTTTAGAACGATTATAGCCAAATATCTGTCGCAAGAACTATTAACCCAAAACGAACACTAAGCACTGGCTTTAACTAGTAAGTTAGCCAAATCACACACAGAACCATGTTTAGCATGCCTGTAGATAAACAATACATAAAAGCTCTAATCAAATATTCATTTACACTAATGCCAAGTTCGCTGTTGAGATTTTAACGTTAGTGTTTGTAACGTTAGGTGTTCGTCCGATAACGTTAAGTATGAATGAGCATTTAACAGACTGGTTTGCAGAACAGTGTTGTCATCTGTTTACTTCCTTGCTACAACATATTACAGGAAAACACATCGATGAAATATTAATCAGACTTACAGGTTGTGGCCCGTAAACAGCTTCTGTTTGTAAATCCAGCTTTCAGGACAAGCCGTTGTGCATATCCTGTATTGAACTCGCGAACATTGTGAAAGTTGTCCTCCGTGAAATGGGCTGCGGGAGGGAGCCCCGCGCGCGTCGTGCATTCACGCACTGGCCGCGTTTGTCTCGGCGCGCTGACGTTGTGCAAATCTGGCATTGAACTCGCGAACATTGTGGATGTTTTCCTCTGTTAGATGTGCTGCTGGAGCCCCGCACGCGCCTGTTTCCCTCCGTCTCAAACACACTTGCCTATAACATGCTGTATGTTAAACGCACCCCTGTCCCTATGAAGGCTGAACAAAGCAAGTACCCCAGACCTGCAATCCGGATGAATATAACAGCGTTTCCTCGGCATCGCGGCAACAACACTCCAGCCTAAGTGTTGTAACTATACCACAACAGCGCCGCGATACAAAATGGCCTCACCCCCTCCCCCCCCTTATTTAATATTCTCGGAGGAGGGGTTTATGTAAATATTGAGCCTGGTGATGTCACCAACCCTGGAGGAATGTGTGTAGTCGCCTACTGGCCGTTTGCTGTAGTTCTTAGAAACTGATTTCTTTAAAAGCAAATATCTCCCTTTGTTTTAAACTTTGAACATTGTAACTTTGCAGATGTTGTTTATGCTCAAGCAGCAACATTACATGCTAGCTAAAGTTAGAATAGTGAAATCGTTGTTTACCACCCCTTTAAAATTAAGATGTGTAACCAGCTATGCAGTAAAATATCATCATGTAATCCAAACAATAATTAAAGTGTTGTAAATCTTGCAGTAGTTCCCATATTTATGGCTCTCTAAAGAGACATATAAGCCATAGGCTTCTATTTATTTATGTTTTGTGCATTTACAACACTGTTCCTAATTTACATAAGCAGGAGGAGAGAGGAAACCCATTCAAGTACAGTGCAACAGGCGGTGTGACCGTCCCCACCTTACTTGTCTCTCTTTTCATTGGTCTTCCTACAGCCTGCAGCCAATTCAAAACCACATGCCACTTTCTACACTCCCCCCACAAGCCACAGACAGCGTGGAGAGTGAGAGAGGTCGAAACAAGAGGGAGAATCACCCAAAGAGGAAGAACTACAGAGGCAGAGAAGGTGTTAAAGCATGCCAGCATACGCTACCAACATGAGGCTTAAGTTCCCCATTCTGGCCTTGATCCTGGAAGCCGTGACCATTGTCCTGTACACTCTCTTTGTGGTTTATGACACTGAGGCTGGTCATGATGGGAGTCATGCAGAAGCGAATACCACACATTCAAGCAGTCCAATGACCCTTTATCCCAGTAAGTTATCATGTTTTGTCATATCTAAATTGATTGGTTTTAATTCAGTTTAAAATTATATTGGGATGTAATTTTACTTATTGAGCCTGAACACATTAGGTTGTCCAATGAATGCATTTTCTTAAGGGTCAGATGAGGAAGATATAGTTGGAAATTGGTTGTGATTGGTGCAGAAATGCTGTTAATTGTCAGTCACCAAAAGCAAAATAAAAGTTTAATAAAACTTTTTGCTGGATGATTTGGTGTTGCCCCTCCTGCAAATAAGTTCATCCTCTTTGAAGCTGTCAACTTTGCTATTAAGTTTCATGGTGCTACTCACTCATCAGTGTTTACTGACTGAAGGGTTTATTTCTGCGAAAGCTTTGGCGGCAATGTTTCACTAATGTTCAAGCAGCACGCAAGTCTCTAAAAATACTTCCTCTGTACAGGAGTCAATGCCATGGGCTCCTGCACTCTCAGGAGAAAGACAAAGAGGAGAGGGTGATAAAGTTCAGCTTTAGACTTTTAAAAATGTCATCCAATGAGCTTTTCAACTGGTTCTGATTCAGGAGCCAGATCTAAGACTGGACATTATTTGGTGACTCAATACAGTAAAATGTCTGCAGGACCAAAACATTTGCATTTGTTACTATGAATATTATCAGTTTAACTTCAAATTATTATCAAGACATGCTGTAAGCTGAATAGGAAAATTGACCAGTTTGGATCTAATTGCATTGAATTTTGATGGTTTCATGCTCTCAGATGCCAATAACTGCACATTGGAAACTGCACAATAATTTTTTTTTTATGGTTTTCATGTTAAGACATGTCCCTGATGGCATATGTGTAGATTCTATGAAATTACTAATAAATCTGAACCAAAATACTGTAGAGTTTGTGTCTGTAACATATTCTGGGTCATATTTTAACTTTGCATAGTTTTGTTAATGGTTTTCAATGTTATATTCATGCAAGCATTTGTGTAGATTTTACACAACTACAACTGAAAAAAATACTATTGAGTTTGATTGGACATACATCATTTGATGTCAACAACTAAAGATATGGGAAACAATCTCCCCTCGCCTAAAAAAGTTGATAAGGCTGTTTATTTTGGATCGTGACACACCAGCTGAGAACCACTGATCTAGAAAATGTGTTATTTGTAATTATTCCTTCAGTGCAAATAGATACACTGTATATTTCCTTATAGATGTTTCTAACTTCAATTGCATTCCTTTAATTTTCTCTGCATGCTTTGCTCATTTAGATGCTCTGGCTGTAAAATACGCTTATTTCCTTTTATCTTCATATTGCACTTGTGGTTGCTTGCTTGGACTGAAACCAGCTCTAGGGTGTGGAGAGTATGAACATGCAAGATTAGTCTCAATGTCACATGTGTCCTCAAAGTTTCCATTCAACCCTTCAAAATTTGTAACATTAATAATTTTCCTAAAGTTACAAGTACATCTAACTTTATTGTGAATGTCATTGGTGCATTTGTCTAGGGCTTGACAAGAACGGTCATCTGTTTGTTAATTGAAGTCATAGTTTTTTGTTCTTTGTGGTTGTCACACTAGAACATTCCAGCCCCCTTTATCGTCTGTAATAACTCTTCTTGTAATTTTTGTTGTTGTTGTTGTTGTTGTTGTTTTCTTTGTATAGATGTACTGAATAGATAAATACATTACAATGGACCAGATTTTACTAACAGTTTGGCGTTATAAAACAAATGTCAGGATTTACTAAAGACATGCAGTGAAAAATTAGCGCTGAAAAGGCGTGGGCAGTTTTTTGCATAGGCATTTGTAGGAGTTTCCCTTTCAGACAGAACATTTATGATTATATATATAAATGATAAATTATGATTTACTAAGGTTTGCGCTCATCAATTTACTGGTGTTTGTGCAATTATTTACCGCCCCAAAAAAAAACACGTCTTAAACCAGACACTAACCAGACGTTCTTTAATTTGGGCGTTGTCTGTAGATCATGGGTAGAACTTTCCACTCCCATCTGCACTTTTTTTTCCGACTGCGCTCTCACGCTAATTTGCCCTGTTTAGTAAATCTGGCCCAATATGTCTTATTAAAATACTTTTTTGGTCTTTTATGTAACTGACATTAAAGTCCCTTTTTGTACTGCATTGAAATCATTTTAGCGTGTTAGTTGTCAAAGTGCTGGGCATGTGAAGTTGTAGAGCAGGGGTTCTCAACTCTGACCCTCGAAATCCACTTTCCTGGAGAGTTTAGTTCCAGCCTTGATCAACCTTGCCTGTCTGTAACTTTCTAGTAAGAGCTCGATTAGCTTTTTCAGATGTGTTCTATTAGGGTTGGAGCTCGAGGGCAAGAGTTGAGAACCCCTGCATTAGAGCATTCAAATTCTTTGCCACCTAATGAACCTGATGACCTTTAAAAACTTAAAGAAAACATGAAAATTAAAGACAAATAAAAAGCATGTGTTTATAGACTGGGAAAACTAAAGCCATCTGTCACATTTGCACAAAAATGCAAAGCATTCCAGAAATGAATGAGCAAAGCTTCAAAGAAAATAAAATAAAGGGCACTTTAATCTTGGCAACAGAGAAAACAGATATAGCTTTAAGTTATGTCACTGCACTCTAAATTAGTGCTGACAGAATGTAATTAAGTCGTTGAACATTCGCAAAGAGAGGAAACTTTCCACCCATTAGGAAAATGGGACCTTTGAGATTTTATCAGCAAATCTGTTGCATGTGGGAAATACGAAAACTTTTACTGGGAAAATAATTCTGTTTGTTGTTAGAGCCAATGGTTGGGAAAAATGGCTTGTGCACCTTTACTCAGCCGGCAAGATTATCTGTATTCCACTATGATGCTCTTCCAAAGTTTGCATACCAGTGAAAAGTCCTTTAGCCAACTCTATCACTGTAAATATGTATTACTCACGATCAACAGAAAGATCAGAGGAAAAGACTTGGGTCATACAACAGCTGATAAGGGTAGATAACCTCTGTTTTAGCTGTGTTAGAGGCCCACTTAAATGTTTTGGGGGGGTTTTCAGCAGGACTGCATTTTATTGCTCAACAACCATCAAAAACTTGTGACAATAAAGTGAATGATTGCTTGAAGACAGAGTAAAAAAAAACACTACTGTGGTACCACAACTGGATTGGAAGAAGGATGGGAAGGGCTGTGATGATTTAACAAAACTAGATCCTATCAAATCCTTCGTTGAGATGTTTTCTGTGAAACTTCAAAGAATGACCATTGAGAATTGAGTTTATGCAGTAATAGATCACATTCTGTTGTTTATTTGTTTTTAGATGGCTTGCATAGCAAGATAAGACTGAGCTTTGCTGATTTTTAATCATTGCATATTTATCTGAAGTTTTCCTGTTTAGTCTGTTTTTTACTGTATCATCGTATAGTTCTTTGTACGGCCTGCTGCCAGCATGGAGTATGTTATAAAATTAGGATATGATCGTTTATAAAAACAACAGGCAATAAAATTATATAGCAAGCTATAAAAATATGTAGCTAGCAAATAAAAGTGCCTCAACGCTAAGCTTAGTTGGTAGTACTTACAGGGTTCATCGGTTATCTTGATGAGCTTAGCAGATGTCAGACCATGAGCATTATGATTGATGACTATTTGGGTTTGACCACTGGCAAGTTTAGATTTTGTGTGGATTATTGAATGGGTGGAGGGTTTCAGAGGCATTCCAAGGAAGCCTGAAGTAATGTTCGTCTATTCAAAGTCTGGTGCCGCACCTTGGAGGTTTGCACTTCGTAGTTCCACTTGTCTCTCTTGGGACTGACAATGAGACCCTTTTAAACTTCCTGACAATCGTTAACGTGTCTGATTATTATCAGCAGGCACAATAATATGGTTTGTATTGTGTAGCCTGAAAACTGGCCTTGCTGATGAATCAGGTGTTCTGGACCACATCCTATCTCTGTGTTCAGGGATGTTGACTGTACTGCTTCCGGAGTTGGAAAGTCTAGAACTAATTTCCTCTCTGCAGGAAAGATGGGCTAAGGCCAGCAGTGTTTGTGCTATGTGTTGTTAATACAATCAATGTGTACATTCAAGTATTGTAAATTCATTAAAAAAAATCATACATAAATTATAAGTGTATTCTTGTATTCTTAGCATTTCCTTGCTTCTCTAGAAAAGCAATCAGTTTGCTGTAATGAACTAATCCATCCACATTTCGACAGGGAAACACCCTGGATTGTTTGCCAGAAAGTAGTTTAATTCAAAATGCAGCAATATAATATACATTATAGCAATTATATTATTAATCTGTGAATCAGTGTCACTCAATTTCTGACATGGTTTCCATTCCCAATAATCAGTATCATTCATGAAAAGAAATGACTTCAGGTTGCTTTGTCACTGCAAATCTCTGGGTGTGTTTATGCTTTATATCAATCCAAACTAATCCAATCCAGTTTTAGATTCTGAAAGCTCTGTTTATATGTACCTTAAACTTTGCCATCCGAGTCACACATTCATTTACGTGTGCATTACATTGGTGCATGTGAAACATAGAAAGCCACTTTGAAAACATCTTATGGCTTGGTGTGTTTGCAGCCAGTTAGGGCTCCGGAATGGCTGGATTGCTCGAATGTAACTAATCTTGAAATAATTATATTTTAACACTCATTAGAGTCATGTGAAGTGAATAAAATTACACATGCCAACAGGGTCACTAAGGGCACCCTTTTAACCTGTCATTCATAGACTAATAGAGGAGCACACAAGACCTTTGTACCACATGGTTGTTGGTTTATTCATTTACATTGAGTCATCTTCATGCAGTACTCTCAAGCTCTACAAAAGACAAAAATAGCAAAATATTGTGAACAAACGCTACATTTCCTAAGTCTTCCTACGTCAAATAGCTTTGTGTGATGAACAGATGTAAATCACTGCTATAACTTAACAGTTCTCCCTTTCATTGCTGACCTGTTCAAACTACAGATGGAGTAAATGTGGTTCTAGAATGCTGGAGAAACTTCTCTCTCTCATCAACCTTTTATCCATGTGTCCAGTGTTTCAGGATGTACACGTGATGATCTTCATTGGCTTTGGTTTTTTGATGACCTTCCTAAAGAGATATGGCTTCAGCAGTGTGGGCATCAACCTGTTGCTGGCTGCCTTTGGCTTGCAGTGGGGTCTTCTCATCCAGAACGTCTGGCACATGCATGATGGAAAAATACATGTCAACATTGAAAAGTAAACTCAACCTTTTGGTGATGGTGGGATCTTGGGTGAATGACTTGATATAGCTGATAATGATTTCATTATCCAACAAAATAGTTCAATGCTAGATGTTCGGTTAAATATAACTCCATTTTAAGTTTAAATTTAATCAATATAATAATAATAATATTAATATCTGACTACATATATCTGACTCATGCCCATAAGTAAAACTCTGCATCTGTCCACTAATTCCTTCTCTGCAGAATGATTAATGCTGACTTCAGTACAGCAACGGTTCTGATCTCGTTTGGAGCGGTTTTGGGGAAAACCAGCCCTGTCCAGCTTCTCATCATGACCTTGTTGGAGATCACCATCTTCTGCATCAATGAGCATTTGGTTGTGGGAGTTCTTGGGGTTTGTAAAGGCTCATTCGTTCATTTACTCAATTCATCCTTTTATTATTATGTGAAACCTCTTCCATTCTTATTTGACCACTAACTTGATTTGCACCAGATAAATGGGCTTAGTGCAGGTTTAAACATTATACCTGTTTTTAGCACTTTTAATTTGGTTGAGTTTCCTTAATATTGTTAGCAGAGCCTCATGAAATGTTCATGCTGTCTAAGTTCCTGCAAAGTAATTTTATTACAAATGGAAGCTGGGTCAAAGATGAAGGAAAGTTGGATAAACTTGATGAACACACCCAGTGTTCCAACAACTAAAACACACGGTATCATAAACACCCTCTTAATCTTGAAGAAAATATAGTGCCTGTATTATGTGGGAATAAATAAAAGAAGAAAATATAGTGCCTGTATTATGTGGGAATAAATAAAATACATGTAAATTATATATATATATATATATATATATATATATATATATATATATATATATATATATATATATATATATATATATATATATATATATATATATATATATATATATATATATATATAATCTATATCTCTCAGATTTATAACTTTTTATCACAATCATAATTGACCATGCACTGATCTTGTCTAAATGGAACAGATCTGATATTGAACAGTGATGGCTTCTCTAGAAAATACTCCTTACCTTTAAAGCAGCAGTCAATCTTGAACTTTAGGAAACTGAAAGTTTTTTCATTTGTTCTTCATAACCTCCATTCTTGTTTCTTAACAGGTTTCTGATGTTGGTGCCTCCATGACCATCCATGCTTTTGGGGCTTACTTTGGATTATCTGTCGCTCGTGTTCTTTATCGTCCAGGTCTTCGGAACGGCCATGAGAATGATGGATCAGTCTATCACTCAGACATGTTTGCAATGATCGGTATGTGTAGACCTTCCAGTCAGCCTATTCCATTGTCTAATGAGAGTGACTTACCAGGTCTACTTATTTGCCTATACATTTCTCCTGGAGCTTCAATACATTTAATGTTTTCACATGCATGCAACATTTTCAGTAATGTTTTACATACAAGGTAACTGGCAATTAGTAGATGCCGTATTTAATTGAACATGAATGAAAATGTGGCTGTGAAGGGATAGGCAGTCTGTTTAGAGTGTTGTACCAGTGTACCTTCATGTTGTTGTTTCAGGTGCCAAAACATTGAAAATGTATGTCTGTACAAAATCCAGTGGACAAAACAACACATTTTTGTGTGACATTAAGGCCATGTTTTCACCTAGTATTAAGATGCATTTTGGTCAATCTCAAGTAGACGAACAAGACACATACCCGTTTACACCTGGTGTTTAAATCTCTTTTGTCCACTTTCAACCACTTCTGACCTGATTTCCTCGAGTCGAGGGTCTGTGGGTGGGTAAATGTATGGGCTTTTTTTATATCTTTTGATCTAATGGACAAAATAAGCTTGTTAAATTTACATATGAGCGTGCCCGGAGACGACAGAAAAACATACAGAGAGCAGCTTTCAATTCTACTCTGACAGCCGCAAGACCACGCCGAATGCTGTGAGAGTGTGTTAGAAATCAGGAATGGTGGGAGAACATTGTGCTTGGTATGTTTTTCGTCTTCAGACCAAACTTGGGTCTCCAGTCGACAAAATTTAAATCCAGTATGGCTAGCGTGCTTCCCATAATGTTTACACATTAGGTCAGTAGGCGGAGAGTAGGCTGAATTTTATGGCTGTTCGAACACATTCGACCACATGAGCGTCTACACTACGAAAGCAATCGGGTCGAATGCGTTTTCGACTACCTCTGGAAGTGGTAGAAAGTGGACAAGTGGACAAGGGCCTAAGATTTTACTGTACTTCCGTAGCTCACAACATCATTGTGTCAAATCAAATAACTAAAGTGCAGGGCAGTATCCATTGGAATATTTTATATATGTGATTTAGGTGTGTGTGCATGTGCTTAGAAAAGTGATCATATAAATGTAATTCATTAAATATTGTGTCTGCCATTTCACCATCTTGGTTAACTATAGACCCGATATAGTCTGGCTATGAGTTACCCACTTCTAATCAAAATAACCTTGAATTTTGTAACCTTGAATGTTGTTTTTGTCAAAATAACTTGCGAGATGTATGATACTTCATAATGTAAGCAAAGTCAACAGTGATTACAAGGTGTTTGGTTTCATTTCTTTGACATGTTCATGTTCTAGATGACTAGTCTATGCTTGGGCTATGGTTAGATGTCTATTAAATTTTCACTGACAGCCCGAATTTTGCCTTGTTTTAGCCTAGACATCAGGGCTGTGTTTAGACGGCTATTAGACATCTTTTAAATGCAAAATTTCTTGCTGGGTAAGTACTAATTAACGTTCACCATTCCACCCTTCCTGTGTCTCTAGGCACAGTCTACCTGTGGATGTTCTGGCCCAGCTTTAATTCTGCTATTGCTGAACCTGGTGATGCTCAGCTTAGAGCTGTTATCAACACATATTTCTCTCTGGCTGCTTGTACTCTCGCTGCTTACGCTACCTCTAGTCTGGTGGAGAAGAAGGGGAAACTTGACATGGTGGGTCATACCAGTCTCTTGTTATTGTACCAGATCTCACATTTAGTAGCCCATGAGCCTTTTGAATTAGCTTGTTGTATTCTGTTGCACAGGTTCACATTCAGAACGCTACGCTGGCTGGAGGTGTTGCAGTGGGTACCTGCGCCGACATGAACATCCAGCCATTTGGAGCAATGCTGATCGGAACCATTGCAGGCATTATCTCCACCGTTGGCTTTAAGTTCCTCACTGTATGCGTTTCTTTTACATCCCAGATTCTCTGTATATCATAAATCAATCGCATATTAATCCATCTTTGTTTCTCTCTGTCTCCTCAGCCCATACTCGCCTCCAAACTTGGAATCCAAGACACCTGTGGTGTGCATAATCTCCACGGCATGCCAGGCATCCTAGGGGGTCTTGCCGGCATTGTGGCAGCAGCACTGCATAAGAAAAATGGGTATCTGGCAGCTCTTTATATTTAGTTTTTGGATTTTTTCTATTATCAGTATGGCAGCAAATGTTTTTAATATTTCTGTGCTTGTTTATTCCAGTGTTTCAGCAGCTCATCAGGCAGCGGGTTTGGCATCATCTCTGGGGTTTGCTTTGGTGGGTGGGTTGATCACAGGTGGGTACTTCTGATTCAAGCGCCATAAAATCTGCAAGAGATTGTATTTATGCATTTATTTTTTATTTAGATTTAATTAATTTTATTCAGACCAAAACCATATGAAACCAACATGAATTCAAAGCGTACATTTCTAAGAACTTGGCACATGCATTTTAAACTAGATTTTTAGACACACTTACTTGTCCCTGAAACACTTAACATTACCTTATTACATTTTAAAAAAAGTATAAAATGCAAAAAATAAAAATAAAAACACTAAGATTTTTTTTTTTCATACCTCCTCAAGGTCTGATTATGAAGGTACCATTTTGGGGACAGCCACCTGACCAAAACTGCTTCGATGACTCAATCTTCTGGGAGGTACGTCAGAAAAAACGAGATAAATCTGAATGCTATTTAGTAATACATGATCACAACTTTTTTTAACGTTCATGAAAATGTCTTATAGCTTACAAGTTTGGTAATTGTGGATGGTTTTGATATGCAGGTACCCGAGGAAGAGGAAGAAACCGAAGAACATTTGGCTCATGGCGATTATTCCCAGAACAAAGCAGAAGCTTAAAGCAAGAGATCCGGTCCAATAAGCACCTCAGGGGCTTTTCAACCATCAGCATCTACACCACTGAAATCTTCAACAGTGACCATAAGCTTGATTAGGTGTCATGTATTCTTTTGTAAAGGGTGTTTTTTCTAATTACATGTAGCTAAAAATGTTAAACATGCATTGCATATTATTACACTGATACGTGGTCTCTAAAACCTTCTAAGAGTAGGCATTATAAAAATGAATTGTAAGATGGTTAAAAGTATATTACCAAAAAGTTACTGAGTTAACTCAAAGTGCGGGTCAGTTATTGTTGTCATCTGCTGAACTGCACTAAGCAGACATCGACTGACTGCTCACTGTAACATACCAAACATCTGAGCCAATGTGAGACTTCGTTCTTAAGTATCTTTTATCATAAATTGTTTTGCTTTGAAAAAGCTTTTTTATGTTCCACAGACCTCACTAGATATACATTTTAAACAATGCTTTCATATTTTTACAACCATGCTAATTAGTCCACATACAAAGAGAGATCCTTCTACTTTCTTTCAAAAATTATATTTGCTTATTATTGTTATCAGTAACAACCCTTTATGCAGTGATATAAGATGTATTTTAAACTATTGTATCCTGAAAAACTAACAAATATATTATTGACTTTTATATTTTCCACACAATATCTAATTATTAAATAAGAACTCAGGCAAACAGTGGCCCCAAAAAGTATTATACAAAAAGTCACATTTAAAATTGTATATAAAACGTCAAATAAAGTGGCATGTATTTAAAACAAAGATAACCATGTGTAACGTAAGCCAGTAAGAACTGTGCATGTAAACCTCACTCCCCTGATCTCAAGAACAGTTTGAGCAGGACTGGTTACATTTAGTGCTGTGACCCGGATAGGAGTGAGGTTCATGGGGGTGAGTGTAATGGATGTAGGCGAGTAAGAGCTGTGCGTGTAAACCTCACTCCCCTGATCTCAAGAAGTACGTAAGAGGCTGCACTTTTTAGCGTCCTTGTTAGCGTGCCCGTCTCCCATGCTGAAGATGCCGGTTCAAATCCCGCTCAGAGCTGTCAAGCACACTTTTCCAAATTGTTAGGTTTAAAAATATCAAACAAGATATACACTGATAAAATAGACAACAATATTGGACACTTTTTGGATGTGAAGAAAGTGTCCAAATGACAAAAGGACCCTGGAACCAATTCATTCAAAGTAATGGCATAAATGACTGAAATGTGAAGTTAATTCTGAGGAAAAGCTCTAGCATCATTGTGATGTAGTGTCCAAATACATTTTGGGGCCATTGTACATTATATTTTTAAAACTTCATCTTTTTGTCAGGATTATTGTAAAAATGTCATACAAGAGCATTACATAAAATCTCTTTTACTGCATTGCTTGGACTTTCAGCTCGTAGTACAAATAAGCAGACGTGATCGGATAGTCACTGCTTGCACTTGGTAAGACTTCCAAATGCCATGTTTTTAATGAAAAGGAGGATATGGAAAAAAAAAAACTCCTTGCAAGCTGACTTACTGATTCAATTTTTGTCTTTGAATGTATGTGTTTCCACATGCCTCACTCCTAAACCTCATCCATTAATTGTATTTGAAAAATCCGTGAATGCATTAAACTTTTACTGTCATTTATAAAATCAGCATATCTGAATTCATTTTTGTATATTATAATTATCTTGAAGGGTGCTAATGTGTGATGTAAGTAAAATAATAGAGATTGTGTTCAAAAGGTGTAAGATATTTTTAGATTGACGTACGGTATGGTATGTTATACTCCATCTAATCTAATATTATAAATTATATTATGCACGGTCACGAGTTAAAAAACCTATACAGATATACACTTTATACATTTACATAAATAACCCAATAAGGCCGTCAGCATGTACAGCAACAAATCTCAGTTTTTTTTTGTCCATGTTTAGGGGCGTGAAAATGTAACGTCGATGTCCCTACATGACAGACCGGTGTGTAAAACTCTTGGACGTATTTTAAAGTCGTGAACTTTACATGTTTCACATACTTTTGAAAACCCAGCGTTTAGTTGATCCTGATAAGCGTTCATTGTCACAGTTGTAAACACAATGGCTAGCTTCTTCCATAAGGGGTCACGGCAAGCCGCTTTTCCACCGTTGGGACGAACGGTTCTAAGAATGGTAAGGAAATCGTGCCATGCCATTCCAGACTCCAGAAATTCCACTTGAGTCTGGTACGGCATGGCACGATTACACACCAATGTGTCTAAGTAACTTCACGAGTTCACACTTACATCAAATTAAATAGAGTTAAGATTATGCGTATTTGGCGTGCTGTCCGGGGGAGGGCTCCGGGGGAGGAATTTTGGCCCGAATTCTATCCCCCCGTGATAAAGATAGTCTAGAACTAGACTGTATTTTATTATGGATTGTGTTGACGTCTAATAAGAGTTTATTAAAATCAAAGTGAGGAGATGGGGTGGTGGAGGGATGCTAAAATAAAAACAGTCAACGAAAGAAGGTAAATCTGCTGTATATATACACCTCTTATCGTTGATTAAATTGATTAGCTTGATGTGCTCCACACGTGTTTAATTAGGTTTAATTATCTGAGGGTGCTCCACTTGTGTTTAATTAGGTTTAATTATCTAAACGTGCTTCTCCCGAAATTTGTTAATAAAACATCACGTCACAACTCAGGATTGATCTGTTGCCTAGCTACCAGTTTCTCTGTAGCTGGCTAAAAACGCTATTTGAGCGATGTAAACACAAATTTATAATAAAATTGAAAGAAATATCCAATCATCTTCCATTGACACGGTTTCTATTTACATCTAGGGTGACCACCAGGCTATTGATCTGTTGCAGGACCATAGGCGTCGATTTCGGGGGGGACGGGGGGGATGCGTACCCACCACATTTTGTCACGAGTCCTTTTGTACCCACCACTTTTTTTTTTTTTTTTTTTAAACCTCGAGTTCAATTTTGCGGTGAAGCATTGCTGACACACACATATTATTTTTTCCACTCAATTGTGTCGTAATAACGATATCTTATGTCGTTTTAACTACATCTTTTCTCATAATAACGATATCTTATGTCGTTTTAACTACATCTTTTCTCATAATAACGAGATCTTATGTCGTTTTAACGACATCTTTTGTTGTAAAAACGTTTGAAAAACAGAAGCAAGCTCCGTAAAATAGGCTCTTCCGCTGCCTGTATCAGTGGCAGTGCCCATAACACGAAATTGTTGTAATGGATTGATGTAGCCTATACAGTTCTTAACAGCCATGGGTAGCAGGTGCCATGGACCGCTCATGATTTAGCGTAATGACGGACCCCGGTGCAGCCACAAATATCATAATTATCTATAGGCTAGGCCTACTGTAATTGAGACATTCAAGAAATTTATTAAAAAGAAACACGCTTTCAGCCTTACTCAAAGTAGAGCCCTACATTTCTGCCCGAGCCCGACGGGCCCCGAATTTTTTACGCCCTAGGGCCGGGCTTCGGGCCAATTCTCCAGTCATAGCCTCAGACGCGGGCCGGGCTTCGGGCTTTTTTAGGCTATAGGACGGCGCTATGCAACACGCATCGCCGCAAATGAGTAAAGCAAGCCAACACGCAAACTGCCACAAGTGAAACTGAAAATAAGCTAAGTTTTAGATGCTCAAAAGCACAATCATCTTCATTAAAATTAATGAGACTAAATGCTCTTACCAGTGTTTAGGTCGCTCGTTCTCATAATGCGGTCTTTGATGTTGAAAAGAGCTGATGAATAAAATACTCATATCGGTTGATTTCGTTGACATGAACTCCGTTAAATGTGCATATAGCATGGGAATTGAAGATCGGATATATATTCATTTCGCGGAGAGGTGTAGCCTAAGGTAAGACAACCAGCATGTTTTTTATTTTTAATTATTTGTTTAGATTGTGTAGCCCGTTTTGTTTGCGCGCGCCGTTGCAATCTGCCTGCCTCATCTTGTCAAAAATGCCTTTTTACTGTGATGGTGGTGATAATAGGCTAAACGTTTAAACGATGCTTTAAGTGTTTTTTATGGATTTAATAAGCAAGACAAGTCAAGTGTTGATTTCAGAGGCTAAAGTGTTGGGTTAACTCACTGTCGGCCGCTGGCCGCTTGGTCGTCACTTTAAAAAGCAAAAACTTTAGTTTAACAAACATTAAATGCTTTAAACATTTTTCTAAATGAACTTAATAAAGAAACAAAACGAAATATATCTACTTTGACATTAAAAACAAAACTGAACTATTTTAATGGCTGTAACTAATGTGTAATAGGGAGGATAAAAAAAACACGGGCTCCAGTGGGACTCTGATAATGAAGTGGTAAAATAAATTGCAAAAATGAAAAATATTAAAGAATTCGCGGGGCGCTTTCGTCGGCATGAGTAAGATAGGCTATAAGACCCGCAATATGTCTCTCATCTGACATTTTTATTTATTTACATTAGTAAGCTGCAGGACATCGTCTTTCAAAACATGACCTGCGCGAAAGAGAAAAAAAAATGTACCCAGCACTTCTGAAAATGCACTTCTGAATGCGTCTCTGTCCCCAGCACATTTCAAACCAAACTGACGCCCATGTGCAGGACAGTAGATGTGATTTTGCAGGACAATGCGGGACACGTGTAAAACAGATACATTTACAACTATTATGCTATGTAAATATCGCTTTACATTCGTTGGCAAACTTGGCATATCCGATTAATGTTTCTGCCGGTGGGTTCCCACACTATAATGTTGCTCTTCTGGCAACATTAAATCCTATAGGCGAGAAGACCATTCTAGATTCACGAGTGCACATGCAGGAGGACAAAGTTTGAACACGCAGTAGCCTAATATCTGAGCGAGAGAGGGTGTGCGTCCAGTTTTGTGTGGGTGCACGTGCCTGTGAGCGAAGAGATTCTTGCTCATGTCGTGCTCGCGTTACAATAATGCGCTCTCGACATTTGACATTATAATAACGCCATAGAAACCGCCTTAAATTAACTATAAACGTGAGAAGAAAGTTGTGCCTGAAAGTTGCAATACATTTTTTATTGATTAAAATGAATGGAGAATATCTCGTGTTTTTCCGTAGGTGCTCAACCATTTCCGTTGGTGGTGCTCGAGCATCCATGGGAATGGTGCATGTTCGTTGGAAACATTTATCAGGATTGATGATTACATACTTTAAATCATCAATTTGGACTTCTTGAAGAAGCTCTTGAGGTTCTTATCCAGTAAGTGAGATGAAATCCTTGCTGGTCTTTCCCGACTTTGATGAGGCCCGCACTTATTCCTTTGCGCTCTCCAGTCACTACGATTGCGTTGGTTGGTTATTTTCACAGCTACAACATGACGACTGCACAAATAGTTTTTTTTATGTCGGTCACAGTTTTTATGATATTTTTTACTGTGGTATTATTGTAATTTCAGGGATGAAAAATAATAATAATAATAATACTACAGGCATAACTGAAATGCGGGACACTACTTACCTCTCTCGGGACCCGGGACAATGCTCCCAATTTCGGGACTTGCAAAATGCATGGTCACCCTATTTACATCTCATATCGTCTGCAAACTCTTGCGTTACCAAAGCAACTACTGCCGCATTTGTATTACATTCCAAAGAGCTCTGTTATCAGCCCCACAGTGCAAATGAAGCCATATCGGCAAGGCTATGCAAAGAGAAGGCTTTGGCCCAGTGGTGGAAAAGTGTCTTTTATTGTTTCCAGGCGGACCGTTAAAGAACACAACACACACGTCTCCCGTAAATCCTCTACAATTCAGATGACGACTTCGAAATTCCTGAAGTGTTTCCAATTTTGTGTGCCATATGCATCAGACGTTCAGCCAACTGTCTGTGGGTGTGACATCTGAGGAGAAAACTAACCAGGCCAGGGTGAGGCTAACTTCGGGGTTGGCATACAAAAATTTGCTACAACACTATTAGTCAACATCCAGAGATCCTTCAACTTTCTTTCAACAATTATTGTTGTTTATTATAGTGATCAGTAACAACTCTTTATGCAATGATATATAAATTATTTAAAACTATATATCCTGAAAAGTTAACAAATATATGAAAACTAACAAATTGCAATAATGGTGGGAAGACAACAATTTAGTTTCATTTAGGCTAGTCGTGGGTGCACCCTGTAGGAAAAGTAATGTATTACAGAAGAAATACTCCTGTATTATATTATGCATTTTTGTACTATTGTATTATATTAAAAACAATGAAATGTTAATCACTTAAATAATATATAAACAAAGGGTACAGATATTTTTAAAATAAGCAGAATAAAAAAAATTATGACACTATTGGGTAATTAGGGAGAGTTTCTGTTGTCACGCTTTCTGTTAAAACATGCTTTAAGACACATTAAACATGCACAGCACGTAGGCCTATGCAAAGGCCTACCAGAAGAAACTGTAATGAAATGTAGAAATTAATGCTTCTACATGAAGAAAATGTAGAAGCTTTTCAATACAATAGATGTAAAAATTGGTAGCATTTCTTGTCTAGCTGTAGGCCTACTGATCCTTCCATATACGTGTCCTTCAAACAGCCAATTTTATCCAGAGGGCGCGTTCCTCCATCAAACCGCATTTAAAAGTGTTTTGCCTCTTAAAAAGTTTACTAAAATATATACAATATAAATAATACAATCGTTTTAATATGTTATGTTTAATTATTTTATTCTCCAACAAAATTGGAATTCTGCGAGAGCAACATATTCGTGTTTTGTTAAATTGTAATTTAATGATCAACAATGGTTGTAATCATAGACATCATGTTTATGCCTGTAATTGGCCCCGCCTCACCAGCGCTTAGAAAAGTAACAGATATCACCTGATAACGTTGTCTTCATGCCGCTTTAAAAACGGACTGGAAAAAAAGTCTATGAATGAATAATGATATAGAGAAACTTTATTAGCAATTGAAATGTACATACATAGTACAACGATACATAATTTAATGTTATGCAGCTCGTGTAGATCACGCGCCTGCGCTGCAAAGCAGTAACGTTACCCGGATATTTAGTTTGTATGACGTAAAATAAGATGGCCGCACAGTGGTGTTTATCTTATTGATACTCACGCACTGATTACAGACATGAAAAAGAGACATTTACATTCACCGCAGTTTATTTTAAGCACGGACTGTATTAATATTGTGCTGTTCCTGTGATTGTTCTAATTTTTGTTGTGGGCGGAAGGACAGTTGAGGATAGTTTAACATAAACATGGTAAACTGTTGAACTGCTTGCATTAAAATCAACTGTCTTGTTAAACCTTCCGATAAAGCTGTAATTCTCCGTTTTAGGTTTACAAACTTTTGTTTATTATTATATAGATTGGTAAATAATGGTTGTAGAATGACTGTAGTTTCTTGTGTGAGTAGAACTTGTGTAAATCCTAGTCATTACCTGCGTTTGACAGCATTTCTGAGCATATACGAGTCTGTGATTCACAGTCCATGTTTTGAACAATTGAAAGGATATGGATGTGCAGTTTTATCATTATGTTTTATTTGGTCATTTTCAGTCTGCCAAAGTGGACAGCAGGGAGAGAAGTGAGTCGAGTACAAAAAGCAGAAGAAGTTCTGACAGCAGCGGTGAGTTTCTCTGGAGTCTAAACAACTGAAAGAAAAGGAAATGTGAAGAACAGGATCACTAAACCTGACTCGCCAAACATGCAGGAATCATTTTGCTTACATCTACTGTTTTTTAAATGTATGAACAGGACGAGAAAACAGAGAAAACCGGAAGCGAGCAAGGAGCCGAAGCAGATCGTCCTCATCATCTTCCAGTTCTTCTTCCTCCTCCTCCTCCTCATCCTCATCTTCTTCTTCGCGGTCTTCATCCAGCAGTTCATCATCACATAGTAACTCCAGCTCCAGTAACTCAGGTAAGTTAAATTCAAACTTCACATACTTCCTTACCAGGAAAGAGGAAACCATTATATAGATAAATAAAGATTTATGATGCAGCAGATGAGGTGCAAGAAATGCCAATGTGTTTTGTGCTTCCACTGCCAGATTCTTGCAAAAAGCAAAGAAAATCTTCAAAGAAAAGGAAAGAGAGACATGGCAAAAAGGTATAGTTGGATCTGTAAATTTGTGTACCCCGGCCAAGAGCGAGTATTAAAGGACTGCTCACATGAAAGTAAAAATTCTGTCATCATTTATTCATCCTCATTGTTACAAACCTGTATACTGTTATTTTTTTTCTGTGGAACACAAAAGCATGCATCTTATGTAATTTTTACGCAGCTCGACATACAATGTTAGTTAGTGACCAGGGACTGTCAAGCTCCAAAATTATAATTATTTATTTTTTCATTTTAGAAAGGAAGAAAAGACAAGATACACAAACGAAAGAAGGAAAAGGGACACAAAGGGCAGGATGACAGCTCTGGACCTGTTCAGATTTCAAAGGTGCTAGACTCAAAACGTCATATTGGGCATTATATTTTAGCAATGTGCTGTGGTCTCTTTGCTTTTATATATTTTTTTCATTTCATTAAAATTTGTTCTGGGTTTTTTTTCTCCTGTAATTTTTGCAAAAAGTGATATAACAGAATTTCTGTCATCCCCAGTATCTTAAGGAAAAGAAGAAAAGTGGCAAGTACAGTATGATATCAGGGAAAAAGATTAAAATGAAAGTGAAAAAATCAAAGAAGGACAAACAGGTGAGTTTTTTGTTGTGCAGATTACACATCATGAAAAAAAAACATCATTAAACATTTGTTCATGAGTTTTCTTCCGGGAACAAACACGTCGCAATATTTATCCTTATTTAAATGATTCCCTCCCAAGGCATATGCAAAAAAAAGGGGGTGAGGCCTGGTTGTGTTGACTTTAGCCCTATTCGGACAGGATTAGTTTTACAAGGGTAGATGGAGTAAAGTAATTTTACCACAGGACATCGGTAATTTGAATGGCCAATTTGCACGGGATAAGAAATCTCAGTAAAACTAGCAGAAGTGGGAGGGGTTAACTCGATTCACGCACCGCCGTCACCTCCCTGTCGTCATTTGCGTAATAATTTGCTTCCTGATATCATGTGCGTGAACACATATCTTCTATATATAACCTATAACGGGTCCGGTCGAACAATATATTAATTAAATTCTGATTTGATTCTGTTGGTAATAGGCACTTTCGACCCTCTTTTTGATCTAAATGGTAAGTAGAAAACACTTCAGGTTTGCCACAGACTTGTCCCACCGCCTAGAACTGAATGCTTTTTCTAGCAACTCCATATTTGAAAAACTGTGGAAAACTACTTTTAAACAGGAAATTACGGTATATGTGCGTACATATTTACAGTGGGTCTATTCGGACAGGATTATTATTACCTGAGGTCGTTTTTCCGGACCTTTTTACAGAAGGTAAAAGTCGCTGTAATCTTTACTGACATTGTCCGTAATGATTATTACTGAAATGGCACATTCGGATGGAACTAAAATCACTGAGAAGCCCAGGTAATAATTACTTTACCCCACCTCTCCATGTTAAACTAATCCGGTCCAAATAGGGCTTTAATAGTGTTGAAATTCACAGTTATGGTAAAGGGCGTGACACATGCTCAAATCGTTTGACCAATCACAACACACCAGTCCAGCTGACCAATCAGAGATACATTGTGCTTTTCTGAATGAGGGGCTTCAGAGAGACGAGATCTAAACAGAGCGCTACAACCTGGGAAGAGAATAATATGGAAAATAATGTTTTTTGAACATTCAATCATGAAAACCTATTCTAGTAGACCCTAAAAACAAAATCAAGGCTGAATCCGAAATCGCCCCCTAAACCCTCATTCACTATTCTCTACGTTAGTCCACTAATACTGTTCACATGAAGGAGTGAATGAAAACGAGTGAGTGAATTCGGCAGCCGTTGTGTGTACATCAGCTGTACACTCGTTATTGTGGTGCAATGTGGTATTGAATGAGTGCTCTCAGTAACGTCCACTATGGTTTCGGACATCACTACAAATGGCTCTCCCCACAAATAATGCCTTATTTGAGGGTATAGGGGGCGATTTCGGATTCAGCCCAAGACTTTGTAAAAGGGCATAAAATGTCCTCTTTTAATTAACAAAAAGTTTTTTTTCTGTACAGCTTTTGTCTGGTTTTGTTGTCATGTCTGATTAAAATGTGTTAGAATGTAAATCAGATGGACTATAGTCAGGTTTAAGGTTGTGCACAGATCTATCATCCACTTGTTTCTTTTCTTTAAAACAGAGGGACAAAAACAGAGCTGAACTGCTGGATTTCTTAAACTCCACCTTCTGATTCAGTCCAGATCTGGAACTACAGAACCAGTTTTTTTTGTTTAGTTTTTTTTTGTTTTTGCATTATTCACCTGACCACCACTCAGGGAAAGACCATCTTCAACTATTAATGTTGTTGCCTGATGTTATACATTGACAATTCCTTACCATAAATTCTTTATGTAGATAATTGCTGTCATTTTTTTTAATTCTAGGCTTTGTCCTGCAGTACTTATGTTTTATGTATGATAAACTGTACCCTATGAGAACTGTAGCTTGGATGTGACATTGTTACATGTTACTGAAATTGTAAACAAAATAAGTATTCTTGTATTCTCATTTTAAATGCAAAGCTCAAGTAAATAACTGAATCAGCTGAGTTATGTCAGAGACAGATGTTATTTGATTGAAATATGAACAGTTTGGGCTGATTCACCACAGAGATGAAGGTTGTATAGTATGTCTCAAAGTGGATCTTTACCATTTAAAAAAAAACTATTCAAATTTGAGACAACATTGTAGTGGTGTTGTTCCAATGGTGTTTTCCTAGTTATCCCCTGATTATCGGTGTATTTACTGTGGTGAGCCGAATGCAAAGGCGCCACCAGCAGGTAGTTGAGAACAGCTTCTGATCTGCCATTGTGAATCATGTGCATCTAATCGTTATGATGACAATAGGTTATTATTAAATAAATTGTGTCCTTTATTTTATAGTCTCTCAAAAAGATTTTGATGCCACATATATAATCATTATTTATTAGTGGCATGGTTTCCAGTAGTTTTATAGCTGGGGAAGTTTTTGAAGATATTAATTTCCACAGGCTTTGATGCTGCATTATTTAATATACATTAAAGGGATAGTTCACCCAAAAATGAAAATTCTGTCATCATTTACTCACCCTCAAGTTGTTCCAAAACTGTATGAGTTTCTTTGTTCTGCTGAACACAAAAGATATTTTGAAGAATGTTTGTAACACAGCAAATAGAGCAACCATTGTGTACCATAGTAATTTTTTTCCTACTATGGTAGTCAATAGTTGCTCTCTCTGCTTGGTTACAAACATTCTTCAAAATATCTTTTTGTGTTCAGCAGAACAAAGAAACTAATACAGGTTTGGAACAACTTGAGGGAGAGTAAATGATCACAGAATTTTCATTTTTGGGTGAACTATCCCTTTAATCAGCATCCCAGCACTCTGTCCCACACATTTCTTTGTCAAAAGACAAGTTTCTTATTTCTCCAGTAATATTCATCAGTTATAGTATAGTTTATTACATAGTATTTTCTCACTATTGACATGTTTGTGGGATACATTTCTGAAGATATTTGTGAAAGTTTTGACTGGTTCTGCAGTTGCACTTTATTTTGATGGTCCCCTTTAGACATTCTGTTGACTATGAGTAGCCTACATGTCAACTAAGTCTCATTAGAGTATAAGTAGGTTGTTTGGATTAGTAAAATGAGTTACTTATAGTCAGTAGAATGACTGTTGGGGAGCATCAAAAAGTGTTGCCAGTTCCGCTTGATAACTCCCATAACAATGCATTTTAACCCATTTAATCCCAAATTTTCCCCAGAGATGACATATGTATTTGTAAGGATATTAAACGATCAATGTCAATTATGTAAAAAAAAAGGAAAAATCCATGAAAAAATATGTTTTATGTCTGGACCAGTGGTAGAACACAGGGAGTCTAAGTCTATGGTGTTAATGCATTTACAAAATGACAAACCTCCAGCAATTAATTTAAAGACTGGGTAAATTAGTTGAAATTACAGCAGTACGGCACACATAATCAAATAAAAGGATGACAAATGATAGGAAACCAGAAGGTAATTATTATATACTTTGTATATACAAAACAATAAATAAGTATAGATAGATAGATATAGATCAAGTAAATCCAAAACTTGACTTAAGTTCAGTCTGAAATAGAGTTCATAAGAATAACACAGAATGACATAGGGGACATTGACTCCCTGTGCTATACCACCGTCAAGAGAATAAACCATGTATTAATATAATTTCAATATGTATGTATAGATAACCCTTTCCTGATGGTAGTATCAGGAAATACATGTGTGTGGTCACATGACCAAATTACCCAACAATGATAGACCTGCCCTGAACTCATGTAGACATCTTAAATGTGCATTATAAATGAACATTTGCTCTATAATAGAAGTTGCTTTTTAATACCACACTAAAATATGTGAGGAAAAATTGTGAATGGTGGAATTAAAAGGGTTTAAAAAATTTCTTCAGCCAACTGTGTAGTTGCTAATATTTTTGGGGTGGGACAAATAAAAGCTCCCTTTTTTAAAATAGCCAAACGTCTTTAGCTCCTTATTATTATTATTATTATTATTATTATTATACAAATTTGGCTATGCAATATTTTTTGGTCCATTTTCTGGGAAGAGAGAGAAAAAAAAAAACCTTTTAGAAGTAGCCTACACTGGCATGGCCTCCGAACTCATAGACATTAGCTAATATGCAACATCATTCTTTGAGCAAGGAAAGGTTGGTCTTTTACTCTTTAGAAAGAGCATGAAAGGTATAATTTACCTTTTACGATATTTTACAATAATCAGAAAAGTGTACAAGATACAATAGAGGCATTTGGTAAAAAAAAAACATCACTGTATCTCAGAATCACAAGCTCTTTATTTTTTCAGCACAATAAAATGAAAATGTATTGTTTTCATAGTGCAACACACTAAATTATATAGTTACATTGATTGTACTGTCGTGAAAACTACTTACTCAATTGCACATACATTGACAAGATTGCAAGAAAAAATCTATCAAATCACAAGTATCTAAATGTTTCCACAGCAAATACAGGCCCACAGGCAATGTTACTAAAAAGCTAAAAAGTAGACCTGCACTGGAATATTTTTAAACAAAAGGGTCCTATAAAAACACTTTTTATTGCAAAGGTCAAGGGATAAATTAGGGTATTGTAGTATTTCAGAATAACCTGTTATACAAATGTAATGTGATGGTAAGTGATCAGATAAAGATCTGTTTTTTCTATTTTAGAAATGAACTGCATTCATTCAAAAATAAAAAAGTGTGGGTTTATGTTCTGTAGTCATTGTAACAGATTTATTGATTTGTGATGCTTTGTTTATAAGACTAGTTTTATTTCCCAACAAGAACATACCTTTTGCCTCCATGCTTACACCTCGAAATATAAATACACTGAAAGTGAAGGTGATGCTTGGAATATCAGCCAGTTGTTGACTGGACAAGATCCTGCTGAATCCCACTCACAGACACTCAAGTTTTACCGTTGATTCCCTTATGTCTGAACTCTGGCATGCTCCACACGCGCTGCGCTTTCTCTGCTGTCTGGCTAAGGCCCTTCTCAACATCCCCACACACAGTCTTGACGTCTATGCCATCTTCCTCTGAGCCGTAACTGTTTGATTTAAGTCCCAAGGTGCTGCCGAAAGGGTTGATCCGCACTCGAGATTTGAAGTTCATCAGCGACAGGCTTATTGAACGTCTGTTGTTCCACTGGCGGGTCAAACGTTGAGCCTCCTGCTCCTCATGAACACGCTCAAGTATTTCCACAAGCACAGAACGGAAGAGTCCAGAAACCTCTTGCACCTCAGGTTCATTCTCCATCAGCACCTGCCGAAACCTAAGAATAGAGGAGGGAGTATAGACAGAGAGGAAGGTTTTATAACACTTTTGTCCAAGGAGCTTCAGTTAATATGGGTGCTGAAGTAAATATTGTTGCTTATGCGTGGCTTCCTCTTTAGTGTAATAACCCAAGATTTAGAAGAAACATGCCAAACAACATGACTTGCATCTCCACAAGGAACATAAAGTCAAACATAAATAAAAAGTCATAATTGCAACTGCTCAAGTCACAAAGTGAGATATAAAGTTGC
Organism: Gobio gobio; assembly: GCF_949357685.1. Taxonomy (NCBI): domain Eukaryota; kingdom Metazoa; phylum Chordata; class Actinopteri; order Cypriniformes; family Gobionidae; genus Gobio; species Gobio gobio. Next base: position 32,463,072 of record NC_137105.1, on the reverse strand, counting down.
AATTGGAAGATATAATGTTGCAATTGTGAGAAATGAAGTGCAAGAATCAAAGTAGCAATTGTAAGATTTAAAGGCAAATTATGAGATATAGAGATAAGTCCCAAGTGTGAGGTATATTAAGCAATTCATATGATCCCAATGTTAGAAGCCTGTAAGCAGGGGCATCGTAACGAGGGGAAGATTTAGGCCTTGGTCAGTCAGGAGGACACTGCCTTTAAGTGAGTGTTGTTGCTAATTTCACTTGCAAAGAGGTTAGCCAATCATAACTGAGGCCTATTACATATCTGTGTGTACAGTGACAAAAATAAACCACTGTATCTTTAATTGTAAGGCAGGGATATTCAAATCTTGCCCTGGAGGGCCAGTGTGCTGCAGAGTTTAGCTCCAACCCTGATCAAACTCACCTACCTGTGATTTTCTAATGAACCTGAAGACATTGATTAGCATGTTCAGGTGTGTTTGATTAGGGTTGGAGCTAAACTCTGCAGCACACTAGTCCTCCAGGGCAAGATTTGAATAACCCTGTTGTAAGGGTAAAAGAAAGAGTGGAAAGTGGTCATGTGTACTGTATGTGGACCTCAAGGAAAAACAACATAAGTGTATGATTATAACAAGATACACATAGAGAACAGAATTTAAAGAAGCCATTTTGAAATATGGAAATTGTGTGTTAATCAACCACAGAATTATAACAGTAATTCAATTCGTATAACGTTTTATTTTACATAACACATAATATCAGCCTCTCTTTCCCAGGTTAATTGTTGCCTGTGGTCCCTATGGGAGCAGAACATAAGCCCTTGACTCATCGGAGTAAATACAGCCTCTCAAGACCTGCATGCTCTTGCTCCACATACTAAGATGTTCTTAGGGAGTCTTAAAATAGGTTTCCAAGCAAGGTTCTTATCTTTCCAATTAAATCAACGAATCAGTATCTTAATCTTCCTACTCCTTTCTGTAATCAATACAGTTCTCTAGGGTGATTTCACACATGAGCATTTGTTTCGTAACATGGTACGTTTTTCTCCCTTGGTTCGGTTTGTTTAGGCATATGTGAATACGGCAATCGTGCTCGGATCAGCACCAAAAACAATCGGGTGGTCTCGGCCCGATTGCAAACGAACTCTGCGGGAGTTCGCTTGAGGTGTGAAAGCAATCCGTCCCAATGGACCAAATGGTATTATAATTCATAACAGGAACTGTGCTATATAAATGGCAGTCGTGTCTGATTCTGTGAGTGAGCACATTAGTTATCACAGTTGGAATTGCCCGATTTAATTTGTTGATAAAAAAACAAAAAGAGCACCACCTCTTTATCTTAAAATGTTGTGTAGTTGCACTTCTCCGTGTGAGAATGCTGTCCCGATGAAGCCACAATTCCTGTTCTAGCTGCATTATGACATTTGTATAGTGTTTGCGTGTCTTGACACAGTTAACCTCTAGACGGCGCTATGAGATCCAGAGAGAGAGCACGCGTTTGAATTTGAACTTTCTGTGAGGAACAAACTGAAATGACTTTATTTATATATCAGTCTGTTCCTCAAAGAAAAATATTATATATATAGGCTATCGTCAGTCAAGTCAAGTCACATTTATTTATATAACGTTTTATACACTACAGATTGTTTCAAAACAGCTTTACTGTGATAAACAGGATATGATTTAATGATGAACATAAATCATTTTGGGATAGTTCACCCAAAAATGAAAATTCTGAAAAACCTTTCATTTTCAATATGCAGTAAAAAAATGCTTTTTTTTTGTAAAACACCACTCCTGAAGAAAAAAATACATATTATTGTGTAGTGTTAAGTCTGATTTTTGAGAAAATATAAGGGGTCACTAACTTTGTTAAATCTTTTACCGGTTTTTGAAAATTTTTACTGAAATGTGTCCTATGGTGACAGCAACAATTAAGAATATAGCGGTGTTTCTCAATTCTTATTTGTGCATCCTCGTTTCCTTTGCTAGCTTCCTTTCCTCACGTTTTATCTCCACCCCTTCAGGATGCGAGGGAAGGACGCAAGGAAAATAAGCGAGGACGGAGGAATTGAATCAAGTGAAATTATTATACTCTACACCGCTGGATTTAGTTTGCACATTGGGATTCTTGATCATTAGAGATAGCTATTTATATTGTAATAGTTTCAACCCCTACAAAATACCACATTTGTCCATATTTTATTTAATATGACCAGTTATTAACAACTAATTATTCCCAGTTATTAACTGCTTTTTATTTGTTGTATAGTATTACAGTTTGTTTCTTTAATTTTCTTGTGCTTTGATATAATTCTGCAACTGTCAGCTGTTGTTATTTAACATACATTTGTGTCTTGTACATGTAAACATAATAATAATAATGAATAATCTGTGGCAAGATGTGAAGAGGGAGGATAATTTATACGTGCGTCACATTTAGTCGATAAAACACTTCCTCAAAGGATACACCTGTGTATCCTCGCTCATGACTCCTCAGGAAGCCTCCTCACTCCTCGATCCTTGCCTCCTCGCGATGCAGTTAGAGAATTGAGATGTCCTACAAGATGGCTGAGCTCGGTCGGTTTCCGGTCATAGGATGGAGGACGGAGGAGCGAGCAAACAAAGAGGGATATTGAGAAGCACCCATGGACTTCACAGTAACATGAATGGGGTCCTTCAACTAATTAAACTCGTCAGTGGAATTGCCCGATTTAAAATCAGAATGTGGTGTCACACCGTAGGACATGGTTTTGTATCAAGTTCCGACGCTTTTAGAAATATATGGATGAAAAAGAATGATTGTCATTTACTAAAATAGACAAAATTATGCCTGAGGTATTTATTAACATTTGTATACTTTTTAATTTATAAAAGTTGTAATTTATTGAACCATGCTTGAGGCAGTCATACCATAGGACAATGTTGAGATTTGGCTCAAAAATGTACAAAGAAATTCTAAAGACAAAGCAGTTTTATACCAATAGGTCCATGTAAGACAAAGACATAACAATTTACTTAATTTTAAATGATGACAATACTAATTATATTAATCTTTATCTTGTGTGACAGTGAAAATGCCATGTCACGTCAACAGCCGCACGTCACAATGTCCCGTTCCCCTTCTCAGGGAACCATGGTTACATGCATAACCTGAGACGTTCCCTTTCGAAAGGGAACCTGCGCTATGTCCCCTAGAGGGCGCTATGGAGAACAAAATACCCATGCTTAAGGGATACATGCCTTATAGGGATACTCCACCGTTTTTTTCATTTTAAACTATGTTATTCCCTTAACTAAGACGAGTTGATACATACCTCTCTCGTCTCACTTGATCGGAATAGTACTTTTGAGAGTACTTCGACTTGGCGCAGTAAAAAGTCACGCCGAGAAAAATCCTCTCAGAATAAACAGGATTTTTCTCGCCGTGACCGACTGCGCCGAGTCAAAGTACTCTCAAAAGTACTATTCCGCCATACATTATATTTATCCTTTTTAACCCGCTTAGAAAAGCGCCACTTTTTATTTTGTGTCACCATACTTGGTCGTTCAACTTTTCGTGTAACTGTATTTAAATAGGGAAAATGTGGAGGTGTTTGGTCATTTCTAACTTGATCTCTGTTTGGTACCTAATGAATGAACTTGGCTTAGTGTGCTAAGCTAAGTGCTATCAAAATGTCACCGCGCGTTGAGAGAGGTATGTATCAACTCGTCTTATTTACGGGAATAACATAATTTAATATGAAAAAATGGTGGAGTATCCCTTTAATGGCTGAAATAAGTCAAAGATTCAAAGGAGTTCCCATCCTCAATAAGAGACCTAGCTATGCTCTAACCAAAAGGCAGTAGCCAAAAAAGCTCAGAAAGAGCTAGCTACTTAGTCTTAGGCCCACAAAGCTCTGCAGATCGAACTGGCATAACGACTCTCTCTCTCTCTGTTTAGGCCTCCGCTCCCCTGATCTCCGCCTGCTTACTAAGTGTCAAGTTGCTAGGCTCTATGTGAAGCCTCCTTGACAGGTGTTTGATGTAGCTAGGCCTTCGCCAGGATTGCAATTACGAGTTGTAGGCTCTCTGTCAGCCTCCTTGGAAGCTGTACTGAGCGTGGAAAGTATTTAGGTCTTCTCTCGATTTAGAGAGTTTTCATGCTGAGGTAGAGCTCGGCTAGGTGATAGGGTAATATGTCAGGATATTCCCCATAGCTCCCTCTAGGGGACGCAGCGCAAGTTCCTTTTCGAAAGGGAACATATATATTTTGAAGAAAGTTGGGAACCAAATAATTTTGGTTACAATGGACTTCCATTGCAAAAAAAAGAAGAAATTTCTCAAAAAAATTCTCAAAATATCATATGTTCTTCAGAAGAAAGAAAAAGGTTTAGAAGGACAAAGTAAATAATGACAGCATTTTTAGTTGTTTAGTTGAACAATCCCCTTTAATGGGTGTTGGTTATCAATGAGTGGGGCTGAGAAAAAAATAGGCTGCTATGCTGCTGCGCTGTTGCTACCTGAACAAAAAGGAACAGTTCAGATGGGGCTCATCTGAATCTGTCAGGTGTGCTTCCCATGAGGCCTGTGTGTGATTTACAATTATCACTTCAGCAGGTTAGAGCTACTTAGTTCACCTAGAAACTGCATAGTAGTCTTTGTGCACTTCTTGGAAGAGACATCACAAAGACGGCTTAGTAAACAAATTACCCAGATGAACCTCCCCTGAACCTGCAGTGACAAACATCCTCATGTTGAAAACAAAAGGTGCAATATTATGCAGCGTTTAACCCATCTGTCTTACCTTTGGATTGCAGGTCCGCAGTATGATGGTGGTACTTTGCCACACAGGTCCTCAAGGCCCAGTCTCTCTCCTTGGCTGATGTCATATGAGCAGCGCGGGGCGCTCATGAGCCAGCTGTAGTCCACGCCGTTCTTCAGCCTCCGATATTCATTGTCTCGCTCCCGCTGCAGCCTCTCGGCCTCCTTTATCTGCCAGCTCAGTTCCAGCATCAGGGTATCCACAACCACTTCAGACGGCTCACGTCGTGGGCTCCGACTGTACGGCTCGTTCCAGCTGAACCACGACATGCTCGCTCGTGTATCTGCTGTGGTCACCGGGCCTCTGCTGCTCACTTTTACCTGTAGAGGTGCAGTAAAAGTTGACCTGATTGCATAAAACTAAAAGCAAAAAGACTTTGCTCAAATGTTGGTACCTTTTGGGTACATTGTCATTGGTTACTGTCCTGTTATAAAGAGCATTTGAAAGTGAGAGCAGTTAAAGGAGTAGTTCACCCAGAAATTAAGATTCTGTTATCATTTACTCACCCTCATGTTTTTCCAAAACACAAAAGCAGATATTTTGAGAAATGTCTCAGTGTTTTGTTTGTCTATATAATGGAAGTCAATGGTAACCAAAACGGTTTGATTAATAAAAATCATGTCATCCATAAACCTGCCTCAAATGGAAGACCTGATCAGAAGGAAAGTGCAAAACAGTTATAATTTCAGAGAATATCAAAGCTTTCAGGTACATTCATTTGGAGACAATAGCCATATTACTGACAATTTGATCAAAGCAGTCATTTATTTATTTAATTTATTATTATTTTATTTAAAGTAAATGTACGATGTTATCCATCAAAAAGAGACTATTGTGGATTAAATGCTGAACTGACAAACATTTTAAGCTTCTAAACTAAAAAAAGAATATCATCAATGTCCACCTGATACCACTAACATCACTGTATATCACTGCCGACGATTCTGTTTGTCTTCTCAAAACGTGTTAAATTTCTTAGTCTTGTGCTTTTCTTCCTCTTTGTCCATCTACCCACTCCTCCCCCAGTCTCTTTTGCTATCTCCTCTTTATTCATTTCTCATTTGCCCGTTCTTCTTACCTTGATAAGTGATCCAGTTGTCTTGTAGGGCTTGTAGTTGTGCAATTGCCCAGGTCACATTTCCTCTTTTAGATTGCTCTGAAGTGCCTTTCTGTTTTCGGTTGCTATAGCAATGCACCCCGAGCCTATTCTGCCACATGCATCATCAGCTGAAAGGCAGCAGACGGGATGGGAGGGCAGAAGAGAGGGGGAGGATGGGTCATGCGCTGCATAAACAGATTACGGGCATGTGTGGGCTACGAGGTCACGTGACTAAGACGAGTTATCTGGTAAAAGATTAACGTTAAGGCCATATTCTCTTTTTTTCTTCTTCATTATATTATAATCAGCATTTACAGACAGCCAATCTCCTGTAAATTAGCTCATCTGAACTATTTAAATGTTTTTATAGCTTAGAAAGCAATTACATGACATTTAAACTGCCATTTTAAAAACCTCATGATTGTGTTATTCAGCATGATTTGAGAATGTTCCAAAAATCATGAGCCTTAAAAAAAAAAATTCCTGAATGTTCTCTGAATGTTAAAGGAACATTTTGTTTTATCATTTTACAAACATTATGGGAATGCTACTTTTGAATGAACATCTTTAAACAAGTAACATTTACAGAACATTAGACAAACGTTCATGAACTATGTATAAATCATTTTTTGTCCTCATTTTTGAGAACATTATTAAAGAGTGGATAACTCAGTACGAACATTCTATTAAAGTTACTGGAAAAAAAATTTCTTCTTAAGTTTAAGATAACCTTGTCAGAACGTTCCCTGATAGCTGGGAGATTTTGATTAGTTCTTTATTGGACTAAAAATAATGTTATATTTCTTATCAATTTTACATACCAATTTTATAAACATTTATTTAAAAAAAAAAATTCAGGTTTAAATATTAATTTTTAAAAATGAATCCCGCATTTTCAACATGGTGCTATACACTCTTAAAAATAAAGGTTCTTAAATGGTTCTTTGGCATGGTTCCATGAAGAACCTGTAATATCCATCAGACAAAAGGTTCTTTGTGGCACAGAAAGGTTCTTTCCAGAACCTTTCACAAAACGGTTCTTCAGGGAAACAAAAATGGTTCTTCTATGGCATCGTCATGAAAACCCCTTTTTGGGTCTTCCTGGCACCTTTATTTTTAAGGCTGTATATTTATTTCTAATTATTAGTGATCATTAGTATATGATATGTTGGCATACTAATATTTCCTCCACTATATAAGAGATATTGACGCAGACGTGTTTTGAGTGACCAAGCAGCTCTGCAATAGACTGGAAGACAACAGATGGAAAGGGTTTAATCCAAGCAGTTGTCTAAGCTTAACAGTAAAACCACGACATGCACGAGGCTAGTCGCTTAATAGTTTGGTTCCTTAATGAGGCAAATACTGTACGCTCACACAGCATGGCGATGGTCTATTATGTCTATAAATAGCTCATCATATAGTCAAAACCTACAGTGGGGAGAACAAGTATTTGATACACTGCTGATTTTTCAGGTTTGCCCACTTACAAAGCACGTAGAAGTCTGTCATTTTTTATAGGTACTCTTCAACTGTGAGTGACGGAATCTAAAACAAAAATCCAGAAAATCACATTGTATGATTTTTATGTAATTAATTTGCATTTTATTGCATGATCAGAAAAGCAGAACTTAATATTTGGTACAGAAACCTTTGTTTGCAATTACAGAGATCATATGTTTCCTGTAGTTCTTGACCAGGTTTGCACACATTGCAGCAGGGATTTTGGCCCACTCCTCCATACAGACCTTCTCTAGATCCTTCAGGTTTCGGGGCTGTCACTGGGCAATACGGAATTTCAGCTCCCTCCAAAGATTTTCTATTGGGTTCAGGTCTGGAGACTGGCTAGGCCACTCCAGGATCTTGAGATGCTTCTTACGGAGCCACTCCTTAGTTGCCCTGGCTGTGTGTTTCGGGTCGTTGTCATGCTGGAAGACCCAGCCACTACCCATCTTCAATGCTCTTACTGAGGGAAGGAGGTTGTTGCATGGCCAAGATCTCGTGATACATGGCCCCATCCATCCTCCCCTCAATACGGTGCAGTCGTCCTGTCCCCTTTGCAGAAAAGCGAAGGTGGTTTCCACCTCCATGCTGCCGTGTAGTTCTGGGCTGATCCCTCACCTTCCTCATGATCATTGATGCCCCACGTGGTGAGATATTGCATGGTGCCCCAGACCGAGGGAGATTGACTGTCATCTTGAACTTCTTCCATTTTCTAATAACTATGCCAACAGTTGTTGCCCTCTTACCAAGCTGCTTGCCTATTGTCCTGTAGCCCATCCCAGCCTTGTGCTGGTCTACAATTTTATCCCTGATGTCCTTACACAGCTCTCTGGTCTTGGCCATTGTGGAGAGGTTGGAGTCTGTTTGATTGAGTGTGTGGACAGGTGTCTTTTATACAGGTAACGAGTTCAAACAGGTGCAGATAATACAGGTAATGAGTGGAGAACAGGAGGGCTTCTTAAAGAAAAACTAACAAGTCTGTGAGAGCCAGAATTCTTACTGGTTGGTATGTGATCAAATACGTTTGTCATGCAATAAAATGCAAATTAATTATTTAAAAATCCTACAATGTGATTTTCTGGAATTTTGTTTTAGATTCCGTATCTCACAGTTGAAGTGCACCTATGATAAAAATGACAGACCTCTACATGCTTTGTAAAACCTGCAAAATCGGCAGTGTATCAAATACTTGTTCTCCCCACTGTATTTGATTGATTCACTCAGCTTTTCAGTGGGAATTTTCAGTGACCTTTTCTGCAGGTAACAATGTTACGCCAGTGGAGTCAAGTGACTTGCATCATAATCATTCACTCAAACGATTCATTCGGAAACAAAATACTACTACTTTGTTGCTCAGAGTCTCAGCGGTGGATTGTTGCTTGGTTTGGAAGTCCTTTCTAAAGTAATAGCAGTAGCAGTGGGTCTAAAATGTAAGTTTCTCAATTTGAAAGCTTGTTCAAAACTTGTTTATCGAGCCATTGTTTAAAAGCAATAATTCTGCCTAAGGCTCGGGACTAGAGCCGAATTACAGTTATATTCGGAACAACATTGCTCGTGTGATAGGCTAGGCCTATTGCTCAATTCACATAATCCTCAAATAAGACAAAGACTAACTCCAATCAGGGTTTTCTTATTGATTAATTTCCTGTTTCCTACATCAGACCCTTCGCTATATTTTCATAAAGTTCTATCACAACTTCTGAGGGGCAGTTTCCCAGACAGAGATTAAAGGGTTAGTTCTCCCAAAAATTCTGTCATTAATTACTCACTCTCATGTCATTTCAAACCCGTAAGACCCGTTCATCTTTGGAACACAAATGAAGATATTTTTGGTCTCTGACCCCTCTATAGACAGCTATTTAATTAACACTTTCAAAGCCCAGAAAGGTAGGAAAGACATCAATAAAATAGTCCATGTGACTCCAGTGGTTCAACCTTAATTTTATGAAGTGACAAGAATACTTTTTGTGGGCAAAAAACAAACAAAAAGAACTTTATTCAACAATTTCTTCTCGTCTGTGTCATTCTCCTACGCAGTTTACGCTGTAAATACCGTCCAACGCTTCTGAGTTCTACATCATAACAGCGGCTCACCATTGGCCGTTACTGTTCATGTGAGCAACAACGCATGCATGTGATGCTGACAGAGGAGCTGGCCAATACTGAGCCGGTGTTCAGATGTAGACCCAAGAAGCGCTAGCCTGGATGCCAGCCAAACTTAGCCCCGCCCACAACATTTGAGGTCGGGAAGTTCGGTCTGGACTTGCTCCGTTGTGGAGCAACTATGCTCGAACAAGAGCTGCTCGGACCAATGAAATTGTCAGGGCGGGCTTTATACGATGATGGACAGATGATCAACAGTAGCGTAATCATCCACATCACCAAAGAGCGCTTGGGTTGAATTCGTTCTAATCCTAAACGGAGAACTTTTTCATATATGCATTCACCTTTACTATTTCTCTCAAAAATTATTATCGTGTTGGTAAGTACTCCGTCTATCCTGAAATTATTTTTTACAACACCGGCAAAGATCATTTACACCATAGACACACATCTTCTTCTTCTACTTCTTCCAGCGTGCGTGCAGTTGACAACTGTTGACAACTATGCGTTGCTCCGTTGCTTTGATTGGTTGTAGGTCTATCCGATTGAGTGCAGATTGGATTCATTATCTTTCCTGGTTCGGTTGAAATACGCCCCACAATCACAGCCCAATGGAGCAGATCAGACTCATATTCTGACTAGAATCTGAGTATGACGACGTCAGGCTACAGAAGTGCTGCACTGTTTACACTTCGTCAATAGTGTAAGAGTCTGACACAGATTGTTGAATAATGTATTCTCGTCGCTTCATAAAATTAAGGATCAACCACTGTAGTCACATGGACTATTTTAACAATGTTTTTACTGAAAGTGTTAATTAAATGGCTGCCTATGGAGAGGTCAGAGAGCTCTCTGATTTTTCTATCTCATAATCTCATATTATTTTTCCTTCACATGTCCCTTTAGGGGTGTTGTATTCCACAGCTGATGTGTTTTCTTATTGCTATTTTCTCTTGTTCAGTATTTTATTTTATTTTATTGCAGTCTTTTTCTGCTATCATTGTTTTACTTGGATTTGCTTTTTTTGTCAATTCCATGTTTTAGGCAACCTCTGTCATGCTAATTCAGATTAGCACAGTTGGTTTTAAATGAATCTCATTTATTTTAGCTCAGGTCTTCATAGTCAGTAATATCAGTAGTCTGTAGTTAGTAATCTGTACTTAATATGTGTTTCAGAAAGCCATTTTTAAAAGCCACGATTAACTATTCTAGATTAAGGCCTACTCCTGGTTTAATTTAAATCCTGTCCAGGAAACCGCCCTTCACAGTTTATCACTCAGCACAGTTCATTTGCAGTGATTAGCTTTAGGCCTAAATAAATACTATAATATAATTCATTTATAGCCTAGGTGTTTATTTATAAACACTTCCCCGTCTTCCCATTACTATTTACTATTTCTTTAAGTGCTTATGCCGTGGTTTATCGATTGGATCAAGGTTTCAATGTTTAACCGGAGGTTTATTTGCCAAATTACAGGTAGTTTTTTTTTGTGTGTGGGTGTGTGTGTGTGTGGGGGGGGGGGGGGGGGGCTCTTCTAACCACTAGAGGGAGACTTTGACCACTGTTCCACTGTTCCACATCCATTACTGCTTGTAGTTCCTGACCTGCATAAATGGGTGTTGACAAAATAAATAAATGTCGTGGAGTGGAATTATTAGGTGCCTTATTATAATTAGCATTTTTTTTTTACAATATTTTACTGAAAAATACACGTATTGTCTTGTTTAAAATAAAAAATAATAATAATAAAAAATGGACTTTTAAACCAGATGAACAAAAAAATGCTTTCTCTGTCATGGTTTTAAATAGTCCTAGACTTGGTCTACTCCAGATTTTAATATACTGGAGAAAAGATTAGGAGAAAGACTAGAACTACTCCAGTACTAAATTGAGGCTTACATTTATTTACTTTTTATTTGAAAAAATATTTGGTTGTTGTCAGGTAACTTAGTTACCGGTAACAGCTTCCAGTCTATTTTACATTTTTTTACTGGATAACAATAATGATAGCCCTCTAATTACCATACAGTGCTCTTACTTTGCTCTCAGTTTAACTTTTCACTCAGGTTACTCGAGAGAGAGAGAGCGCAAACACTGATTCATTATTTAATATAATTAAACATTTGCTCACTGCAAACCGCCTTTAGTGATAAAACTGAACCGGTCAGTGGTGAGCATTTTTATGTGTATGCGCGTGCATCGACAAATATCACTGGATGAGTGCATTTGGGGAATTTCCCAAAAAGAGGGACATGGAACACGGAACACATACAGGAAGAGTCAAATCACATGTTCGGTGTGACTATGAATCAGACGTATGAAGTGTCTGTATCAAATAGCAACAAAGTTATTGTGCTGCTTCTACTTTACTCTTATGTCAAGATCTGAAAGCCATTGAAGAAAATGACCTTGCCTCTTGTTAATCAGTTCTGACGTATAGAAGTTATAATGAGCCCTTTCCTGACCCTTTCTATACTATGAAGTTAAGAATAACTCATTAAAGAAAGCAAGAGCTTTTCTCATTTATAAACTTGCAATTGTTTGAGAAAACCAGTTTCATTGGCATACTGAAATAGCATTTTGATTATAATTATTCACATTAACAGCATTCTTATGGTTATTTATTTATTATGTAAAAATAATATAAAAATATATTTAAAAAAATTATGAAATGAAATTAAAATAATAATCCTGCATGACAAAAAAGGAAGTGTCAGTGCAGGTCATGTGAGCGGTTTGTTCCAATGATGGGGGTTTCCAGCATTTGCTTACATAAGCTTTTTTTAATGGCCTTTGTTCAAGGGCCAATTTCATCTACAAACTAAACTATTTATGATCCTGGACTGAACATTTGAGCTTTACCACACTGCTTATTGATAATGGGGTTGATTAGGAACCCACACATTGATTAATGTTATTGATAATGCTAAGTTATAATAGGCCTCATTGTCCAGACATGTATGCCGTTATCTTTTTTTATGGAACATAAAGACAGAAATCTTCACATAGACCTATACCATACAACTGGAGCTCCAAAAGGGACAAAATGCACCACACAAGAATTAGTGCCCTATGTTCCAAATCTTCTGAAGACATACAGATTATTTGTGTGAAGAACAAATACAAATTGTCACTATTCACTGATAATATTGCCTTCCCCAAAGCTCACCAAAGATCTTCAGATTCAGTTCTTTGTAATTTTTTTCCCAAACCATGACTTACATTTCAGTCTGTACTTTACACAGATGTAACACCTAAAACTAAATGACACAATTTGTATTTGTGAGAGAACTCATAGTATCAGTGGAGCTCTAGCCATCTGATGAACTGAAAATGAATCCATTCGATTCCACTCTTCCTTTTTTAAAGCTGTATTTCGCAATTCTGACTCACCAAGTCTGACTCACGTAGAAGAAAGAACATGCTTTTCTTCTGAGTTTCTTTTTGTTGCATAATCCCAGAAAAGACATTCTCAGAAAAAAAGCCTTTCACTTTAAAGGCTTATCAGTGAAATTGGGTTTGATGGCCAGTGCAACACCATGCTGATGCTGGCACTCTCAGAGCTGTTTTTCCAATGGGGTCTGGCCTTATTCTAGGGTTCTAAGTCAGCAAGTTCAGAGGCAATTGTTTTTATTTCCTTGTTTTGGTCACATGCAGAAAGTCCCAGTGTGCAATATCTTATCTCAGCAAGTGTGTTGCAATAGACTAGTGTTTCCTAACCCTGTTCCTGGAAGCACACCCACAGTACACATTTTGGATCTATCCTTTATGTCTCGTTTCTTTTCAGGTCCAAGAGATTTTTTTCCCCTCCAAACCAGTTAAGTGCAAACCCTGGAGTGACTGTTGTTACCCCCACTTTTTTTTTTTGGCATTTCACTGAATGGCATGCGGTTTTGTAACTTAGGCTACCACACCTTGAAAAGGTGGAATTATCAAATATTTAAGAGTAATGAACTCATTTTTCTGCAGCACCACATGGTCTTCAGGGTGCCTTTTGAGGATGTCAATGTTTTTTATATGATTTCAGAACTTCTTGACCCTGTTACACTGAATAATCTCAAACGGCATTTTCGGGACAACATAAGTCCTCTGGTTATTTAAATACTTAAAAAAATAATAATAACACATAGTCCTTTTAATAGACACAACCAACACATGTTTAAAAATGCCAATAAAACAAATAATTTTTTTAACTGGGTATTTTATATGTTTATTTAAAGATGTAATGGCAAAATCAAAGTCCGAACCATTACGCTGAATGACAATTTTATACTCTGGAACATTATTTCCCCTACATTTTATTTTCACAAAAGTTATTTGAAATATTAAAGTAGACACTTTACTTGCATTTAACATAAAATATAAAATTAGCCTACTTTTGTCAATTTAAATTGATGCGGACACCAACATTTTGACGTTTCGTCTTTGACCCTTAAACTGATAATCTGTTTTACTCACGGTTTTGTCTTACTCAAATCTAGTCATGTTGCAGGATGTTTTGCCACTCAGTCAGGCTGAGGGGCAGGGGTATTTTTCAGACAGGAAATTGACGCCAATGCATACCCTGGTTCCCTCGATAAAAACCCAATAGGATTTTTCCATAGGCTTGGATTATCTCAAAAACAAGCTCCATTATCAACAAAAGTTTATGATACACGTTATGTCCATCAAGATAATTTTTTACAGATGAACACAACTTTTAATCGAATTTAGATTTAGAATTTTGAAGCCTAAATGCAGTCGCCAGAAGTAAAAAGCCAAAGGCTATAAATAAACTACACCACCGTCGCTCGACTTCAACGTTACCACTACAAAGCTTCAGACAACTCTTTCAGTTTTTGTCTAAAAACATTGTGTTGTGGATAGGCCTATTTATAACATACACAGTTTCGCCCAAGCTCATGTTAATCTTGAGTACAGTAGTATTGCATCCTTCATTTCTCCGAAAAGTCTTTAGTTTGATCATATTTATAAAAGATAGGCCTACACTGTACCGATTCAAGCTTGTGCAGTGGGTGGAGCTAAAGAGTTAAGAGCTAACACACACACACACACACACACACACACACACACACACACACACACACACACACACACACACACACACACACACACACACACACACACACACACACACACACACACACACACACACACACACACACACACACACACACACACACACACACACACACACACACACACACACACACACACACACACACACACACACACACACACACACACAATACATTGTGGCATTATCCAACTTTTCGATTCACTATGTTTGTGTTGTTCACATTATGCCCTTATGCGCCAATTGCCAACAAAACACATAGGCCTACATTTGATGCAGTTTTACTCACCGCCTGCGGTTTCGACTCATGACCGGGAACAAACAAACACACTTGCAGAACTCCGTTGCTGCTCCGGAAAAACAAACTGCATCCACTGTTTCTTTATTGCTGGATTATTTGGGAAGCTGAACAAGGTGATCTTTCCCTCACAACCAAAAACACACTTCTTTAGTGACATTGTTGGTTTCATGGTCTAAAACCAAAATGACAGCGCTGCAGACGGCTTCCGTAACCCAAATGAAGTTAGTTGATGGGCGTGCTCTTGCTCTTCTCTGGTTGATGTGCGCACCCGCTCATCCGGGAGAAGTGCCCATACAAGTAATTACGGCCTTAATGACTTCATACAGGGCCATACTAGAAAAAAACTTTCAGAAACGAATTTGAACCCTGAGTGTATTTGGGACGGAAATACTCCGTATGTCCAACTAATTTTCTGCCTTTTTGGCAATGTTTAGCATAAGAATTAAACTCTTTAACAGTGTAAATAAGTCAGAATGCATGAACTAGCATTAGACCCCCCCCCCCCCCATTTTGCCGTTTGTTTCACTTCGTATATTCAGTTTGCATTAGGTTAAAGAAGGTAAACTGGTAAACTTAAATTATGTTCTAAATTATGAATTATATATTATGAGAGTTTGCAGCTGAACGGTCTGAATCCACTCGCATTCGTTTGGACTGCTCTGTCAATGAGTATCATCTGAAGTGATTTCTCAGTCAGTAAAACAAACAGACAGTATCGAGAGAAAGAGAACAACCAGCGCTGTTTTTCAGTTGTTTTCCTCTATAAACACGCAAAGACTATATACTTTCATTGCTTTTTGTAGTTTTCAGATTTAAAAACATTTAAAACGTCTATGGATTTGTTTTGCGGTAGGCTACCATTCCTCTCACCAATGGTCCAAAAGATGCGTAATGGCTATGCTTATTGAACTTTTTTCGTGTTAACTGAAAAAAAAAACCCTTGTCAGATGAAATCCTGCAGGCGCATGCTTTCTCTGTCCATAAACTAAATGCACATCCTTGAATGAACGCGGATTTCTAGCTTGGGTAACCTCTCAGGTAATATCAATGATTGTCCAAAATCGGAATGTAAAATTGACTGAATACGATGCGTCGCTGACTGACATTTATTCGCATGAATCAGTCGTGCACACACACGCTCAGAGTAATATTGTAAATAATAATAACTACATAATACATTTTTAACAAGCAGAATAATACAGCATCACGATACACAAACGTCTCACTTTTAGCTTTGTAGGCCTATATTAACTATTAGCCTATTTTGTAGGACAAAAACATTTGACAAATTATTTTAAATAAATGTGCTTTTCCAAATGGACCCCAGAAGACCCAAATTATTTTAAACTATGTCGGACATTTAACACATTTTTATCATTTAAAACAATTGACAATGTTATTCTCACAAGTTCTCTCTGAATCCGCTCTTCTATGCACACTTGCTTCCGCATTTCAGTTGCTCCACCAAACTTTAATAATCTTTTGGTCAGGTAAATAACATTACGACAAATGAGTAATGAGGTTGCAGTGATGAGTGATTGACATTCACACAGCACTTCAGCGCACACTTCTGAGTTTGTGTTTTTGAGAAATGCACATAGAAAAGGAACAAACATTTTTAACCTCGCTCACAGAAATCCATCTTATAGCTATGAGATCCATCAGGAAAAGCCACTCGCTTCATTACACTGTATGTTCATGCAGGGCTTTTCCTTTGCAGGGTAAGCAGGGTACGTTTTGTGTGCAGAAGCCCTTCGCCAGAGATGAGATGAGGTAAATAGTGTTGCAGAAAACACCAGTGAATCCATGTCCATGATTTATTAGGGTATCGATTGAATTTTTTTTGAGCATGTTTATTTTTCCAATCCACTGCTGCTGGGTCGGAATCGGGTCTAATTTTAGTTGGTCGGGTTTTTCAAATTCTTTATCGGGTTCGGGTAACAACAAGTGATTTGGGTCAGGTACAGATTTTAGGACCCGAGAAGACCTACTTCTGACACAAATAACAAATGGATTTGCAATGACCGCTTTACCGGTCGTTGCAGAGTGTAGACGGCATTAATAGGCTGCCGTCGTGTCTAATTCACTATTCTGTACATTGAGCCACTAATATAGTCCACTGAATGGTTGAGCAAATTCAGATAGGCCTACGAAGTGCGCCAGAATGGCTGCAGACGCCACTTTCAGCCGAGGCGTTTGAATTCATTCAGTCTGATGCCGTGTAGTGTACAGGTTGAACCCTCATTATTGACGTGCATTTTGGGATAGAATGAGTGCAACAATGGCTTTACCCTCAAATAGTTCACTAGGCCTATATAAGGGTATGGAGCGATTTTGGACACAGCCTTGGAGTCTGAGGATGAATTGAGTCAGGTGTGTTTGATTAGGAAGAGTTTGAAAATGAGTAGCCTTCTTTTGGTGTTCCTGCAGGAACAGTGTTGGGGAAACACTGCAATAGATAACTCCTCTAGGCTTCTGCCAGAATGGCGAACAACAGACAAAAGAGCAGCTGTCACTCATTCTTGCCTTGATGTGATTTGATTTGACGTAAAAGCCCTCAGACATTCACAGCTGTTCTCATGCAACAAGCCCCTTTCCTGCCTGAATAATTCCTGCTAATTCTGTTCACTAAGGAGAGATGTAAATGTTTGAAGGGAATGGAACCAAGACAAGGATCCCTGATCTATGAGAAGTGGGATACTTTTTATAAGATTTTGCTTTAACATTCTCTTTCTAACATTTTTCAATGTACATTTATGAAATGCACTTTCTGTAAAGCTGCTTTGAAACAATGTGTGTTGTGAAAAGCGCTATACAAATAAATTTGAATTGAATTGAATAGTGTGGCTTTATGCTGCATTCACATGCTATCGGATTTATCGGAAATATAAGTTTCCTAGTCAGACATTGCACAAGAACAACATCCCAAGTCATATTTACTACTGGGAAAATGGAAGATGGACAGGCTGTTAATTTCAAATATGGCAGAGGAAAAATCTACTGCTGTAGTGAAATTTAATAGTTTTCCCACAACATCTGCATTGCCTTCTCTTGCCATTGTCATATATGTTTTAGTGTATAAATAACCATTTGATGCATATTCTATGCATTTCAAACAAATAAACAGAATTTGTTTGACTGAAATTCCAGAATCATCAGCAAGCTGACTATTAAGTTTGGTGAATGTATAATAGAGTGGAAAATGTTAGTATGGTTGTCAACGAATGGGATGCCACATTTTATTCGAAATCCTTAGGATATTGATTAAAAATATTTTTTTATGACTTTAATGAGATTTCCCCAAGAAATAGGCAAAAATGAACCTGGTGTCCTCCATGATTCCTATTCTTTCTGACAACAAAGCACTTGAACTTGACAAACTCATAGGCCTGGTTTCACAGACAGGGCTCAGCTTAAACCAGGATTAGGCCTTAGTTCAATTAGGGCATTTTAGTAGTTTAAGACAAACAAGTTACTTTCAGTTAAAACAGCTCAAACATGCATTTTTTTAAACCAAAAAACTACCCTTACAACTACCTTTACGAAAAAGAAGTATACTTCAAGTTAATTATGAAGTACACTTAAGTAATCTTCAAGTATACTGTATATTACGTATACTTTATGTAGTAAGTATCAATGTGTACTAGTAGTAAACTTGTAAGTGTACTATTTCAATAGCTTGGGACTAAATTGGCCCACTTTTAGTATATAAAATTACATTTAAGTGTAACCGTAGTAAACTTTACTAGGTCTCTCATTTGTACTGCATCTGTTCTACAAGTGAACTTATAAGTATACTAATGAAGTGTAGACTTTGAAGTGTACTCAGTAAACTACTAGTTTAGTAGTTTTAAACAGCAAGTATACTTGCAAGTTTTCTTTAAGTGAACAATATTATAATTATAGTTTACTATTTATCTATTATTTTTGCACTTGTCCAAACGTAGATATAATTTTGTTATATCCTTTTTTATGAACACTTTATTATTGGTACGTTTCATAAAGAAAGGAGACATTTTAAACAAAAAGTTGAGAAAATCGCATTTTTGTTAAAGACTATAGGCTTGATCAGATTCAGAACGATGATCAAAACACAGATGGAGTAGATCGAGTCCATCAACACCTCTAAAGCTTCACAGTCGTTTCCTCTTCATGGGTTCGACATTTCATTCAGCTTTTTAATGTTGGCTGAATGTGTTAATTTACATTTTCGTGAGCAATCTTGTATCGCTTGTTTCAGCTTTTTCTTCTCCTGTATTTTGATCCAGAGATTCTGTACTAGAAGACGTTTTATAGTGCCCCCTACCGTATAACAGTGAAAACATGGATAGCTGGAAAATTAAGTCAATGGTGGAGAAAGAGTAAAGCCTAATCACACACACAAAAAAAATCTGAATTAGGAACATATCTGTTTTCTATCAATATTCTAATCAACATTTTCAAACAATGTAAGTTTCATAAGACTGTAAGTAAAACTATATATATATATAAAGAGCATATTTCATAGGCTACTCAGTCAAAACATTAAACACAATTACAAGCCAAGTATACGTTTCTGTCAGTATAAGTCAAATATACTTAAGTGCAATTTTAAGTATATTTCTGAGAAGTATATAAAAAGTAGACTGAAAATATACTTTCTTATTTTTAGTTTAAAAGAAGTATACTAATAGAACACTTGAATAAACGTATTTTTCGTAAGGGTAAGGACGTAAGCCTTGTGTGTGAAACCGGGGGATGAACTTGACTTCGAGGATTTCAGAAAAATCCAAAAGCAGGTGAAGGCAGCATTACTCCCAGGAACTTCTGCCGAAGCATTTGTCTCTCCAGATTCACACCCTGTTTATGTTATTTCTATGTGTGATCTGAGCGCCATGAACTTGATCCTACTGTGATACTGGGCTGTTGTCTTAATCTCTATTTCTTGTACCAGCTGTGAGAGGAATGACTAAGTTTTAGGTGAGGTTTTATAGCTGGATCTCCTGTTCACTAAGGTATGTGCACACTTGGTACATATGGTGCTTGAATTACCAAAAAAAAAAGAAGAAGAACATCACATAAAACTGACAAATTACAAATTCAGAAATCCGGGATATATATGTAATGTCATTTACATCAGAATAAAACAGTTGCGACCAAAAAAAAATGTAGCGCGCTACTTTTTAGAATTTGTATCCATCGTTTGTTGATTGGATTGTAAAAAGTGTGTGTTGGAGTTCTTAATGTGGTTGACCATTGACCCAAATGACTAGGGTAATTTCAAATCGTTTTAAAAAAAATTTAATCGGCCTACATTATTAAATCTGAAATCTGTTGTTATGGCTAGTTACATCACCTAAAGTACAGTATGTTGTACTTATTGACCTCATTGTGTGATCAAAGTCTGCAGATGACAGAGGTTTGCAGCAGGCAGTGAAGTGTAATCTCTTCCCACATTATTACTCTCCTCTGATCTCACCTTCTACTGTAACAAGGCCACTCTGAAGTCTATAAATAACCTTACAATTGATTTAAATTTAGGTTTCTTATAAAGGTCTATACTCCATTCTTTATATATCAGAATATTTATATGATGACTACATAATATGTCCAAATTCTTTTCTGGAGTTGATGTGAATCTTCTGAAAAGCAGGCTTTAGCTTGGTTAGACAGCTGAGTCATGTGACTGCTTTGAGTGCTGCTGGGATTAATTATCAAGGCTGCATGTGGCTCTCATGCAATGAAATACCTCTGTATTTCTCTCTCCTCTCCTGTTCCTTTTAATTGAGCTGTATCTAGTTTCCATCATGACTCAAGGTTCTGCAATAACTGGCTGAAAGGACTCTGTCTTTTACCTTTCAGTCACATTTCCTCAAAACAGCATTTCGCTAAAAGTCTGTTCAACCATAGACCTTAGACTTTATCAACTGTTTATCTTTAAAGTTATTACAAAATTAGGCAATACTATTTAGCTTTCCATTTCACAAGCTTTTCAAGGATATTAGATCGTTCAAAATGCAGTGAATGTTAGTGGCCCACAGAAATGTGATCTTAGAAATGAAACCATTTTTGTAGAAAAAGTGGAAGCTGGAATGTAATGTCAACAGTTCTGAGACAAAACGTGACCATGGACATCTTCATAGAAACCTTTGCAATATAAATAGTCACTATGGGCTAACAATTAGAGTGTTTAGCCAATCTTCCACCATCCAACTGTCCAATGTGTGGATCCTGAAGGTGCAAGGGGTGGCAAGGTTTTTAGAGCAGAGGTAGAGTTGTCAGCAGTTACAGCAAACAATGACAGAATGAAGCCAGGCTCAAGTCTTTGTTAATATCGCTATACATTTACTAACGTGAGTGTCAGAGTAAATGAGTCATAGTGCATCTGACGAGAGGAATAAACAATTCATTCTGTATTGCGAATTCCTTATTTTATTTATTTTTACTTTAAATTATCATAAAATATTTTACTTGATTTACTTAATGTGGAAGGGTCAATTAAACATTTAGCTTTAATTGAACTTAATACTGTATTTTTACACATTTCATTTAAATAATAAATTAACAGTCAAATCAAATAATAATTGGTGGACCCCATGTTAACTTCTAAATTCTCACATTAAATTATTAAGTATGGTAATCTATCTCTAGGCTATGAAAATTGTGACAATCACTACTTAACCGAGCTTCAAGCAGATAACCATCAATTCGGTTTACCAAATGTGGTCAGCATTAGAACTTTGTTTTAAAATGGTTTCATCTCTGATCGCGGTCTCTTTGTATGTCTTGGTGGATTGAAGGCCGAAATTTAAATTATGTCTGATGTCCCCCAGGGATCAGTACTGGGCCCACTGCTCTTTAACATTTACATGTTTCATTTTAGCCTGCAGCTTTTAAAGTTCACTTGGCCTGAATTATAATGTTCTATTGACTGTAAGATGTCTTAGTATCTTGTTCTATTGATTATTTATTAAAATCAAATAAAGTGACAAAACAGACATTTGCATTGAACAGTACCAAACAAGCATGTTTAATTCACAATGACACATTTGACAGTAATATATCAAAAACATTTCAGCTGGCATGGTACTCTTAAAAATCCTCAGTGATACAAACACTCCATCTGCACATTTATATTGAGCTCATCTTTCCTCTACAGACTTCATAGAAAGTCACTAAACTAATAAAGACTAGTACATTTCTGTTTTCACAAATTGCATATTTTCACAGAATGCTAAAAATGGCAGATTTAAATAGTGTTGACTTACAAGTGTTTTTTCCCCCAATGAAGGCCACTGAGTAGATTGTGCGACATCCCAAATTGTGTTCAACTCAAACCTATGTGCCTACTCCCTCTGTTTTTCAGAAAGCAACTCCCTTGTCTTTTGGTTTACAATGTTGCTTGGTTTCTCAAAGCTTTCTGTATAACCACAATTATATTTGGTCATGCACAGTTGCCAAATGTTTTCCACAAATCTGAGGAGGTCCCTTCAGTTTTACGACAGCATAGACAAAACATCAGTCCTCCTCAAGCAGTCCCACAAAAAAAAAAAAAAGGTTTTTTTTTACAGCATTTCAACCTCATGTTTTGATTGACAGAACAACAGAAAAAACAAGGCATCAGCTTGTATAAAAAAAAAAATAATAGAAGGTGGTCTGGTTCCTACACTGACTAGATTCAGTGCTATAACACAGCAGTTTGAAATATAGGCATGGTGAAGTACTGTCAAAACATCTTCTGATGTTTAATAAAACAGATAATCTTAAAAGAGTGAAAGATTGAACACCAATCTTTAAAAAACATCACATCTAAAAATACTCTGGGATAAAGCATAGATCATTTGTCTTGAAAGAAGCAAAATAACTTTTTTTTACTTCTAATATTACCAAATCTAAATCTTACAAAAAGCTCTCTGAAAAAAAAAGAAAAGAAAAATTAATTACCAATAACTTAAATACATAA
The DNA here is from genome assembly GCF_949357685.1 of Gobio gobio. Lineage (NCBI taxonomy): Eukaryota > Metazoa > Chordata > Actinopteri > Cypriniformes > Gobionidae > Gobio > Gobio gobio. The sequence continues at coordinate 32,440,263 of NC_137105.1, read as the reverse complement.
ATTATTACATCTCTAACAAATTTGAAAGGTTGACTAAGAAAACAAACAGTATAAAGTGTGAAGGATAAAACAACAGATGAGTAGGAAAAAAAAACTGGTCCAGACATTTCTACTTGGTCCAGCAGCCGAATGGTAAAATTGCATGTCGTTGCATTACATCCACAGGAAGGACACAAGTGTCTGACGTCCTGTATGAAGAGAAGCTTTGGCACGGACACACCAATCAGACGATGCGGTAAACACACATGCAGAGGAGGCCAGCCTTGCTCTCCAGCCTATTTATACTGTCTGTATGTTGGTGTGATATCTGAGATGTAGGGATGTGTGGTGTGTGTGTGTGTTGTCATGAATGAGTGCATTTGGGCTCAGTTCTTCTAACAGCATGGTAGAAATCTTTCAGCTGTTCCAAAACACATTGGTAACCTTAACAGAACAGAATGTTCTCTGTCTAACCTGCTCCTTGCTCACAATGACGATTCCACCTCCCTAGTGATGATCACAACGGATTCTGGTCTGCTTGTTTCCTCCACAGACTCGCTGATGATCTCCAGAGATGTAGCAGAAGCACTAGGTAGCGTTGGGGTCTTGGATTCACACGGTTTCTTCGGCTCTAAAGCTCCATCGGGAGGCTTCGCGGTATCAATGGCACCACAGCAGAGCTTTGGGGCGCACTGCGTTCTGCAGGAGAGCTCGCAGAGCGAGGCACGAGACTCAGAGTTCATCGTTACGAATTCCGGTTGAATGGTCGTGGCGTGGATGCCCTCATCATGGAAGAAGTCCTTGATACGCTTGGCCACGTCCATGTAGGATGTGGGGTCTTGGCATTTGATGTGTGCGGTGGCGATAATGCGACTGCCTGCCAGTTGCCAGATGTGCAGCTCGTGCACCGCAAGCACGCCCTCCAGGTCCCGCAGGCGAACGCTGAGCCGATGTACGTCGATTTGCTTGGGCACGGTCTGTAGCAGGATAAGTGCAGACTCCTTCAGCAATGGATATGTGGTGTAGAGGAGGATAAGGACCATAATGATGCAGAGCGTAGGGTCGAGATAGAGTACCCAGCAGGGTCCCATTTCGAACACTGTGCCATTAGTTCCGTTAGTATTAGCACTGCTAATATTGAGCAAGTAGTCTGCACAATGTTTGCCCACACAAGGGTTCTCGCAGACAGTGCCCGGTTTGCATGGCTTCCATACAAATATGAAGATGATGGCATTGATCACCACAATGACCGAGCCAAGAGCATCTCCCAGGACATGCAGGAAAACACCCCGCATGTTGAGCTGGGATGCCGAGTCGTGTCCGTTCTCGAGCTCTTCGTATGGAGCGCTGCCATTAATCTGCAAATCCAGGGTGTCGCTATGACACATCTCTATGGAGAAGAAAGAAAGCAAGTGTGAAAATTCAAGGATATCTGCTTATACGTCAAAATAGGAGTTGGTAGGTTTTCTTTGAAAGTACAGCAGTTATGCAGTAGCAGCTATCGGCGCCGTTTAATTGGCAAAACTGATGAATCATCGACCTCCAATTCAAAAATGTAAATTATGCCATCAATTACTAACCAATATAATTTAAATGTGTACAATTTATTTTCTTCTGTGGAAAAAAAAGGACGTTTTTACCAATTTTGTTAATGTCGATGGGGTCCAATTCACTTTCATTATATGGGCAAAAGCAGTTCCTTGGCGTGACATTGTCTATACCAGATGCGAGCAACAAATCTCTGACCAGAAACTGATGCCTCGTTCTATTTATGACGTACTGACACGAAGGACAAATACTTTGCAATGAGCACTGTCACATCCAGTGTAGACAGCTTTTGGCGGTCGCGTGCTGTGTAGACACGATTTTACAATGCATTATCAAAATACACTAAAGGCCTTTGCAGCGGTATACTGTGAGCTAACATCCCAACGCTGTCCACACTGCAGAGCGCATTTAGAGGAATATGTAAATATGTGCTGCATGCTTTCCTCTCAATAACAAAATAAACACAATAACACTTTATACAATAGATTGCTTTAAACCAAACAACTTTACTGTATTAAACATGAAACAACAGTGTCAGTGTTGCTTTCAATTAGAATTACACTTCACGTTCTACTAAATTTTCTACTAAAGCAGCTCTCCAGTGTTAATGTTTTCACTCGCGGGCGTCTGACCTCGACAGACTCAACTGAGTAAATAAACCGGAGAAGATTTCCATTTTAAAGAGGGCAGAGCCCAAGAGTGCACCTAACTGATATGTAATCACCACAGACCAATGACAGAAGGTGTTTATCATCCGGAGCTAACTAAATAAAGTTAGTTTAAGAAATTTTGCTATGGCAAGCTGTTTCGAACTCCCGAAACAGACTCCAAACAACCTGCATTTAGGCCTGATTTTGTTCGCAATTACATCACACAAGTTCATTTTCGATTTCGTTTGAAGTATATCGGGGCTAGGGCTGTGCGATATTGAAGAAAAATGCGATATGCAATACATTGTTAAATAATGCGATATTCGATACGATATTGCTTATATACAATATAGTGTGTAAAATCTATTTAAATTATATTTTAAAAAATTATGTAAAAACTGAGAATGATACCATTTATGTTTCATTCACATTCTTTCTGGGAAAAGAAAGCATCACTACAACCTCTGAAAGTGACCAGCAGTGTTTTAGCAAAAATTGTCGTCACAAATCTGACAATATAATTTCAACATCAATGTAAACAAACAAAAAATTTAATTGCAGTATTTAAATACCAAAAACGTTTTGTTTGACTTCGTAATATATAGTTATATCGACCTAAAACTTAACATCAAGAACATCCAGGTAAACAAAGACACCTGAACTAGGGGTGGACGATTATTTTTGTTATTTTAATTTATCTTTATTAAAAATAAGAACTAAAAACGGTAGTCTTCACATGAATTAAATATACACTGATACATAAAGCTACAAAGGTTATTCATCCAAGAGCACGGAGTGATTTTCTCCTTTTCTTTTGTTGTTTGACAGACAGCGGCAAGTTTACTGTATCAGCACACATTCGGTTTCTTTCCCCAACTGATATTGTTCACTTAAAAGCATAACCGACTGTGTTTACATGAATACTCATCAAGACAGCCATTATTTTGTGTGTATTTGACAGTTTGAGTGTGTAACAAGACAAGAAACAGAACTGAAGGGATCACATGCTTTCAGAGAAGCAACTTGTGCACACGTTTCGGTGTGTGTCAGACAGCAGACATCGCGAGACTGCAAGATGTTTTTCAATTTATTGCGTTTAATAACCATTTTCGTCAAGCAAGTCATATAAGTAACAGTCGTGTACCCAGTCTATTCTCTGCTAGGGCTGCTCGATTATGGAAAAAATCATAATCACGATTATTTTGGTCAATATTGAAATCACGATTATGTAACACGATTATTTCACATGACTTTGGGAATGTGTTGCATTTATTAAAAATACACCTTTCAACAATTAAATTGAAATTGTAACATTTGTTGTACTTTTTGAACTATTAAAATAAATAATATAACATATTCAAATCAAAGTATAAAAGTATTCAAGTAAAAATGATACTCATCAAGATGGATGTTGACATACGTTTTGTGTGAGTTTGTCCGTTCAAGAGAAAGAGAACTTGAAAGAGAACTCAATATTTGCGCGCTGTGAGACGTGTGCGCGCTCTCGGATGAGTGCACAGAGACAAATTTTCTCACAGCGCGCGCTACTTCTCATTCACGTCTTCTGGCACTAAACCCGGGTGATGACCGCGAAAATTACTGGTCATATTCGAATATATGGCAGCACTCGCATGCATTAAACAAAGTTTACAAAGAGGAAATTATTTGAAAAATATGAAGGAAAAAAAGGACGTTTACACGGCACCCCTGCTCTCGTCAGTTTTTGTTTCTTTATTAGATTGTTATAGGTCACTCTGTGTTTAATTTTCAAGTGGTTAAACAAATTCGTGGTGTTCCCTTCCGTTGCAGTCACTACCATGTAGCAAATCTTGCACATAGCATGTGATTCCTCGAAGCCAAACTGTTCCCAGACAACGCAGTTGGTTTTGCCTTTTTTGCTCACCAAACACTGCTGTAACTGCCCTCCTTCTGCCATCTTTACTCACGCCGAGTTTTTAAATTCCAGCGGATGATATGCACACGAGTCACGAGACTCACGAACTGAGAGAGTTTGTGGCTTCGGGAGGGGCGGATGTGTGCGTTTCATTCAGAACGCAAGACAAAATAAGAGTGTTCTTGCAAAACTGAACATGGCAAAATAATCGTTTTTTCTCGATTGTACTATTTTGGTGATCGTTGGGAGCCGAAATCGAAATTCAATTAATTGCACAGCCCTATTCTCTGCTATATGCGTCGACCTAAAACGTACACTTTTCACAATGTTGAAGTAGCCTATTAAAATCTTTCAGATATTGCGTGCCGTTGCAATATACAAGTTAAGTTTTTTGTGTACTATATTATAAGTTTTCTGAAGCTTTTCAATAGTTTAATGTAAGGTACAGATGAATATTTAAGTCATTAAAGTCAAGTTCATGTAAACTCTTCTCTCTGCCTGCGGCTGGCAGTCTTTCTCCATTCAGTATTCAAACGGTCACATTCGGTGATGACAGTCAAAACGATAAAACTCTCTCCAAGCTGATTCAATGTTCAAATTATTATACTTGATCTATAGATAAAAGGTCGATGGTTTTGCATAAAAGGACTATTATCTTGCTGAAGTTTATTGCGGTTTCTAAATCCTGTTACTTTCTTCCGGTTGTCTGTTAAGCCTAAAAGTATCATGAAGATTAGCCCGGTGACGTAGGACTGCGCGTGACTTTCCAGTTCCCGCTGGATTTCATGCTTCGCATATAAGCTTAATAAAATTATGCCCTTTGTGTTTTGAACTTTTCAATGCGAATCGTTGCACGCTGTGACTCCATTTTGCTTCAAGCTCATCATTCTGCGCACGGGATGCACATAAGCAGTTTGTGACACTTTATATTGGAGCCTTTCATATTATAATACTTTTGCGCAATGAAAATGTTAATAGTAGGGCTGGATGACCTAAAAATCAAAACCTCGATTAATTTGAAATGAAGTTCGGAAATAATTTTGATACCTAAATTCCCGAGACGGGGTTGCCATAAACTTGGTGGCGGGGAGAAATATACTGCTTTGACAGGTATGATTTATTACTTTTCCTCCCAAACAGCTAGATTGTCTTGTCATTAAGGTAATGCATATTTACGTATACGAATAATCATTAGAAGCGTATTGTATGTTGCATTTGACCGTAATTACAGGATCGGCAGAAAGCGGACTGGATAGCATCGTAAATGTCTATATGGTTGTCAATGCATGTGACACTACATATAATGTTGGTTTTAATAAGATTTTCCCAATAAAAATAGGCAAGAATAAACCTGGTGTCCTCCATGATTCCTGTTCATTCTGACAACAAAGCACTTGAATGCAACAAGCTCTTATAATCATGACTTCTGAAGTTGGAATCATGAAATTTCCGATAGCACGTGAAGGCAGCATAACACACGTATTGGAGGTCTTGTCTTTACTAACGAGCTGATGGGTTGAATCAGGTGTGTTTGATAAGAGAGACATCTAAAATGTGCAGTGCTGGGGCCCTGGGGTACTCCGGGAAGGCTTTAGTTCAGGACCTTCTGTTCATTAATATAACACATTTGCAGTGAGCTGATGATTCACTGAATCCTGTGGGCAATGTAACCCATCTGTTCATCCTTCATCTGGGCTGTCGTAAGCAAGCAGACAAGGCCTTGGTTGAAATTCCTCCAAATAAGCAAAGCGACCGTTTCAACTTTGGAATAATTTGCTTTTCTTTGGGGGAATCTGGTTACAGTTCTGCTCATCTGATAAAAACCGATAAAAGCACAGAAAGAAAGTGTTTGCACATGACCGTCGGTGGGAGTGAGCTGCCATGCCATCCCATTGTTATGAATTCATGGAAACAAGATACATTTAACCTATTTATACAAAAGCACAAACTTGATTGTTGTCCACAAAAACAGATAAATCATATAAATAAACAGTGAGTGATAAACAGTAATGCAACAGGGGGTGGGGCTTCTAAGGCTTGTGACACATCAAGCCTATGAAGGGCTGTCATTGAGCATTTGTCTTCCCATTTTTATGGTGTTCTACACCGTTTGCACTAGTCTTTTTGGCCAATTGAGCTTGTTGAATTGGCATTGGTGAGGGAGATCACCCAGATAGGCGGTTTAGTTTAGCGAACCAGTGTACAAGAAAAACAGAAGTGATATTTTTTCTGATTATGTTGCCTTATATTTTGCCTCAAAATCTTGCTTGCTTCTGCAAGAGGAAGTCCAAGGACTGACAATGCCAGTTCCATTTGCAACTTATCAGACATATTTGAAGAAAAAATTATAATTCTGTGGAGAGCAAGAAAATTGTGAAAACTGTAGTTGTTGCCGCTTACGGTTTCTGGTTTGTATATCCACAGTCCTAATTCCAGTTTTGAATGAAGAACATAGTTGGGGGGTAACACATTATAATCTAAGCAACGTAATCAGATTACTTTTTACTTAGTAATGAGTAAAGTAACAGATTTAATAATACAGTCAGAGTTAATAAAAGCTTAAATTCAATCCATTCATCATATAAAGCAATCATCTCTTCAGAAAATTTGGACTCAATTCATGTGTTTTGCGATCTCTTTATGAACTTTTTGAAGTGTCAAAGTGGTAGTTGAGTACCTGTCAATAGCAATTAGGGCTGTCAAAATTGCTCAAAAATGACGTTCGAATATTCCCTCTAAAAAAAGCACGAATATTCGAACTATTCGAACATCTGGTTGCGCATTTTATCAAGGACGTAATCTCAATTTTATCAATGACGCGTTTTATCAATGACGACGCAATAATATTTATTGACGTAATGCGCGTGCATTACGTCAATAACAGGACAAATGAATACAAAGACACAACTACTTATATAGGTAGTCTATTTAAGTTTAGACATATTTGACAACGTATTACCTACACAAAAACAAGTAAATCAACTAATGGCTAAAGACCGCAGACCTCACTCTCTCTCTCTGTCTCATTCTCTCTCTGTCTCATTCTCTCTCTCTCTCTCTCTCTCTCTCTCTCTCGCCCTCACGCTCTCTGCTCATAACGGCTTAAATGAACAAACACATTTTGAGGCTGATCAAGAGTTTTGTGCAAGCAATTTAAGGTCGCGACTCTTGTCCCAAATATAGCAGGCTTCATTCAGTGATTGAAACAAATATTAATTTAAGTTTTACAGCATATTATTGAACGCTCCGAGCGAGCTGTGCTGTGGTAAACATGGAACTTTTCCTTGACATGAAACGGTAAATAATCAAACCAGTGGAAGCAGTGCATTTATCCTTCATTCATGCAATATCTATTCAGTCAGTACCTCGGTTCCATTGCTTGACAGAACTCCAGCCTGCCCCATCCACGACACTGATCGCTCTCATGTCCTTATGAACAAAATTAATTTCTCCGTTATGGCCTCGCGTGTTGCAGACACAGAGCTTGTGGCGGGCGATGCAAAGTATAAGGCTGGTCCAGTTTGCACATACAAATTAGTTGCTTATATTTACAAAACGAGCCTACAAAAGCATAAAAAAGCCCGTTTAATAAAGAAAAGTTCACGAAACTAAGTGAAAACTCACTAAAGTGTTTAGTGAAATTAGGAAACATTTAGATATCATAAATTGAGTTGTATAAAGTTACATTTCTACATACATTTTGTTCTCATGTCACAAGTAATATCAAGGTTTATTTTGATCTGTTTTACATGATTCTTTTGTAGTGTGGTTTTCGGTGAAGTGTACTAAAATAAATATCGTCACCCGTGTACATTAGCCCACTTCTTCTCGACGCTTTTCCTGATAGTTTATAGAATAATTACTCCGAGTCGCCATCTGTCGTTTCAAAGAAAAGCACAACGGCGAGCGCGTCAAATATAAACGCCTCGTCCGTTTGGGGAGGAGCGCGCGCAGTCAGCGGAGGCTCGCGCTCTGGAGACGGGCCAAAGTACACGCGCTAGCGCGCCCACTCGCAAAGCAGACAGCCACGCCTCTACTACCGCGGGCGTTTTTCCCCCCACATTTTTTTATTTATTCGAATATTAATTTTCACCTTCGAAATTCGTTTTTTAAAAACTATTCGAATATATATTCGAATTTAGAATATTCGTTGACAGCCCTAATAGCAATAGCAGATTTCATCAAAAAATTTGTTCCGAAGATGAATGAAAGTCTTACAGGTTTGGAACTAACTAGTAATTAATGACAGTTTTCATTTTTTGATGAAC